>NW_004955407.1:25673802-25812451 GCF_000276665.1 Chinchilla lanigera
ATAACCATTGATAATTTCCTACCATTTTGTCTGTAATTTGCTAAGTCCCCCCTATTATTATGTTATCCTTCTTTTACTCTTTAAAATAAAAAAAAAATTAAATACAGTGTGGAATCCTAGATTGAAATATGGAGAAGCAAAATAATGTAGATAAAAAACTGGTGAATTCCAGTTGAAGACTATAGTTTAGTTAATAGTCTTGTGATAAGGTAAATTTCCTATTTTTTATAAATATGTAATAGTTATTTACCATGTAAGACGTTAATATTAGAGGAAGCTGGGTGAAAGGTATATATATAAGAAAACCTCTCTACTTAAAAAAGTTCTTCCAGGGGCTGGGGATTTAGCTCAGTGGCAAAGCGCCTGCCTGGCAAGCACAAGGTCGTGAGTTCGGTTCCCAGTACCAGAGAAAAAACAAAAAAAAAAGTTCTTCCACATCTATAATTTTTTTTGAGAAGAGTTTTTGCTAGGTAGCTCAAAATAGGATTTGAACTCACAGTGCAGCTCAAGCTGGTCTCAAACTCATGGTGATCCTCCTGCCTCAGCCTTCCCAGTGCTGGGATTGTGCCACAACATCCAGCTATAGTTATCTCAAAAATAAAAATTAAAAATATCTGGTCTTGAGAGTAAGTTAGAAATGAATATATGCTGTGGTGTTTGTATCTAAGTAGAAGTGTATGATGACTCCAAATCTTATGGAATTTCACAGTGGTTCTTTATATAGGCATCTGGATCACTAGAGGCTTTGTTTAAACACAGATTGCTGGGCTCTGCTTCAGGGATTTTGATTCAACAGATCTGGGTTGCTGAGCCTAAGAAATGTGCATTTACAGCAAGATGCTGAGTTCTGCTGCTGATGATAATCAGGGGGCCACCTTTTGAGAAGCAATGGAATAACATTATCTCTGCATCACATGTAACCACGTGGCTAGGACAGAGACCCAGATGGATGTGGGGCTGACTGAGGGGTGAGCTGGGATCCTAGCAACAATAGCTACTTATTTTTAATACGCACGAGCCTGACTTGCTTGCTTTGAACAGGAGAAGTTGTCTGAGGGAACAGAGACAATTTGGCAATTTTATCAAGTCAGACTGGAGACAAGATATGCATTGTTCCAGAATCCAGCTGAAAATGCCATGTATGTCTTATTGAGCAAAATCACCATGTTATTTTCTGTGCTGGGGAGTTAGGAGGATGAATATTTTTGTTAGGGTTTCTATTTTGATCAGAGAGGATGTGATTACTCTGGATTTGCACTTCTGATCATGGTATCACATACAATTTTGAACTTCAAAAGCAACTAGAAGCAAACCACAGCTTCGTGATATTTTAAAATAGCAAATGAACATTAACTTTTTTCTTTCAACTTGAACAAAACAAAAACCATTACAGAAAGCCAGAAAAATAAAAGAAGTGACCCCACTTCTTCACTGTGGTACAATCATAACCTATTTTTATTATAATTCTCTAGTGTTTGGCAACATGCTACTTTCTTTAGTTATAAATATAGATTTTACCATTTTGAAGTCTATTTTCCCAATTAATTTAGTTCACAAGTTATGCTTCTATCCATATTTTATCGTTGGAATGATAACATCTTTAGATTGCCTTCTGTGATCATTTGCAATATATGTATACATTTAGGATGATTGTATCAGAATTTAATCAGCTATTTCCCTATTCTGAGCAGTTCAACTGATTTCATGCTGTGAAATGATACAAGCAGAGCAAAGCATAAGTTAATTATAACCTAATTCTATGTAAATTTCTTTGGAATGATAAACTCTGCCATTAAAAATATTAACATTTGTGCTGGACACTGAGCTTGGTTGAGGAGAGTATAGTGCTGATGAAACCAGGGTATCAATTAGTTCTAATGAGGACAAACCTATCCCTGGTCAGGTAAGAACACTTGATCCATCTAACACGTTATCAATTGCTATAGTTTGGTTCTAGGATGTACCCCAAAGGCCCACATGTTAAAAGTTTGGTTCCTAGGTTGACAACCACCGGGAAGTGGTGGAAATTTTCAGAGGTGAGCCTGAGTGGGATCTTTGTCATTGACGGTGTGCTTCCAAAAGGAATCATGGGACCTTGGTCCATTCCTATTCCTCATCCCAGCTGTGAGAAGAGCAGCTTGCTGCGCCGTGCTCTCCCTCTAGGTGTACCGTCTTCTCTCAGGCCCAAATCTTTGAGACCAACAAATGATCGACTAAAACTTCCAACTGTGTAAGCCAAAATAAACCTTTTCTCTTCATAAGGTGATTACCTAGGGAATCTGTTATAGGGACTGAAAGCTGACTAATATGGAAAATTGGAACTGAGAAGTGAGGTCATTGCTATAAGTGTACCTGCTGGTGTGGAAAAACCTATGGAAATGATTTGCAGGAGTTTATAAAGGTTTGGAGGAGCAGACAAAGAAAGCCAGCAATGCTGTAAATAGAGCTCAACAGAGAATTCTGGCAAGGGCTCAGGAAACGAGATGTTAATTGGATTGGGGACAGTAAAGTTAATGATTTTTCATGATACATGCGTGGATTACACTTTTTAATGATACATGCGTGGATTACACTTTCCTACAGAGAACCTTATTTAGCATGATATCTGAGAATGGCTGAAACTTCATTTCAACATCAGTGTCATAAAAGATGTTCTTTCAAAGGTTAAAAAGATGAAAGATCAAGACTTTTTATAATATTTCATCGCAGAGCCAGGACAGGATGTAGTTTTAACACTTGTGTTTTGAGATGGGACTTTTGCCCTATCTTTAAATGCCTGTACTTCTTTTGAGGACTAAAGCCACCAGCATAACATAATAACATATCTTTTGGACCTGGTTTTCACCACAGAGTTGCTCTGAAGGAGCTTGGTTGTGATTCTAGGAATCACAGTTTGAAATGAATCACCAGAGTTGCTTTGCTTTAGAGATATTGATTGGTTTGAGGTTATACATTCAGTGGTGAGATTGTGATTTCCACTTCAAATCACAGAACCCAAGTTTTTCAACTCTAAAATGGGGGTAATAATAACTTGAGAGGGTTACTTATATGTACTTAAAATAAGGAAGTGTTTAGAACAGCCTTTAAACCAGCATCACTATATAAATGTAAGCTACAAATTGAATGTCCCCCATTGAAAATACAAAATCTGAAAATTTGGGCACTGACAAGACACCTCAGTGGGAAATTCCACATCTCACTTCCTGTAACAGAATGTAGTGAATGCAAGAACTCTGCAAATACCATATACTTTCAGGTTATATATGAAAGATGGATATGAAACATAAATGAATTTCTCGATTAGGCTTGGGTCCCACTCCATGTATATTTTTTCCAACAAATATCCCAAAGGAACCCAAATCTGAAATAGTTCTAGCTCCAATAATTTTAGATGAAGGATTATTCTCAACCTGTATTACTTCCTCTTGAGGCTTTTTTTTTTTTTACTTTAAAGAGAAAAAATTAACAAGCTAGCAACAATGAAGACAAAAACAAAATAATACAAAAACAATAAAAATGATACAGGATTTCAAAACAAGATGATAGGAATTAACAGTGGTTGTTATATTACATACTATTACCTTCAATGAAGTTGCTCAGATTGGCAGATGTAAGAATGCAATAACAAGTAATAAAAAGAATTAGAAATGAAACAGAGCTTCATTAAACAAGATGGTGGGGATTCAACAATGCTTGTTATATTGCATATTGTTGTCTTCAAATTAGTTGTTCTGATTATCAGATATAAGCATGCAAAATTGGTCAACAAAAAAATTTAAGCATTAACTGGTGCCTTCAATAAACCAATAGACATCAGCAATATACATATCGCAGCTATCCTTGCATATACATATATATTTTTTCCTTTTTTTTAGTTTTACAGAGAAAATGACAAAACAAAGGCATAAACAAAACAACATAAAAGCAATAAAAATGATACACAATCTCAAAACAAGGTGATAGGAAATCAACAATGTTATATTACATATCTCATTTTCAAAGTGTTTACTCAGATAACCAGATATAGCATGAAAGAGTGATTAAACAATTAACTGTTCAAACATTAACATTTTCAATAAACTCATAGAAATTAGTAGTACAATTATCTTAGCTATATTATATATACATATATATCTATATATTTCCCCTTCCTTTTTTCCTTTTATATATATCAAAATATATACATTATATATATAATATATATCTGTATATATGATATATATATATATATATATATATATATTTCCCCTTCCTTTTTTCCTTTTTTTCTCTCTTTTTCCTCATCCCAATTGTTCTTTGCAATTTGAGCAGTTTCTTTCCCTTTCACAATATATATTGTACTTTTCAGATTTTATTTACTCTTTCAGGTTCTTGTACAAGGGTGGCTATATGTTTACACACTTGAGTCTGATTTACTTTACTTATTAGTATGGTCTCTAGATGCATCCATTTACCTATAAAAGCCTCTAGGTTACCTTTCTTTATAGATGAGTAATACTCCATGTGGGCTTTCTTAGACTAGGCTTTGGAAGTAGTAGATTTCAGATCCTGGTATTTAGAGAAACAAGAAAGGAATGGGCTGAAGAGATGTGAAGAAAGATCAGGTGATTAGAGAAGAAGCAACCACAGAGAAATTCTCCAGGTCCAAGAATAGTAGATCAACTTTGAGAGCAGTGCTGATTCCATCTGTGGTAAATGTTGCTTTTGTATCATAATCCTTAATTCAAAATAACCTGGTATTAGTGGGACATGTTTTGAAGCACAGAAGCAAGGCAGATCAGAGATATCCAAAGTAATAGCAAGAGGTAGAGTCAGAGGACCCAAAATAATGGAAGAGAAGATGGGATGAAGTGTTTTGCCTGGGATTCTTCAGAACTATAAGTGAGTGTGATGGAACCCCCACATTCATCTGCACAGGATTTGAGTTATTTGCTCTGGACCCATTAACAGAAGGAAGAACTTCACGTTCCATGAGTATGGTATATACTAATGATTCTCCTCTCTCTTGCCAGTCTGAAAGAGGAACTGGGTGCAGCTGCATATGCTGTAGTCACAGCTACTTAGAAGGCTGAGCTGGGAGAATCACTTAAGTCTCAGAGTTTGAGACCAGTCTGGGCAATACAGTGAAACCCCAACTCAAAAAAAAAATATGCAAGAGGAAACTTGAAGGAATTTTTGATGACAAATGGCTATCAGCCAGCTGTTTTTCTAGTTCCTTGTAATTCTTATTGGCCATGCAGTGCTGCATTCCAAATAAAATCTTGTTTATGAGGCTGCCAGTATTTTACCATTGATGAATGCTCAACTCCACCTAGTCTAACACAGAGTGGATTGATGCTGCTGTGTTGTTGTTGTTTTCTTTTCTCAACAGCAAAATCTGTTGCAAGGACATTGAGCAGGGCATGGTACGCCTTGAGAGAGATGGGTAGGATGACTTTTGCAATATAAATAAGAAGCTGGAAAGAAAGAAATCAACCTACAAGCTAGTAAAAATAGGGTAGAAACATGAAAATCAAAATGGAATTTCTTCTTCAAGTTTTAATGTGTATAAATTAGTTGAAAAAAAGTAACTAGTAAAATAAGCAAATTTGTTTTTGATTCTCTGAGCAATTTTACTGGGCCACTTCTGAGTATGTTTATGCGTAAGGGGAGGAAGGAGGATGGATAAAAGAGGGCATCACATTAGCATCATTTCTCATAAGCTGGCAGAGCTCTTAGGTCTACCTGCTGAGAACAGATGGGAGACTGGTGATAGTTTGTGATAGCAAAACTTTAATGGATGACACATTCTCAAAAATCAACCCTGTCATGTGTATCTCTGAGTTGTACGTCAGTTTCCTATTGGTGCTGGAACAAATTAGCACAAGGTCAGTGGCATTAAACATCATAAATTTATTACCTCATTGTCCCAGAGGTTTGAAATGTGACCTGGGTCTCATGGGGCTCAAATCAATGTGTCAGTAGAGCTGCATTCCTTTCCAGAGGATCTGAGAGGAATCTTTCCTCTCATATTTCAAGAGTCTACAGGTTGCCCATGTTCCTTGACTTCATCCCCTTCCTCCACCTGCAATGCCACTGGTGTCTCATCCCTTGAAGCTTCTGAAATTACACCTCCTTGGGACTCCAACTGTGAAATGTTTCCTGCCACAGGGATACACGAGGTCGAACAGGGCCTTCCTGAATGATCCAGGATAATCTCTCCATTCGAAGGCCATTAATTTATTCACATACATAAAGTCACTTTGCTTTGTAAGGTTGCACGTTAACAGGTTCTGGGGGACAAGAACACAGACACATCTTGGGAAGAGTCATTATTCTGCCTACCACAGTTTGCTACAGACTTCCTGTTCCAACTCATCTAATTTTTTTTCCACCAGAGCCAGTGATTAAATTTTAATATAAAGTCATGAAGAAAGCTGTGGCAAAAATTAGAATTTAACGATTCCTTGCCAACAATGAAAAAAAGCTAAGGATTAAGGATAGGATTAAATTAAATTGGATTTCTCACTGCAGCTGGTTATTCAAATTGTCTCATTGATAGCCTGAGAGTATTACTGACATTGACTGCTGTGATCCTTAGCTTGAATCTTTTTCTTAATGTAATCCTGCTTTTCATTTCATTTTGTGTTTTGAGACAGGAGCTTGCTATGTCGTCTAGGTTGCCCTTGAATTCTTGGTCCTCCTGTCTCAGCTTCTCAAATGCTAGGATTATAGGTGTGTGCCACCCACCCAGCCTTAATGTAATCATTTTTATGAAGGATCTCTGGCCCTAGATGATACTTTTTGAGTAATCCAGCTGCAAGAGATGCTTTTTTGATAAGATCTGCCCCGATTTAGAAAATCTATGACAACCAGCACTGAGGCAGGTAAGAGGAAAACTATCTTTAGAGACAGAAAGGGTTGCTTAATAATTCAGTACAAGACAATCTATTAGAAGCATATGGTGAGCCATACATAGAGAACTTAATTCTCTAGTAGCTATGTTAAAGAAAGTAAAAAGAAACCAGTGACAAAAATGTTTATAATATACTCCAAATTTCATTTCAGCATACATTAATGTAAACATATTTTCTTTTAATGTAAAAATAATTGATACAATACTTTCAGTTCTTTTTGTTTATGCTGTGAATTTGGGACTCACACACCTGAATTCAGTCTTGCCACGTTTCAAGTGCTCAGGAGCCAGCTGCGACTGTGACAGCCGACTGCGTTGGACAGACCTAGTAGAAGCTGCCTTTATTTAAGGAAGAAAGTTTTTCCAGTAGCCTTGATCACTGGGTCTTTTGCAGCAGCCTTTTTCTTGTATAAATAGATTAAAAAGCTTGACCCACATAGATCAGACAGTGACCACTACCTTCAACCTCAATACCAATGTCACCCCTTCTCCCTTGCAAATGTCCGCTAGAGCAGCAGGAAAGGCTAGCACTCTCCTCTCCAGTCTTCTTTGTAGCTTGGGATGGACCTTTGACACTGTTGCCGGAGCCATCAGCAGAGTTAGGATTGTTTCTGGGACTCAGCACTGCTCCTCTTTCTTCTGGGTGCCCTGAATGTGGTGCTTAAAACTCTACCATCCTAGAGAATCTCAAAAGCACACGCTCTGCCCTTTTAATAATGAACCAACACAAAGTCACCAATCTCCACATTTCTTTCTTTAAAAAGCTCCAGAATGTCCTTATTTTTTAAAGCCACTGTTAGTGGCTGCTCTTTGACTTGTGTTTGTTTGTTTATTTATTTATTTATTTATTTATTGTCTCCTCTAACTGAAATGAGACTCTGAAGGGCAGGAGTTTTGGTTATCTCGTTCATTGCCTTATCCCCAGTTCCTGGAACAGTTCCTGAGTTAGGATCAGGGGAAAAGGATCAGGTGGGAAGTGGAGGGAGATGATACCAGCTTTAAACACGATGATTTTTTTGGTACACATTGGGTATTCATGTGGACATTCCTCACTGACATGAAAACATGTGAGTCTGGAGTTAATGAGAGAGATGTACTTGGGTAAGTTTGATTTAATGAAAACCGGGTGTTTAAATGAGAACACCCAGGAAGAGTTCATAGAAAGAGAGGAGATTCAAGATGAAACTGCATGAGATACAACATCAAAGAGAGATACAGAAAGGACGCCCCAATAGTCGCGAGATGAGACATTATGAGGGGGAAGCCATTAAATGCTGCAGGGAAGGCCAGTGAGGTATGAAAACTGCCTCTTTGATGTGAGGACTGCAAGTGTCTCATGGAGAAGCTCTGCCAATCCCGATGAGTGCTTTTGTGGAATGAGGGAGTGAGCTTTTTGGAGAGCCAGATTGCCACGGAATGAGGAGACAGCAAGAAGTGGGGCAGCGTTAGTTTCTCTTTCAAGAACAACCTCCAGGGGCTGGGGATTTAGCTCAGCGCACAGTGCCTGCCTGGTAAGTGCAAGGTCGTGAGTTCGATTCCCGGTACTGGAAAAAAAAAAACAAAAAAAGAAAAAAAAAATCTCCCTGAAAGAGGACAGCGATTAACCTCAAAGATAATTCCTTTTAACAAAAAGTGAGCAATATTTGGATGTGCCACACAGCACTAGAATGGAGGAGCTGTTGCCTAGACAGATGCCAACTTCAGAGGCCTCTCCACACTACACGGGGACCATTTAAAGACTCATTGTCAGTCTTTGGCACCAGGCGGACTAACAAGAGCTGTAGAAGGAGTGTTTTTTGTTTTGCTTTTTTTTTTTTTTTTTTTTGAGACAGGGTCTCACTATGCAGCCCAGGCTGGCCTTGAACTCTGACGATCCTGCTGCATCAGGCTCCCAAGTGCTGGGATTACAGGCGTGCACTCCCACACCCAGCATGAAGCAGTGTTCTTTATCTGGCGCAGACTCAAAACTTCATAGAATCAATGAACACTCCCACTGTGCTCTGAGGGAGCGCTGGCCCCTGGCTCCCTCCTTGCTGAGTGGAGCCCATCCCTCTCTTAACTGAGCTGATCCGATATGCAAAACACTTGCCAAAACATTCACATTTCTCTTTTCATAGCTTCCTTACAGTATCCACCTCATGTGCTCAGTAAGACTATGTGCAACAGACAGAGTGGTGTGAGACCAGCATTCCACAGATAAATACACAAGCCAGGTTCCAATAATGCCACGGGGGTGGGGGAGGGGGGAAGTAGACAATATATTTTTGTCTTTTTGAGACAGGGTCTCACTACGCAGTTCAGGCTGGCCTTGAACTCACTTTGTAGCCCAGGCTGATCTTGAACTTGCAATTATCCTCCTGCCTCAGCCTCCTGAGTGCTGGGATTACAGGTGTGTGCCACCATACCTGGCTAAGTAGACAGTTTTAAAGGAGTGAACTTTATTTTGTTTTTAAATGTTGGATATTCCAAAGAGAAATTTAATCCTTAGTACTCTCTCAACCTTTTATTTTTGTGAATATTGATGACCTATCTTGATATATAGTACATCACAAGTACATAATGTTTTCATAAATGTACATGGTGATAAAAGTCCCTGTGTAATGTACTGTGTACTGTGATCTGAGACAGGGCTGAGAGTGTGGTGAAAATCAGCCTTTGTGGTTGATATGCATGTTTTTCTTTGCAGTCTAGCAACTGCACCATATGCGTTGGCCTGAGAAGAGAGTGTGTATCCATGACCTTACTGGTTTGAGGGCAATTACATAAGAGCTCCACTTTCACCGAACCTAATAATAATTTCTTCTGAGGACTTTGATGAAAATGAAAACCAAATCTAAGCAAAAAACAGTAATCTAATTTTGAAGCAATATCTAGCAGGAAGTGCGTTAGCCTCCTAGGGTTACTGTAATAAATGATGCAAACCGCACAAAACCTGTTTTCTCACAGGGAGAGAGGCCAGAAGTCCAAAATAAAGGTGTCAGCAGGGTTGGTTCAGCTTTGAGGAAGAATCTTTTCCATGCATCTCTTCTTGCTTGTGCGGGTCACCAGCACTTCCTTATGCTCCTCTGCTTGCTTTGAGTCACTGCAACGTCTCTGCCCCCAGTAGCAGCTGGCATTCTCCTTACATGACTTCATGTGCCTACGTTTTCACATGACACCAGCTGTTGGACTTAGGGTCCACCTTATTCAATGATCCTCCAATTGATGTGATCGCATTCACTAAGATCTACTTCCAAATAAGCTTATATCCACTTGCACGTGAGGTAAGGCATTCACATATCTTTTGAGGGGGACACAGTCCCATCAACAACAGAAGACTATTGAGAAATAGATACTTAAAAATAAGTACTTAGAAAAGCTTAGTGGAAGAGCCCACTTAGCATAGAAGGAGGGAATTTGGTATGCTGAGCAGCCAGCAAATCATAACTTTTGTGGATTTAGATTTCGGTCAAATCTAAGATCCATCTGGGAAAATTGAATATTCCCTCAATTTCAGTATTTCCTGAATTTTTTGCCCATAGAAAGCAGATTAGCGATTCTCTCCAGCACTTATATCATTTTTTCTGTCTTCAAATGGTGCAAGGCTGGCCTGGAAACTTGAAACCACTCTTAAAATTACAAAAGCCACTGAAAATGATAAAAACAGTGGTCATTTTCAATAGGCTGCATCCTGGAAAAGGAGCATCTTTGTACCCTAACATTCAAATCGTAGATTGTCCTTTTATGGACTTTGAGGCCACATGGTATCTTCTTCATGACTCCAAGGGTACCTGGAACTCTTCAGAATTTGTGGGTTTATTTTAGGAAATTTGCCAGATGTTGGCCTTTTGTACTTGTGTAACTCACATGATGAATTATATGTTGAATATGAAGGTCTTTCAAAATAAACTAAATATTTCTTCTTCCCTTACAATTATGGTTCACCTCTAGGAGTTATGCTTTATGTTAGATTTCCCTTGGGAGCACTTTGCTTTATAATTAAAAAAATTCATAAGGTATTATTGTGTATTTGTGCCCTGATTTTCTTTAGGCACAAGATGCCACATTGGGCAAAGTTTTTTGAACTGAATTTATGTCACTAGGGACCTGCATATTTTAAAGCTGGCTAGGACTAATAATTTTCCTTGTACCAGCTGTCACAAATAATTCCATCTGCTAAATTCCAGTACATGGGCAGAAGTGTGGGCAGTCCCTTGAAAGAATTTTCAACAGCGATCTTTTCTCTGTCCATCAGTGGTTAAAAATTCCAGTGTAAATATTTTGAGAAAAATACAGTGTTGGTAAGTAATGGAATTAGACAGTGCTTTCCACATTCTTAACTTGTGTTGATCCCATGTAGAAGGAAGTTAGGTCTCAATCCCTGAAGGCCTGGTGCATGCAGAGCAATGTACTTGGTCACGGCCGGATTGACAGAGGATCCGCAAGCATCCCTACCCTTACTGATCTAATGGGCCTCAATTTCCCAAAAATAAACCAATTATAGGAACAATAAAATGTTGGAAATTTTGCTGCTGTAAAAAAGTGCCAAAAATTAATGGGTTTAAAAAATACAAATTTGCTGGGCGTGGTGGCACATGCCTGTCATCCCAGCACTCAGGAAGCTGAGGCAGGAGGATTGTTACTAGTTTGAGACCATCCTGGGCTACAAAGTGAGCTCAAGGCCAGCTTGAACTGCATAGCAAAACCCTATCTCAAAGAGACAAAAATGAAATAAAATAAAATAAAAAATACAAATTTGTTATCCAAAATTTTGAATATAAAAGCTTGATGTGGTCTCACTGGGCTAAGATCAAAGTATGGGCATATTTGGATTCCTTCTGCAGCTCTTTGCATGAACTTGCCCCTTCTTGCCCTCATGGCCCTCTTTAACCTTCCAACCCAGTGATGGCTGGGCAGGTCTTTCTCATGTTACATTATCCTGATTGGTCTACATTATCCTGATGTTGACTTTTTTCTTCCATTTTTAAGGACTCTAGTGGTCACATGGGACCTCTACTTTGGTAATCCAGGGTAATCTCCTAATTTTATTTATTTATTTATTTATTTTGGTTTTTCTCCGGTACTGGGAACCGAACTCACGACCTTGCGCTTGCCAGGCAGGCGCTTTGCCGCTGAGCTAAATCCCCAGCCCAATCTCCTAATTTTAAGGCCAGCTGATGATAACCCTAATTCCACTTGCAACCTTAATTCCCCCTTGCCATGTAACCTAACATACTCTCTGGTTCTGAGGATTAGGATGTAAACATCTCTGCGGGCCAGAGTTTCCCACAGGTGAGCTGTAGGTCCTCTCATCAGAAAAGTAGGAGACTTTGTCCTGAACTGTCCTGCTTTGTAAATGCATTTTACTAAGTTGTTCTGCACTGCACAGAATGAGAGGCAATGCAAATATTAAGCCATATACAGGTTTCACCTTTTTATCTTCCCCATTAGCCCCCAAATTCCAAGCATGGAATTGTAGTAGTTCTTCTTAAAATGGTAAATCTTTGATTTTTAAACAGAAAAATTAAAGATTAAAAAGGGTACTGGGAAGAAATATGATTTATTCTAAGGAACAGTTTTGACCTAATCCAAAAGTAATGGATGGCAGATGGAGGTTCTTTGTAATACACTGAAAGAGAGTGGAAGGATAACATCCTAATATGTGAATATTAGTGTTGATTTTGTAGCTGATTTAGTGCATAGTGATTAGTGCTGATTTTTCACCAATCGTTTTCTTATATGTAATTTGGCTCACATTTTCATGGCAGATCCCCTTGACTGATCCCTGCCTGCCACACACCCCGCTTCTCATCCACACAATCATGACTGAGCTCCCACCTCTCAGAACCTGTTCTCAGGCTGTTAAGTATGCAGCACACTCCACAGTCTCGACCCCTTGCTTTGGTCAAAATCTACTCCACAAATCCTATTAGACATTCTCTTCTGGTTGCTTGGAATAGAGATACAAAATCTTGGTCTATACAATAGAATCAACACTGACATAATTATTTTGTGGTACTGAGAATTGAACTCATGACCTTGCACTTGCCAGGTAGGTGCTGTGCAGCGGAGCTATATCTCTGGCCCACCTGACATAAATTTTGGCTAATAATAATGTATCAACATTGTTTCTTCAATTACAAGGACTTATCTTAGTGTGTTTGGACTGCTATCACAAACTACCATAAACTGGCTAAGCTTATAAACAACAAAAATTCATGTCATGGTTCTGAAAGCTAGGAAGTCCAAGGCTACGGTGTTTATAGATTCAGTATCTGCTGAGGGACAGCTTGCTTTCTGATTCCTAACAGGGTGTAAGGGGCCGAGGGTCTTTCTCAGGGTTCTCTTATAAGGTCACTCATTGTACTAATGAAGGCTCTAGCTCTAGGACCCAATTAATTCCCCAAAGATTCCACCTCCGAATACCATCACCTATAGTGGTGGTGAATGTATGGCTCATGTACTGCAGCAGCAGGCTGTTTGCCTCACTGAAAGCTCTAAAAGGTTCACTATCACTGACCTGGGGATTAGGATTTCAGCATATGATTTGAGGGGGTATAGAAACATTCAGATCATAGCAGAAAATGCCACACCAATGCAATACATTCATAACAGGGGTGATTATGTGCAGGAAGAGAGGGACTGCATGGAAATTCATGGTAGTTTCTGTTCAATTTCTTTATAAGCAAAACCTGCCCTTGAAAATAAAAGTTGTTCATTTACAAGATCCCGAACCCTGTCTCTCCAGTTTCTCTTAGGGTTCTGGCAGGGGGCCGCTTAAATTTGAAGCTGTGTAACTTAGCTGGAGATATGGTGTGCTTGAGATGTGTAAACTGTGACCACGCACATGAGCAGGAGCAAGTCCAGATTTCTGAGGCAAATACAAAGGAGGAAAAGAATAAATACAAAGTGGAGCGTGCGATTGCATACGGATTTGGAGGAAGTCTGCTAGTGGGGAATCCTGATGGCTGAGCTGCATTACCTTTCTGATAAATCTAGCGCAGCCAATGTGTCCCAGGGCAAAGACTGCAGGTGTGAAGAAGGGAGGGCAGAACGGAAGGACCCAGGGAGTGGAAGAGAAGGCATTTGAGCTCACTTCCCAGTTCTAAATTTTATTCTCTTATGGAGTCCGTATTTATTTCCTGTGAATTTTATCAACAATTTGCCCCCTTTCGCTTCAACTAGTGCTTTGGAACCAAGCAACAAGCAGATCCAATACCCCAGGCAAGGAAGGGAGAGGCAAGCAAAAGTAGATGGCTTGTGGGTAATATTGATAAGGCAGAAAGCAAAAGGGGAACTTGCTCAAGGCATGCGCAGAGCCTGGTCGCCTCAAACTGAGTCCAGTCTTTTGACATTCAGCCCAGTGATCCCTTCACCATCTTCCAAATGGGGTTAGCGCCTCCTGAGACAGCTGGCACCTTGGGATCTCATTACTTATTCCCTGGGCACGGTGCTCAACCAGAGATCCCTTTAAATTCAATTCTATCGTTATTGGAGACTGAGAAATAACGAACCAAGAGCGAACAGGGCAGGTGTCATCGGAAGATGATGTCTTTGACAGGATGTCCAGAGGCTGCTGTTCATTAAGTGCTTACTGACACTCTCCCTTGCCTCCTACCAGAGTGACTGGCAATAAGGGTAGTTTTGAAACTTTCCCTCTAGGAAAGGGAGTGAACTTTCCTTCACACTTTGATGTGACAAAAGAAATGAGCAGCCTTAATTTCAGCTGAATTCAATTCCAGGCTCCTTAAGCCCTAGAGTTAGGACACAATTGGACAATGTGGCAAAAGACATATTAACACATAGAGGAGACTTGTTAGAAAGAATGCTTGCAGCGAGTATTGGACAATTATGCTGGTGTCACCCTGGGTGGTGCTTTCTCTTATGCTATAGCACCATGGCTAGCCACGGCTGCTGTGTTTGCTGTTCAAGTCCAAGGAGATATTTCAGTGCCTTGTTATGCATCTTGGCAGCTAGTAATTACTGACTTAGAGTCTCCAAGGACAGGTTCTGTGACTATTTTTTTTTCTTCCTTTCTTTTTTTGGCGGTACTGGGGATCAAATGCAGGGCCACATGTATGCTAAGCAAGCACTCTAGCCCTGAAGGTGCGCCCCGCCCAGCCCTAACTGTCCATTTTCCATGCTCTTAGGGTACTGCTCCTAATGTGAACAATAAAATCTTATTCTATCTTTTAAGTAAGTCTGCACCAGAGCTGAGATCACTCCACACACGAGCACAAAAATCCCCCAAGCAGTCTGGCAAAAGAACAATCACTCTCTGCACTGAGGCATGGGGCAGCGGAAGCAATGTGCACATCCAGGAAGTGGCTAGGATAGAACCCAAACCAAGTCTCCGTGAGTGCAGGGACGCGGTGTCCACTCACTGTTCAATCCTCCATCGTGGCACCAACCCAAAGCTTCCCAGGGGAAGTCCTCGGCACCTGCACCACGTTAGGCATCTTGTGTCTCTTGTATTACGCCCCAAGCTGGTGCCCAATGCGTCTTAATGAATTGAATGAATGAATGAGTGAGCTGCAGCCTAGCAGTGACTGACTTGCTCAGAATGGCATTCAAAGTGGCGTTTTAGTATCCTCTCCCCAGAGGATGGAGTTTTTCTCTTGAAAGCTAATGCATCTCAGCACGGTGCTCTAAGTAGTTGGTGGGGTGGACCCTCTTCAGCAGGATCCATCTGTAGGAACCATTGTTGAACCAGTCTTCCTTCTGAGGGCCAGGCTGTTACTTCCTTGTCAGAGCAAGTTATTTGCTTTTCATTGTTCCCCCCCCCCCTTGGTTACTGAGGGGTTTGAGTTTGGGGTGAATGATTCAGACTTGATTCGTCAGCTCTCTGCCTTTCTCCTGTTTCTGCCTCCCACATCTTAGTAAGTCTGGCTCCGACTCGCCCTCCTCCACTTCTCCCCCACACTGGCTTTCTGCTGTCTGATGAATACCTCTGGGAGAAACTGGCCTCTCCGGGCTTCTCGGTGAGACATTCTCTGGGAATGAGAATGGAGCTGCTTTTTCAGGTTGTTGCTATGGAGAAAGTGTGTTTTCTTATTGCCCTAATACATTTTGGCACGTTTCTACTCAAAGATCTGAAAGTGACACCAAACTTGCATCTCCATCTTTAATTCTATTTTATCTTAATTATGTAATCATACATGTGCTTTTCCTGGTTTTACTTTTTCTTTCTTTTTTTTAAAAATTACTGGTCCATGTTTGCAGTGCATGACGCTTGCATTGATCTTAGGGAGTAGGTGTGTGTACGCAGCAGATCTTGACTTTCTTTTACTCCCTTCCCCTCTCACCTCCCTCTCTGCAGTACTAGATCCCCTTCCCCAGTTTCACAATTTTTGTTCTTACTATTTAGTGTACGTTTATGAAGTATAATGTTTACATTCATTATAGCTATTTGGAGCATTTACATGACACATCTTCAATATTTTTATGTCCCTTTCTCCTATCTCTTTCCCTCATCCTTGGTCTCTTGGACCCCCTTCTGTTTGCAAAAGATCTATCTCTGTTTCAGAGATAAACAGATCTTTTTATCTGTTTCAGATAAAAAGATTTATCTCTGTTTTATCAATCTTTCATTTTATCTTTAGTTGTATTTGCATTACTCAAATGAGATAAACTAAATGGTACTTGAGCTTGTGTGTCTGATTTATTTCTCTTTAACATTATATTTTCCAGGGACATCCATTTTCCTACAAATGGCTCGAATTTATCTTTCTTTATATCCAAGTAATTTTCCTTTATGTATAGATGCCATATCTTCTTTACCCATTCATCTGCTGATGAACATAGAGGCTGCCACCAGGATTTACCTGCAGTGTATTATGAATTGGGCTGCTATGCAAATATAATATATATATTATATATGCATGTATCACTGTAATATGGTGCCTTTTGCCATTTGTGGAAAATACCTAGAAGCAGAATAGCTGAGTCAAATGGAATTTCTAGTTTTAGTTCTTGAGAAATCTCCAGGTGGATTTCCATCATGGTTGTACTAGTTTATATTCCCACCAATAATGTAGAAGTGTTTCTTTTTCCCCGATACTTTTGCCAGCATTTGTTATTATTTGATATCTTGAGGATGGTCGTTCCTTTTGGAATAAGACAAAAAAATCTTAGTGTTGTTTTCATTTGCATATTTCTATTGGCCAGAGATGTTGAGCACTTTTTCATATTTATTGGTCCTCTGTACTCTAAGAAGTGTCTATTCATTTCACTTGCCCATTTTTGAGTGGTTCTTTTGTTCTAGAGAATCTAATTATTTTGAGGTCTTTTATTTTCTAGACATTAGTTCTCTGCCTGAGGAATAGCTGACCAAAATTTTCCCCATTCAGTAAGTTATCTCTTCACTCTACTGTTCCTGCTGCTGGGCAGAAGTGTATTGCTATGATACAATCCTACTTGTTGATTTTTGTTGTTATTTCTTGTGCAGTTGGAGTTCTATTGAGGAGGTCCTTGTCTACACCTATGATTTCAAGACTTTTACCTATTTTATCTTATAGTAGGTTGTTTTAGTGTTCATTTAGATCTTTGATGAATTTTGATTTTAGTTTAATACATGATGAGAGACACCGGCCCAGCTTTGATCTTCTGCATGTGGAAAGCCAGTTTTCCCAGTACCATTTGTAAAGAGGCTGTCTTTCCTCCAGTGTGTGTTTTTGGCTGCTGTGTTAAAGATCAGACAGCTGAATGTGCCTGTAGTTGTTTCTGCACCCTCTGTTTTGTCCTAGTGACCCATTTGTCTGTTTTTGTGTCAACACTGTGCCGTGTTTATTACTGTAGATTTGCAGTATAATGTGAAGTCAGGTATTGTGATGCCTCTTGCTTTTCTCTTGATACTCAGGATTGCTTTTGCTATTCTGGGTCTCTTCTAGTTCCACATGAATTTTAGGATTGTTTCCTGCAGCTCTGTGAGAAACGCTGTTGGTATTTTGAGTGTTTGTGTCAAATCTATGTATCAGTTTTGGGAGTATGGCCATTTTGACAATATTGGACTACCCCAGAACAGGCTCTGCCTATCCAGGAACAGAGTTTCCTTAAGCTTGATTTTCTTTCCATTTTCTGATGTTCTCTTCAATTTCCTTTTTAAGACTACTCTAGTTTTAATTGTAGAGGCCTTTCACTTCCTTGATTAGGTTAATTCCTAAATATTGAAATTTTTCTTGATGTGAATGGTAATGTTTTTCTAGTTTCTGTCTCAGTGAGTTCATTATTGGTGTACATAAATGCTACTGATTTTTGTGTCGATTTTGTATCCTCCTATACTGCTGAAATTGGTCTTGGTTTAATTGTTAACAATGTTTCTGTTCTGTGCTATAACCAGTGGCTTCACATCAGTGGTTGAGGTAGAAGATCATGAACCTAACACCTCTCCTGCATTAATACCGTGTGTGTTCTATTTCCCTTTGTGTGGAAAGATAACCCTTGAATTTTGTACTTATTTATATAAACAACCAGAAATGATCAATATTGGCTGGTCTATACTTTCTTCCACTCTCTGTACAAGAGGCTCTCCTCTGCTTCAATGTGGTCTTCATTTAATGCTCAGGCATTGAGAGAGTCAAGAACTTTCTGTGAGTTCTCCATTGAGCTGCTTTCCTGTGGAGGTTTCCCAGGGTTATCTACAAAGCCTCTTGGGCTTGAAAAGTTAAGAAGTCACTCTACAAGTCACCACAAAGATGAAAAGACTACACAGTGAAGTCCCTTTGGGAGCTTACAGTTGGACACACAACCAACTGTGAACAATGTGACAGTTGCTTTGCTAGCAGTAAGGTAGGCTCTGGAAATCAGCACAGCATGGTGGATAGGACAGTGGGTCTTAGGGATATGATTAGAATCCTGAGTCTTCATCTTTCTGCACAATTTTGAACAAATGATGAATTTCTCTGAATCTGTTTACAATCTGTAAAAGGAAAATAATATTGCCAAACTACTTGTTCTTAAATTGTTGGAAAGATCTATCTATTTTTCTGCAAATGATTTTATTTTGCATAATAGCTGAATAATATTCCACTGTGAATATATGCCACAGTTTCTTTATATATTCATCTGCTTGCAGGCACCTAGGCTGGTTCAGTACCTTGGCTGTTCTACTGCAATTTAAAAAGCTGTTGCATGTCTCTATTTGTTTTCCTGAGAAACCACTTTGAAGATATCAGTATGTAATACAACAAGCATTGTTAATTTCCTACCACTTTGTCTGTAGCTCTGTATTGTTTTTATTGTCCTTGTGCTGTTTTGTAAATGGATGTCTGTTTGTTAATACGTTTTCCTTCTTTTATTCTTAAAATAAATTTGAAAAATGAAAAGCTATTAGTAAAGAAAAGTGATAGAAAACTACAGGTGTGTATGGATTTATACAAATGCCTATACTAGGAGGAAATTACACGTGAATCTTCTTGTGTTGTATTTATTAACATCTATGTTGTCACATGCTCTGTATACGTTATAGGCAGGCAGCTGAGACCCCCTGGTTCTCTGTGGTTGGTGATGGGGGTGGGCAACTTGGTGATACTAAACAAGTTATGTTTGCGTTTGTCTCGTGCGCAATTTGATTATCATATGCTACTCAGACATATGATATTACCTTAAAATTCTTACTTTGGAGCATGGGAAGATTTACTTAGATACAAGATGACAGGAATGAAACTATCTCAACACTAATTACTCATCAGTCTTAGCTGTTCTAGAGAATCAATCTTCAGTGCCAGCTCTAAATCTCATTTCTTCATTTCATCTTAGGGTGCCTTGGAAGAGATCAAGTAACAGCAGAACTGCAGCTTAGATCAGCCAGCTGAATGTCCCCACTTAAGTGGATCAGGGGTTATTTACTTGCTCCAGGTGTGACTTAATTTTAGGCTGTTCACTGTCAGGAAATAGTCCCAGAAGAGACAGATAATGTGAAAGTTATCAGTGACCTGTGCGTCTGTGATGTTTGCTAAACCTGTTATTTGCTGTTTCCTCAAAAGAATTACATATACTTCAAAACACAGTGTATTAATGATCTCTGCTTCAAACTGCAAAGGGCTGGGAAAGGAATACATGCTGCATCATTTAGCTGGCTTAGTGTTTGGAGTAGCTCTTCATTGGCTAAACAATGCCATTTGGTTGTGAAAATGAGCCTCCCCAAGACAGAGGCAGGAGGAAGTGGGGATACTACTGTACATGCAGAATGATATGTTTGGCACTCTTTCAAGCAAAAATTCTTGAAGTGTTTTCCAACAGGGATAAAAAGGAGATGCTAAGTGCTGTGCTGAAGAGGAAGGACGGATGGCAGAGGACTATGTTCAGCTTTTTGTTATTTACCCAAGGATCTCAGGTTTGACTTCAGTTTGCTTAACCTGTGTAGTCAAACAAATAGTACATGTTACCACGTCTATCCGCCCTCTTCAGAAGGCAGTCTCTGGGTCTTACCCCATCCCCTGCCCTAGCAACCGCAGCTCCTCAGGGTATGCTTCTTTATCACATGGAGTACCCTCAGAGATGGGGACTAAGTACTTTCTCTGTCTAGTACGTTCTCCAATCATGTTTTAGTGTCCTTTGTAGATTAAGACCCCGACCCACTTCTCAACCTTAGCATAAACATCTCATTTATGTGATATATTTTATCTTTCCATTTTTTTAACCTGTATTTTGTGCAGTAAGTGTCTATAAGAGTAAGTGATCCCTTTGTCCCAAAGTCAATTTCTATTCTCTGTTCTCCATTTCTAAGACATGGCACATGGAACCTATCTGCCTTTGTGTCTATCTATGTTCTACAGGGCTACAGGCCTACATATTATTTTTTAATTTTTATCTCTTCATGTTGGCAGAACATAATGATCATGCTCCATGTGCGGAGTTGGTACATGCACACAACACATCTTAATTCCCTTCCCTCCCTGGCCCTTTTCCCTCTTTCCATGTCTTGGACCCTTTCTCTTTTGCAAAATATTTATCTCCCTATTTCTTATTATCTATGTATTGTTTTACTGTTTATTTATATTTTACTTTTTCTTGTAAGAGAAACCATGAAATATTTAAGTTTGTGTATCTGATTTACTTTGCTTAACATTCTGGTCTTAAAGAGCACCCATTTTTCCACAAATGGCTCATTTATCCTTCTTTATGGCAGACTAGTATTCCACTGGGTGTAAATACTTCATTTTCTTTATCCATTCATTCACTGTTGGACATACTGGATGCTTCTAAGACTCAGCTGTTATGAGTTACGTGGCTATAAACATAGATATGCATGTATCATTGTAATACGATGTCTTTAACTCATTTAGAAAGATGGCTATACCTGGGTCAAATTGAAATTCTAGTTTTAGTTTTTTGAAGAATCTCCATGCTAATTTCTGTAGTAATCGTACTAGTTTACATTCCCATCAACAATGTTGAAGGGTTCCTTTTCCCCTGCAGCCTTGCTAATATTTGTTATCATTTCATTTTTTGATGATAGCTATTCTTTTTGCCATAAGATGAAATCTTTTTTTTTTTTTTTTGTACTGGGAATGAAACTCAGGACCTTGTGCTGGCCAGACAGGCACTTACGTCACTGAGCTATATCCCTGGCCCAAGATGAAACCTTAGCATTGTTTAATTTGCAACTCCTACAACCAGAGAGATTGAAAAAGTTTAAATGTACTTATTGGCCATTTGTACTTCTTCTGAGAAGTATCTATTCATTTCAGTTGTGCATTTTTTATTGGTCTCCTATTTTTTTGGGGGGGGGGTCTAATATTTTTTAGTTCTTTATACATTCTAGCTATTAGTCCTGGTCTGAAGAATATCTGGGAATTTTTTTCCCATCCTATATGCTGTCTCTTAGCTCTGTTGGTTGTTTCTTTTGCTGTGCAGAAACTTTTTATTTGATATGATTCCACTTGTTGATCCTTGGTACAATTTCTTGTGCAGGAATTTCTTGGTGCAAGTTCTGGTCAGGAAGTCCTTGCCTCTGCCTTCAAAAGTCTTACCTATTTTATCTTCCAGCAGATTAAGTGTTTCTGTTTTGACATTTAGATCTTTGATCTATTTTGATTTTAGTTTAGTATGTGATGAGAGACATGGGTCTATCTTCAATCTTCTGCACATGGATAGCTAATTTTCCCAGCACCATTTAGTAAAGAGGCTGTCTGTCTTCCAGTACATGTTTTGGGCCTCTTTGTCGAAGATCAGCTAGCTGATTGCCTGAGATTGTTTCTGCATCCTCTGTTCTGTCCCTTTGATCCACATGTCTGTTTATGTATCAACACTTTTTTTTTTTAATCACTAAGCCTTATAGTACAATTTGAGGTCAAATTGTGATGCCTGCAATTTTTCTCTTGATGCCCAGGATTGCTTTTGTTTTTCTGGGTCTCCTCTGTTTTATTTTTTTTAATTTTTAAATTTTTTTTTATTTTAAAGAGTAAAAGAAGGATAACATAATAATAGGGGGTGCTTACCAAATTACAGACAAAGTGGTAGGAAATTATCAATGGTTATTGTTTTACATATTATTATCTACAAGATAGTTTCTCAGGAAAACAAATAGACAAATGATAGTGAGTTACAGATAAAAGAGGTAGGAGATTATCAATAGTTGTTGTACTATACTTTGGTATCTTCAAAGTGGTTTCTAAAGAAAATAAATAGAGCTATACATGAGTGACCTATTGAATAATCATTAACTATTCTCAATGGTTGTTGTAGGAAACACATAGTAATAAACATACATCCATTTATGAAATAGGATAGGAACAATACAAACATTACAGAGTTATGGACAGATTAGTAGGAAAATATCAATGGCTGCTGTAATACATGGTGGTATCTTCAAAGTGGTTTCTCAGGAAGACAGAGATGTGCAAAAAGGATCTAACAAATAGTTACAGCCTAAGGGCTGTCAAAAATAGTGTATTATTTCCTCACCAGTGACTCCTGTCACTGAGATGTGATGGCTGGAAGGAAGGCCAACATTGAAAAGAAGGACCGAGAGACTTGCACCTGTGTCTAGCAGCAGGCTGTTTTCTTTTTCCTCTATAGTCACGATTACCTGGGGCTCCTCCATGGAGATGACAGTCTGGCCAGAGGGAGAAAGCAGAGTATGCCCTGGGCCCCCTCATTTCTGTTGGACTAACTGGTAGGATGGATCTGAGCTCTGGGGCCTCTGCTTCAGAGGGCAGACTGATCTCCAGTGGTCACCTTTGCATTCAGGGCATGGCCCAGGGGGCTTCTTAGGGCAGTTCCTCTTGAGGTGGCCTGGCTTTTAACAGTGGTAGCAGATGAATGCAGTTGTCGAGTTCTTCTTGAGGCCCCAGGAATCAGACTTGGGGTGTGTTTCTCTTAGTGCTGCAGCAAAAGCAGCTGCTTTTTCTCAGTCTCTTTGTTTTCTCTCCTTGGCCTCCTCCTCATCATGGTTATAGAATATTGAGGAGGTAATTCTTACTCTCTTCTTGTTCTATCTGAATTTTAGGGTTGTTTTGTGTTATTCTGTGATTGGAATTATGCTAAATCTGTATATCAGTTTTGGATGTACGGGTCTCACATCTTTACTGTACAGTACAGTCTCTACAGCCTCGGTGAAGTTGAGTAGCCACACACCCTACCCCACTGCCCTGGAATCTGTAGACCATCTATGTGGGCTATGCAGCACAGCCCTGCCTAAACCCTGGAGTTGCTACTTCCTCACAGAACTGAGGAAGCTTTGTAACCCTACATTATGGAGTTCCTGCAAGGGAGTAGCTGAGCAGGATTCTCATAGCTGTTGTAATTTCCTTCTCAAATAGGAAAGTTCACAAAAAGCACTCCACACATTCTACTATCCTGACAGCTTCCTGCACCTGCAGTAGGGTAAACCGTCTGAGCCTCCTCCGGCACCAAGTCATTGTCTTACACCTTTAAGCCTCGTCACTGGACTCAAATTGTCACCATTGTGCCTGAGACTCCAGGGCTTAATTTCACTAAGTCCATACTAATCGTTATCTAATCATTGTGGCAGCTTGTTTGTTTCCTTCATAGAACTTCACACTCTGTAGCTATTCACCTGTTTCTTTGGCTGTTGTCCTCACATATTATTGTTGGATGAATGAATTAATTTTTTCCACTTTCCTTTTGTATGAAATAGAATGTCCTAGGAGAATTTATTGTGGAATGATTTCATGTTTTTATTTAGAAAAGAAATGCCTACTCTAAAGGCAAATAGGCATACATAAAAATAAAACAAACCAATGCTTACCCTTATATCACATGTCTTTCTTTTTGTAGTCTAGTCATTTCTAATTCTCATTATATTTTCTAATGCACTACATTTAGTATTTATGAATATTTTGAGTTGGTACAGTATTCACTTTTCTTATTTTCTTAAGTAGTTCATTGTCCAGAGAGTCTTGATCTTTTGGGTTTTTTTTTTTCAATTTGTTCTTTCCTAATGCAACAACAGCAACAAGTTGCTTATTGATTGATTATTTCTAAATGGCAAAATAAATTTTATAGCTATCTAGATGTCTTAGTAACTTTTCTCATTGCTGAGACAAAATACCCAATGCCCAAAGTTGAAGGAGGAAAAGTCTATTCAGCTCGTAGTTTGTAGAAATTCCAAGGCAGAGTGGCTGGGCAGAAGAGAACAGTTCATGATATGCAGATTGCAGCAAAGCAACAGAGGGGAAAGTTACAAACCTCTGTCCCTTATATTTGCATCCAGTCTCATGGGATTAGGGCGGTGCTGTTCCAATCAGCAGACCGACCTAGCAATCACCCACCCTTAATCCCAGCACCCTTATTCTGAGCATTGCACTACAAACCAATCACACACTTTAGATTCAGCCACCTCTGAAAAAAGCTCTATGACTGAATGAGGCTTTGAGGGGACATCTAGATACATGACATACCACTAGATAAGCTCTTAAGAACACCTCTGAAGTTTGGCATGTGGGAGGCCTGCCTCAGACTTTCCTTGGTACTGGCCCAACAATGCATTATGATGTAGACAATTTACTACCAAAAATCAAACAAGTCTTCTCTATCCTGAGCCTCCAATCTGATATTTTTCCACTTTGGAAAGCAAGAATATCTATGGAACAGTTAGTTATTGCCTAGCAACATCATTTCCAGTGTAAGTTTGAGGTTTTCTAGGGAGGGGGCACTTTCTGTTTCTCAGCTCTCCCCAAGAGCTTGTATTCTCTCATTATGTTGAGCTCCAGCTGACTGAAATCATATAAGATGATATATGTAAAAACTCTTTCAGATAGCTAAGTGTGAATGCAAGATGGGATTATTACCTCTCATTAAAACTCATTCTAGTCCCTGATTCTTCAGTGCGGTATCTTTGTCATCAGGATATGAATCACCACTCTCCAATTTTGGTATATTCTTCTGCTGCAGACAGAGCTGCAAAAGTCAGCCCCAACATGCAAATGAACCATTCTCTAAATCCTTTCCATCTTGCTTCTGGAGATAAGTGGCATCTGTTCTGCGGTCTGTTCTTGGTCTCCTGTTTTTCTCTTCTCTTCCAAGTACTGCTAGATTCATGTGTGAGCAGCCATATTTGGGATGGCCTCTATTTCTAAGTGAGATTAATTTATCTAGTTTGTTTGTTGTGGGTATTGCTGTACATTCTATTCGCTCAAGCTCCTTAATTCTTCCTCTTTTATGTTTTATGCCTTCAAATCTTTCATGCTTTCAAATTGTTTGCCAATTAAAGTCAAGAGTTCTGAAAAGTCAGTTGAAAATTAGAAAAACATTTAACTGTTGGGAGGCAATTCTCCAGATGTTTCTGGACATATTAGAGTGAGTTGCCTTTGACTTGAGCTACTTTTTTCAAGGATGTGCAGATAGTGGACAATCTTAGAAGATAGAAATAGGGTCTTTCACCAGAGAAAAGGGAAGATTTGCATATCTGGGAAGAGAATGGCAGCATCTCCTTCTGGAGCAGAGTAGAACGTTTACCCATTGCTCAGTAAAAATATGTGGGTTCCTTATACTTAGATTCCCCTTTTATAATATGCCCCATTAGTTAGATTCCCCTTTTATAATACACCCCATTAGTTATGCAGCTATCCTTTTACTTTCTTTATGTTTCCCTGTGGGAATTAGGGTTTGGAGAATTATTGCAAATGCCAATTCTCTGGCTATTGCTGATACTATGAGAAATGAAGCCCTTTGTCTCTGGCTTGGAAGTCTTGAGTCTTCTGCCTGAGTATACGAAATGGTGATAGGATAACAGGTTGGCTTGAAATCTGGGTAAAATATCAGACCTTGCAAACCCCCAGTTGGGTAGCTTTTTCCTCACTAGATCAGTAATAAGTGTGTTGGGACATATTTTAAATGAGTTTTGAGATATATTTCTATTAAGGTACATTTTTTTTTACAGATTTTAGAGGCCTGAGCTGTCTACTTGAGTATCTACTTTAAAAAGATGCAGTTTTTGGGTTGAATGAACTGAATGAACCATAAGAGTGCAGTTAAGGTCATAATATCTTTTTTTTTTTTTTCCCTCCGGTACCGGGAACCGAACTCACGACCTTGCGCTTGCCAGGCAGGCGCTTTTGCCACTGAGCTAAATCCCCAGCCCCAAGGTCATAATATCTTATAATTCCAAAAAATCTTGAGATCCACATTTTCAGTAAAATGGTGTTAAAATTCCTTAGCTAATACTGTGGTTTTAATGTGTCTCCTCCAACCCAAGCAAGTGTTGGGTACTTAATCCTCAAGGCTGCAATGTTGGAAAATGGTGTCTATAACAGGTTTTCAGGGGATCTGGTCTGTACATCCACAAATGGATTAATGTCAATTACAAAAGGGCTCCAGACTGCAAATTTGATCTCTTGCATTTTTCCTGCCTTCTCTATGCTCTTTGCTATGGTATGAGTCAGCACCAAGGCTGTTTGCAATGTGCTTGTCCTTTGAACTCAGACTTCACAGCCTCCAGAACTGTAAGAAATAAACACATGCGCAGACAATCAAGTCTACAGTATGCTGTTACAGCAGCACAACAAGGACTGAGACATTGGTCATAACCAAGATATTGTACCTTCTCCTTTTACATATGATCAAAACTCCAGAAAATTCAAATGTAAAAAGCAAATAGATTTTTACCCTAGACTATTCCTGTTTTGATTTCTATCAAATGGCAATTTAATTAAAAATAAGATGGGAAACCCATGAGTCTTCCCTGTTCTTCATCATCTGTAATCAATAGCATCTTAAATGTCTCTCATCTTTTAAGTATCCTCTGTTCTCAACACTTAGTATCAAAACTACTCATCCAAACCACGGCAAAAGCTTTCTAAATGGTTTCTCTAATTCCTGCTTGTACATTTGAGATTTCACTGCAAACTGGGCTGTGTGATATGACCAATATACAGAACTAATACTATAGAGTGTGCAGCAGCCCTGTCTTACATAGGATGCTATCGGTGCATCTTAGGATGACCTTCCTGAGTGAATCTTTCCATTTTTATTTTGACTCAAAGTTTATATCCTGCAAGAGGAATATCACTTGTGGCTAAAAGCAAGGGCTCTGGAGTCAAAATGTCTGTGTCTTTATTCTGTTTCTTTTTTTCATCCATGAGCTGCATGACTTTGAGCACATTAAATTATTTTCTATGGCTTAGTTTTACCATCTGTGAAATGGGAATAAAAAGAAACTGTGAATAAAAAGAATGGGAATAAAAAAACTGTGAATAAAAAGAAATGGGAATAAAAAGAATAATAAGGGCTGGGGATTTAGCTCAGCGGCAAAAGCGCCTGCCTGGCAAGCGCAAGGTCGTGAGTTCGGTTCCCGGTACCGGAGAAAAAACAAAAAACAAAAAAAACAAAAAAAAAGAATAATAATAACTGTGAGAAGGATTAATTAAAATATTTTCTATAGAATATTTAGTAAAGTGTCTGACACGTAAAATAATCTTATAATGTTAATCATATCAACAGCAGACCTTCTGTTTTCACCATGTGCTTAGTCACTTTCTCATTGGTGGGACAAAATAACCCACACTCCCATCTTGAAGGAAGAGATACTAGAAGAAGAGCTTTATTTGGCCTCAAAGTTTTGAGAGATTTCAGTCCATAGCTGGTGGCTCTAAGGCAGAACAACATGGTGGGTTGGCCTGCTCACGGGATGGTGGCCAGGAATTGGAGCAAGAAGCAAGGATCTAAGAAGGAAATAACACTTCCAGCTCAAATCCCTAGTGACCCATCTCTTCTGACTAGATCTCACCTTCTAACAGCAAGAAAGCTATAGTACCATCACCAAGATCCAATTACCTGCCAACGCCTGCCTCTGAACGTAGGAAGCCTTTGGGGAAAATTCTTGTTCTAAACCATAGCATGTGCTTTGTTGCTTTTCTCTTCTTTGTCTTGCTCTCCTGTTTTCCTTGGGCTGTTCTTGCCCCCATTACCTATGGCATAGTCAGTACGAGTGGGCTTTGGGTAAGATTAAACTAGCTTTCACCCAGAGGTGTTTCTGTACTAACCATATGACATCAAAAAGCATGCTCAAGAAGTGGTTATTATTGTCCCATTTACTTGGAAGCTTCAACGTAGGGGCAGTTATTCCTGAGCTAGCTATTAGGTTATTATCTTTTATCTTACAACCCACCCTTCTATAATGGGCTTTTTGATTCTGTGGTTAGGATTCTGCAATCAGCCTTTCTGTTTTGCTTGCAGGCTCCTTGTTAGACTTTACCTGTAGGAGGTGGAAGAAAGAGACTGCAGAGCTAAAAGAGAAAGAAGAGAGTGAGTCTTTCCTGTTTGGTTCCTGTGTGCCTCCCATTTGCTGTCTGCTCCTCTCTGTGCTTTGAGTTCTCCTTTCATGCTTGCATAGGCCAGGGCCAGTGAGGCATTTGCTTCACGCTCAAAATTTAAGGGAATAACAAAATACTCAGAAAAGGACAAATTATGTTCTGGTACAGTATCTTTAAAAAATCAAAACTGAATGCAAAAAAACTATTATGAACAAAATATCCAAATTTTAAATAAAGACTAGTCCGTGCCAAGCTATATTGTGACCTGAAGCTGCTAGCTTTAGTAGAAACTAACTCATGAATGATAGTTTCAAAATCTCCTTTGCTGCTTATTTCACTTTCGGCTGAGGGAATTGCCATGTCTGAAAACCTTAGCTTAAGCTGATGTGAAGTGAATGCATTCGCTGTTGGTATAAATAAGATGTTTAAACTTCGAGTAACAGTGTAAAACTCAATACACCTACTTGTAAATTGCTTTAATGTTTTGGAAACATTTCGACAACATTCATTTCACCTTGAACACACATATATAATCATGTATTTAAGAGACCACAACTTTTCTTTTTGATTCAGGATGTAGTATAGCTCAGTACTTTTTAATAATCTCAGTGCTTTTTAATAATCTGATTCTCAACTTTATAATGTAGGTTGCTCTTTTTTATATGACTTTCTCCCTGTACAGATAACTGATGTGATTTCTTGCTCCTGAATGGATTCCAAATCATATGGCCTCCAAGCACAAAGTTGAACTCATCCTGCTCTCTTTCCCGCTCCTGAGCACTTCCACACATTTATGCTTTGTTCATTTTGTCTCTCTCATGACGTATAGCCTTCCCTCCCCTACTCATACATCCATCACTTCCCATCCAGATGCAATCCGTCCTTCAAGATCCATTTCGTATGTTACAACATCATCTGCATTCATCCTGCACAAAGTGAATATGCGTTCTCATTTTACGGGATGTCAGAACTGTTCCGACGTCAGCACCATCATATTCTGCCTTGCTTCTCGTGTTATTTGTGTGTATGTCTTATTCTCCCACAACCTTCAATCTGGATACTAAATCTTTAGTGATCAGGGACTGATTTTCTTCTGGTCTTTCTCATCATCGAGCACTTCCTGTTTGGTGAGGTCAAGGGGCGTTAAGGCACTAGACACAGAGCGAGTGGGAGGCGCTAGCTGGGTCACGAAGTGCTGGGCTTCTGTCCGGAGGCAACACTATTAGATTTTGAAATCATTCTCTACATTCCCAGTGACTTTGCAAAGCTCTCTTCACCCCGCTGTCTTTGCATCCTGTCCAGTTCTGATCCGTGAAAGGAATGATTAGTTCCTCTTTTTTCTCGCTTAGCCTGCTGAGCATAGGGCACCATTTAAAACAGTTAGGAACAACCTTTCCT
Source organism: Chinchilla lanigera (assembly GCF_000276665.1). Taxonomy (NCBI): domain Eukaryota; kingdom Metazoa; phylum Chordata; class Mammalia; order Rodentia; family Chinchillidae; genus Chinchilla; species Chinchilla lanigera. Next base: position 25,703,791 of record NW_004955407.1, read on the forward strand.
CTGAGTTGGGAAGAGGATTTCCAGGAAGCAGAAGGTCCCTCTTGGAGGTTTGTCAGACGGAGCCAAACAGCCCTGCTGTGAAGAGCTCTGTGGGCAAGCATTTTCCTCCCAGAAGAGATGAGATGCTAGCAGCACCCAGTAATGAAGGGCCACGGTAATTGGGACCAGTGGGGATATTCTGCTCACTTCTACAGCAGTAAAAACACCTCCCGCACTATTGAAGCATTAGCAGCTGCCCAACCGGAGCCTCCTGCAGGTCCCAACTTTGTTCTTTTGGAAAAGTCGGAGCCCACTGAAACTAGAGATATTTTGTCAGAAGTTTGTTTATTTGTATGGCATAAAGATGATATTTTCAAACTGAAAGCCAAATGATTTCAGACTTAAAAAGAATTTTCCAAAATCAATTTTACAAGGTCGAGTTTCAACATCATAGAAGAAGTTATTTAGGCAACCTTTGCCAACCACAATAGTAGATGGCATATTGAATGACTGCTCTAGAAAAGGAATTTAAAGACATCAGGCGGCCCTGAGACCTCAACTGCAGCCTAAGTGGAGCTTTCCCTGAGACACTGGCATTTTATAATACTGCCTGCCAACATGCTTTACGCTCTTTTCCCGCCCAACAGTAGAGAGAAGGGGTAGCATCATAGTCAAGTCTTGCACTTGCACTCCCTGGTATACATTGCATCTCAGAGGAGGGCCGACTAGGTTGATTTCATTCTCAACCTAGAAGGAGTATTTATTGTGAAACAAGGGATGAAAAACTGAGAGTATACCCTGGGGATATAGCTCAGCATCACAGGCACCTGCCTGGCAAGATCAAGGTCCTGAATTTGATTCCCAGTACAAAAAAAAAAAAAAAATACCTGAAAGTATCACACTGGATTCCTAATCTTTTAAGTACCATTTCAGATGCTTAATGGGGTTTTCTTTTAAAATCAAATGTATTACTGCTCTTGGATCACTAAAGTGTTTGTTGCAGTACTTCATGTAGAAAAGGGAGACCTGGTGTAGACTATAGAGGCAGCCAAAGGAAAAATTCCTATCTCCCTACGTCAGTTAGTTTTCTGTCGGACCTTCTCATTCATTCATTCATTCATTCATTCATTCATTTGTTTATTCAATCATTCGCTCACTCACTGAAAGCATATTGTGTGCCCACATGCTGCAAGGCGCCGATATGAAGCATGACAGGAGGTATACTCCCCCCCGAAGAACATCTTTGCTTCTCCAAATAGTCTACACCCTGCATAATGATATGACCGTGGTTCCATGAAAGTATTTCACCTAGAGACCTCATGGCCTTTCCAGTGTGTGTAAGTACACTCATCATTTGTGCAATGATGAAATTGCATATGGATGCTTTCTCAGAAGACAGCCCTATGAAGAAGTGAGCGTGACTGTACTTACTTATGTCTGGATCTCTGAATGCCGTCAAAAAGTGATAACTCCTCAGATGAGAAGCTTCACATGTCACTGATCAGCTAATTCAAAGCCTCCCATATTTGGGCAGTAGAATTTTACAGAAAGACTAAAGAATAAAGTTCCTTTCAAATGTCCTAAGTGGCTGCCCTCCTCCCATCCGTGGTTTCAGCCAGGGGTAATTTTGTCCCCTGGGGACATTCACCAATGTGTGGAGACTTTTTCAATTGTCACAGCATAGCAGAAAGTTCTAACATGCAGTAGGTACCGGAAGATCCAGAGATGCTAGAAAACACCCTACAATACATAATACAGTACCTTAGCGAAGAATCAGTTGGCCCAAAACATCAGTAGTGGTGAGTTTGAGAAATCTTGTTTTTAACCAATACAACCAGAAAAACTGTTTTCTTTTTCTTTTTTTTTTTTTTCTATTTTAAATCAAGATAGATAACTTTTTCTTGAAAAAATAATTCTTGGCTAAATTGATAACTTATCTTTCACATTAATAATTTGCCAGGATTGTATTCATACATTTCTTTACTATAGAACATTTGCTTTTCTAAGTTTTTCACTTGTTACCACATCAGGTATTGAAAAAAGGGAATATTTCTGATTCTCAGTATTTCTGCCCCACTCCAGTTTATGAGCAGGAAACTGCTTTTGATTTTCAACTTCCTCACTCTAATGGCCTCAGCAGACATTCTGTGTTTCTGCCCTCATCACCTCGTTAACTCTCTTGGAAAAGGGCTGGGAATTTAGTACCCTTACTTTAGAGATTAAGAACCTAAACTCAAAAATGAAGGTTCACCCAGGGTCACCAGAAAGGCTTCACAGGGCTTTCTGCTGCTCCTCCCTTGGCTTGTTATTTACTAATTCCTATAGGGCAAATGTACACTGTCAATCAGAGAATACCATTAGCCATCTCCACTAACCATGTGAAGGTTAAGGTTAGTCAGACAGGTGATTTACACTCGCTTATTTTCTTTAACATCTCATGGATAATTAAGAGAGCTTTTAGCTAGGATGACAAGGAAGGAAATCTAATATTTTAAAGTTCTGTTGGTATTCTTTTTTGAATATGAAAATATTATTTATTTTAAAAGTCTGGGCACCCAGGGAAGCTTGGCTTAGAATAAATTTTTGTAAAGTCATTAACTTATTAAGATTGTTTCTACAAACAATAAAATTTATTTCTATAATAGCTAAATATCTTTTTGATTACATAAAAGTATTCAGCATTGTATCTGTTTAAAATCTCCTGAGTCAACTTTTCCACTTAAAATAAAGAAAGGGGTCTATAGAAGCAAGGATCAAGAAGTCTGATGAAGCCTGTCATCCTAGCCTTCCAGGAGGGTGATGCAAAAGGATCACAAGTTTGAGCCCTCAGGCATCTTTGAGCCCCTTTTGAAAAACAAAAACATACAATCTGGGATATAACTCTGAAAAAGCCCTGGTTTCCACTCCTAGTGTCACCCCCCACAACCCCCAAAATGTAATACTAAGTGAAAAGTCAACCATTAGGAAATTTCTGAAACAGTGATACAAAAGGTGTTGGTTTTGATTGTATGGATCACTTTTTATTAAAGTAGTGGAATTGCCAGCTTAGGAGATTGTTATGACTTATATCTAGATGTCTCCCTCCCCAAAGCCTCGTGCACTTATAGGTGGGGCTTTTTGGAGCTTACTGTTTCTATGGTGTGTGATTTTGGGATTAAGGGTGTGTGGTATGAAATCCCTGTTTGAAATTAGCATAGTTCTGCCTGTGGCTGAATGGATCTACTGAAGACAAAAGCCTCACCCTAGGTGGCACCACCCAAAAGTCTGGTAGCCTGGATGAGATAAAAGGGAAACACTGGGATGTAGCTCAACGGCACAAGCGCTTGCCTAGCAATTGCAAGGTCCTGAGTTCAATTCCCAGTACCAAAAAAAAAAAAAAAAAAAAAAAAAAAAGATGAACAGTATACTGAGACCATATCTCAAAAAAAAGAAAGACAATAACAAAAAAAAGGAAACACATGCTTGGGACTGCTTCACTGCTTCCTGCGTGCCCTGCCATGGACTGTTTCTTCTCTACCATGCCCCTTTGCCAGGCTGCCCTGGCCTGGAAACAGCTGACTATGTAGAAACCTCTACAAACTGTGAGCTCCTTTACCTTGTGGGCATCTGGCATTTTATCCCAGCAGCAGAAAAGTAACTAAGACCTAGATTTCTATGAGGCTAAACCAAGCCATTCACTTCCTCTCAGTATTGAGGAGAGGAAGACCAATAATTTAAAGTGTACATATAAGTCAGGAAGTATCTTCCCTCCTCTCCTTTTATATATTTTCCTTTCTTGATTTGTGTAACCAGTGTAGTGTAGATAAGTGTCAAGAACATACTTAGAGTGGTCAACTTTCCCTAAGAGCTTACCCTGTTCAAAACATGAATCAGCTGGGCATCATAACACATGCCTATAATTCCAACAATCAGGAGGCTGCGGCTGGAGGATCTCTATGAGTTCCAGGCCAGCCTAGGTTACCTAGTGAGTTCAAGACCAGCCTGAATTTTATGTAACTTTAAAATTAACTCTTTTAGATTCTGCTTTCCGAACAGCATTGATCTTCACTTCTTCAAGTATCAAGACCCTGACTCAAAAAACCCCACACCAAAGTTAACAAAATAAACCTTGAACCAGGTAGCAGGTAGAATTTATGTGAGTAGCTTCATTGAGAAATGGAGACTGAGGTAGTTAGCCATTTTTCAGAGCCATTTTGTGTTGAGCACAACAAATACTTTCCTACAATTATAGCTATGCCCCTTACCACCAGAAAAGGTGATTTTCAGACTTGTTTAAAATCAAGTAGCTAACTACTTGGTGATCTTATCCCACCCTCCTGTCCCTACTTCTTTTTGCCATTTGTGAGGTTAGGACTTATATTTTCACCTGGGAACCAGGGCTCAGATAGTTCATGTAGTGTATGGAGAGCTCATCAATTTATCAGTTTTGCATTTTACATCAAAATACAAAATTTTAAATGCAAAAGACTTTTAGTGGAAAATAAATTTGACTTAGCAGTAAATAAATTTATTTGGGAGGTTATGAAAATATGAGTGCCTAATTTTATGACAAAATAATTCAGCAGTACTGAATTTCTTAATTATCCTTTCTTGTGAATGATATCTAGCCTAAGTTCTTATGCTAAAAAGGACATATTTAGAAAATACAAAGGCATGCCTTCTTCTAAACACGGCTTTCCTGAAAGTGAAATAATTTAATCATACAAGGTTAGCCGAAGCCACTGTTCTGGTTGTAGATTTCATAATTGCTTTCTGTCCAAAAAAATGACTTTGTGTATTAGTATAGGATTTAACCCAGTTAAGACATGGAAAATCATGGGATACACAACAATTCAAAAATACAGCCAAGTGTGGTGGCACGTGCCTATAATCTCAGCACTCTGGGAGGCTTAGGCAGGTGGATTACCAATTCAAGCCCAACCTGGGCAAATCAGTGATTTAGCAAGACTCTGTCTCAAAATAAAAAAATAAAAAAGGTTGGTATATGTAACTCAGTGTAAAGGCCGGGAGTTCTGTCTCTGTACCAAAAGGAAAAAACTGTGGCCTAATATATAATGACCATGTAGAGGAGGATCACTTTGGAAGTCATTAAATTCCTTCTGTTTTTGGATAAATTGATGTTCTAAAAAACGCTGATAAAATACATGCTTAAGGTATAGTTAACTTTTTTCTCTTGGTCTCTGGATATTGCACTGTTCTTGATGAATTGCTTCTTTCTCGTTTAAGTTTTGTGTCATTTCAACCTAAACTGATTCAAAGGGATATTTTGAGGTTTCCATTGGTAATAGCTACTGAGTCTCCACAGAGCATTTAACTTTTGACAAATAATGACAGTGGCCACAAGCATTGACTTGAAAAGAGAGACATGTTTACACAGATCTTGTCTGGACTCTGTACATCTGTGTTCAATCTTTCTTTTTAGTCTTATAGCCTATTTTAATGTTTTATTTTGAAGTTATTTTAAACTTATGAAAAGGTACAAAAATAGACCGGAGTACTCTATAAATCCTTCACTCAGCTCTCTCTGCATCAACATCTTATATAACCACAACCCAATTATCAAAACAAAAAATATTATATTATTTTAAATTTAAAATATCCTGCACTACCTGATGGTGTTGTTAGACTTTCTTTCCACATCTCTTTAGAAAGTATCAAATTGTATTTTAGGTCTGGGCAACTGGCTCACACTTCAGCTGAGGGTATTTTCAGTTGGATTCCCCCACCTAACAACGCTGACCTTCCCTTCTCTGAGATGCCAAATGTCACTGCTTTACCCTGGGGCTTTGAATACTGACTTGTTTATTTTTTAGGAACTTTCTCAAATCTTATTGCCAGGGGCTTATACTAATGATCCAAATCTCCATCTCATGGCAGTACAGAGTGTCTATTTACTAGCAAGTTTACTTCTTTTCAGTTAATACTGTCCACACATATATATGACAGCATAGATATGTGGTATGTGGGTGTGTGTGTGTGTGCGCATGTGCGCGTGCACTATAGAGCTACCATGTTTATGCTGAACACTTATTTCATGGTATTTCCAAACCCCACTTCTGGTTTATTTTAATACGTTTTTAGAATGTTGAGACATGAGTGGCTCTTAAAGGTAGGTAAGGGAGAGCATACATGCTTTTTTATGAAAATAAGTTTTCTTTATGGGAGTAAATAAAACAAGAAGATTCATCTGAAGGATCACATTGCTAGGTCATGTGCTGTGTGTGCGTGGTGTTCTGTCCACGTTACTGGACATCTTACGGATGTCATTGGTTTGGGGCTGGTGCTCTCTCCCAGACAGTGGCTTCGTGTTCTTGATGAAAAAGAAAAATCCCTTCTGGGTGTTCTTTGGGAAGGACAAGAAAAATCCATTAGAAGTTTCATGCTGACCTTTCTTGCTTTACAGATGTTTGTTGGCAGGAAGGTCTGTGTTTTCTTGACTTGCAGAAATCGCAAACACTGTGAACATTTTCAAGGATCATTTTGCTCTTCAGTTTGGAAGAAGAGTTATTTACAAGAAGCACTGTGGTGTTTATAAGTACTTTCCTCCTACCTTACCGTACCGCTCTTTCTCCAACCCTGAAAAGAGAAGATGTCTACTGTGGTCTGTTATCAAAGTTGCTTAAGCATCAGTAAGTGCCCACTGCTCTTGAAATGGTTAGAAATCACAGGGCTGAGTGTGGAAAGGGCAGCGGGCGCTCCTGGCTCAGCTGAATTTAATCTAAAATGGCTCCACACTGGGAGTTGAGAACAGATAATTACTTCACTAACTCTTGGAATGTCTGCACTTTTGTGTTGTTTTCTGAAGACTACTACAGGAGAGAAGACGGGATCTAACGAGGCCATTCGCTCCTGCCACGTTTTCCTTTCTTTCCATGACAGGAGACATTGTACCAGTTGTGGGTAAGAGCTAATGTTTTATCTTGCTAAAACAGAGAAACTCAACCCTGGCAACCCGGAGTGCCTCTTCAAATCTTGATTAGTTTGCACGTCCAGAATCTTCACCCTTATTCTTACACGCTTTGCCACCTTTAACCAAGAATGATTTTTTTTCAATGCCATGCTATTTCATTTCCCTGCAAATAAATCCACTACTATAAAAGGAAATCAAATAGATTAATGTAAATTTGTCAGGCTTATCTGTAATTTTAGGAAATTCCAGGAAATAATTAAGGGAAAATATGCCGGAGACATTGGGTTGTTTGGAAAGTGCCATTGTGTACATGAGGGGTCCTACTGAGGACACGGTGAAACCGGCAAAGGCAACACACATTAAAAAAAAATCCTATAATTTTGTGTCTGAAACAGCCAGCAGCAGGGTACTTTTCCATCCATTACCATCATCTGAATATTTTTATCATTTTTGCCTCTGGGCATTACAATGCAACTAATCCACTACTTACAATATCTATTAGCATAAACAATAAAAAATGAGCTGGTCAGACTGCATAGTGTGTGACAGCATTAAAATTCCTTCAGCAAAATGCAGATGTAATGAGAATGCTGTTTTCAGAGCAGTTTGCATCATAATAGACTGAACTGTCTCGGACTTTAATTCTGGGTTCTTTTACATATTGCTATTGTCCTTTTTTAAAAAAGAAAACATCTGTGTCCTGTGATTTTTTGTTTTCTCCCTCAAAGTTTTCTCATGTTAGAATTTTGAATTTTATCTACTGTTTAGGACAGGGAAAAGGAAAATTTCCCCCTAGCTCTCTTTTGAGAGAATTCTAATTGTTTTTCCTCTACAAAAACATAAACTTCCATAACATGATTATCAGACAGAGGCCATAGGAAATATATAAGAAACCAAAAATATAAATGAAGAACAACCAAAAAAAAAGCAAAAGTACTGTAAGAAACAGGAAGATAGAGTTTACAGATGGGAAGGTGGGCTACGGATGAAGGCAGAGGTGGGGAAGGTGAAGTAGAAAAGATTAAGATGCGATATATACATGTACCAACTCCACGCATCAAATGCACTCCTCGTGTATCACAAACATGTACTAATAAAAAAGAAACAAAAAGGAAATATCTTCCTGAGACTTTATTCTACCTTCTCCATGACTGCTGCAAAGGGCCTCCTTGTAATCTTGACATTCAAAAAGCAAAACAAGAATATAAGCACCTCTCAGCAGGGCTAGGACAGCCAGGTGTCCTTCCACCTGCAACAGGTAAGACCCACAGAGTACCTGCAGCTTCATTCCAACTGAGACAACAGATTTCTTCCCTGATCCTTCTTCCGGCAAGAAGAGGAAAAGGGTACTCCCACCTTTGTTCCTAAGTTTCTACCTTTTAGACAATAAAATTGTAAGAATTAGAGGATTCATTATTAGTATCATTATCCTTCCTAGTAAATTAGTATTCACAGTCATCAGTCCAAGCTGACCTCCTTGGCCCTTTTTATACCTTACAGATCATAGTGAGCACTGGGAACATAAAGTCATTTTCCTGGCCCAGTGTAACCAGATTTATGTAGTTGACTTTATTTGGTGTGTATGTGGGAACTTCACAGCATGAAATAACTGTATGATTGTTATTTTAGTCCTTTATCTGTCTGCTGTATCGGGAGATGGCTTTTTATTTTTACCTCATTAGTGTCCTGAATTTGGTCTTCCTTTGGCATAATTTTGACATAGAAACTAACATAGGGACAGAAGACAAAGTCCTGGGCCCTTAAACTGTTACTCATCAAAGCATGAGTTGTGTTTCCTTGAGGCCACTAGGGACTTAAAAGTGGTTTGTGCTAAAACCCATAACTCTTCATTTGGGGTTACAGATGCCCAATACGTAAATAAGACTAAGACAAAGCTGAATTTTTCTTTTGTAAAACTCTGAGTCAAATCTTTCTCAGCTCTGCATATAAATGTTAGTCATTTAGGAAGTGTCTAAATTGGCAAAATGAAGTTATTACTTCTAAATGTACCTAGCCTACCTCATTCTCCTTTAAGACTGAAGTTACTAGGATAAAAGATTTACAGAGACATTCAGCTATGCCCAGAAGTCTTGGTTGCACTACACATGCAGTCACTTGGATTCAGCGGGGCATCATATAACCAAGATGGTCGGGGTGAGATAATCATCTCCTGGGAGACAAATCCCCCTCAAGTCATGAGGACTCCTCCAGAGCTATGAAACCAGGAGTGAGATAATGATGGATGGGATCCCTGTCTACCACAGTGCCTTGTAACACCGCTCCCCATTCTTTCAAGAATGGACCGGTTTGATCTCCCTCTTAACATGTGTTCCTTTCAGTTTCTCAAGCGGAAGCCCCTTCCCTACCTATTCTTACCTTTGTCAGGGGACCAGCTAGATCTCTGTCAAAGCTGTGCTCTGTTTTCTTTTCACTTGTAAATAAATGTGTGCTGAATGCTTGGGTTTTTGGTTCTTTTATCACCAAAGCAAGGACCTGTGCTAGCCAGGGACAATTTGGGAACAAAACTGTGTGCACTGGCTGTGAAGTTTCAGATGAATTTGGCCTTGGTACTCCAATATTTACCACCGTGAAAAGCAGAACGTTTTTCACATCATGCCTGAGAGAAAAGCTAAGTACTTGTTATTTCCCTTTTTCTTATGGGTCTAGGAGATTGTCTTAAGAGCTGTTGGGAAAGTTCCTTGATCACCTGGAGGGGTATTCTGCAGTACCTCCTGAGGGGAGACTGCGAAGCAGCAGCTGAGACCTGGTAGTTTTAAGGAAGGTATCCTAACCCTAATATGGAGTCCCACAGGGAAAGGGAGTAAGAATCAGTAAGAATGGGTGGTGAGAAGTGCAAAGGACAGAGGTGAGTCCTGCTTTGTACCCAGCATGAGCTGTAGGTGAGTCACTTCCCATCCTTGGGCCTTAATTCCCTTCTCAGTAAAAGAAATGGTCTCTAATGTCCCTTCACCTTTAATATTGTTTGATTTTAAACATTTGAGTGAAATTTTGGTAACTAGAGTGAGGCAGATAGCTTGGGGGCCTGAGGACCACATCTCCATTGACTTTCTTTAAGATAGCTGTAAAATCAGGCATAATATGTGTCTTCTCCCTTGAACATAAAGAGACAATATTTTTGGTCAGAAACATTTTCACAGACTCATAGAAGAGGGCCTGGCATTGGCTTCTACCAGGGAATGTTCTGGAGGACAATGCTGAGGACTGTTTTGGAAGTCAAGTATTGTTTGAATGGTCTTTCTGTTTGAAGAAGAATCTTCCTTCTACATAGCAGAGGGTTTTTGTTTTGTTTTGTTTTGTTTTTAGTTTTTTCGAGACAAGGTCTCCCTGTGCAGTTCAGGCTGCTCTTGAGCTCACTTTGTAGCCCAGGCCTGTCTGAAACTCACAGCGATCCTCCTGTCTCAGCCTCCTGAGTGCTGGAATTACAGGCGTGCACCACCACGCACAGCCTACATAGCAGAGGCTTTAAATGAATGAGGAGTGGTTAGATACATGATGATAAATTCACACTGGAATTGGCAGGGTAGAATCTACGGAGCCTGCCTCTCTTAAGTTCATTTCCTTTGAGACACTTTAGCTTTTTCAATTCTTAAAACTTAAAGAGTCTGTACTGTATATGCCATTGGTTGCAGACTCCTCAGGTGCTTCTTTTCTTCTGAGCTTGTCATTTTTCTCTCTCCTATTACATGTCTGTATTTCAGGGTTCTGTGTAATTCACTATCACATTTATAATAATTTCTAAGCTGAAGTAAAATTCTTCAGTAATAGGTATAATTTTCATCAAACGATTGCTTTCCTTTTCTCATTGTTGGAGACACATGGCTTGATTTGAAAGGGAAGCTGTCTGGAGATAAAACTCTCCGGCTTGGAAAGATGAATAAAAATGATGGAGGCAATTAAGAGTGTGCTTTTTACTTCACAGCTTACTGAGAACCTATTTTCCCTGCCAGGCCCTCTTAGCTCATTTCGTCAATGGCCGCATGGAGAAAATTGCCATAGGACATAGATATAAGTGTAGACGTTTGATCTAGGTCCAGCCTACATGACAGAAAGAACATTTAAAAGTAGTCTAGGAAAGGAGCTTGAGGAAGTAAGACAAAATATACAGCTATATGGATTCTTTCTAGTTTCTATCTAAATTTGAATAAGTTATTCACTCTCTTTCTGTTCTCCACCTCCCTGATCCTTTCTCTGCGCTAGTTGCCAAAGAATGCCACCCTGAATTCACTCATTTGCTCATCAAATACTCATTGAACAAGTCTCATGCGAAGCACAACTCCAGACAGTAATGATTCATCTGTGAACAAGACAGACTTAGAAAAAAAGTGCTACCATGATGGACTTTATATGGTAGCGAGAGAAGGGAAATTTCTAAAGGAGAGAAAAATATCTGAGTGCCCTGGTGCCATGGAGAAAAACAGCAAGGGTAAGGGGTATAGGAAATGTGGGGAGCACACAGGTAGTTTAGTTTTAATAAGCATAACCAGGAAAGGTATCATCAAAATGATGACCTTCCATCCAAGACAAAGAGACGAAGGAATAAGGCAAAAGGAAACAGACAACTGTGACTTTTGTTCTAAGCAACTGGAAGGATGGAGTTGTTCTATATGGAAAGTTGTTACTTATTTATTGAAAGACCAAGGAAGAACAAGGTATCTGAAACTTGATATTGGGCATGGTATCTTGGAGATGTGAAATGTCTGTGAAATATTCAAATAGAGAAGTTAGCTGGCCAATGGGAATCTGTGAAGGGGTCAGATCTGGTCAGATCCAGACTGGAAAATATAAAATGATGTTGTCATACCCAAAGGGATTAAGTCACATCTATATATGCTCTAATCTCTCATTACTGATTACTTATGCTACACAGTACCAGAGAGGGGAATGATCATTATTCCTAATTATTCCTAAAATAATATTTGGATTTTCTTAATATGGCAGTTTAAAAATAGGCCCAAAGTTCTTTACATTCCTCCCACTGAGAGATAGAGTCCGTGTGCACTCCCTTTGACCCGAACAGGACTTGAGCACTGCCATGACCAGCTGGGTGTGACTGAATGGTGTTACGGAATTTCCAAAGCCGAAGCATGAAAGGTAGCACAGTTTCTCCTCAATCTTTGGGATGTTGACCCTTGGACCCCAGCCACCAGTGCAAGCCCAGGACACATGATGAGGTATGCATGGACAGCCACAGAGGCATCCAGCCAAACTCCCAAACGGAAGCCAGCCCCCACTCTCCAGCCTCAAGAACGGACCATTTTGAACATATGACTTCTATCCTTCGGTTGAGCTTCCCCTGTTGGTCCTGTTTAGGGCAGACCTAAGCATTTCCCACTGAGCCTTACCCAAACCACCGATTTATGACAAACTAAAAATTTTATTGTATAAACCAGTGTTTGAAGCAATAATAATCACCTAGAGACTTCATTTGCAAGGTCTCCTGGTTTGGAGAAATAGAGCTCAGCCTCCAAAGATTTCAGTTCAAAGTCAACATTGTATGCTCCAAGAAAATTTAGTTGTTCAAGAAAACTTATTGGAATGAAAGTCATCTACTCCAGAAACTACTTCCCTAACCTTTATAGAGCAATGTTAGAAATTAGATGCTTCCCTATGTTTGGTTATCTGAGTAACCACTTTAAAGATAACAATATGTAATACAACAACCACTGTTAATTTCCTATCACCTTGTTTTGAAATTCTGCATCATTTTTATTTTTATGGTTTTTTTTTTTTTTGGTTTTTCTCCGGTACTGGGAACCGAACTCATGACCTTGCACTTGCCAGGCAGGTGCTTTGCCACTGAGCTAAATCCCCAGCCCCTTATGTTGTTTTGTTTATGTCTTTGTTTTGGTATTTTTTTGTTGTTTTCTCTTTAAAATTAAAAAAAAGAAAAATATATGTATATACAAGGATAGCTGGTATAAGTGTATTGCTGATGTCTATTGGTTTACTGAAAGCAACAGTTAATGCTTAAATTTTTTTCTTTTGACCAATTTTGCATGCTTATATTTGGTAATCTGAACAACTAATTTGAAGACAACAATATGCAATATAACAACCATTGCTGAATTCCTAGCATTTTGTTTAAGGAAACTCTGTATCATTTCTAATGTTTTTTATTAATTGTTATTACCTTTAACTGTTTGATCAATCTTGCATTCTTATATCTGGTAATATGAGCAACTGCATTGAAGATAATAATATGGAATATAAGAACCACTGTTAATTCCTATCATCTTGTTTTGAAATCCTGTACCATTTTTATTGTTTTTGTATTGTTTTGTTTTTGCCTTCATGGTTATTTTGTTATTTTTTCTCTTTAAAATGAAAAAAGAAAGAAATTAGAAGCTTTCTGTTAGCTTTAGAAATGGTTAGTTACTGGAGGAATAGTTTTTGTTATTTTCAGTGCTGTGGTGGAGCTTCATATTTTAACTTGATCTGCAAGAGTATTCAACAGACTAGAATATAATAAAATTATGACAATTTATGTAAATGATTTGTACTCTAGCTTTTCCTATATGCAGATTATACCATTGTGGGTTAAGGAAGGGGCAAGAAGGAGATTGGACACAGGGACACATAAAAATCCTCCACAGGGGATTGTCCCTGGATGACCAGACAAACAGAAAAATGATGTCTATGTTTAAGCCCAAATTAGATTTTTTTTCAGCTTGGTGAAGCAGAATATTGAACATGGTTACACAAACACAGTTTTGTTCTCCCCAAGCCACTCTGTTTATGATACTGTACTGCTGTAGCCTCAGAGAACTAAGACAGCATAGATGCCAAACTATTAACAATACATATCTTTCAATGGCAGGCTTATGAGTAAATCCTTTCTCTTCCTACATTCTGCATATTCTACAATTAATATCCATCTCATTTATGACCACAATGCATGCTATTGAAACAGAAATGAGAATCTGGGTCTCTACCTAAGGGAAATGGTCTAGGTTTAAGCTATTGCATTGCACATAAGAATTATAATGAACACTTCTCACAGGGCCAAGATTACTCAGATCATGAGTAGACAGGTGATGGCTGGGACCCCCCAGCATCCACCTCAATGATTCCTCTGAACCTTCATGGCTGGATTAAATGATTTAGGGTACTTATTCAAAATGCCCAGTCCCAAGTTCCCGGAGATTATCACAGTAGGCCAAGGTGGGGGTCCAAGAAATGATATAGTATTTTGGTAGTGGTCACAGGTGATCCTAAGGCAGAGGAACGAGAGAGCCCTTTGAGAAACACAAATCTGAAAACTAGAGGCCTGTGAAGAACTCAGGAAGGAGAAACATGAGACAGTCATGCTGGGAAGCCAAAGGCCCTTTGATAAAATATATGTAAAACATATTAAAAGCACATTGATAATAACAGGGAGGTCTCCAGCTTGGCTTTATATTAGAATCACCTTGGGAACTTTTTAAACATCCTAGTGATTTCCTCATCAGGTTAGTCAATCTCCCTCTTTGGCATTAGTAAGAGGTGGAGAAGCTGCAACCTTCAAATGATCCGTATGTGCAGGGAACAATAAATTCCACCTTGGACCTGAAGAAGCCACCAAAACCCACTGGCTGCAGAAATCAGAGAGAAAAGTTCCAAAAGACCAGAGAGTGGAAGGGAGCCAAGGGCTTTGAGAACCCACAAACAAAATCACCTCCGAGGAGAAAGTGAAGTGACAGGTGCACAGGGAGTGAACAGATAGGGAGCTGGTGCTCAAACTCGGGCCATAGACAGGGGCCCTGCAAATGTGCAGGGAATGGCGTTTCTGGAGATAGAGAAATGGAGACCGGCTGTGTTCCTGGGGGACAGGAATGGAAGGAAAAGAGGAGATAAGAGAATGAAATTATTCAGGGAAACAGGAATAAGAAGCACCAACTCTTTCCCTCCTTTCTCTTCCCTACCAGCATGGTATACTCACGACATCTTCTCTATAGAACAACCAGGAAGATGTAGAAAATTGTAACACAAATCTCAATATAAATTAAATATCTTTCAACATGCATCTGGGGGTGTGGAAAATGTACTGAATTAGACTCACAAAAAAAAGATAGAGAACAACAACAAAGAAAAAACAAGGAAGCTGGCGGTGATTGGTGACACCTGTAATCCCAGCTTTCTTGGAAGCTGAGGTGACAGCACTGCTCGTTCAAGCCCAGCCTGAGCAGTTTATCAATTTATCACGACCCTGTCTCAAACTAAAGAATGAAAAAGGGCTGGGAACGTAGCCCTGTGTGACGGCTCTGGGTTCAGTTGTCAGCAGTGAAGGAAAGGAACAACAACAAAACCTACGGAAAAAATCAGCTGCCCTGCAAGTGTTAAGGTCCTCGAAAATCATCTCAAATGTGGCAGGACTGCAGGAGTGCTGTGCACAGTTGTCCTCACAGAGACACTGCCCGGAGGGCAAACTCCCTCACCAGCTTTCTGGGGACAACAGGACTGAGCAGAGTGGTTTACATATTTAATTGCAGCACTAAGATTCAATTAAGGTTGGATGACACGTTGGACAAAAACGTAGCCGTTAGATAGCGATAAATCAGAACAAATGTTTCTCTGGAAAAATGGGAGAAGGAAGAGCAAAGAGAAGGAGAGAGCATTGCCCACGTGTACGTAATGGGTGGGAATCAAAGAATGTGATTCAGAAAAGACAGTAGAAGATTAAGAAGAGAAAACAAAGGAGTAAGAACCCCGTGCCAAGTATTGGTATAAAAGTAACCAGAAGAACAGAATTGCAGGTTGAGACCACTTGTCCAAAATGTTGGGGCCGCAAGTATTTTGGGTTCTGGATTTTTTTTTTTTGGAGTATTTACATACATATGGTGAGATATCCTGAGATATCTCACCCAATTTAAACATGAAATTCATTTATTTCATGTACATTTTATATACATAATCTGTAGATAATTTTCACAATTTTTTAATAATTTGATGCATGAAGCAGTTCCTTTTTTTTTAGTTTTTGTATTTTATTTGTCCATGCTTGTAGTACATAATGATCACATTCCTTGTGTGGATTGGTTCAAGTGAAGCATAGTTTCATGGTGTGGGATTTTGCTGTGTGTGGTGTCGTGTCATTGCCGAAAAAGGTCAGATTTGGGGGGCTGGGTGTGTATCCCAGTGATAGAATGCTTGCCTAGTGTGTGTGAGGTTCAATTCCCCAGTATCACAACACACACAGACACACAGACACACACATACAGCTAAATAAAAACTTTTCCAGAATTTAGAGCACTTCAAATTTTCGATTTTTTGAATTAGGCATGCTCTGCTTGTACATAGCTATATATAAACCAAGTTAAAAAATGCAAGTGGGTCTCTGTTTTCCCTAAATAGATACACTAAATGCAATATTATAATGTACTAAGTAATTATATTATAGAACTCAACAGACTTAAGAGCCATCACTAAAGTTATATCAATAAAACTGGATGGACTTTTCTTACCTTAAAGAAAAACAAGATTTTCTTGTTGGCTTATATAGCCAAGCTAAACTATCTGATATAGACAGGAGTTACCCAAATGGAGACATTGAAAGAGCTGAAAATGAAAAGTGCAGACAAAAATTTACTAGGTAAATGGAAAGTTAGAAGGCAGGAATTGCAATCTTGATTCCAAAACAGATTCCAAGTCTAAAACAAAAGACATAACCTGAAAATTCTGAGCTATAAGATAGGCCTTGAATATATGAAAAAATATCTAACATTACTCATAAGATAAATACAAATTAAAACTTGACAGAGATACTCATCCACGAACCACACCAAAGTCCCTCAAATCTCATGAATTTTGGCCTGAGCATCTAGTATTGTAATTCTCTTTGGCAGCTTTGTCCCAGAGTAATTCCAGACTGTCCTACCATTATGCCAGCTTTCCTGCCACTGGAACAAAATACCCAACAGCCAAATTTTAAAGGAGAGGTTTCATTAAGTTCCCGGTTTTGGAGGACTCAGTCTATGGTTATCTGGCTCCAAGGCAGAAATAGCATGGTAGAATGGCTTGGTGGATGACAGCTGCACCTCTCCTGACAGCCAGGAAGCCAGGAGCAAAGGAGCCACAGACAAGGACATACCTTTCCTGTCATCAATCCACTGATGAATATAAAGTTCCCATGATGCAACCATTTTTTAAAGTTCCACTTTTGAGCACAGGAGACTTCGGGGGACATGCTTGGTCTAAGCTAACATTCTGCCCCACACTCCAAAGGGTCATGAGCAGTTCATTATATAAAATGTATTTAGTCCACCTCTTAAGAGTCACCAAAGCCTTAACAGTTTAAAAGTTTAAAGTCTCCTCTGAAATTCAAAGCAAACTCTTATCTGTGAGTCCCTGTAAAAAATTTTAAAAAAAGTTAAGTAGTTCCAGTACACAACAGGATAGAGTAAATATTTCCATTTCTGAAGGGGGTCAAGGAATAGGAAGGAACTGGACCAAAGAAAAACATTAAATCCTGTAAATCCATGTTCAGCACTCAAGGCAGTTTGTGGCCGGATGTGAACTCTGAAAGGCTTGGGAAGCCCTTCCCTGCGGCCTTGCTAGTTGCAGCCCAGAAGGCCTCTCGGGCTGGTTTTGTTCACTGCCTGCGACTTTCCTCAGCAGACAATCCATTTTCCTGGCATTTACAACTTTCTGGGGTCTCCACTGCACTTTGGCTTCACTCTCACATTTTTAGGTGTTTCCTTCTCAAGGGGCAATTGCTTTCCCTCCCTCTCTTAGCCTTCCTTTAAAACCTGGGTGAAAACCTCAATGAGCCCAAAGCTCTTGCATTCTGCATGTCTGAAAAATCAGAACCATGCTGATGGTGCCCACATCTGTCACCAGCTCCAGTAGTAGCCTGGTCCCATTGGATTATGGGTGCAGAGGTCTCTGGGTGCTTGGATGGCTGGACTTTGGGAAACAAATCTCAGGGAACTAATTCTTTAGGAGGTTTATCTTGAGCAGGGCACCCAGGAACTCTCTTTGCAAATGAAAAGTTTACATTTTGTGCTTTTTAAGACTGATGGGTGGAATCTTGCTGATTCCTGAGATTCCCTCAAGGAATCTTTCTTCTTGTCCACATACAAAATACTTAATTCCTTTCTAATGATGCTAATCTTTTCAGCAGCCACACATCTTTATGGCAATAACTTTCACATAGTTTCTTCTTAGCCAAAGTTTAAGTTTTTCAAATTTTCTGCTCTGCCCTTTGACCCTTATTTTCACTATAAGACTGGTTAAAAGCAATACCCATGTTACAGCCTAAATTTTGGGCTGTCTTGAAATTTCTTCCACCAGCTTGATTAGCCCACTGTCCTTGGTCTCAGTATCCTACAAAGTTTCACGACATGAGCAGAAATGTAGACAAATTTTCTGCAGAGCGTAACACATACGGGCTCTAGTCCAACCACCAGTAGAATTCTTGCCCTCAACTGAAACCTCCCGAGACTGGTTTTTATCACCTGCATTCCTACCAACATTCTGATATTCTGAACTCTGACCAGAATCACCCATTAGGCTCTTACAGTAGTCTAAGGCTAACGTGCAGATCCAAACCTTTCCAAACTCCTGAAAACTAGTTCCAAAGGCAACAAACCACATGATCAGGTACAATCACAGCAACGATTCTACTCTTGGAACCAATTTTCTGTATTAATCAGCTTTCATGGAGCTGGGACAAAATACTCAACATTCACAATTTAAAGGAAAGGTTTAATTTGGCTTATACTTTTGGAGAATTCAGTCTATGGTAAGATGGCTCCAAGGCAGAGATGGCATGGTGGAAGGGCACATGGAGCAAAGTTGCTTTCCTCATGGCATTCGAGAAGCAGAAATAAGGGAGGAGCTGGGTCGAAGAATACATCATTTCAGGTTATGCCCCCTGCTTTTTCTGACCACACCTCACCTTCTAATAGTACATTTATGATGAACTCATCAGTGGATGAGTATAGTGCCCTATGATCCAATCACCTCCCAAAAGCCCCAACTCTAAACTCGGGAGAATTTTTGGTGACATTCTAAATCTAAATCATAATAATGCCTCAATTGAAGAAACAGGATTATAAAGCATTATTTTCATAATCCACATATAATATATATTATTAAATGACATTATATATATTATATGGATATTATATATTATATGGATTTAAGTTATAATTCCATATATGTATACTGGAATTTTTTACATTAGTTTTAAAATAATCAAAGTTAAAGCTTGTGGTTACTATAATTGAATGTTTCCTGAGATATGTGATACAGTACCATGTTTTGAGAGGTTTCATTTTATTGGTATTAGAAATGTATTGGCATTAATTCCCTTTCCAATCCACAAGTTACCTCTCTCTAGGCCAGGCAAAATGGAACCATAGTTGATACATATGAATATTTACATACCTTCATATAGCAGTCATATCAAATTGTTTTTTTTTTGTTTGTTTGTTTGTTTTTCTCCGGTACCGGGAACCGAACTCACGACCTTGCGCTTGCCAGGCAGGCGCTTTGCCGCTGAGCTAAATCCCCAGCCCCTAAATTGTTCTTAAAAGAGCAAAGGAAATGACTATTTTGTTCTCATGGAAACAGGATACAGACAAAGGAGCTTTAATTGAAATTTGTTCATACTGTAGAGTGACAAGATGAACTAATTTTGATTTTTCTGGCTTAGTGTTTTAGTTTAAAAGGTTGCAATCTGAAGCTCAAATGTGCTTCATTTATTCTTGTTTTCTTTTCTTTAATTTTAAAGAGACAAAAAAAAAAAAAGAAAAACCGACATAGTTTGAAAACATGATGACAGGAAATTAACCATGGTTATTGTATCTCATATTGTTATCTTCAAAGTGGCTGCTCAGATTACCAGGCACAGGCATGCAAAATTGATCTCTTAAGGCCAAGGTAATCACAGGAAAAACAGGGACCATGTGCTCTCCATCCTTTAGAATAGCAGTCAGATATGGCTAGGGATGGAGTGTTTGTGTTCCCTACATTCATACGCTGGACTTCTAATAATTCATGATGGTATGTGGAGATGGGACTTTTGGGAGGTAATTAGGAGTAGATCAGGCCACGTGAGTTGAGTTCTCTTGATGAGGTTAATGACCGTGTAAGATGAAAAGATCAGTGCCTTTTGCCTTTTCTCTCCACCTTGGGAGCAGACAGCAAGAAGGCAGCCATCTGCAAATGAGTAAGAGGCCCCTCCTAGACCCCAACCATGCTGGCACCCGGATCTTGCACTTCTTCATCTAGTACTGCAGAAATAAATATATGTGGTTTTGTCTGCGGTGTTACAGGAGCCTAAACTTAGGCTTCCTCAATTAAAACTGTGCACATATGACATAGAACTATGAAGCTTTTCATGTGGGGAACTTTGCTCCTCAAGGGGACCTTGGCAATGTCTGGAGAACTTTTATATAGGAAGTTGGTAGATGCTTCTAAATAGATATCCTACAATGCTCAGTTTCCTACAACACAGGATTATTCCTGATGAATTATCAGTCATGCCTATATAACAAACCCTGCTTTAGCTGGCCTTCATTTTTACTGACCTGAAATTTTTCCTTTGTGTCTCATTTGGAAGGAACGTAACCAAGACAGAGCAACACAGCATTTTAGAACAAGTAAAAACTAGTAATTAGGTCTATGAAATATTTTACTGGTAGATACACATTGTCCCAATTTCCTGCTCAGATTTGCAACTAATAGGACACATTAGCTGTGAATGCCCAATGCGAGAGTATTTCTTACTAGTCTTTAGATTACTAGGTGAATCAAGATTATTACTGTAGAACCATTCATACCAGCACAATGGTGCTCCTCCAAGAATATATCTGTATAAACAAACAAGAGTCAGCCATTTTCATAGTTTTTGTGTTGTTTTTGTTTACACTGTTATTATTGTGTCATTTTAAATTCTCTTTAAAATAAAAGCAACTTACTGGTACAATTTAGATATGCATAATGATCACAATCATAGAGAATTTGTGCTTGTACATCATATATCTTGTTTCCTCTTTTTACCCATTCCCCTCCCCTCCCTGGAGTCTTTAACTTGGAGTCCAGCTGAAAGACTACCCCTGAGCTGGCTGCCCACAGGAGTCCCCTGGACATTTCTGCATGTGAAACTTATTGCCTTGCCAAAGGACTCAGGATAGGGGAAAGATTACTCCCGCATAGGTGGAGTAACATGAGTTCTGGCCTTGCCTGTGTAGCTAAGTTCAAGATAAAACCTAAGAAGCTTTAGATAAAACCTCTGGACCTTCACTTCCTCATGTGACACACCAGAGTGTTGGATCAGCCAATGGTAGTCATCTAGACAGCATCACTACTGCAGTGCTTTGTGTGCACTAGATTCAGAATTAAGTACGTTCAAGAAATCACCTTTTAAGTTCAAGAAAAACAAAGGAAGAAGGGTCAGCCTACGATGCATGCCTTCTCAGTTCTCTTCATTTGCCCCTTTGGTTTTTTCTTCTTCTGGTATGATGAGTAAAATATTTCAGACTGGATAAAGAAAATCATCTGCCTCTTTCTCCTCTGTCTACCTCAAATTACTTTAATATCCACAGTCATCCTTCAAATAAAAGTCTTACCCAGGGTTATTTTATTTAATTTATTTATGTAATACAGTATAGAAAGCTATCATGGCATAAGCAATGATTCTGTACAATCATCCTGCAGAAAAATTTTTTGGAGAATTCTTGGTAATTGGAGATCAGCAGAGCACTCCCTCCCTCCCACCCATAAAAGTGCTTACAATGAACAGGGGTTTTTTTTCTTTTATCAAAGATTTATGGACAAAAAAAGTTCAAATTCTCAATGCCTAATGTGTGCACATAAAACAGGCACAAAGAAATAAACGCATCTTCTTAATTCCTATATCACAAATATAGCAGAAGCAGCAATCTCTACAGTAAAATGCAATCATGGAAAAAAATTCTCTAAACCATTTGGAATACTTAAAAATGTTTAACTTTAAAATGCATAGTGGTCAGGAAAAGAATACTTAGGCAAGAGAAGCAGCTAAACTCCCACGTTCACATGAAGCATCCCCCATCGATTTTTAAAGCATATTTCAAGTAGGACTTAATTGGATCACAAACCACAAGAATAATATACAACTGGCTAAGGGGCTATGCATGTGATAAATAATCAGGAGAGAATCTATTCATGCACTAGTTTGATACAGCTAAATTCTTTACAGTACACAAAACCCATTAATAATGTAGCGTAGAGACCAAAATGTAAAGAGAGAGAATACATTACTGATTTGTATATTAATTCAAGTTCAGGCATCTACTTGTGTTACAGCACAGCTGTCAAAGGCGGTAATGAGTAAATAATAAAACAGAAGGGTTTGTTTCTTCCCACATTATTCTATAAATGAACACCGATGGGTAGTGAAGCAATGGTTTTGCTGTTCAACTTCAGAGGCTGCTGTGGCGGTGGTCTAGTTCTGCATCTGCTCAAAGAACTTGTAAGTTGGGTTCTCATATCCGTTCTGCTGCATCTTGGAGAGGTGGCGCTCCTCGGGGGTCACAGCGGCGTCAACCTGAAAGGCAAGTGTGGCCTTGGTTAAATTAAATATATCAATCCTTTAAGAGTGTACATAGAACCAAGGGAGTGGTAAAAATTGCACAGCGCTTGTGGCAAGACTGCAAAACACCGATAGTTTCTCCCTCCGTGGAGCCTTTTACGAAAATCCTTTTTAAAATTTGTATTTTGAGACAGGGTCTTGCTAAGTTACTAAACGGCCCAGGCTGGACTTGAACTTGTGATCCTCCTGCCTCCACCTCCCTGAGGGCAGGAAGATTTTTCTCCAGTTACGCAGATGCTGCATCTAGCCAGCAGGTGGCGCCGAGAACCTTGCTGCGCATACTCAGGCCTGCAAAGTGCCTGGTTGCTTTGACTTCTACCCAACAGTAACTGGGTTAACTGTTTTACTAGAAGATATTACTGTAAGCTAGCCAAGAAAAAAACCAAGGGCACCGTGGAGAACAATGAGCAAAGCAGGTACACTACAGGTGATCCTTAGCTCGCCAAATTTGTAGAAAAAATGCTTGATCTCTTAAATACTGAGTAACTTTGCATGCTTATTTTATCTGTCCATTTCCATCAAATTGTATCTTTGTAAAAAAGCTAGACAAGCCTAAGACTCTTGTAATTAAAATAAAGATATATATATATAATATATATATATATACATACAGCTATTATTTCCCCAGGGTGGAGGGTGGGGAACACAGCAAGCACACGATGCCCTAGATTTTATATATACTTAGGTACATTTTACTGAACACTAAGGTACCATTGAAATACAATCAGCTGAAGTTTTTAAAGCGCTCCTCTCTATAATGCGGTGCTTTTCCTCTAAACAGGTCACTAGCTGTCACGCCGTCCCTCCCAGTGTCAGGGTCAGGCAGGGTCGTGTGGGGCATCTATTTTCCGCAGACGGCACTGTGAGCAGGGGTCTTGTTTCTGCTCTCTCTGCCGTATCTCTCCCAGCACACAGAGAAATGGCACTGAACTCTGAATTCATGCAAAATTACTACTATTGTTTTAAAAATCTCTTTTCTTTAAAACTACTGGAGGATGAAATGAATCGATGCAAAAATAATAAGGATGAAGAAGCTGCATGCACACACTTCCCTTCAAAGGGACCTCCTTTATGCTTGCAGAATGGAACTGGGCTCCCACCTCATTCCCAGCAGGCCCCTGCGGGTCCGTTCGTAACTACTGAGCAAAGCGGCACCGGCACCTCACACAACTTTGCTCCAAACTATGTGGCAAGGTCCAGACCCACATCTTGCTACAGCAGCTTCCCTTCTTGGCCATCAACAAGTGCCACCCAAGAGCCAGCAGTTCTGAGGCTCTAGCTCCAAAGGATGCTCAGAATCACTGGCCCTTGGGGGAGAAGTTTGCCCGTGTTATCCCTTCCCCTCTCCTCCTTTGATCTGCACTGTCCTCAACAGATGAGGTCACCTGGCTTTAACTGGCGATTGTGTCATCAGCCACAGGCCCCCAAGGGAAATGGCATCATTAAGGATCAGCACCCATAGGAGAGTTCACTCACTGTCCAAATCGTGTGGCCGGGGAATGGCCCGTCTGTGGCACTATTTCGTGTGAACTTGAGTGTCTTTATGTCCTATATCATCTTGTAACTCAGATTCCAAAGAATGGCAAAGTTTTTAAAAAATTATCTCGCTTTGGAGATTAAGCGCGAACCTGTTACATTTGAGTGTAGAACAGAAAACATAGGGCAGCTTGACTGTTAGGACTGTTACACTTTATCTTCTGCAGAGCGCACCTCAACTTTCACACTGGCTGTCAACAAGCACTGGCATTCATCAAGGGCAATGGAATACAGTTTTATCTCCTCCTAAAACTCCAAAGCCGAACACGTAAGAGAGTTTCCCACTGGAAACTCTTAGCTCGGGGCTGGTTGGTGTGCAACCAGGCGGCTAACTCTCCCGTCTTTCCCTGGCCTCGATTCTCCTCGCTAATCCTTTTTCCTTTGCTCTCAGCTGCGTTGTGCCGCTCTCGCCTGGGGGTGGTCTGGCCCTCAGAGCTCAGGGCAACAGGTCAGCTTTACAAAACGGCACCCAGGCAGTTGGGGCTGTAACTTTTTATCCTCAACTCCTTGAAAGCTAAAAGCAAACAACCTGAATATTCACATCCATGGAAAACTTCCTTCTCCTTCCTCCAGCAAGGCCGCCAGTCCTTCCGCAGGCTGAGCGCCCCCAGCACCGCATGAAGGCTCTGTCCTCCCCCACCAGCCCCAACACTGGGAAACTGTTTCCCTGGGAGCTGAGCTGGGACTGGCTTGAGCCAGTGTGGTGCTTGTTCGGGAAGAAAGGATGACACAGTGACAGGAGGGACAGAGCTCCCTCTTCTCACTGAGCAGGAACATTTGTCACTTGCTGAGATGCAAACACACAGGTGCCCCACCTCTGAATTCCCTCTGTCCTGACTGCCGGGGCAGGACCCTACAAGTGACTGACGTGAGCGAGGCCTGCATCTGGCTTTCAGAGCACTGCACCGCGTCTTCCTGAGACCTGGGGCTCCCTGCACAGCTCGGCAGCCTGGCTGCAACTGAGGACTGCAGCTGGCATCGTGACGAGCTGAGCCCAGACAACCAGATTCTCCTTCCCCTAAAATAGCTTTGCGTGGGATATTTTTTCCCCCTTTGCAAGTGCCAGGGGTTGAACCCAGAGCCCTGTGTATTCCAGGCAAGCGGTTTACCAACAGAGCTAACCCCCACCCCCAGCCCCTAGAAGGGCTTCAGAATACTCTGGCTTATGTACCATTCCTACCCCTTTCTTCTTAAACTCAACTCTCTGGAGCCATTTATTTCTTCACTATATCCAGAGGAATGTGCAGTTCAACTATCAGATGGTAGATAACATTCTATTTGGGTCTCCCTAGCTTCCAGTTTGCCCCCCAACACTTCGCCTCTAGGGTATTCAGTTGGAGATGTAAGCTTGGTCGCCATATTTAAATTTTATTCTGTCTAGCAAGGCCCCGGATGTGCATTAATGGATGTCCCTTGAGGCAAGGCAGCAAGTTACACCAAAGAACAGAGACTGGCTCCTACGTGTTTCCATTCCAGGTTGCTGAGGTGGTCGAGATAAGTAGAGGAGGATAAAATAGCTACAGCATATTAACAGCAATATCAAAGGAACTGGCAGCACGGGAAGGAAAGTAAAAGCGAAGAAAACAGCAGCAAAACTTTCAAGCTAGTGATTTATCCCTGCTGGTAACTTCTCAGTATTGGTTTTCTGCTCAGTCTTATACACATTGATTTTCTTAATACTCATTCCACATCGTTACAAGTAGTTTAGTTATGTTTATTGCCAACATCGAGTCATTCTTCAGACACGTGCAGGAAGTCCCTGACTGGTCCTTCATACTCATTTTTGATTCTTTCCTTGGGTCTTCCAGCTTCTCTTCCGGCCATTCACTAAAAGGCATCTGCTGATCTGCAGCCCACCTCACTTCTCTTACCTGTGTGCCATGTCACCTAACTACCTTCACCAAGTGCTCTGTGGTGACATCCAAGTGGCTGCACGATGCCTTCTAAGGACACATGGTTATGATGTCATTAGTGACATCACATTCCTCAGGAGAAAAGTCACATGTCCCAAATCCATAAAAAGCTAAATAAGCAACTTCGTATTTAGGTCATTAAAGAGATGACTAGGTCGTGGGGGTGGAGAGATGCTTAGTGCTCCGGATCTGGGAGAAGGATTTTTTTGTACTCTCTAATGAAGAGACTTTGTGCCCTCATTTTCTTACTCGAGGTGAACTCTCCATCTTGGAGCAGTAGCATAAAGAGCTACAGTACATATATATTTTCAAATATCGGGTGCCCATACCCCATCAGTTGAAAATACTATCCCGCCACTGAACAGAACCTGGGCTTTGCAGGGACATCCCAAGATGGCAGCCGTGGTGGATAATTCAGCTGACACTTGAATTCTGCATCATGAGAGACTAACACGGTGGGGTTGGGCACCTCTGGGAACAGCATAGGGACAGCCATTGCTTCGCTGCTTGTGACACAAATAAAACAGAGTCACCTCCTCAGAAAAGCATGGCTGGTAGCTGACAGAATGAGTCTAGGGTCTAATGGGTCATCAGATCATTAAATCAGAATTTATTGCCTATTTTGAACAAACAACAGCTAGCAAACACCCACTTCCGACTGCCAACAACTCTACTAATAAAAATACTAGGCTCATTTCTATTTCTACATTTCTCCCAAGACCTCCCTGGGCTTTCTATCTCTGTGACTTTCTGCAGGAGTCTTTTGCTCCAAGAACAAGAGACGTCCTGGGGATCACGCCTTCACGCACGGGTGGTGTGGGGTGTAAGAGCATTCTGCTCCAGATGCCCCAGGTGAGTCCCACTGACTCATTCGTTGCTTGTTTCTGTTCTGAGTGAAGTAGGGTTGCTCTTCAGTGAAGGAATTAACTTCAGCTAGAAATGAAGGTCTTCCTGCATACAGTGGTTCGTTGGTACCCACAGGAAACTGGTTCCAAGGCCACAACCTATACATGCACCAGTTCCTTATCTAACATGGTGCAGTATTTGTGTAGCCTAGGCACATTCCCCTTTATGCCTTAAATCCTTTCTAGAAGGCTGATAATAATACCTGCTACAATGCAAATGCTATGTAAATAGTTGTCACCATGTATTGTTTAGGGAATAATGACAAAAAAAATTTGTACATGTTCAGTACAGATACAACTAAAAAAATATTGTTCTACTGGGGACTGAACCCAGGTGCTAACACTGAACTATATCCCTGGTCCTTTTTGAGACAGGATCTCTCTCCCTAAGTGGCCCAGGCTGGCCTTGCATTTGAGATTCTCTTGCCTCGGCCACCTGCCTAACTGAGATTACAGGCATGCATCACAGCATCTGCTTCCAAATGTTTTTGATCCTTGGTGGCTGAACCTGGGGATGGAAGACCAACTGGCCTTGATTACAGAGGGCCTCTAAGGCAGGCAGGGAATGTCTGCACTTTCACGCATTGCTCCGAGAGAAACGTGCTCGAAGACATCACAGCACTGATTTACTGCGATTGCGCTGGGGCTGGGTTGCAGCTCTTGGGTTTGGGGTTCTGCCACCACAGTGAGGGGAGGCTTTCCTGAGGGTGTGGAAGGGAGCAGCTCCTTACAGAGGTTCTACGGCAACACTGCTGGCCCTGCACACTTAACGCGGATCTCAGTAGCTAGAAACAAGGGCCTTGGGAGAACAGCAAGATAGTTCCAGCCTCTCAAAGCATCCTTCACGGAGGAAGAGGGAGGCAAAAGGAAACCGAATGAGCTGGGGCACGCAATCCACAGAGGTTCCTGGCTATTCTCAGGCAGACGCCAAATGAGGGACGACGGCCTCCCCTGACTGTGCTCCGGCAGGGGCGCCTCTGCTGAGGGTTAATGTCCTGTTTTCAGAATCTGGGTCAATGTGCTAACTTCTTTCTCTGATGTTCTAAGGAGACAGTTCTTTGGGAATGGACCAAAAGAAACACTTAGCCCAGACTGCGGGAAGGGTGCTGAAGAGTGAGTTCATCCCAGGTGCTCTTTCCTATTGAGCAGTTTCTTTCCCTTTCACAATATCTATTGTACCTTTCAGATTTTATTCACTCTGTCAGGTTCTTACACTACGGAAACAATGCGGTATTTACACATGCGGGTCTGATTTATTTCACCTATGAGTGTGGTCTCTAGTTGCACCCATTTACCTAATTTACTTGAGTTTATTTTTCTTTACAGCTGAGTAATACTCTATTGTATAAAAATACTACATCTTTTTTATCCATTCCTCAGTTGATGGGCATTTGGGTTGTTTCCAAGATTTAGCTATGAAAAGTTGTGCTGCTATAAACATGGGATGAGGGAAAGGAGAAAAGAAGGAAAGGAAAAAAAACCCATGTATATAGACACAAGATAGCTAAGATAATTGTACTACTCATTTCTATTGATTTATTGAAAGAAACAGTTAATGTTTAACTGTTTGATCAATCTCGCATGCCTATATTTGGTAATCTAAGCAGCTACTCTGAAGACAACAAGTAATACAGCCAATGTTGATTTTCTACCATCTTATTTTGAAATTCTGTATCATTTTTATAGTTTTGGTGTTGTTTTGTTTTTATCTTTGCTTTGTCAGGTTGTTTTTGTTCTTTTCTCTTTAAAATAAAAAAGCCATGAAAATAAGTGGTAATGAGTTATCTTGGATACAAAAGATTCCATCTCTTCTCCCCAAGGTCTGTGCAGAGTGAACGACACGGAGCCAGTGTGCATGTGTGTGTCACTGATTTTCAAACTTTGCCACATACTCAGGCCTGAAGCCTTGTACTGAGGGCTTTTGTTTGCTGAAGGGAGGTGGTGGCTGGAGATGTGTCCTCTTAGAAAAGTACACGATCAATTTCATGCACCCCCAGGAGAGGGAGCACCTGGAGGGGTATCGCTGTTCTGCCCAGCACTGCCGAGTTGCTACAGGTCGAACCGTGTCCTTCTCTAATTCTTAAAGGTCTAAGCCCTAGTACCTCTGTGTTTGTAGATAAGACACTATAGAGGGGATTGGGGGTAAGTGAGGTCTTTAGGAGGATCTTCTGGTGTCCACATAAGGGACATCGGGACATAGTGAGGCAGGAGAGCCAAGGCGCAGGCCTCAGAAGAAAACAGCCTTGCTGACACTTGGAGCTCCAACTTCCAGCCCCCAGCACTATACAGGCACAGATTTCTGTTGTCACCAGGTCCGAGGTGCTGCCACGGCAGTCCCAGTAAACCAGTCCAGGCCTCGACCGTGGCCTCAAAGACAGACACCTCCACTGATAGAAGGTTTTCAAGGAGGGAACTTTTGCATGGGTAGATCCATCAGTTCAAGGCTCTTATAGGACAGAATTATACTAATGAAATGAAAACGGGCTTTTGAATTACTGATCATGGAAACTTTCTTTCTAAATATCAAATTAAAATGGGAAAAGCTGATTTGAGTAGAACTGAGAGAAGCTGCTTATAAAAATGTCTTGCGCTGTTTTGAGGGACACAGCCTAGGCAGGAAAGAGTGAACTCCGAAACTTGATTGCTGTTATGTTTTTGGGCTGTGCTCCTACCCTAGTGTGTGAACCATCCAGCTCTTTTTCTGCCTGCTTCCTGCTGTTTCCTGGGCTTCATTTATTACTATGCTGCTCCTCAGCACGTCAACCCAGGTATGAACAGGGAAATGTGACCGAAGCCAATTCCCATCAGCAGCTCCTGAAAACAACGTGTCTGTGGGGATTGTAAACACTGAGCGACATGGAATTTCCGGCTCTATTGCTAATTTATTTAAACTACCCCTGCTCTCCTATATTCAAAAATGGTGTGGAACACAATTCCTTGGGGATGATCAGATGTTAACTCACTGGGAATCTGTGAGCTCTTCCCTGATGGTAGAAGTACAGTAACGTATAGTACAGGGGGGAAATCCGGACTCTGACCTTGACCCTATTTAGTACGGGTGAATACTTTTGCCTTAGCCTCACTTTTCACACCTACAAAATGAGAGGGTCAGTTTGACCACTGAGCTCTCTGAAAAGTTGCATCCACTGAGATTTGTGATTTGTTTTCCTCAGCAAAACTGCATTTGTAGTGCAAAAAAAGAACTTACAAATTCTTTTCTTTCTTCCCGTATCACGAGCTCTGGAAGTTATATTTGAGTCTTGCAGCTACTCTACTTTGTTGGTGGTACCCATACTTCTATGCTATACCCTCCTTTTGGGTTGGGCTATAGGGAGAAGAATTAGAAAAGAAGCGTAATGGTACAGTAATTGGGATCATCACTTGTGTGTCTTCCTGCTGCCTCTAGGGCTACTGTATTAATAATAACTGGAAACTAAGACTTTGTTAGGTGGAAGTACAGGGTATGAGGCTGCACAGTGTCTCAAAAAATAATCATACATATTTTGGTGCACTATTTGCCACAATATGATTTCCTACAAAACTTTTAAAGGTAAAGTCTTTACTGAAAAGTGGTATTTATCTTTACTCAGTTTTTAAGAGACCAGAATATTTAAGGAAAAAAAGTCTGTGAGTAGATGTTTTTATTCACCTTCCTTCTCCTACTTCTGAGGTTGTGTTTGTTGTTGGCTTGTTTGTTTAAAAAAAAGAACATTTAAGGATAATCATACCCTTTCCAGCTATCATTATCACCAGTATTACTTTGGTAATTTCAATGCAAATTATAACTGATGTAACAACATACAATCTTAGTGCCTTGATCATAATACTCACAAAAGAGAAGTGAATGAAAACCAAAGCAAGAGAAGAATAGCTGGAACCTGAGCACTATGGAAACTACTGGTTCTTTTTTTTCCAAAGAGGCAGCATCCTTAGACTACCAGCATAATTTCCCTATTGTATTCCCTTTAATTCACACATGCAAACATGCCTCAGAGTTTACCTACCTCCACCACACCATGATGGATGGATGTGTACTGTTTCTTCTTCAGCATCACCAAAGTGATGACAATCACTGTTGCTATGACAACACCGCCTACCATGAGTCCAATAATTGCGCCTTTGTTTGAACCCACATCTTCTGCAAAGAACACCTTGAAAACAAATCAAGAGGGAAGACTGTTAAGTGCAGGTGCCATTTCAATGAGCTATGTGGAAAGTTTCAACATATCTTCTGCCCTAGCTCAGTCTTGCACTCTCAGTTGGCTGGTCAGTAAGAAAGACAATATTAATCTACAGAGCAATGAATAGCATGTGGCCTCCCCAGTTCTAGGAAATCTACTTTCCTCCCATGTGTCAATACAGCAGTCTGCAGGGAGCTGAAAACCTTGGACAAGTGAACATTTGGTGAGCAGTCTACGGTAGCTCTTCGATATATCAAAGCTACACAGGTAGAAATCATGATGAAAGGAAGCGAGCATTTTTTCAATCACAGCAAGGTTAAAGCTGGGAGATGTGATGCGTGACTCTAAGTGATGTTGCCTTGTGTACTTTCCAAACCTGCAGATTTCTCATTTCTTTGGAAGGACATACTGAAGACATAGTAATGAGCATTCTGAAATGAAGGAGCTAAACAGAAGAAGAAAACACACCTCTCATTTTCTACTTCTAGCCACAATAATTCAGTCAGATTATAATTAACCTTGAGCAGCATAATGTACTTTAAACACATAATGTTACTTCAAAGTGAAGGAACAGCAGGCAAAGAGATCATATAACTCCTGCTTTCTTATTATGTTTTGTCCAGAAACTAAAATTTAAAAGGATGCTTTGTTCTTGATGTTTGCTTGGATTAATTATGAAAAGAATTTGGAGGACACTGTAAAGAAATTATTTATGTGATAGATTTATTGTACTATATTCCTTCACACTGTTTGCAAAAGCAAGCCATTATTTTTCTGCTTTAACTATAAGGAATAAAAGATGCACACTGCAACTTCTATCATCTTGTTATATAAGATAATCTTATACCAGATAAAAAAAGAACAACTATTACTAAACATGGACCACATTATGTGAGTTGGTGAAAATAGCCTCCTAAATAATTCTTCCAGCACAGACTCACGACAGTCAAATGACCAACTTAGCAATTTCATTGTTAAAACCATCACTGTGGCAATCCGAAAACGCAATTCAAACTGGAGCAGACAAAGCAAATTTCTACAAGGATGTGGTTCCTCGTTTATCTGCAGCACAATTCGAAACTGTTCATAATTCGTCCTCTTACTAAACAAATATGTCACCTCAATGTATTTATAAAAGGAAATCATTAATTAGCTAATGATACCAGTGTGAGGTAATCAGGAATAAATGTGTGTCTGGACATATCTCTATGTCTTTAAGAAAATGCTGTAATTTTGTAATATTCATTGTACTAATTATGGTACATTATCTTATCAGCTAGTTCAGTAGAGGGAGCTGATTCCCTTAATTGCTGCCACCACCATTAGTCACTGTCGCATCACAGGAGTTAGTGTAATTAATGCAGAAGGGCTTATATCATCCAGGCTCCAGAAAATGCGAATCTGCACACTAATCTTCAGTTTTCTGCCCCACCAGCTCCTAACCCTTCAGCAGTTTCTCTAGTTTGTTTTTTTTTTTAAGGAAAACTCTTTAGCATCATCGATATCAAGAACACCCTTCATTTCACAATAATTGATACAAGAGTAACTTGCCAAGGAAAATCAGGCTCCAAAGGCTAAATGCCTTTTTATAAAACAGATGATGGGAATTTAACACAAATCTGAATCCTGTCAGTTTTGGATGTGCTACAATAATTTAGAGGCAAAAGAAGCCTGATAAAGAGATTTCTTTTAGAGATTAATGCTAAGCTTTGTGAAGTTTATTAATATTGGAATGATATTTGCTGCTTCAAAAGGAGTAAACACACACAAAACAAGGGTCTGCGAATTCTCTTCAATATTACTACCAAGAATTTTATTATTTTTTGTTCAGTATTGACTATGTGATAAAACTGTCTTCTTTTATTAATTTAATTCCCTCACTGTGCTTACTGATAATGTGGAAGGAACCCTAAAACAACCCAGGATTTGGTAATTTTATCTAAATTTCTAACCTTCAGGTGAAGATTGTACAGAGCTACTGAAGTTGCCTGCCTGCTCTTTTACTTATTCTAACTCTAACATGAGGAAGCATTTTGTGTAAAAAGGAGCCTACTGTCTCCTTTGGCCAAATCTTTTGATGCAAAACACTACCAGAAGACCAGGGTGTCACATGCCCTCCACCCACCTTGGCAGGGTCCCTGCCATCTTCTCCTTGCAGGAGAACTGAAAGTGTAGGAGGCAGAGGACGGAGTAGGAGGGAAGGTGGCAGGAGCAGAAGGCACACAGCAAGATAGTTTCAGAAGGGAACTTAAGTAAGCAATAAATTATGGGTTTATTGGAAACTCTGATTCTTGAACCAGACCTATTACGGGTTAAGAGTTCCTTATCTAAATGTTTGGGACCAGAAATATTTCCTATATCTTGGGTGTGGGATCCAAATCTAAACACAAAATTCATGTATGTTTTACATACACCTTAGTACATGGCTCAAAGGTAAACTTATACAGTATTTTTAGTAATTTTAGTTCATGAAACAATGTTTCACGGTATTAAAATTTCCAGTTGTGTCATCATGTTGGTGCTCATAAGGTACTGGATTTTATAGCATCTTGGATATTCAGATTACAAATGCTCAACTTGTATAAATCTATTTCCCTGGAAAATACAGTGCAAGTTAGTATATGGCTGCTATGTTGAAATTAATTCCTCTTTAAGAATTGCCTGGGCACAGCTGCTTTCTAGTCAGGAAAAATCATACACAGGGACCATTTCATTTTTCTTCATGTTTTCATGAAGATGGTATAGTTCTTCAATTTGATTTCTGGCACAGGAAGATCGAGAGTGGACAGGTCATTTGGCAAGACAAGCAGCAGCAGAGAGAAGTCAATTATTTTGCGTACCAGTTTTTGATGACGGACTTCATACCCTGAGTCATGTCGGAATTCTGCGTCCATCTTCACTTCCGAGATCTCTTCTGTCTTGATGTTTGTCAACCCGGAACCTGCATGACAGCACAGTTAAAATATGCAGGGCAACCAGTTAGTTTTACCTATACGCAGAAATGTCATGAAGTAAAGACTACCAAAAACTTCTGCCTAGGCCTGAAGTTAGAGGAAAATAGATTAAGGACTTTGTTTAAGGAAAATGGCACCCTGCGTTAAATTATTAACCACCACTTATTTTATACAAAAAGAAAGTAAAAACCAAAGAAATCTGAACTTAAGGATTCTACTGCTTTTAAACCGACGCTGTAATTTTAAAAGGCAAAAAAACAGAAGATCAATGCTGGCTGGGAAGGTGGCAAGAATTTGTTCCTAGAAAATGTTGGCTTGGTTTAGGGGCTTATTGTTTAGCCTCTTAGTGTCTGCATCCATGTGCTTTCATTACTTTAGGAAAAATGACACAGGGCTTCTTAAAAGAGCATTAATTACCTGGTAAACCAAAACTGCTACTCAGAGCTTTGTTCTAATTACAAATAAGTCATGTTCATGTGTCTATGAAGAGAAGCGCTGTGAAAATTACATAATTTATTAAGGCATTCTAGTTATACATATCACCTATACCTGGTTCGTCTGCTCAGTATAAAGGTGCAGTGTATAATTTTTAAAATGCTTCTTTGAGACTAAGAGAATTTATAACCTCCTGACTCTTCCCTTTCTATAAAATGCTGTGATTCTTATGCCAATTGTTACAATGAATTTCACTATTCAAATAATAATACGAGCTTAAAAAATAAAATGTAAAGGAATTTTAAGAACAAAAACAGAAGCACAAAGGATACATATCAGCTTCCATGTTGGAGCATTTAAATTTCAAAAATCAGAATTTTAGAATGAATTTTAGTATCATTTCCTTTAATGATAATCTGATTCTTTAATCAGAATTTTAGAATGAGTTTTAGTATCATTTCCTTTAATGGTGTCCCCACACAAGGCCAGATTCTCAGTTTTGCTTGAACACAAAGCTACCTATTATTTTGCTTCCATTTTCAGGCAGTTCTGCCTCCTAGAACAGCCTTTCTTACAGCAGGCAAACACCAGATTCCCTATAACTTGCACCCCTGGGATTGGTTAAATTCTGAGCGAGGTGGTCTCTCCCTTCTACATGACAGTCTTGCACAAGGGTATCAGATACTCAGGGAGAGGCGACATGTTCCTGCTGACTCTTCTCTTCCTTGGGCTATCTATACATTCAGAGTCCCTTCAGCTCCTGTGGGAACTAATTTCTTGCTCTTTGTCTAATCACCCCTCCAATCTTGTCTGCAAGGTGCTGGGAAACTTGTCACACACCTGCTGACACTGAAAAGCACCATGCCGACATCATAAAATGTGCACCTAATCGCGCAGCCCACACTAGGAGAAAGCGAAGATAATGTGACAAAACCTAGGGAACCCATGCTGGCTGTGATACATCGGTGTTTGCTTGTCCAACTTCTCAAGGAGTTTCCATTTAATAACCCGTCTACAGTAACCCTCCGTCCACATCAGTCTACGCACGGCTTATAGACTGTGGCACTGTCTTTCCTCCCTTCTACTTTTCAGAAGTACATTTTCCCTCCCCTTCCCACTTTTCTGTTCTCCAGAGTTCCACGAACACCATGGACCAGTGGTTTTATCTGCCGCCCCCCCAAACTCTCTTAGCCTGGGATTTGTCTGGGTCGTAGAAGGTGGACTTGGTTGGAGAAATGCAGTTTTAAAACATATTTACAAATTTGTTCCTACTCCTTTCAAGGAGTCGAACTTAATTCCCTTTCCTTGTGTGCAGTTTGGATGTAGTGACTGGCTTCTACCTGATGAAAATATGGCAGAAGTAGTAACGTATGACTTCAGACACTGGGTTATAAAAGGCACTGAAGCTTCCTTTTTATTTCCTCTCTTTGATCACTTAGTGTTGACAAAGCCAAGAGCCAGGTTGTAAGGAGGCTCAAGTAGCCTTACAGACTTTACATAAGAAGGTACTGAGGACTCCTGTCAATAGCCATGGGATGCGCCATCTTGGAATCAGACTCACCAGCATCACGCCTTGGCAATATCTTCACCACAACCTCATGACAGACCCTAAGTGAGAATCGCACACCTAAACCAAGGCCTAAACTGTGACCAATAAAACCTGTAAAAAAATTAAATGTTTGCCCTGTTTTTAAGAAGTTAAATTCTGGAGTTACTTGTTACCTAGCAACAGATAGCTAATACAAAGGGCTAGTATTTTTTCTTTTCTCATCTTGATCTATTATAGGCTTCAATTTCCTTTAGTCAGAAGCTCATTCTCTTTAATAGAGACACAATACATGATCAAAGTAGGATAATTTCCCGTTCTCTTCCATCTGTTTAACTCTAGTTCTCTGCGCAGACAGACCTAGCTCGTCACTCTCACTCTGGGAAGTACAGTGACCCTGTTCTTACTCTCTTTCTTTCTTTAAAACCATTACCATTTTTCAGATGTTTCTATTCATTTGGTCTTTCAATCTTTCTGACACTAATTTTCATAGGGTAGTGACGCTGTTATGGTTTAGCTACTTGTCCTTCAAAAGGCTTGTTGTGTTGAAGGCTTGGTTGTTGGTGTGCTTTTGGGAAGCGCCTGGATCAGGAAAGCTCTGACCATTAGTGGTTTAATTCACTGGGGACATCATAGTTTGGAGGCATTATTGGGAGGTGATGGAAATAACAGGTAGGCTTAGCTGAAGGGAGTAGATTAGAGGGATGTGACCTTGGAGACTAAGTCCGGTCCCAGGCCCCTTGCTCTTAGATTCTTCGGTTCTTTTCCCCTTTCTGTTTCCTGGTTGCCATGAGGTGAGAAGTTTTCCTCTGCCACACCCCAGGCCTAAAAACAATGACAATGACCCACCATGGACCAAAACCTCTGAAACTGTAAGCCACAACAAAAACTTTCCTTCTTTAAATTGTTTTATTCAGGAATTTGTCATAGGGAGAGAGGGCTAACACAAACCATAATGCTTTCTAAATTTTCATTGGTTGTGTATTTTTATCTTCCTATACATTGTTTTAAATCTCAGCTTTTTCCTTTTCTAAGATGGTGACTACTTTATAATCCATCATTTGTTTTGAGCAATAGAACTGACCAATGCAATAGCTACAATTATTATTTCTGAGATTTACGAACACTCTCTTGGATACTCTTTTCATCAAGATTTGGAAGCAATTGATACACACACTCACGCCCATGCAAAGTAAAGAATGAGCTCTCCATTCAAAATTGTACAAGCCCATGTTATTTCTGAAAGGATACTGAGAATGTATCTAGTGACCAAAAAAATGAATCAAACTCATGTAAAATGGCAGTACACTATACAATGGATAGTTATAGTTTGTTAATTTCACAAACTTTCAGCAGAATAATTCACTTTTGTTTATCATGTATAATAATTTAGTGAAGACTATATATATTAAGCAAATCTCACTAAAGAAGGAAAAATTAAACAGCTTGGATACATAGGAAAGTATCACCAATGATAAGCTGATATTGCATATAATGCAATGTGATGGGTATTTAAAATATGTGGCAGGGATCTTTATTTACAGGTTTGCAAGAGACCTTTTTTGAGTTGAGCTGGTTCCATTTTAAGCTTCAACGACTCCAGGAATCCGTCTCCCTCAGTCGTGACTGAAAGGGCCTGCTATCCACTTGGAGGCTGAGGGAGCTATGTTCTTCATGACATCTCTTTTTTGAGACAGGGTCTTGCTATGCAATTCAGGCTGACTTTGAACTCATGGTAATGCTCCTTCCTGAGCCTCCTGAGTGCTGAGATTACAGGTGTGCACCACCATGCCCAGCCTTCATGACACCCTTTACATGGCTTGAGGCCAGGAAACTGGTTTCCTTTATTAAAACTAAAGAAGTATGATAATATATCACAATGGAAAGGCTAGCTTTCCACCCCAAGTGAAGAGCCTGCTAATGTAGTTTTTTATGATTTGTCCTTCAGAGTCTATTTTTCCTTGGAAA
This sequence comes from Chinchilla lanigera, assembly GCF_000276665.1. Taxonomy (NCBI): domain Eukaryota; kingdom Metazoa; phylum Chordata; class Mammalia; order Rodentia; family Chinchillidae; genus Chinchilla; species Chinchilla lanigera. Next base: position 25,741,695 of record NW_004955407.1, read on the forward strand.
TAAGCCAGCAGGAGCAGCTGTAATGGCCATATTCCCAGAAATCACCACTGCTATTACTGAGGCTCCTATGTGATTCTCTATTCCAGAAGTTACAACTTTCTGTTTTTCAATACGGAAGTCATTTCCCTCATCATGATTATACAGCATTGGGTGGAAAAAAACTAAAACCTGAAACCCTTTATTTGTTTCTGAGTGACAGTAGTGATTATTCAAAAATGATGACACAGGATACTCCTGGAAAGGGTTTCAAAGGTTGGAAAGCCTAAAGATATAATTTGGCATGAAGTTCAAGAAGGGCCTCATAAAATGCAATGATCAAGACCCAAAATGAATGCTACAAAATGTAGGGGGACTTAGTCCAAATCTTGACGAACTCACTATAAGCATAAAATAGAAAGCATATATGTATCCTAATATACATCCAGCAAATACTGCTAGCCATAAATGCACCTTAACTAGAATCACCCTCATTTTGTATCTGAACATTCTCGTCTCATTTATGGCAATCTTCTTGGGGAAACATAAGTCTTAGAGGGTGTGAGAGAGGAGGCCTGACCCTGGGACTTATCGTTATCCGTACAGAATTGCTTTCTGCCTTGCTAATCCACACGCCTCCAGCTTTTTCAACTTCCCTGGAAGCTCATCTCCAGTAAATTCCCTGTTCAACACACCCCTGCATTAGACCCGCACCTGCTCATACTGTACCAATGTCCTTGTTTGCACTTATGGTATCTGTGTATTTCTCTGCCTTCCAAGTTCCACCTCATCTTTCTCAATATGCATCATGTTTCTTCTACTGTGTCTCAAGCTCCTGAGAGCATGAGTCTTATCATTTAATATCTTTTCACTCTCCACAGAATGTGCTGCATCCATCTTTGTGAAATAGGAAAATACAATAATACTGCTACTGTTACAGTACAGATTTTAGATGGCTTTCTCTCCTCCGTATGTAACTGCATTAGCTATTTATTTTCTACCTTTGGTCTTAAAAGAGATTATTTTTGCTTGCCAGAGTATGGAAATACCCTCTTCATATTAGATTAAAAGTAAAGAAAAATATCAGCTGGTGGTGTGTGTTACTCTGTGTTTTAGTAAAATCATATAGGTCCAATGTGTACAATGCATGAACTCAATAAAATTGGTTCAGCAAGTGTTTCTCCACCCCATTTTATGTTTATACATGAAAAGTGTACCTTCTATAAAAAATAAAATGACAAGCACCACGGGAAAGAATCCCGAGGTAAAAGACCAGCCTGAGCTGGTTTTGGTTGCAGTGAGAGCTGAAATGCTATCGGCTGTGGGCCTCACCAGTTGGCTGAGCAGAATGGGAACGTCAGTTGCTGGCTCCTTGAAATTCACTTATGTGACAGTGACAATAAGGAGGGCATTAGGAGAGCCAGAACTATCTCGGAGTTACTATAATTTAAGTTTCTCTTAAAAGCCCTCCGGACAAGAGACTCATGAAATCAGTGAGATCAGCTGCCAAAGCTGGTCACTCTGCTGTCTGCTGCCACCATGAATCAAAGTGCGAGGGCATGAGGACGCCAGGAGCGGGGCTCTCGAGTCTTCATCTGTGATGTGGCTGCCGGCAGCCAGGGCTCAGCCCTGTGCCAGCAGCGAGGGAGACAGGGTGTACGTCCGACCCTGCTGCTGACCACGTCTCAACCAGGGAGGAAAAGCTCACCTCTAGACGTTGATGTCTTTAAAGAAACTGAATCCCCTACTCCTTGACTATTATGCTGGGGGCATAATGAGGATGAAGAAGCAAGTAAATATGGGAAGACATGTGTTACTGGGAGTAAAATCTCCCCAGAATGCACAGCATTTTCAAATCAAGAACTTCTCTGTGGTCTGACTCACGGAGCACGCGGTTACTATCCGCTGGGCAGAGCTGTGCACGGGGCAACTACCAGGCAGGGACCTGAGTATCTTGTGGTGGGAAATTATTCTTTCAGTTCTAGCTGTAGGGTAATTACAGAACAGAGGGTGAAAATGCATTTCTTTGTAATGTTTGGGAAGCTGTAAAAAAAAGAAGTAGCTCTGGTATTAACAGAATTTGTAAGTAAAATGAAGAAATAAAGGGATTGTGTGCAAAATTATGCATATACATCTGTTGTGTTATTTTAGCCACTCACGGAGAGTAAGAATAGACAACCCACAAAAGAGGAAAAGTATTTCTGGCTCTGGAGATATACCAATTTTGATATTTTCAGGAAATCATGTCTAGTTTAGTAACTAACTGAAGTCTGAGCCCAGTATAGTTAGAAAAAGATCCATGTGGCTACCAACCAGGAAAGGGAAAAAAATGTTCACAGCAGGAACCAAGTCACCACTAGAGAATCTGCACTTGTTTGGGCTTCTATTTTTAAGGAGAGGCTTCAAATACTTCTCTCTGTTTAAAAAAAGGAGAGGAGAGGGGAGGGGAGGGGAGGGGAGGGGAGGAGAGGAAAAAAGGAAAAAAGGAAAAGAAAAAAGAAAAAAAAGGAAAAGGAAAGGAAGGGAAGGGAAGGGAAGGAAAAAAGCAAAGAAAACTCAAAATTTGGAAGGGTTCTTTTTTGTGTTTTGAAAGAAAGCCCAGAAACAAAAATAGACCACTTAATTAGGAGCCTGGGAAATGAAGTCTAAGGAAAAGCAAAGGAGAACTTGAGAAGTTTGCTTTCTAAGGTCATTTCCAATTCTGTTCTGCAACAGGTACAATGTAAAGAGGTTTATCACGGAGAAAGAGGGCCAGGGTGCTCAAGCTCAAGCGCAAAATGCTGAGAGGTAGGAGCCGGAAGGGTCCGATACCTGGTCGGGTGGTCAGTCCTCGGTCGGCCGCTGGGCGGGCATCAACAGGCTCAACTGGACACAGGAAGCAAGAGACACAGAAAGCAAACAAGACAAATCAAGATGGTAAGTGTGGCTCCTGAACACAGAGCAAGGAAAAGCATGTGCAATCAACAAGTTATTCTCAAGGAGCAGCTGGAAAAGACCTCAGGAGCTCATCCTGGGCACCAGGACCTGGAGGGGCACCCCTTCAAAAGGCTGGTTGCCGTGACGTGCCCACCCATTTCCTGTCTTCCCATGAAAGCACTCACTGGGATACACAGCAACACCAAAGAAGCAGGGTGGGGGAAGGTCGGTGTTCCTCTGAGCTAGTTTGGAAATAGTTTCTTGGCTTTTGATGAGAAATAAAACAGGTTATACCCAGCCAGCGGGAAACCTCAAAGATACCTCCCTGTACTGCTGTCCAATCTTATCTTCTTTTACAGTTAATTAACTACCAAAGAATTCTGTTAAATCTCCGGAGGAAATGCAAATGTGAGTTTATCAGGAGAGCAAAGTTTCACCACATAATTTGCCATTTAGCGAACCAAATTTGTCTTTTGTTTGAGGACAACAGAGGTAAACCAGGATGTTTCTTTTGTTTAAAGGCTTGCTCTCACTGCATAGACGGCAGTCAGCAGCAATGTGTGAAGTGAGAGTATTATTTCCTTTCATGTTTGCTGACATTCACAGTTATCCCTCTGTATGTATTCTGGGTCTGACCCAGGTGAGTGACACAACGGTACCCAGCATTGCTCACCATTATGTGGCATTTCCCAAATGCTTCTCACTGTCAGAAAATACTTCCTGGAGCTTAGGCTGCTCTTTGAAGAAATACGGAAGGGAGCAAGAACTAAAGCTTTTAGAATTAACCAGGTGGTCAAAAGGCAAATGAAGCCAAGGGAGGACAGAAGCCCGTTTGGTAAGGCCTGGCAAGTGCCGAGGTAAGAGAACACCAGCACAGATGTTCAGAGAAGGCAAGTACGGCCCTGGGATCAGCAATTTCAATCGTATGGCCTACTGACGCTCGTCAGTCAAGCGTTCGCGGGCGGGATCATAAACCCAAATCAGTTTTGAATGTCACACCCTGGCAGGAATAGTGAGGGGGAAGAAAGTGGCAGCAAGCTAAGGGTACAGAATACGAGAAAAATCCTGCTTCCAACAGCACAAATCCCTTTGGATGCCCCAAGAGACAGACATTTTCCATCCTTTCTCACGTAGGTACTGGCGGTACGGTGGGACAGAAAGGAGGGTGGGGGCCTTCCTACCCAGGCCTCGCAGTTGCAAGGCCTCCACTCCCAGACAAGCAGGCTCTGAGTCTGATCTTGAAAAATAAAAATAATACCTGCACCTTACAATTGCAGCGAGGAATAAATAACTATGAGTCTGTTTCACAAATTCTCAAATACTCTAAAACTGCATTTATTAAATATCTTATTAACTATTCCGTAATGACTGTTGCGGGGTGGGTGATGAGTCTTCAGTACTTTATTTGTGCATGAGAACAAGACCTAGCTACTTCTGGAACTAGACATGCATGTCAGTGATGATGTAGTGTCTCAGTATTTCACCTTTTTGAACATTTTTTCCCCACCTGCAGCATGTACTGAGCGACTTTGTCCTTATAACATGGAGTTAGTTGAAGGGTTTTCATACTTTTTGAGAATTTGGTGATTACGAGGGGCCCAAAGGGTGGTTCAGTGCAAGTAAGAACACAGCAAGCCACAGTCCCAATAGCAACTGAGTGACTTACAGTGGTAGCGGTCACTCAGAGTGACAGTCACATCATCAGAAAATGTGTGTTTAGCCTAGAGGAAGCAGCTGCATTCGTGGTTTCTATGGAAGAGGAGAGCTGGCAGTCTCAGCGTCCACTGCTAGCACCCCCACTTATTTCCTCTGTGGTCTTGGGCAAATCACATTCAGTCAGTTATGTCCACTGTACTGATTTATTGATCTATCTCCTATATTGCACCAGCCAATTTTATTGAAAGATTGACTGTGGCCAATCACAATTACACAAGGTTTTTCTAGGGCCAAAACGTGCGCGCTTTTCATTGTCAGATGAAACTAACAATGAGAAACTAACAAGCGATAAAGCGGCGGTCCGCAGTTGTAACCTCAGGGAATATGGCAGGGTATCAAATGTATGCAGAAAAAGTTCTGAAAAACATTACTTCAAAATGCTATAATTTGTTATTTCTGGGTTAGTTCAATAGTTATTTTTGAGATTAATTCTATAAATGTTTTTGCCCTAAAAAACTGCAAATTTTCTGATGTTGGAAAAATGTGTTTGTAGCATGTTCATTTTTTCAAAGTAAATTCAGGGAATGCCTGCGCATCAGCCCCTCCTCCGGACTTGACCGCTTGTTCTTGAGAAAAACAACACATTTCTGGTAAGAATCTGAACTTAAAATGATAAGGACTGCAGGGACAATGAAAGGAAATCCTCTGAGAACTTCAGATATTTAAAAATAGCTCAGGGTGTGCACATATCCGTAACAAGAAATATGAATAAGGAATGAATTCCTGGGGGAAGGGAGAAGAGGGAGATGAGGAGGGAGGAAGTGAGATGTCCTCAGCACTATATCATTCTATGGCTTGCTAGCCTCATTCGTTTTAAGGGCACACTGTTTGGTTTAGATGGTGATTCATCTGGAGGCAGGATGATATGTCTCTCTAATAAGATCCTGGTTACATTAAACCAAATAAACAAACAGCTACCTTTGTATGTTTACTGTGTTCCAATTTCATACTATCTCACTTAATGTTCACCATATCATTGAGCTAGAAATGATTGGCGACCTAATTTTATAGACAGCTGCAGAGGCTAAGGAACCTGCCTGTAATGACACAGCAGAGCTGGAATTTAAACTCAGCTTTCTATTGTTCGGGAAGGTGGTGTTGTGGGGCAGGTTTAAGTGTTTTTGGTTGTCACTAGTTGAGGGAAAGAAAGGAGAGTACTAGCATTTTGCGGGCGGTGATCAAGGATGCTGAATGCTGTTGCAGAACAATCCCAACAAATCTCACACCTTGTATGGTTTTATAACTTTCCATTGGGCTTACAGTATTTATGGCAATACAAATCCAAAACCTAACTCAGTTTTATATATAAACGCAATGCATTTTTGTAGTTTTTAATGCTACTTGGGTATTTAGGGAGTACAGTACTAGGTAAATTGAAGGAAGACTGTTTTATTCACTGTTTTCTCAAGAGTTACTCACTGTTTTGGAAAGTCATGTTGTTAATGCTTTCCATACTTGTGGGGCCTGAATCACTGAAACTGCCCCTCTAGCAGTTTGCATGTGTACCTGTCAGCTCCATGTGGGGACAAACAACTGACCGGGACACTGTTTCTTCTAATCTTCATGAGCACATACATGGTGAAACACATTCAGTCAGTTATGTCCACTGTACTGATTTATTGATCTATCCCCTATACTGTGACAGCCAATTTTACCGAAAGATTGACTGTGGCCAGGGGACATATGTACCTCGGCGGTAGGGTATGTGCTCATTTGGCATGTGCGAGGCCCTGGGTTCAATCCCTAGAACAACCACACAGATGCACAGACACATACAGATCAATTGTCAACTTTTCAAAATATTAGTTATAAAAGGGGTGTTGGGCCTGATTAAGGTGAGAACCATCGTGTAAGACTCTAAGATCCTAAGTACTACTGCTTCATAATTACTAAAAACTTTATTTTTGATCATGCTAGGGAAAGAATCCAGAGCTTCGTGCATTATAGAAACACCCTATCCCTGAGCTGTACCCTTTGGGAATTCTCCCAATACTTTCATATAAGACTTTATTGTTTATGAATAGCAGATCTTTACTTAACATGAGTATCAGCTTTTTCTGAAGCAAAGTAATAAGTGAATGCTGGTCATGGGCCCAGAAGCACTAAACTAATGACTTTGCCCACCTGGGCATCTTGGCAAAATCCAGAAGCTTCTGTGTGTGTGTGCATGTGTGTGATTGTGAATGCAATGTGCACAGTCTCCAGGGGCTGGTACCACTGCGTGTGCTATTAGAGAACGAGCCAATCAGTGTGCATTCCATCTGGAAAATCAAACTAGGTGTTTTTCACAAAAAAACTCAGAGACTGAACTGTGAGAATTTTAAATGGCCAACATGTCTTCACCTATGAAAAAAATGAAACAACTAGCATTGTGTAATGAGACAATTTCAGAACAGAGTTACTCAGGTATTTGATAATCAAGTGTTCTTAATTTTTTCTTCTATATGAATAGGAGTAATTTTACTTTTATTATTATATTCAGTACTGGTGACTGAGCCCAGGGCCTCTGCATTAAGATCTATTCCCAGTGTTTTTATTTTGAGACAGGGCTTCACTAAGTCACTAAGTTGGCCAGGTTGGGCTCGAACCGAGATTCCACGTGTACACTGTGATGCCAGACTGAGATTAATTTTAATAAATACCAAAGATTCAATATTTTTATGCTATAAATAACATTCCTGGTTGTATCTGATGGTAATGTTATATTACAAGGTGCCTTTTCATTTTCTCAAATTAAGGAAACAGATTGAGGTGATTATCCATGGTGTGAAAATAGTCTGTACAAAGCTTTCTCCAGTGGTTTTTCAAATAAGTGCCTGCCTAGTGCACTTAAGGTCTAATATTGGATTTAGATTTAGGTCGAGGAGTGCACTGATTACATCTAAGGTAATCGTATTACAAACATGAACCCTCCATCAACATTTGCTACTTTAAGAATGAAAAATCATGGGTAAAGTTCATTTAGGTTCTTGAGAAACATGTTGTAAGTTTTCAGAAGTCAAGTGTTCATGTGCTTACGATTTTATACTTCTAAACTTGTAAAAATGATAAAGTGAACTAAAACATGCTTTTTTTCTAAATAGAATTCCCTAAGAAATTCTCATGAAAAATTACACCATCCAGGTGCACAAGTCTGTTGACAGAGAAAAACCTTAATTTTCTGAACTATCATAAGAACAAAAATCTACAGCAAAATGTTCCTTAATTCTGATAGCAGTCTTAAATTTCAATTGCTAACTACAAAAATATTTAAGCAGACTTATGTTTTATTTATACATGATTCTCTATTTTTGACTTTAACATAAAATACAATCTGAGTTTTCATGTACGAATAAATATGAACACTACTTTTATGCCTGTCAAATTCCATTATACAGGTCCCTAAATCTCTCTCTGTTGGCCAACTGTATTGTCCTTGATTTGACTGCCTGTTTTCTTGAAAGGTGGTCAGCAGCATTCAGGCCACTCTCTGATACGTACAAGTTGAATACTGTATTTTCATTTGAAAAGCAACCAAGTATCTGTCAGTGAGAAAGTTTCTTAAAAAAAATCCCTACCAAAAGTCACCACACAAAAATTTAGTTTCTTGGTACCTCAATTTTCTTATATAAAAAAGTCATTAAAACAGTATGTCATCATTCACCCTTTTTATGTATCCACTCTTATTATTATATACTCATTTCATTTTTATTTTGCAATGGGGTCAACCAGGTTGCCCAGGTTGGTCTTGAACTTGTGGACTCAAGTGTTTCTTCTACTGCAGCTTTTGGAAGGTGGGATTACGGGCATGCACCGTCATGCCCAGCTCTGAATAATGTTTAATAGAATAGGGGGTGTTATTGCCATATGATTTCCATGTAGACAATAATACATGGTTCTTGAATAAATACACTGTGGGACTGTTTTCATCGGATGCTCCCTAGAATGCAAACTTGAATCTTTGGGAAACAACACGATTTTTACTCAAAAGTGTTCTACGTTAGCATAATCATTTCTTGTTCGCCACCTACAAAATCAAACTGCTAGCCAACAAACACCAGTTCGCTTGCATTGCAGCATAAAAAATGTAAATAATTATTATTTTCTTTATGTAATAGGTACATTATTTTAATAATAACATGGTAACAATTCCTGATATTTATTTCTTAAAATTAAAATGACAATGCTATTACCACATTAAAAAGTCACCACTCAAGAACAATATTAAGGATATCACGCACACACCCCGCAGAGAGGTCCTGCTGCTGCCGCGGCCCTTACCTTCATTCTCCGTATTGGCTGGCACGGAGTCCACCCCAAAAGGATGCCATGGCTGGAGGTCGTCCAGGCTGAACTCGCCATTGACAGGGAGGAGCTCCACGGTGGTTTTGGTTTCGGTCAAAGATGGCATGAGAGCATCATTTCCATAACTGATTCTTGGTTCACTGATCATGTTGGCCAAGACATCATCTGAGTAGTTCTGTTCTTTCTGGAGCAGCTCATCTAAACAAAACCAAGCCATTTCTTGGTAAGTACGAATAACAATCAAAACAGCAGTAGCAGTAGTTCCCATTGACTGTGTGCTAGGCACGAGCGGGCACCATTTCAGGCCACAGTGTGGGTACCGTTACCACCTCCCTTGAACAGATGTGAAACCTGAGGTAGACAGAGGTCAAGCCATTCAAGCAAAGTCACAGCTAGTAAGTGCCCTGGAGGGATTTGAACCCATGGGGAATAGGAGTTGGCAAATGTTCGGACTTGCTGCAATGCTCTTCCCTGGGATAAAAGGCATCAGAGCTGAATTACCATTTCCTTCTCTATTCAGCTTCCCAAAGTATCCAACAATCATAAAGAAATTAAGAGTGTATTTCCATGTGGCCTTTGGGGCATTGTCAACAGCAGGCAATGTACTGTCTGTTTTAAGTAGAAAGATATATCCACGATTCCCTAGTCTTTCCAGAACACCTGTATGGATAATAAAGGCATCATGCCAGGCAGCATACTCTATTCTCAAGCAGTTCTCAGTATTTTGCCTTGAAAAAAAATGAGTTCTTCAAATGCTTCCCTCATGCTGCATACTCCACAAAGGTCCCCTCTGTGCTTCTAGACGCAGCCCTGCGGACACAGAGCTGAGCTCAGCGATCTCTGCACTAAGCATCTCTGCCTCCCAGCACTAACCACGGGATCAAAGACCAAGTAACTTGACTTTCCTTTCCACAGCTTCTGTCTTTCAAAAATACTATCGGTGTCTCCCTTTAAAAACTGATCAAAGGGGCTGGGGATTTAGCTCAGCGGCAAAAGCGCCTGCCTGGCAAGCGCAAGGTCGTGAGTTCGGTTCCCGGTACCAGAGAAAAATAAAAATAAATAAATAAATAAAAATAAAAAAATAAAAACTGACCAAAGAAAAATCAACTTGATGGGCCAGGATTAACTTATCTCAAGTTCTGGTGGTCTAATGAAAATCCTAAAATCGTGTTTCATATTGAAACACATTTTACCAGTAAAAAAATCTTAAAACGTAACTTTGTATCAGTTGTAATCCCTGCTTTAAAAAATGAACACAAGATTTGTAAATCTATTATCTTACCAAAGATCGACCAGATTTTTTTGTTATATATTTTAAATTAGAGATCCAGATAACATACGTGCTGTTAATAATATTTGATTAAGTAGAATATCTGATTTTCCAGTCATATCTGTATCAATTCAAGTCAATTACTGGTTAATACTAATGCCGGAGAAAATGATCAAAATAAAATCAGATTTAAATTTGATTTGTAACATTTTACTATCATCTTTCAAATTCTCCTTTAAGTTGACAAAATATCACTTTATCTACAAAAAATTAAAATTCTGCTTAAATATACTTATTAAAACAATTTGATGGGACAGCATTAAAGTATGCAATTTTTTTTTTTTTTGGTTTTTCTCCGGTACCGGGAACCGAACTCACGACCTTGCGCTTGCGAGGCAGGCGCTTTTGCTGCTGAGCTAAATCCCCAGCCCCTAAAGTATGCAATTAATATCCTTCTTCGAGTCAATTTTATTGCAGGAGATTATTGTAAATGATAGAATCCCAGGCAAATTAGTCCTTCTGAAGTCTAATTTGAGTTATAATATTTACCTATTTATGATGGCACCATTCCAAAATTCTATATTTGATGCTTCCAGTGACCTTTCTCACACAGATAAAAGGCTTCCATTAGTTTTCTTCCCAATTTTTTCATGTTTTATAAATTATAGGTAATGCCTAATGACTTAGCCAAAGTCTGATTTAAGAAATTAAATGGGCATGTGTTTTATATAAATCTTACGCTTGTGCCCGTTAAGTATTTATCCTCACAACAGGATATTCTGGAATGATTACTGGTGCTCACACATTTGTCTTGAGGGAAAATAACTATCAGTAAGAGAGCTCTCGACTCAACCCAGGGCCATGTTGCTTTTGGAGTCTTTGCGGTATTTACTATTGGTATGGTTTAGACCTAAAATGTCCCCCAGAGTCTCCTATCTTCACAGTTGGAGCTTTCAGAAGGTGATTCTCTTAGGAAGGCTTTAACTCCATCCATGGATGAATCTAATGATAAGGTCATAATCTGATGGCATTACTGGGATCTATGGAAACTTAGGAGGTAGGGGAGTACCAGGGAGTGGGTTATAGGTTGTGATCTTAGGGGCTGTATTTTGCTCCTGACCCCTTCCTCTTGGGCTTTCTTACCCTTCGCTTCCTGGCTGCCATGAGGGGAGCACCTTTCTTCCCCCACGACCTTCCACCATGATGTTCTGCCTTACCTCATGCTCAGGCAATGGAACCAGCCAACCATGGTCTAAAAACCTCTGAAATCTGAGCCAAAATAAATATTTCCTCCTGTAAGTTTCTTTATGTCAGGTATTTTATCACAGTGATGAAAAGCTAACACAGCTATTACTCATATTCCTCCTATACTAGAAATTATTTTCTGTCTTACACACCCAGCACTGATCTTCCTCACAATATCTTGGAATGATTCTCCTTGCTACTTGTTTTCCAGTCTCTGTATCATTGTCCTCCCAACCATATCTCTTTCTAATTCTCCCCTTTGGAGAGCCCATGGAAACACTATGGATCTCCTACTATTTCCCTAGCTTTGGCTTCTCTCTCCCACTCTATTTTTAGGAGTTTTGTGGATATAGCAACTTAGGTCTCCCTCCTGATCCATGACCTTAGGTACAGAATTATATTCAAGCCAGTATCCCTATTGCCCTTCTGGCTTCCCATTTTTGAATTGTGGCAGAACCATTCTCCAAGTCCAGCAACGGTGAACCTTTTAGAGCTTTCAGTGGTACGAACAGCTTGCTGCGGCACGCATGCCATACGTACACTACCACTGTGACTTAGTCTCAGGCATGATACCTTCCAAGCCATTCATGACTCATCCTAACACTACTGATACCTACATTCCATTTCTGGATTCTGTCCTCCACCTCCCACTTACCTTTGCATGGCCACTCCTACCTTGGACAGTGACGACATTTTTCTTAGATAATTGTGACAGTCTCCTTATTGCCTGCTCTTCTCTGACTATTCCCTCAGATTCACATGTTAAAATTTATTCCCCATTGTGGTTGTAGTAAAGGATGGGAGCTTATTTTGGGAAGTAAGTGGTGATAGTTCCACCCCCATGAATAGGGCAGTGACTTATAAAAAGGCTGGATGGAATTAGCTTGGGCCTTTTTGGCTCCTCTGTCATGTTAGGAGGTAGGCTTTTTTCCTTTTGGAGGGGCGATCACAAGGCACCATTTGGGAAGTAGAGAGACTAAGTCCCTCCTAGACACCCAGTTGCCAGCATCTTCATCTCAAACTTTTAGCCTCCAAAACTGTGAGAAATAAATTTCTACTGCTAGTAAGTTACTTGGTCTCTGATGTTGTGCTATAGCAGCACAAATTGAAATACTGCTCTCCTTACTAATTTGATTCTGCTCTATTCCTTGAATCTTCCCCTGATACGAAGGAACCACTTCTCTCCATCTCACTGAGCACTCACAGGGAACCGTGCATTCCTGGCACAATGCCTTTATGCTCTCTGCCCCTGCCACCTGGGAGCCCATCTCTGCTTACCTAAATGTGATAAGCTCTTTAGAGCCTGGCTCAGATGCACTCTCCCCTCTGACCCGCCTCTCAAGGCAGGTATTGTATTATCCTTACGGGACAGGAAGTGGATGCTGGGAAAGATAAACCAATCTCTTGCAAATCTCACGGCCAGTAAGCATGGGCCTTGAGATCAAAGTTTTCGCTAACGCTGCTTTCCTTGCAGTTAGCCCCTATCTGTTTCCATCTCTCATAGCATCAGAGGAGGGGCTCAGTCTTGGTCTCACTGTTTGACTGTTCCTTTCCAGCATAAATGTGGGAAATAGGCACCATAAGCTCAATCCTTTTCCAGTGTGTTTAAAAATGTCTTCCAGGCTTGTGGGCTTGTGAGCTGACTTGATCACACCAGCCCTATGGAATGTTTCTTGCTTTTATCCCCCAAATGTGTATTTCTCACACATGGGCAACTTGGGGGGGTCATAACCCTGTGCTCATTTTAACTGTTGGTAGTAAAAAAAAAAAAGCAGCAGAATATGGAATCATCACAGAGGAAATGTAACATTTATATTCACGGACTATCCAAGGTATTTCAGGTTGAGGTAAATTGTGGCACCCCTCTTTATCTCTTGGCAAGAAATGTCCTTCAAATGTGCACCAGAAACGCTAGCCCCATCCATTTTTGTGAATTTTCCTTGTTTATTATATTCATTTTCTGAAAACTTAAAAGAAAGGATAAAATATTCAAGAAAGGTTACACTTTTAGCTGAGCAAAAAGCATTTCCCATTTTTTGGGGGGTATAAAAGAGGAGAACTCTACCACCCCTGGCCGCATCACTTGAAACAATGAAATCAGTGTGGTTTTAAGGGTTCACAAAAGGAAGGGTGTGTGTGAATGTGACGGATTATGATGAGCTGTAGCAGGATTCAATTTTGTGATCAGAAAATATCTCAGGTAGCCAGGCAGCTCTTGACATGATTAAGGGCTCAGAATTTTACCAATGGCAAACACACTGGCACTGCACAATTGTGCTGGCAACTGAACGGGTGGAGAGCACCATTATTATTTCATTCTTCACTCTGATTGAGACTTTATCTTCTACTTCTAAGGTGAGACTGATCACACTGAAACTAGCTTGTACTGTGCTGGTGGCCCTGATGGATTATCCTTTTATCTGAATTAATTTAATATTTTATTACAATTCCTTGATGGCCTATTTTGCAGATTTCAAAGCTTTTAAGCATCTACATTTGCCAACTGCTGTATTAAACTGAGACTACATTCATTTTTCCCTCAAGGCTCTTTCTCTTTTTCTTCTGAAAAGCTGTTTGTCATTGCCAAAATTGCAGTAGTTGCCTCTGCAGTCAAATATTTTCTATAATATTCAGACACTTGGGCTTTGCAGTTTAAAGCAAAAATATTTAACTAAGTTCAGTGATGGTAGTATTTAACTGATGGTTTAAGCAATAATAGCAATTTCAAATAGTAAAACACATAATGCACCTCGATCACCTTGCACTTTTACAATGTCTGGAGGATTTATTTAGGAATAAAGAGACCAGGTGTTAAGGCACAGACATGTAATCCCAGCTCTTGGGAAACTGAGGTAGGAGGACTGCAGTGAGTGTGAGGCCATGCCTAGGCTTCATAGTGAGTTCAAGACCAACCTGGACTACAGAGCAAGATCTTGCCTCAAACAAAACAAAACAAACAAAACCAAAGAAAACAAAACAAGAAATAAAGAGGAAAAAGAAAATCCCTACCATTTAGCTATTTTTGAAAATATTTAAAATATTTTAAAGCAAAACAAACAGCAGTGATGACATCTTCAAGTGGCTAAGTTGTTTTGTTTTTGTAGACGGTGTAGCTATTCATGACTCTTTATTCTGAAATAAATAGTACGACAAATAAAACAACTGCTTAATAGAAAAGGGATGAATTCCACATAATTCACCTACTATTCTCCCACTGGCTGAACTTTTCCCCAAAATTTAACTGCCATATTTTAGGTTTCAAGAAAATAAAATTTATAGAAATTAAGCCAATCAATTTTCTTTTTACAGGTTGCAAAATTCCTTGTAATTACTAAAGATGCTTGGGGGGGGTATTTTCTTCATATACACAAGGAGCCATCTTATCCTTTTCCTTGAAACACAGGTTGTTACAGCGCTGCTGAGGAGACCAGTGGGAACACAAGATCCCCAGGCGACCTGTGTTTCCTTTTGTCTAGATCAGCTCTCCACTACCGTTATAATTTTTGCTGTTTTCCAATTCTTCTGGGTCCTGGTAGCAAAATATTTATCTTCAGCAACTTTCCAAAACGGAAATTGCTTTTTTAATCTTCTAACAGGGGATCCTCAAATGACCAATTTTATCATTTAAATAGATTCACACGTGCCTGAAAGAGCTGAGGATCCCACCTCACACATGACACAATGCGCACCTCCACCCCCAACGCAGCTGCAATGGAAGCACTTGGAAAAGGGATGTAATTTTTCCCCTACCAAAAAGCTCCACTATAAATCAGCTGTCATCTCTTCTAGGCATTTTGCCCACACCACGACTATGAGATCAGCTTTAATTTCCTAATCAGAGTTCTGTGCATGTCTGATTCTTGGCTCGGCATATTACTGCTATGCTGTTTATTATATTTAATGTCTCCATGGCCTCTGAAACTCCTTAAGCCTTATATTGCCATCCATAAAGTGCCAGGCAGTTGGTTGGATGGTTTTTGCGGTTCCTTCTGCTATCTAGTTACATGGGTGTCATCTGGGAGCTTGTGAGAAATACAGATCTCAGTTCTCCCCCAGATGTGAGGAATTAGAATCTGCACATTAAAATGATTCCCAGGTGACGCTCACACATGTGATAGTCATTCTTCATCATGCGGACTATTCCCACAAATCACACAAAGACACCACTATGCAAGGGCATCAGTTATGCTTCGTAGAAGACAAAATAAGCCTCAGAACAGAGTACAAACACAAAGCAAGGGATGAGAGATGGGTATGGCCAAGAAGCAATATGACCAGAGGAAACTTCACTCCACTACACCATACAGTCTGGTTCATAAACCCGGTACACTGTCGCCTTGAAGCTATCATTCATGGTTGCATTTCTAAAGCTGAAAGCCACAGGAAAAGAAGACTGGTTGTGGCTTTCCTTCTTTACCAGACCATTTGTTAGGCCGGAAGCTACATCCCAGCAAGAACAGGGAGGTGTTCAGGAAACACGTCTGTGATCTGCAGCCTGAGAGAAAGCATGCAATGTGGAGAGGGCAGCAGAGGTTGCACTTCCTCACTGGGGCTTTTCCCAGAAGAGAGGAGTGCTCCCTGATTGAAGATGCTTTTCATAGGCGAGCATGGCTGGTGAGAAAATGCATTCTAAGCATGGATTTAGCAGCAGCTGTTTGGAATGCTAATTTTGGGGAGAACCTATGGCGTTTTTAAGTGATTACTGTTAGTGGTTGGGATGCTTAGATTAACCTACATGCTGTGGCCATCTGCGATGCTGCACACATGCTGTGATGCATGAGCCATGTAAGGACACCTTAAGGGCCGGAGATCACTGCATTTATAACACTGTCCATTTCTGTGGCTTTTCATATCCATCCATCAGGTCCTTTGTTGCCCATAGTAATCTGAATGACATGAGTTCTGCAGCCCACTGAATGAATGGACGCTCATCCAGAAAGCAGGCTTGAAATTAGCAAGTGGCAGAACTGATAGCGGAACCTGAATATTGCAAGTCCTAGTGCAACCTTCTCACCATTGTGTAAAACATGCCACTTTACAGAGGACATGATTATTTAACCTTGATATTAACTAACGTTATGGAAGCATAAGCCTACACACCTATCATCACAAGCACCCTGCCTTTCACATGATTTCTGGTATTTTTGGAAAGAGATGAATTCAATGTTATTGTTTTAGTTATGCTTCTCTTGCCGCTGGGACAAAATACCTGACACCCAAAGAAAAAAGCTCAGTCCAAAAGCTTTATTTAACTCAGTTTGTAGAGGTTGGCTGGCTCCAAGGCAGGGTGGCACATGGCAGAAGGGCAATAGTTCATGGCAGCAAGAGACAGCAAAAGCAAGCAAGGGAGAGAGAGACACAAGCCCCTTTCTGTCCCTTATATTTTATCCAGTCTACTGAGATTAGGGCTGTGCCAATCCAATCAGTGGACTGATCCATCACCCACCCTTTATCCCAGTACCCTTAATTCCAGAATTGCACTGTGAATCAATCACACACTCTAGATTCAGCCACCTCCAAAAAAAAAAAAAACTCTATGACCCTATGAGACTTCAGAGGGACAGCTAGATACAAACCATAACAAGAATCTTTCTTTTCCCCATATGCAAGAACCAAGGTAAAACAGGTTCAAGCTGTAGTCCAAGAGCTTCTTGGTGGCAGACCCTTCAAGCCAGGTGAAAAGTATCATAGCCACGGCAAGGCTCCTTGTGCTCACCAAGTAAGGCTTCACCCATCGCTTGTGTCCTGATGATCCATCTCCAGTAGTGGTCCTTACTCTTTCGCACTTTAGATTTCCTTTTCTGGGAAGACTTGCCTGAGTGTAATAGTGACCCAAACCACCACTAGGTTTCATTGACCCCTAATCACATTCAAATAATTAAGAGCTCTTCCACTCTGAGCTGCTGAAGATATTGGATAGTGAATTGATCTGCACTTAACCACACCAAATTGAAATCCACAATGTGGTGTAATCACTAAGATACTTCAATAGCCATCAGCAAGAGAGCCTTGTAGATTTGTTTTCCAAGTGAGGAAAATGTTATACACCTATCATGACAAAATAATGCTGTTCCATATACCCAGTGTTCACGATGACCTCCAGAAATTGAAGGCAGTCCTCTTACCTTTTGCCACACTATCAGTCTTGAAAATCTCCCAGAGCTGAATGAAATTCAGCCTCCATTTCTAAATCTGGGTTTATTTTTGTTTGATAGTTTCCTGTACAAAGATTACCAAATGGGGCATGCTTTGTCCACTTAAGGCAATAGTAGAGTTTTTAGCAGTTTTACAACTGTTTTACAGTTTTACAACTGCTAAGTTGCAATTCACATATCTACTATTTGTCCCCAGAGGGGACAAAACCAAGGCTGCTTATCACTCATGAGAATATTTCTTATTGGAAGTGACACTTTCCTGAAATACCACATGTCTGGCTTAGAATGGAGGGATAGGAAAAGTCCCTTTTCATTTAAAACAAACTTCTTCTGGCTTTCAAAGTCACATTAAACAACTTAGTTCTACCAATAGCATCAGTCAGAAATCAAAATGAAAATCAGTCAGGCTCCCTGGCATCTGACAGCTGATTAAAAGGCTCCCTTTTCAGATTTATTTGTGGAATATGTGCCAGTGTCTCAGTCTTCCAAGTACGTTAGGGGATCTTATTGTTGCCTCGGTTGTCATCAACCTAAAGTATAGACTAAAAGCAATTTGTACACTACAGAAATAATATCTGAGAGTATGCTAAGTTGTAATTCACATATCTACTATATTAATGTCCTTGTTTTAGTCAAACATAGTGAGGAATTTTGGTGTAAAAATCTACTATGCCTGCAACTTACTTTAAAAAAAGAAAGAAAAAGATGTTATTTGGTGTAATATTTTTGGAGCATTTTTGTAAATCTAAAATTTTACTAAAATAAAAAATTTATTACCATAGGTATCGCCAACTTTAACCTGTACATATCTGGATGTTTCCCTCTGGTTAATTTACAACAACACTGCCAACATATGGCCTTTAATGTAAGCAGATACGAACTACACACTCTCTGCAAACAAAATCCAAAAACGAATGGGATTTTTATGCTTACTATCCTTTAAACATAAGACAATTATTTCACAACATCTCTAACCCAGGAAACAGTTGTTTCTTCACATGCTAGAGGAAAAACTGGCTGTCTTGGGCTAGCTGAGAGACAGGTATTTTTGTTTGAGCTAAGGGTTTTCCAAGTAATTATGTTGAATTCGTTCTTCAAAACTGTTATAAACAGCCTAACCTCTGGCACCAAAGCTATGACTTCATAGAGAATATATGCATCTCAGTGCTAATTACAAGAATAAGACACATTCAGTGAAAAAAATTAGGAAAAGAAATAATAATTAGTTATAACTTCACCACCAGAGGAAACGAAGAGTAGTTTTATTTTTTTCAATGGCTTTATTCTTTACACAATTGATTATCCCACCTCTTCCCATCCTGACTTTATGATTTAATCGTGGCCAATGAGGATACATTTTTTGAGGTTCCTAAGGCACGTAGATATTCCCTGGAACCAGGATTATCAGGTTGGAGGACAAACAGATTGGCTCAGGAGGCAGCGTTCTCCAACACTTAAATTTTCAGTTTTCTATGAACTGGTTTTGCATGATCAGTACAGTTTCTAATGTTTATCTGTTTTTACTTCTGTGTAAGTTCTCAGATATACAGTAAATAGGAAAAATAAAAGGTGAGGCTTTTATGTCTGGAATAGCATTATATTTCAATTTTAAAAACTGCTAATGCTTTTTTTTTAATGAGGACAAGAAAGCAGAGTGAGGAAGACATATTTTTTTAAGAAAAATTCAAATGACAATTTTCATACTTTTGTATATATTTTATAAAGGCAAAGTCACTCAGGTTACTGAGCCCACGGTCCTCTGCTTCCTTCATCGCTGGTGTTGGGGTGTTCTGAGCATCAGTCTTCAGGGTCTCCTATTCTCTGCCTGAACTCAACCAAACGAGGGAGACTAACATGTCATCTTTGCTGCTAAAAACGGGGAGGCCCTTATGAGCCCGTGTGACGATTCCTTTGGGGAAGGCATGTGGCTTGTCCAGCTGCATGTGACTAGATTTCAGCTCCAACTTATTCCTTTGGCTGCACCACACCAGGGAAGGAGGGTAAGGCTATCCTAGGCAGGGCCACAGCACAGTGCTGGCTGCTGGGCATGCTGCAGGTGCAGCTCTAGGAAGAGTACACACATTGTGGGCTTGGTGAATGCTGTTCTGCCTGGCCTGCACAGATGTAACATATGCTGCGACCCTGTCTGACCAGCATCCTCTCCCAAGCTTGTGCGAGAAGTGTATCTGACCTGGGCAAGAGAGAGCCTAGGCGGATCAAAGCAAATGGATGGGATGGGAAACAGTGCCCTCTTAATAGCTCGCATCACTTCCTGCTGTGCTACACGGAGAGCACATGCGCAGTGATTCATGTTGTGACTGACACAGACAACTTTGTACTTTGGAGGACATAAAGAATGGCTCAGCGAAGCTGGTAAGATCATGGTAAAATGGAAGATTTTCAACACCCCTACTTGGTCCATTTTATTCAAAAAGCATAAAAGACTTTAAAGGGAAGAGCAAGTGTGAAAGATAAGCACAAATACTTATCTCTCTCACCACAGGAGGACGGGCTCCTGTTACTACAGAAAGCACACCATCTTTGTATACATAATAGCTCATTTGAAATGTTAATTTATGCAGGTTAAAAAACCTACACAACTCCTCTATGCTTTTCTGCACACTGACCTATCTGTGTTTCCTTTCGCACAAATCTTGCTTTCCAGTAAACAATTTAGACACGGCAATGGCCCCGTCCTTTGTTCAGTAGCTTATTCATGTACCCCCCTAAAAATACACAGGGAGACAGCGTCTGGAAATGGCAAGCACTCGGCATTTTGGGCTTGGCAACACAGGCACTGTGTCTGTCTTCAGGAAGGGACTCACCGTGCACAAAACTGAGAGAAGCCTGAAGGATGCACTTTAAGGAAAATACCTTGGAACTAAGGAAAATGAAACCACTTTATCCTTAACTAGTGAACTCATTAATTAATTAATTCATCTGTTGAGCAAGCCTAACACTAGTATCTTTCAGGCCAGTGATATAGATAGCCCAGTTAACCTCTTTTAACTCAATGAACTCATGGTTCAGAAAAAAAGATGGGCAGAAAAATAACAGGAGAGCTACGATAAGGATATTATGGACAGAGTGATAAAGCAACATGCTGGGGATAGTAACTGCATGGTTTAATGGTGAGTGTCTTCCTAAGGTCCACATGTAAAGGCGTGGAGAGGAGATGGAGTCTACTGGAAGGTCTTCAGGGCTGTCCTCACAACAGACTGTGGGACCCTTGTCTTCCTGTTTCTGCTTGGGCTACAGATCTGATCACTGCTCCTATGTACCCTCCTACCACCGTCCTACCACTATTCCTACACACCACCCACTGACCTTACCAGAGGCCAGACCAACGGGGCTACCTGCTTTTGGATTTTGGATCTCCAAAACAGTTAGCTAAATAAAGTGCGCCACATTATAAAGTTAGGCGCCTCGGGTATTTCACTGTAGTAACATGAAGTTGATTGACAGAGTGATATTACAGCAGGGCCTGAGGGAAAAAGATTGCTGTTCTTGCAGACACAAGGGCATATATCAAGACAAAGGAGACAGGCTGCCCGGGAGCTGCTGCGACACAATGGAAGAGAAAACAAAGGAGGTCAGCTATATAAAGAGCTTTTAGCTTATGGAACACCCAGAGGGAAGAGGAATATTCTGACTTACATCATGTGTACACAATTAGCAAGATCGAGTTCCACCCGCAAAAGTGCCACATTCTTGCTTAAAATTTTTTTATTGTATTCAACTGTAGTGCTGCACACAGTAAAATTAGCATGACAGTTGTTAAGAACTGTCCTGAGCAAGGCATTTCTTACCCCAAAAAAGAGTTATGGGTCTTTTAAAAATCAATCATTTCAATATTAACACCCATGAGATGATAATGAAATGCAACTTCAGTTTTCTTCTGCAAAGAACAAAGGAGAAAACTGTAGGAGGTGAAAGTAATAGATCTACTGTGACTTCATTTTAGACACGCACTCTCTAGACAATGATGAAGGGACATGGAGGTGGCTTCATGGAATCCACCTTTGCTCTAATTACTTATAAAATTACAAATCCTGGTACTACAAGGTATGTTCCACTCAACATAATGAAAAATCACCTAGGGGGTCAAGTTTTGCTGTCTGGGGCAACTGTTTCCATAGATATTCTATGCCCGTTGATTTAATCAATTTTGGATGAAAGATAATTGGAAAAAATCTGCACTGGTACCGAACATATACAGACCTTTTCTTATGTTATTCCCTAAATATACACTACAGAAACTATTTACGTAGCATTTACATTGGATCAGCTATTATAAGTGATCTGCAGATGACAAAGTATACAAGAAAATATGCGTAGGTTTGAACATACACTGCTGTTATACAAGGGATTTGTGTATCTGTAGACTTTGGGATCTCAGGAGTGGAGTAGGGGCCTTGGAACCAATCTCCCTCGGATGGGGGATGACTCTCCAAGCCTCATGTGGCGGATCTCAGTCCAGTCTCTCCAAACTATTTCTAATCCCCACACTTCTCAGTCTCAGCACAAGAGTTTACCCAAGCTTTTGAGGGCTTCGTTAAAAATATACAAAGACTTCTAATAACTTCTCTTCTTTACAAAAGTTATCTCAAAAATGTTATTTTCATGTCACCCCAATCAACCTTTCCTCAGCTCCACCCTGCTCTCAAAACATTTCAACTTGGAAGAAACAAATAACAAGTATCTACCTTTCTTAAATATATAATACCAAACAAAGCACGATCATTTTCAAGGACATAATCAGTACAGTTAAAAGAGTGGAGCCTTCATGAACTAAAAAGAAAATAGTAAAAGTTTAGCACCCTCACAATTACAATTGCCATAGCGCTCCAGTGTCCTTTTTTTAAAAAAAATGTAACACAAACAATCTTTATTTGAACACACTTTAAGCTTGAAAGATAAATTGAAAAATAATTCATAGTACAGTGCACTCTGCGTATCTTTTCATCCTCCAAGTATGGTAAAGATTAATTAACCCTGGAAATTAAAACAGCCATGGTTTACAAATTTGCTCCTTTGTCAGCCTCAAGCAAGTGCAAAGCATTTTAAAGCCTTTCACAATTTGTTACAAATTAAATATGGAAATTAATTTTTTTTAAATGAAGAGGTCACAAATTCAAGACATGTAATCCTTTGATTTTAGTTTGATTTGTTTGAGAAAGAATCTTGGACAATATTTCAGAGTTTTAGAAGACAAAGGAAAGAAAAGAAATAAAACTCCCTCTTAGGGGTGGGGCCGAACTGTTCTCTGTCTCAGCATCCGCCTCCCCTAAGAGATACAGTAAGTCCTAGCCCGGGATACCGTGAATGCAGCCATGTGCAAACAGGGTCTTTGCAGATGTCATCTAGTTAAGATGGGGGCACAATGCAGCAAAACAGCCCTCAGTCAGGCTTTTCCAGACACGGAGCGGGAGGAGCCAACAGGGGAGCACGGATGCAGGGGCCGGAGTGAGGCATCTGCACTGCAAATCAAGGCCAACGATTGTTAGCAGCGCCAGAAGCAAAGAAAGAGACAGTCCCCTGGGGGCTTCAGAGGGACGGTGGCCCTGCCAACACCTTGCTTTTGGACTTCCAGCTTCCAGAATGACAAGAGACTATGTT
Source organism: Chinchilla lanigera (assembly GCF_000276665.1). Classification (NCBI taxonomy): domain Eukaryota; kingdom Metazoa; phylum Chordata; class Mammalia; order Rodentia; family Chinchillidae; genus Chinchilla; species Chinchilla lanigera. The sequence goes on from NW_004955407.1 coordinate 25,764,876, forward strand.
TCTGAGCGTTTAGCCCACATGGTCTATGGTAATTAGTTCCAGCAGCCCTAGGAAACTAATATATGGCCCATATAAATGAATACCATTTGCAGATGTGACAGCCACCGCTGGCTATCGTGGGCACACCGCAGTATAATGTGGCTTCTTAGTGAGCTTCATTGAAGGCTGGGACTAGGCAGATTAAGGAGAGGAAAACGGAGCTTTATAACCTAGAGGTCTGACCTGGCCCCATTACTAAAGGGACGCTTTCCTTCCAATCTCCAGAAAGCCTTTCCGAGGAGACAACATTTCTTTGTTTCTGCTCTCTGTTCCTCTCTCTCCCAACTTCCTTTCCTTTCTTGACCATCAGTGGCCGCATGTCTTATGCTAGGAAGACCATGAGGGCTGTAGGAGAATTCCTAGGTGCCAGTGCCAACCAGTACACTCAGCAAGGAAGTGGAGGTGCCTCAGTCTCAAACACCTTGTAAACACAGAGACTATGTCCCTTCCCCTCCACGAAGCCAGAAGCTGAGCTGTCCCTGGCAGCAAAATGTGTGGCAAACTCCCAGCAGGTTTCAGCTTTTACTAATCCCAGGGTGATGAAAACAGGCCCTTCTCTAACGCCAGAATGGAGGCTGCTGTGGTATTTATGACAGGTAACTCAACTGAGTGAAGCGGGGCTATCTGCAATCATCTGTAGAATTCAGAATATCAATTTCAACTTAGGATTCACATTTGAAAATTGGGTCCCACCAAGTATCTTTTTCCAGTAGTTTAAATGCTGTACTTTTAGTTTTACATGAAACCTGGATCACTGAATATTTTATGGAATGAGTGGTAGCAACATCTAAATTATTTGTGAGCCTTTGGCACAGGCACGAGAAAACATGGCAGACAGCACTGGCTATGGATTTGTCATCCTATAATTTGTGGTCCCTCAGGCTTTCCTTAGCACTGTGAATGCCTGGCCTTAGTCACTCAGAGACAAAGATAAAAAGGGAAGATATAGTGGTTCAAAAGACATTTTAAAAGTGCATCAGATCCTTCCCTTTTGCTTGTGTATTCTCGAAACATCAAGGAAGACGTGCGTGTGACGTTCTCCGGGGCAAAGTAAAGGCTGCTGAAAAGTCTCGGTTCATTTTGTGTTGCAGTAATAGAACCCTGAGACTAGATAATTTATAACGCAGAGAGATTCTCCTTGGCTAGCAGTTTTGGAGGCTTGGTAGGACTAGAGTGTGGCCCTGCCATCTTGCCATGTCACACAGCACATGAGCACGTGTGAGACAGAGAAAGAAAACTCAGGCAGAGCTCGTCCCTTACTCAGGAGCCCACTAGGCTCACTCCAGTTAACTCACTCCTGCGATAAAGTTAATATTAATAATGCATGAGGGCTCCCTCAGGACCTTCTTCCCTCTCAAAACCAAAAGTATCCTCTTGGCAATTATATGTCAGCGTGAGCTTTGGAAGGGGCATTCACACCGTATTACCTGGTTTTGATACCTTATGCTGTAGAAGAGGGAGAAATATCTTTCACCATCTCTCGATTCTTTTCTTTTTGTACACTAAATAGATAATTGCTGAAGAATGATGAAGAGGTGGTATGTTGGGTCTATATACAGCATGACTCAGCTCACTGTTATGGGGTGAATTATGTCTCCCCCCAAATTTTTATAGGTTAAGTCCCTAACCCTCGATGTGACTATATTTGGAGAAGAGCCTCTAAGAAAGAAATTAGTGTTATGAGATCATAGAGTAGGGTCCTAATCTAAAAGGACAACTGTCCTTGCAAAAGGAAGAGATATAGAAATCGCACTCATTCTTAAACAAAGGCCATGTGCGAATAAAACAGGAACGTGGTCACTTGTGAATCAAAGGGAGAAGCCTCCCCAGAAACCAACCCATTTTCCCTTGATATTGGACTTTTAGCCTCCCAAACTATAATAAAATGAATTCTTGTTATTTAAGACATGCAGCCTGTGTATTTTGTTATGGCTCTCTGTCTTTGTTTTCTGTTACCATAAAAGAATACAACGGACTGAGTTAAATCATAAAGAAAAGAGGTATAACTAGTTCCTGACTTCGCAAGTTCAAGAACATCGCACCAGCATCTGCTGTGGGCCTTCCTGGGTCATCCCATGGTGGACGGCCTCGGGTAGTGAGACAGAGCAAGCTTGCCAGCCTGACCCTGTCCTCCTCCGATGAAAAAGTCACTAATATAACTGTGGGAGCCTCATCCTTGTGACCTGATCTAATCTTAATTACCCCCCAAAGTCCCCATCTCCAAGTACCATTAAGACAGGATATGACCCTGGGATTAAATTTCCTAAGTTTTTCAACAGGAACACGTTAGTAGTGCATATTCTCTTCACACCTGTGGGGAAATGGTGTATGCACATAATACATCTCAATTTCTTTTCCCACCTGAGTTTTGGAGGGACAAATGCTCACAGTGTGGCGTAACCTTCATCCATCAATGCACCCACGCAGTACACCCAGACAAAAGAAAGAGCAGTGGCCCAAACGCCATTTTCTAAGGTATTCTGTGTTTGTTCTTCCCTGTTTCTAAAAAGGTGTGAAGAAGCACAGAGCAGAATAAATGACTACACTCACTAGGATGTGCAAGGAATTTGTTGTACTGTCTTTTCACGGAAATCTCTTTCAGATATGACTATTTCAAGATTTCAGAGTGCATTTGGTATTGGGGCTTTTCTTCCTTTTCTTGACTTTTCTAACCATCCCTACGTGCTGTTGTCTGCTCTCCTGCTTCTCAGAGAGCAAACCTAAACAGGAACTTCTCTACGTACTGGAGACATTTCCAATTATGTGTTCTACTCGCTTTGGGGGACAAGAGAGGCGATGGTTTATGATTTCTATTTCCAGTCCCCACAGGGGGTAATTTAAGAAGCAAGAAGAGTTTAATTTGCTCTCCTGTATAACCTGAAGAATACATACATGACTGCTCAACCCTGGGCGCTGCCTTTCAAGATTGGCACCTGTCGTTGGTGCTCAGCATGGCCTTTGTGGTAATTTCTTGTCCATTTTCTTTTTTTCTTTCTTTTTTATTTTCTTGAGACTAGATCTCACTATGCAGTTCAAACTGGTTTTTAACTCACTATATAGCCTGGCCTGGCTTTGAACTTTTGGCAATCTTCCTGCCTCATCCTCCCAAGTCCTGGGATTACAGGCATGTGCCACTACGCCCAGTGCTGTCTATTTTCTAAAATGACACACAGTTCTTGAGCTAACACAAGGCTGTGTGGCAGTTGTCCAAGATTAGGTTTTTACCATTTGTCTTTTACAATTCCAGGTGTATTGTCAGTTTCTCTTTTCAGTCCTTATTAAAATAGTATCATTTTGGATTTGAAATTCCTTTAAGTGAAATGGCTGCATCAGTGATAGAAAGTAAAGACCCTAAAAAGAGAGGAGAAGGAACTAGTACACAAAGTAGCAGGTTTACAATTTCTGACAGAGAAAATAAAGTAGCAAATGGGGGATGTTACGAAGGGCAGAATTTGATGAGGGAAGCCTGTCTTACGTTTCTATGATTAACCTCTTTTAGATACAATTAATTAAATTAATAGGCAGTTGATGCCAGTGCCTCTTCTGTTCTTCTCCGGCTGTGCCAGGGATTCAACCTAGGGCTTCACACATTCTAGGCAAGCGCTTCACCTGAGTTACATCCCTAGCCTCTGCCAATGCCTCTGCCTTTTCACAGCTAGTAAGAAGTTTTAACCTGGAGAAATGAAACACAGCCATCAACACTATCTCATCTCGACAGACCCTCCTTTCAAGGTGAAGAACATTTCACCACACAATCTTCACTTTGGAAATACAAATGCTGCTGAATTTATGATGGGTTATGCCGATACAGCTTCAAAATTCAAAACGTTGTTGAGTCAAAAATGCATTTGGTGTCCTTACCCCACTGAATATCACTGCTGGGCAGCAGAGTACACTGCGGAGAGCAGGTGCTTCTCCTCCAAATCATGTGGCTGAACAGGAGCTGTGACTTGGGGCTGCTGCTCATCATCACGATGTGGGACAGCGCATAGCCAACCCAGGAAAAGGTCAAGATTAGAAATTCAAAGTATGTTTCCACTGACTGCGTATTGTACTAGCATTACGGTAAAGTCGAACTATCATAAATCAAAGGCCATCAATAAACACTGCGGGAAATTCACATAGCTAATTTAGCAGCCTCTATTAATCTTCACTGTTTGCCACTGTTGCCCGTTGAAGCCGTATATAAATAGATTCTAAGTTTCTAAGAACGTTTATATTTTTGCTTGGTATACAAGCATGAGTTTAAAACTTCTGAATGTTTAAGAATCACTTGGAGAGATAAGAAAAATGTAGATCTCTATGAAGCGGAAGTATTTGTACTTTTGAAAAGAATCCCTCCCAACGGTTGAGCTTCACTGGACCTCAAGTACACGTTAAGAAGCAATGACTAACGGGACAACAATTTCCATGGAGAATGAATTTTTCCACAGGAGAATTCTAAATGACCTTTCCATATATGAGGAACCAAACTGAATGCACTAACAGATACCAAGCCCTCTCCTGCCTACCGCGTGATGGCCCCAAAGTGCAGAAATCGTGAACAAAAGCTCCAGAGAGGAGCGGAGTCAGCCAGCTATCCCCACTAGCCTTGATCCGTGGTGACCTCCACATAAACAAGGTCATATTTGAGCACCCAGACTCAGACTGCCACGGGGGGGGTCCCAATTCTGCTCTAATGTGCCTGTTTTTCTTTAAAGACAAGGCATCTGATTTTTTTCACACCCCAGGTATCTAAAAACTCCCTTATTTCTGAAGAGTGTTGGCAAGACAGGAGGAAGTCCTTTGAGCCTTGACCATGTTTAGAACATTCAGTTTCTGATTTCTGATTAAGCCACTTAATCACCCAGGGTCCTTAATCAAGGGTTCCCCTTCACTTCCATGTTTTCTTCTTTGAAGGGAGCTGTGGCAGCAGTATGGGTGCAGGTCCGTGGCTGCATGTGGGAAGGAAGCCAGCTCTACCTTTCACATCAAAGAGATGTAGAAAGCAAAATCTTTCCCACATTTTCATACACTATTTGACTTACAGGGGGTGCCATGTTTATCAAAAGACAGGATAATCAGGTCACTGCCGTCTTTCCCTTAATGACTGTGTTGTAACAATCTGCAGACAGTCTCGCTTTAATTTTTCATCCTACACTTTAATGAAGCATTTCATATATCAGGCATAAGATGATTTCTCACTTACGACAGAAAAAAAGGCACTCAAGACTGAAGATACTGGCTTCTTGCCAAAAGGAGGAAAGAGAAACGAAGCAGACATGGTCATTAAGCTCTAAATACATTCTGGCAGGGCCTAACTACGAGATTACAAAGATCCTTCCCTCAGGCTCCACCCATTTCTCCTTTTCTCCAAAAAGCTTTTCTCTCATTTTCTTTACAATCACGGACATTGATAACACTGCTCTGGAAACTGTTCAGGCTGATTCTTAGCAGAAAATCACAGGGATATTTCTTTTCTTGTTAATATCCTCAAAACACTGAAAATAAGTTGGTTTGTTCCAAGCTGAGCATCCCTAACCTGAAAATCTGAAATTTTCAGAACACTGCGATTTCAGATTTTTGCACCAGTGAGATCTATGTGTACATTCTAAAATTCGAAAAACTCTGAAACACGATATCCTGTTCCCAAGCATTTTAGAAAAAAGACACTCAACCTGTATTGAATTTAACTGAAGCAAACCAAACCAAGCCAGAAAACACTGCCCTAGGGTCTGTTTTGATTGATGCCATCTATCCTAATAAAATAAGTAGGAGATGAAGACAGCAAGGGTGTATTAGGAAGTTTAACAGAATTATATAAAAATTGGGAGCACTAAGGTACTACACCACGGTGTAACAACCTGGAGGGAAAATACAGAGGTTGTCTAACACATTCACTGATCATTTAGGTTGATAGCTTCAACCACTTCCATCTAAGTTTCTTGAAAGTTAGTATTTCCAGTCAATGTTATATACTGCAATTTTCTTAAAATCTTAAGGATACTGGATAAGGGTCATGGGGTGAAGGAGGGGAGAGAGAGAGATTGAAAGAGGGAAATATGAAAAGTTTTCACCTATTTGTCATGACTGGAAAATGACAGCCTTTTAAAAATTACCAATATGATAATTTTTTAAAAGTATGTTGATTTATATTATTTAATCATGGGAAGTTGTGCATCTTTCTGGTTATGACTGATCACATGTTTTGTTTTTGTTTTTTGTAAATTAGGGTTTTGGAATTTTGAATTAGTCAACCCTATCAACTCGTTTGGGTTTTTCATCCTAAATGTTTTTGTGGCACATGGTTTGTATCTTGTGGGTTGAGAAGATAACGGTGTAGGTAAATTAAGCTGCCAAAACAGATCCTCACCAAATGTCTCTAGGTGGGTTATTCTCGAAAGCCATAATTCTCTAATGTGTATCAGAATGACTTGCATAGCTTGTTAAAACACAGACTGCTGAGCCTCACTGTTTAGCATGGGTCTTTAATGCCCTCCAAAAGCCCATGCGTTGAAGACATGGTTCCCAGCTTCTGGATATTTCAGAGGCGGTGGGGTCTGGGGCATTGGGATGTGTCCTTAAAGGGCTCTTAGGACCCTGGCCTCTTCCTCCGTTTGTTTTGGTTTTCATGGCTGCCATGAGCTGAGCAGCCTCTGCCACATGCTCCCAACATGATGCACTGTACTGCACAGGCCCAAAGCAACAAGGCTGATACCCACGGACTGAAGCCTCTGAAACCAGGAGCCAAGACAAACCTTTCAAATTGATCTACTGTGGAGATGGGGATGTGGCATCAGAGAAGCTGCAAGTCTCAAATGTCCTAGGGCCACACTTTGAGGACTACTGTTCTGAATAATTCTTTGGGCATAGGTATTTGCAACACAAACACACATGAGATTTGATTCATATTCTGGAAAGTGGTAATCAACTGGCAGGTATATATCAAAGCAGTACTAGACATACCCAGTACATGAGCTACATAGAGCACAGATACTTAGTTTTGAAGATTTCAAGGGAGAGGTGAGCCGGGAGTGTAGCTCAGTGGCTGAGTGCTTACGTAGCATGCTGGAGGCCCTGAATTCCATCCCAGAACCAGAGAACTCAAGCAATCAAAGGGAAAGGTGGCATGAGAGTTAAGGTTTAAAGATGGACAGGCTAGGTCAGCACTGTGGAGGGGCATTTTAAGGATACAGAAGAGCATAAATAAATGCACCCAGGTCCCCGGATATGGTATCAGCTTCTCTGGGAAGTCAGACTGTAAAGAAAAGGGAAAAAAACTGTGCTTTTCTTGTCCAGAGTTATTTTGCGGGTCAAGTGAGATTTAGGGGAGTTAAAATAAAAGCTAAGTCTGTGATCAAAAGAAGACCACAGAATAATAATATAAACAGAAAAATATTTGCAAAGTCACATTAAATTATTTTTATTCCTTTTTCTTCTTCCTTTTCTGTAAACATTTGAGGGGCAACAAATAAACGGTGCTTCTCAACCATGAAACATGTTCCTTCCGGCAGCTTGGGCACAGCCTCATCACGGTATGACTTAGTGGTCAGTAGCAACAGGCCACTAACATGCCAACAGCTAACTGACCCAGCCACCAACATTTTATGTCATCCCTTGCAAATGGTGACATCTTGGTTGAGAATTCTAACTTTTGCTTGTGCTGCAAGGTCAATGCTACAGAAGAAGCTGAGGACAGAGATGTACACATGGGCATCTGCTCTCAAAGGAGGAGCAGATTTGTCTGAAGGCAGCCCAAAGCAACAGCAAAGGCACAGAGACAAATGCGAGATGATACAAGTAGATGCCAATTGCAGTTTTGAAGATAGAAGAATTAACTCAGGCTTTATGAGTACATGTAACTCTTTCATAATTATAGTAAGTTAAACAGATCAAGTAGGCTATTCTAAATGCACTGCTATAGGTCAACACCTGTCAGTGAGGGTGGAAATTAAATAACAGCTTAGCCTTTGCCCTTTGACCGAGTATGTTATACTCCAAGTCTGAAAGACTGAATGAATAGAGTTTCAACATGTACCAAATCAAAATTCCTTTGGGATATGTTCTTTTTTTTTGTTTTGGAGACAAGGTCTCCCTATGTAATTCATGATGCTGGCCTTCAGTTCAATAAGTACCCCAGGTTGCCCTTGAACTCATGGTGATCCTCCTGTTTCAGCCTCCCGAGTGCTGAATTATCACAGGTATGTGCCGCCATGCCTGGCCTGGACTGTTTCGTAATTTGCAATAGTTATTGATTGATCCACATGATGTATAATTTTTCATGAGATATTATACCTTACCTTATACAATTTACTTTCTAAGGCAGATATAGACGACAGAAGAATTGTTAATAATGAACAGTGGAGCTCACTCAGGAAATGCATTGTACAATTTGCTTCCGAGCTGAACAGCAAGAAGCAGATTAACGTTCTTTCCAAATACTGTCTTACATGCAAAATAATTTATCTTGGGGCTGGGGATTTAGCTCAGCAGCACAGTGCCTGCTTGGCAAGCGCAAGGTTGTGAGTTCGATTCCCAGTACCGAGGGAAAAAAAAAAAAATTTATCTCATTCTCAGTCTTTGTGGAACCATATTTCAAAATCAACCTCAATTTGGATTCATTTCCATATTCAAGGTGGCAAACATCATTATGGATTTTTTTCTCCTCTTTAAAAATATGAACCTTACAGGCAGCTGCTTATAAAAAACAGAATAACCAGCTCTTGTTGTAGTCCAAAATCATTGTTCCTAAGACTTTCCAAAAATCAGGACACATCTGTTGTCATGTTCCATGCCAGGAAATAGTGCTACAGCTACTGCTGTGGTCTGCCTTTATTCCCCACTCATTTTTGTTAAAGTTTCTTTTTTGGTTTTGTTTCAAATTACAGGGGCACACACAACAGTTGGTGAATTGAGAAAATAACTTCAGCACAGCACTGGCTCATCACAGCAATCAGCAGAGCTCGATGTGAGAGAACCTCCCTCGGACCGCACCCACCTGGTCCAGGAGCCAACACACACAAACTGTGGGCATGTCACAGCCATCACTGTTGGAGAAAAAGCTCACGAAGAAATTCCTGATATCTCAACAAAATTTGGAATAAAATGACAGGGTGCTAAATAAATTTTGTCCTGCTACTTTCAAATACTGACTTCCTTGAATAGGCCTCAAGATGGAATCATCTCATGATAGACACCTGTTCTAGTACAGTGTTATTTAAGCTTCATTTAAAAAATTACAATATCAATATTCCTCAAAATTGATCTATAGACCCAATGTAACCCTTACTATTTTTTTAAACAGGGAAAGAAGAGTTTGAAACCCATGTAGCAGTGCAATAGTCAAACCAATTGTGAAAAGGAACAAGGTAGAACACGGGTTGTTGATTTAAAATTTACTGCAAAGCTATAGTAATTAAAGTACTCTGGTGATAAAACAGGCACATACGGATCAAAGGAACAGCACTGAGAACAAGGAAATCTATGGGCAGCTGAATTTAGACAGGGTACAAAGATCATTCAAAGGGGGAAGGACTAGTATTTCAGTGCATGGTGTGGGCCACTGCAGATCCACATGAAAAGAAATTAAGTTGGACCCTTACCTCACACCATACATAAAAATCAACTCAAAATGAATCAAAGGTTTAAGAAAGAGAAAAAACACAAAACTCTTAGGAGGAAATGTAGGTATAAATCATAGGAACCTTGGACTGAGTAATGGTTTGTAATAAATAATACCTAAGCAACAGCAACAAAAGAATTGACTACTGGATTTGATAAAAATTTTAAAATTTGTATGTCAAAGCAAAAATACAATCTATGGAATGGATAAATATTTTCAAGTCATATATTTGATAAGTCTAGTAGACTAAAGAACAATAAAATGGCAGACATCCCAAATAAAAATGGGCAAAGTGGGCCGGGGATATAGCTCAGTGGCACAAGCGCCTGCCTGGTAAGTGCAAGGTCCTGAGTTTGATTCCCGGTACAAAAAGAACATAGGCAGAGAATTAGACAAATATCACTTATGTATTTGGACTGATGAAAATGATCCACAGTGAACAATGATAACAGCATGAAAAGAACAATGTGGTTGATGTTTGATTTATCTAAAGACTACCAGTCTCCATTTGGAGCACAATAAACAAGTGCTGGGATTACAGGTGTACGCCACCATGCAAAGCTGGTACCATTTTAATAGATACCATTTTGAAGAGTAAAATGCTTTATATGATGATTCATTCTCTTAACATGTTTTCATTGTTTCATTTATAAAATGAGTGGTTCTGTTTTGTGAGAGTAATTGTCTTGCTCAGACTTGGTCACAGAAACATGTTTAGATGTAGGCAGCCAACTTGTCATCCACTTAATGACACTGGTGAAAATATAAATAAGGAATTCTGAGACTATTATAAAACAAAGAGAGGAACATGCCCATAGTTGTGAATGATATGAACAAAGGTTGTTGTTTTCAAATGCTTATATCAGAGGTAAAAATCCACATATATTAGATATCACTTCTTTTGAAAAACAAAGAATAAGAACAGAATAATCCAAGAGCTCTCTCATTTAACTTACTTTTATCATTTTTTTCTTCCTTGATGTTCTTTCTTGACTAGTAATTCTATGTCCTATGTTGTTAAATTGAGAAATTCTGTAAATATTCTATTTTTAATCTAGACTAGCTTGGACGACCTCAATGGGCTTATTAGGAATAGAGAATGAAACAGTGTCTTTAAAATACACATGCTGCATTTCTCCTGGAAAGTAGGAAGCTTTATCAAGAGGCTACTGTACAACTGCAATGAAAAATAAGCAATTCTCTCTCTCTCTCTCTCTCTCTCTCTCTCTCTCTCTCTCTCTCTCTCTCTCTCTCGACATTCTTGGTCCCTTGCCATGTTTTCAATACCAACCCCACTAAGTACGGATTTGTTTAGCCAGAGAGCCTTCCTGCGTATAGCTTATAATAATTTATATTTTTATTAATTTTGAATGTGAAAGAAAAAAAATAAAAGCAAGATATGAAACAATTATGTCCTCCTTCCCTTTCCCTCCCAACTGCTTTTCTCCTAAACTGGTCATTACAGCGCTCTGTAAAGCAGCCGTCTCTGAGCTGACAGCCACAATCCTGCTAGCCTTGAGGTAGCTGAACATGAACCACTTTGGCAAACAGTCTCAGCATGAACAGAAAGAGAACAGAACACTTTTAGCACAGATTTAAAGGAGACTGAAAAGTGGGGGAAATACCCTAATCATTCAAAAATAATATTTTGACAAAGCCAAGGGTGAGCTGAACCGTGAAGGGATTCTGCCTTCTCAAAGGGTTGAAGATGATTCCAGCAGAATATGGACACTGGAAGGAACCATATTTTCACTGAAATAGTGATTCTATCATTTTTTTGAACGAGGCAAATACTTAACACAGACATTCAAAATAAGTGAAGACCCCCATAAATAATGCCTTAAGCCTTTCTTAGCAAGAAGGTTTCGTGATTTGTATATAAATAACTGCTTTTTTAAAAAGGAAAATATGACTGTGCCTGAGAACTTCCAAATAGTATTTCAAATTGGATTAAAAATTACTACAAAATAGAAGACAAAGCTCTCTAAAGAAACAACTAGTATACTGTTTTGAAAATTTACAGGACATCCCAATAGGACAATATAATTACTGAGTCCCGTCAAAGGACGTGAACTGGGGAGATGACCAAATAACAGATGCCATGGCCTATATGCCAGGACCGTGTTGCAAAAGTCAAACTTTAGAAATCTGCTTCTGTTCTTTGTTTTGCTGTCTCTGCCAGCCATATCCATTTTGTTGGCTTGATCGACTACAGCAGCTTTAGAGAACGCTAGGCTGAGGAAGTAAGTTTGTTTTGTACAGGGCTTACCCTTGAGGGCAAGGAAGAAGCTTAGGATGCATCTTCAGGACTCTGGGGAAGTCTGATCCATCTAAGTGAAAGAGCATCTACTTTGCAGCCTGGAGATTTGCTTCAGTCTGGTGTCTACAGTTAATTACTGATACTGTACCGACAAAAAAGGAGCATGAGGCTCAGAAAATGAAGACAAGGATGGCCCGGGAGAGCTCACGGGAGAGGAGACGAGTAGAGACAGAATCAAAGAATTAAATATAGATCTAGATTAGGGTATGGAATTAGAGGTGGTTACTCAATGCTTTGGACACTAAGGTTAAACAGAAGAAAATGTCATGAGGGACCAGGGGTAGCAGAGGGAACCCTGAATTGGGATTCAGGCAGACCTGGGCTTTTATCCTTTACTATCTGTGCTGGCAACAATGGACTCTCCAGGTTCAGTTTCTTCCACCATAAATCAAGGATTCTATCAGTGAATCCCTCAGGGCTGGCACTAACTTCTGTGTTGTATTTTTGCGCAACACAAGAAGGCTTTGCTTCAAGCATAGACAGTCCAGTGCCAGAGGGCTTGGGATTTCGACACTTGGTACTCTTTCCCTGAGCCTCCTGCCACATCTACATGAGATGGTCTTGAACTTGAAGAATGAAATTCCATAAAGAGTGTGGACCACTGACATCACAGACAGACACTCCTTAGGTCACAGCATGGCTGCCACTCAAACGCAAGCGCTTGTTTCTCGCTCCCTCTGCACATTATTATAGGAGCACAGACATTTCAGTTGAATTCTGAAGGACACAACTTTTCAAGAAAGAAAACAGGCACAGTACTAGGTGCAGAAATAATTTCATTTCAGTAGTAAACTTGGGAAAGTCTTGAAGAGGAAGAATTTGAAGTGAGGGCAGCTACGTAAGACTAGGAAGACAGCATCTCAGCTAACGCTGGATGGGGGAGCTGGGTTTTCACAGGAACACACATGAATGGGAGGAGAACAGACAGGGCTTGAACTTGACAAAGAAATCATAGATGAGGGAGAGGAAGGCATCGTTGATAAGTGTAGGGTAACTAGAAAAACCTGTTAGAGAATAAAACAATACATTTCCAGAGGAACACAATGGGTTTTCTCATGTACACACTGACTAGAGTTTCAAAGGCAGCTGAGATATTCTGGGACATGGTAGACAGCCTGTTGCTAAGCCTACAGATTTGGGATTTACGGGAGGTCATAAGAAAGGAGTGTAAAAAGATGGGATGCCTCAGGGAAGGGCAACAGGGAAAGAAGAGGCTGGGGCCAGCCATCACTCCGGTTACAATTTATTCATTTATTCTCACAAACCTGAAACCAATTTGTACCTCACAGCACTTTTTGTCTCTAGAGTAACATCCTTCTTCATCATTTTGACCCATAATAGAGCATTCTAATTTGGGAACAGAATTTATAAAAGTAGATATACCTGATAGAGCAACAGAAACATAGATACTGGCATTTCTTCACACTGGTTGAAATCCTTCATCCGGAAAGCAACTGCTACTGTTATTTAACTAAACTACTGTTATTTGTCTTAGATGTGTGACTGCATTAAACACCCACATTGCTTGTATGTACATGCATGGACATTTCTCCCGTGGGCATGCATTCCTAGGTGCCTTCGCATCTTGTCCTTTTGCCAGTGGGTCTGAATTTCAGTACCTTCCTCATTGGTACTGACCTGACTCCCAACCTAAAGTCTGATTATTTACAGCAATGCCCAGTAAATGCAGATGAGACTAATGACACAGCATGAAATCAGAGATTTTACCAACAGTACAAGACATAAACTAGAAAAAAATCTGTAAGGATTTTATTTAGAAAGGATGCCAAAAAATAGAGTAATTTTTATTACGCAGAATTTCAACCATACACAAGTAAAGCACCATTCCCCCCAGCAGGCTCTCTTTTATCTTTGGTACTAGAAAGCCACATGGGGCCCTACTCAAACTGATGAAAGTTTATTAATGCAAATTTTCCTTTCTATAAGAAACAGTAATTTCGAGATGGAATTACCTAGGATTTTAAAGAAAGGATTTTTCTTTAAAGATCTTTTCTTTAAAGATCTTTCAGGATTTGATGTCCAATATACTTAGAATGATGCAATTTAAAAAATAAATAATGTGTTCCCAAACCAATCTGATGGCAGAGCTTTCTTCTTTTCTTTTCTTTTTGTTTTCTGTTTTTTTTCCTGGTACCGGGAATTGAACTCACGACCTTGCGCCTGTCAGGCAGGCACTGTGCCACTGAGCTAAATCCCCAGCCCCCTTTTTGTTTTTCTTAAAGAAAGAATTCCATGATTGTAATTATCTGTATCTCCTCCCCGTCACTGAGATCTGAAGTCTACTGGGCAGCACTATTATTGGATATTCTGCAACATTGTCAAGAGCCTGAATCATCATCTGTTCTTTGCAAGTGTGATTCACTGGTGGCAAATGTTTTCAGTAGTGGATTACTAAATAAAAAGGTGAATAATTTAAGCAGAAAAAAATCAACAGTAATTATTTGGTATGAGTGGAATGAGTCATCAAATTTCTAGTCCTAGGAAACGGCTCCTTTCTCTATGGTTGGGTACTAGCAACACCACCTCAACTGGAGTCACATATGAAAGGAGGCTTAAGACAACCGTAAGGCAAAAATACACTCATCTAGGAAGATCTTAGCTCAGTTCATTAAGGATGTGACTAATTGTTTGGTTTTGTCCCTTGTAAAACTTTTCAGAGAACTTTCCTATACATAATTTTACACATAATATTTTAACAGTCTGTTACTGATTTCTATCTTCCAATATCTCTAATAAGTATATTCATTCCTTAAAGAAATTTAGTAGAATGAAAAACTAATTGGAGTTAGCATTCCTTGTGCACAATATAAGCTAAAAACTCCACCGAGCATCCTCAAAACACCTTGCTCAATATTGAATTTCCTTTTCGAACAAAGGTGTGGATGACACACGAAGCAATGTTTGCAAGTATGTAGCCTAAAGTGTAGTTGATTCCATCTGTTAATACCAGGTACTAAACAGACCATATTCATCAGACACATGAGGAATATTTACAGCATTTATAGGGCAGTGTTATGTTAGAGGGTGTGAAATAGTATCAGCATGAAACATGTATGAGCAAGTGGACTGCTCTTCTGAGCAAGGTCTTCAGGAATTTCTCTAATGGGTGTGTGCTCATCCACAGTATTATGGTTGCTTTTATTTAGATGACAACCTTTATCCACTTCCAACTCAATTAACAAAGAGCAGAATTCTTTGTAAAGAAAGATATCCCAAGTTCAACTGCTTATTTGCCGACTGTCTATGCACCAAATCTCTAGCATACATACATTTGCTTTATGTTGAAAGACGTACTTCTGCAACTGTCATCTATGTATCTTTATGAGGACGGGCATTTGGAGGCTTTTGTAGAAACATGTTATTCAATGCTTTACTCCCTTGCCCAGAAAAACAGAAAAGAGAGAACCTACTCATCTTAAATACTAAACACATCATTAGGAAAACTGGAAAACGAAAAGAGGGTGGGCACATGCTGCCAGTTTCCTGGGTTTGACAACGTATTAACTGTCATTATGTGAGATGTCTTCACAGAGAAAAGTGGGTGATGGTAATTCTCTGTTCTATTTTTCTAATTCCTTGTGAGGGCATGATTACTTCAGAATATATTTCATAGTCTGTGACCTTTAAGCTTATACTACAATGTAGTTCAGAAAATAATAATGGTATTTCTTTCCTATCAAAGAGAAATACGATTTTACTGAATATAATAAAAAGGTCAAGTCACAGTTATGTGTTTTGGCTGTGCTACTTATAGGGGTGGGACACAGGCAAATAAGTTACTTAAATTGTAAGTCTGAGGTTTTTCATTTGTAAAATGGGGCTACTCACAATGTAACAGTCAGGAAGAAAGGGTTCCTCTCCCTTTAAATGTTAAGTAGCAAGGAGATACCAACAAGGTAAGCTAAGAAAATAATTGACCGGTATCATTCCATAGTAAGTGGCTTACTGTTACACAAATATTCTATGGTCAAGTAACACTCCTCAGTCTTACCCAGGGAAAATTAAGAACAGAGGCAACTGCAAAGGGGAGAGGAATCCCATCATGGAGGAGTTACGCACTAAAATGCAATATGCTCTTCTAACTTCTATGCATGTGCGAACTGGTGATTCCTGATACAGACATCACCCTAACTTCTCCTCCAGGCAAAAACATATTGACAGGCTTAGCATCAAAAGAAGTGCTTACTTACCAACTTCATCCTGAATCTCCTCCGCCACGGCAGGGACGTTGTAGAGCAGGGAGAGAGACTGGTTCATGCGCTCGTAGATCACACGGAGGTGCGTCATAACCTGCACCGGAGGAAGTCAACCGAGGTAAGCGCTCTCTAGCATAGGCATGGCTATTTTCCTCAACAAGAATTAGAAATAGAAACTTTCAAAATATTTAACTGAAAGGACATCCATATTATATATATATACATGTCAGACTGTTTAGTTGTTCTCTAATTTTCAGCTCAGCTTTAAGACATCTTTAAACTTAGCATTACCTATACTGTATATACTTGTACTGATTAATTTAAAAGACCACCTATGCCATGTTTGATTCCTCATACTGAGGCTTCCTAAATAGCCTCTGATATCCTAAATATATGCGTCTGTAAATTTTCTGACAGAGGAGAGCAATTCAATTTGGTTGTTTTGTGCTAAGTACAAATATTTTCAAATTTCAGATTTCCGGAGGGTCACCTTAGTTTTAAACTTTTGAGAGTCAGAGAGTACAGAGCATTTTTCTGGCTCACAAACATTGTGGTCGCAATGGAGTTTTGGATTGCCCACCACAGTTTAGCTGAGCCAATTATAGAGGTGTTATTTTCTTCATTTGTGGTGGTCAGTTTGAATGGTTCCTTGTACCAGTCGAGGTGGAACCAAGGTTTTTCTATTCCCTATTTTGTGTAACTCAGAAGATACCAAGCCATCTACTGCTCTAAAAGAACTTTGAGAATTTAACCAGGTATTAAAGAGCTCATGCCATGGAGATGCCACACTCATAGGGGTTTCCAGGAACACCTGAAGCTTCTGTCCGCACCCAAGAAGCAAGAACCCTAGGATGGCATGGCTAGAGGTGATTCCCACACTCAGCGCTCACCTGGGATCGGATCTGGGCAGCCTTCTTGGGATCCACCATGCGCACGTGTTCAAAATGCTTCAGTGTGTGCTGCCTGTCTTTCTGCTCAGCACGAACGTATTTCTTCAGCATGTTGAACACATGACGAGGCTGTAGGGAAAATAATGAGAGAGTTCTGTTACATCCACTGGGTTTCAATGAGCTCCTTCTCTTACTCTACCAAAATATTCAGGGGACAGTGTATGAGGCCATATTCTACATTCTACAGAAGTAATACGGCAGGAATAATAACATCACCAGTAATATAATGGTACAATAATAGAAACAAGAATAATAATAGGCAATTTAACTAAAACTCATTAGTAGGTGAAAGAAGAATTGATAAGCTCTAAGAAATATGTTTTTTTAGGAGAAAGGCCATTGCTAAATTGTAGTTATTTTACTTTGGAATTTAATTATGTTCTTGTTAAGCTATCAGATTTTCGTTCTTTGAGCAGCAATTAAGTTTCTTCTTAAGTGCTTGTAGTATTTTCTTTTTTTTTTGGTTTTTCTCTGGTACCGGGAACCGAACTCACGACCTTGCACTTGCCAGGCAGGCGCTTTTTGCCGCTGAGCTAAATCCCCAGCCCCCGCTTGTAGTATTTTCTAATTGGTTCTATTTTGTTCTTATTCTAGCTGCACATGAAAAAAATTCATCCCAATGGAAAAAAGGACAGAGGTCCCTTTGTTTTCAGCAATTCCACTGCTATTTGCACTCTATTGGGTGATTTTACAAAGATACACATTTCTTCTTCATTGACACAAAATAGTCACCTGCGAAAGTTCATGTCAGGAACAGAAGTGGGGCCATTTGTGTAGATCTAGTTACTAGTAGTTAATGTATCATGAGCATCTTGAAAACCAGCTGGATGGTCCAGAATTTGCTTCCAGAGATGGGGTGTATGTGTGTGTGTGTGTGTGTGTGTGGTTTACAAAGTTTTTATCGTGCTCTGCGTATTCTATGGGAAGAGTCTCTCTCCCTGTCTGTTAGCTTAGGGGTCAGCTCCCTGCCCTCCCAGGTAGAATTTGTGCCAGGACAATATGCGCACAAATCTCTATTACTGCATTCGTCACAGTACGTTGACTGGTTTGTGTTTCTGAGTTTGCCTCATGAGATCCACGAGCTCAAATGCAGTCTCCCTCTTTTCTGTTAGGAACCCAACCAGTGGTGCTTAGTCCAGGGATGACGCTCCACACCTGTTACGTGCCTGCCACAAACACCACAGTCTTATACTAGAGGAAGCAAGTGAAAACACAGAATGAAAATAAAAGAAACCTGCCCGCATCTACCTGAATGACCGCATTCTACTTTTTCTTAGAAGAAATATATTCCTCCATAATCCCATGGAAGACAGACATTACAGCTTGAACCATAGCTTCTGGCAGCGTATCATTACAATGTTCGTTTGTACTGTGACATGTGGTTGAATCCATGAATCAGAATAAACTTCCAAGTTTTAGAAGAAGAAAAGTAGTAAAAGAGATCATTGTGATAAGCTACAGCAACACAATATATATTTAAAGGATGACAGGGTTATGTAAGCTAATTTAGAATGTCAGAAATTAAAGGCCGACTACTACCTACTGTGAGGGATATTACATATACAAGAGTATGTGTACATACATACAGTATATTTATTGTACAACCTCGATGCTTGCTCATTATTAAGCACCAAGGCTTGAAAACACTCTTTGGGTACTAGTACTATTATATTTCCAAGGCCAGAGGCAGAAAGGGTGGTACTGACTGCACTTATCCTTGGTGCTTTTGCCTACCCTTGCTATTGCAGTTCACTGGCTTACTGTGTTTTCTTAGCTATGCTATTCCATTTCCCTCTCTTGAAAGGGATTTATTATATTGAAAAAAATGGATTTTTTTTCAGTTAAAAACATAAGGGCTGCTTGTCTTCATAACCTTTCTCTCTCCCTCCTGGGCAGCCACCTATGAATGTTTCTCTAAGGATTTTGTTCTGAAAGGATTGTTACCCACAAGCAAGTACACAGGGTACTATCGCCCCAGACGGCCTTGACATTACATGAAGGAAAATCTCAATGTAAAGAATGGGAAGAGGACGTTCTGTTGCCTAGCATCTGGTCTCCCTCTTTTTTTCCACTATCTCCATACCCCATACGTTCTCATTTGCTAATCATTAATGTTAAATTTCACTTGAAGATCAACATGAAAGTCTTCATTTTCCTATTGGTGAAATTCAGACAGTAATATCTTTCAAAGTGAGAGTACTGGAGAATTAAAAATGTTCTGTGTTGTTACCCAACAGAATGCTTTATTTGCTGCAGACACTCGATACACACTTATTTCTTCTCCTGAGTCCTTGCCTCCAATGCCTACCCCTCTGCCCCTAAGCAGCAACAGTTCAGCATCCATTGGCTTTTAGTGTGTGAAGTGTTTTATGAAAGGTAACCCATCCCAGCCCTACCACAGGGGGAGAATTTCCCTTTGCACCTTACAGGTGAGGCACAGGGAGCGATAAAGCTGAGCTTATGGAGGTTACATGCTGGCCCAGTAACACAGTGGGTCAGTGTCGGCCACAGGGCTTCTTCTCTTGATCACTACGAGATCCTGCCTGCCAAGGGGAACTAACATGGACCACGCTAAAGACAGTTCTTCAAAGTAACTGTTACGACTTGACAAAGACATAACTCAATAGTTAGGAATCACTGTGTTCTACGAGTCTGTAGTTCTTCCAGGCTCAGATACAGTCGTCATCCCTTATCCAAGGAGGATTTATTTCAAGAACTCCCGTGGATGCCTGAAACCTCAAAGAGTACTAGACCCCATGTAGATGATGATTTTTCCTCTACATAACTAGCTATGATAAAATTAAATCTATAAATCAGTCACAGGAAGAGATTCACAATAGCTAATAATAAAACAGCAATAATATATTGTAATAAAAGTTAACACAAATAGTCTATTTCTGGAATTTTCCATTTAATATTTTCAGGTCATAGTTGACTGAGGTAACAAATCATGAGAAAAGAAAACCATTCATAAAGGAGGATTATAGTAATATCCTTTTGGGGCACATGGACATTAGCTCTTAGTTGTGCAGAAGTGTCAGATTTAGCTTGTTCCATCTCTTATTTGCTGTCCTCGTGTTTTGGTACTTCTCTATTCTCAGCTAAGTCTTCCAAGCAGAGAAGGGAAGTAGCAAGATCCAAAAGTCCTCTGTCAACCTGATTGGAAGATTACTGGAGAATGACTTAAGGCATTAGTTAAAAGACAGGCCGGGCACGGCGTCTGTAATCTCAGCACTCAAGGCTGAGGCAGGAGGATCATTGTGAGTTTCAGGCCAGCCTGAACTACCTAAAGAGACCCTGTCTCAAAAAGACCAAAAAAAAAAAAAAAAAAAGAGATAGGGTTTCATGACACTCACAGATTTTAGTACTGAATTCATCTTTAAATTCATCCTTATCTTCTACTACGATGGGTAATTAAATGGCACTTGTTTCCCACTGCTTATCTCATTTAACACTGCCATTTCTTTATGCTTCAGAAACATATCTAACAATGTATTCTTAACTTACCCTGAAAATCCTGTGTTTGATAATGAAACAGCAGCACGCTGGGCTGTGGGGATTCCCCAGGCGTCAGCTCCTGCACGGATAATAAACCCTGAGGCCCAGAATAAGCTCTGCTCTCATCACCGTGCATGAGCTCAGATACACACCGTGTGTGCAAGTACATATACATAAGCATTTTCTTCCTATTTTCTGCTTGATAATAAGCAAAGTCTGGGGACATCAGGTAATTCAGAAGGCTTTAGGATAGCCCTCAATAAATGAACTGCATGATTCTGCTTGGGTGCTCTAAGCACGTAAGCACATTTTCTATGAATCATGCTTAGAAATGAAAAGGAAGAATTGGATTAGCGCCTATGTCAGAGCGTTGGCAGATAAATCAAACCAAATAAAATGGTGGCCGTGCCCACACCTAAAAAACATTATTTTTTAGTGAACATTATTTTTAGTGAAGAAAGAAAAATAGACAAATCTTCCCTGCATTTTAAAATTTTCATTTACTTGAAGTTGAAAATAAAAAGCACTCGCTTTTGGTGTATGATTCATACATATTTCATTAAAAAAAATTGCCCTCACAATTTTTAGCCCAGAGAATTCCTCAAGGCTGAAAACTAGTTATTTCTAGAGCCATATTATGCTTTCATAGTAATAGGGAATCTTGATTATCTGGGGAGGTTTATTTTATTATGTTAGAACAAAGATGAATTTCCTAAATTTTAATTAAAAGGCAGAGACATTCGTACAAGGATGGCAGGGAAAAAAAAAAACCCTTAGATCTCTATAAAAATATATGATCTTTCTAAAGGATATAGAAATAATTCTCTTAAAATAACTGCTATTAAATGTGAGAGTATTGCCATATCATTCAGATTTAAAATTAGATTATACATCTGATTAGAAGAACAAACAGAATTTGGTGGCTCCTGAGAAGAATATTGATAAAAAGAGCTTAAGAAACACTTTTTAACCTTTAGATATATAAATTTAATTGCCCTTAAGTCTTTAAATTGTCTATAACTGGCAATAATTTTCCTGGCAAATCCCTCTTGTTTCATAGTGAAAATATTCTGTGCATTAATCCTACAGTCTCATGACATGGGCATCAGAGAGCTAATCTAAAACTCACAGTGAGGAACAAAGAAAATGGAAGGTCTGCCCTGGGGGACTAATTATATCCAAACCTTTTTATTGCCACTATTGTTTTTGAAGGAGTGTTTGCCTCATAATTACATTATACCTGTTAGCCACTGATGTGGCACTTTTCTGTTTGCACTAAATTCACCTTGGAATCACACTGCCCTTTAAAAAAATCATTCAAAAAGAAATTTCTTTACGAACTAATAGCAGGCATTGCTGAAATGGATTGGATATCTAAAGCAGAGCAAAAGGGAAAATAATTAACCTGATAATAGAGACGGTCCACTTCTTGAGACATGAACTATTTTCCTATTTGGGAAGAAAAATGTCACACATTTCTACCTCCTGCTACAGATCTCGATGCTAATAAATATTTGTTAATTAAACGAAACAATGACCTAAAGCTAAATGAAATTTCAGAAGTGGTTTCAGGTGTGTAGAATATTTTCTGTGTACCTTACTCAGGACAATAAGCATATCTTTGATTAGAAGGTCAGCATTCCCAATTTTCATGAAATTACAAACCACTTAATCCATTTATCTGTCCAGCATGCCAGGGATCTTTAAGAAGTTAAGTAGGACTCCTCCCAGAAAATAACTAATGGACTCCATTATCCAAACTATATCCAAACTATTTCCAACAAAAAGATTCATCTCACTAATTCCAAAAGATAATCATTTATTGTTTTATGTTTTAATATCATGTTGATGCTAGCCATTTTGGAGGAAATGTCATGGCATTTTATTATAAAGGTAATTTTTAGAATTCTATACTTCTGAGGTGTATTATCTTTTCCATTTGGTTCTTTTAAGTAATTTTCTCAAATCTGGTCTCCCTGGGACATGGAATGGGTGACATACATTTGACTGGCTGGTGATGGGTAGGACCAGTCAGTGGCAGTCACACCTCAATGTGTAGCTTTCTATTCGATAGTTCACCTGGGAAGCATATTAAAACCTCACTATTCAGTCCTACTGTTCCACTCTGCAGCTTTATGTTTGATCTAGAAATCCTGCATCTTATCATAATAGACATTTGTGCCTTAGACCATTTCCTGATGGGAGTGAGTGAACTGTCAAGAGCTTTTTAACAGCCCTGGGCATAATTCTGCCAAGAAAGAAGTAAATGACTCATTTTATGAGGAGCACCCTAATCTTTCCAGGTCACAGGGGAACACTAAATTGTACCCTAGTGGTTTCCAAAACTATGGCTGGAAGTTAATTATTCACCAATGAAAAAAATAAAAAAGAATTCTCTCCTGCTTTTAGAGATAGGTTCAAGGTCACAATTTTCAGTTTTACACTTCAAATTTCAAGGAACTATGAATATATAAACTATAAAATCTCTGTATGCAGGCTTAAAGGCCACTTTAAGAGAGGTGAAACTCCCTCTGCTTGAGATAATCTCAGTTAAGTATATTTTACATCTTTGGTTCTTAAAATTTCAAATGCATTCTCGTTATTGCAAGAAAAGTCTGGAAAAGCTTAAAAACCAAACCAAAAAACACATACATAAAACAACTGGGAAAGCTTCCATGGGAACCTTTTGGATCACATCATCTTTTGTTTTGTAAAGCTGGGAGATGAGTGCAAGCCCATCACAAAATTTACAAAACAGTTTTTCTTCAGAAAAGCACACAAATGACTTCAGTTTAAAATGATTATCACAGGGCAAAGAACTCTATGGTGTGTTGAACACAGAAGTTTGGACAAAGTGACACAGAGAATGGTAGCAGATTTTCACACCCATTATGCCTTGTGTCTAGATGTCCCCCCAAAGCCCTATGAAGTCATAGTTGGGGCTTTTTAGGGGTGGCTGGATCTTGAGTATGTGATGCTGGGGTTAAGGCTGTGTGATTACTAAATCAGTCCACTAATTGGTTTGGCGTAATTGTGAGTGTGAACAATGGGAAGGCCCACTCTAGGGTTGAGTTCTAACTGCCCTAAGGGCATGTATCCTGGATATAATATAAGGGACAGAAAGAGGCTAATGTTGTCACCTATCGCTGGTTGCTTCTGGACTAATTCACCGCCTTGTTGATTTCTGCCCACCATGAACTGTTTCTCCTCTGCCATGCCACCCTGCCTTGGAGCCAGCCAATACAGACTGAAATCTCTACAAACTATGCCAAATAAACCATTCCTCCTTTAACTTTGGGTGTTGGGTATTTTGTGTCAGCAATGAGAAAAGTAACTAAGACAATGCCCACTCCTATTCAAAGTGTTTCTTACTTTCAATAACATGGATGCATTAGGAGAGGATTATACCGGATAATGAACCATTATCACTGTATTCATACGCCAATGCAAAACCATACATGCACCAAGGAGTTACCCTGCCTTCCCCCTTCCAGGATATCCAGTTTACTGTTTGACTCTGACTTTGTGCTTTAACAGAACTCAGAAGCAGTCAGGAGAATGCAAAGTCATCCATTCCTGGTTTCATCTCTCACAAGAACGCAGATGACTTCCCAATCAGAACAGTCACCAAACACCCCACATGTTCCACCCCAACCATCTTTCTCCTCTTAAGTGGAAACACATCTTCCTACTGCACAGTTTTGTCTCAACCTTCATGAATCCTTCTGTTCTTTTTTTTTTTTTTAAATGGCTGACAAAAGCTGGATAAATGTTAATTGCAAAAAAGTAGAAAAATTAATCCCCATTTGTAGATGGAAGAGGAAGAATCCCTTAAGTCACTTGTTTCTTGTTACAGGTCACAGAGATGGCAAACCTGGGAATTAAGTATGAGTAGCCACACAATAATGTAAAATAGAAATATGAGAAAATGATGAAGAAACAAAAGTAGAGAGTGAGTGGTTTTAATCCTCTGTTATATACAAGAGAACTTTGGTCAAAACTGGTATGTTTTGTAATGCTTTTCTAGGATATTCTGAAAATCTCATTTCAGTCATAAAGACCACAGCTACAAATTAGTACAGACAGCAAACAGAACTAAAATTTAGCATCTGACCTAACTCTGATTCATGTTTTGGAAACAGCATGCAGTGGAGACAGGGCAGACCAGTGCTCTTCTGACCCAGTGCACACAAGGACCAGAGATTATTTGGACTTCAGTGTCTGCAAGTGTTGTTTATTCAAGTAGTGAAACATATTGAAGCTCTTAGCATTGAACAGCGTTATTAAAGCAACCCAGAAGGCAAAGACCACAGAGTTGAGGAAGAAATCATAAACAAAAGATGTTTTAAAGCTAATCCAGGACTTTGGAAAGGTTTCTCAAATGGTCTGATCAACAAACTGACATATTCTTGACTTTTGCAGAGAGATGAACAGCAATCTGCTTTCATTTTGCAATTTATGCTAGGACTTGGGCATTTTCACTTCCTACATCCTCTGGCTTTTTTTGTTTGTTTGTTTTTCTTTTTGTTTTGTATTTTTGAGGCAGGGTCTCGCTATGCAGTTCAGGCTGGCCTTGAGCTCACTTTGTAGCTCAGGCTGGCCTCAAACTTGCAACAATCCTCCTGCCTCAGCCTCCTAAGTGCTGGGATTACAGGCGTGCACCACCATGCCCGGCTTCTAACTGGTTCATATATTCAAGGATTAACACATTTATATTTCTTTTAATTGTATCCTCTCTTCATCCTATAGCGAGTTACTAGGAATTCCAAGGGTTTTTATTTATTTAAGAATGTTTACATAAAGAAACTCAGAGTAAATCTTCTTAAAGATCAAATATAAAGCAGTATCTTTAAGTTTCATACAATGAACAAAACCCCTGAAACTGATGTGAAGTGTGTGTGTGTGTGTGTCCATACGTGTATAGCACGTAAGTGTGCAAGTGGAGAATCTCTTGCTCCCATCCGTTCTCTAAGGCCAAGATTGGTAACACTAGGCTGGTAAATAAGCACCAGGCCTTTAAATAATATGTTACACATTTGTCAAAAACAACCTAAATAGCCGTATCTTCATAATAGGTTTCCATCTTCAGGGAAGAAATAAAAGTGGATATTACTGTGAATGTTCGTGTGTACATGCTATAAAGAAGCACAGCACCCCGGTGCTAGTTTTGACAGCATCCAATGACCTATTTCCACTTCCAAGTCAGTGGCTGAGGTTTCAAGCTTTCCAACATACCTTTTAATTTTCCTATCTGACTGAAGTAAAAGCAGAAAACATGAGTGTCTGTGGTTGTAGTCTTCCCATTAGTCTTAAGTAATATTTATCTCTTAAGCTTGGTAAACATTTAAAGCAAGGAAAACAGGCGATACTGAGGACTTTACTGAAATAGCATGCACATCATTCAGTAGAGACTATAGGATTTGGTTTGAAAAATGCCAGTTCTCCTAGTACTTGTTACTGGGTTTGTCCTAAAAAGCTCTCAAGTTAATGAGCCCCTCTGGACTAACTAATTTGCACAAATCTGAACTAAACACAAATGAAAGGTGAATAAATAAATACATAAGGTACAAAATAATTAGTTACATTTCTAAATGATGATTTTTAACCTAGCAGTCTTTAAATTTTGAGGTACTGACAAAACTTTGATTTTATTAAAAACTTGCTGGTAGAGTAACTTAAACATCATAATGCTCATCATTCAACATATTAAGAACTCAGAAAGTATCTTTTAACTTGTCATGTGTTATGCTGAGGTGTAGATGTCCTGTTTGCCTTACAGATATGTGCTCTATAAATATATTCTATAAAATGCTTGGCATCTCTTTTGTGAATAGAAGTGATTAAGCAGAAAATGATGGGCTATACCAAATAGAAAAGTTACCAATATCATGAAAAATAAAATAGCCAAGGTTAGCAACTCAATTGGTTTTTTTTTTTGATTTAGCAAACTTACATTTACGCTAACATCTATATTGGCTAAAGACTTATTTAGTTGGAATCAAAATGGCATACCAGCTAGAAACTGATTAGATGGAACTTTGGAATGCCATTTATTTATATGTTTTATATGTGGAATGAGTGATTAAACTCCATAGGGCTTTCTTGTCTTATAGTATCTTTCCCTCTTCAAGGGGAGGTCAATTTCACTGATTTAAAGTAAGGACAAACTTTCCTTTAGACATTTATACAAAGTCCCACTTCAGGAACAAATAATGATGTTACCTGCATACCACTGCGTGTGCCACAAACATCCATAAATTGCTGTCTTTTTATCTCCAGTGATCACTGTTTCTTATTAAACATTCATTCACTTGCTGCTAAAATTAGCACTGAACTAAATCTTAACTTGATAGATAAATATAGAACCTCATAATAATAAAATTCTATGAAAGAATTCTATGAGGAAGCTTGCAAGACTCTCAGGAAGACCTAACATTTGGCTGACCTGGTCAGAAATGAGAAAATACAGGGAGCAGGTGCTATAGAAACTTTGGTATTTTGCTCCATTACATTTTAAGAGTATGAGTGTGAATCAGCAGATAAAATTATGAAATAAATTTTAGTATGGATAAGATGGCTACAATCATGAGACACTGGAAAAATCAAAACAATGCAGGAGCCAAACAAAACAGATATTCGTGTAAATTCTTCCTAATTCTCAGAAAATGCTTAGTAGTAATTGAAGTCAGGATAATAATTATGGTACTATGTAACAGGAGCTCTAAACCAAGTTACATACATAAAAATACTAAAAATTTCAGAATTTCAATGAAAAGTTTATTATTTCTCTTTCATCTCTAAAACACCGTAATTGTTATGAATTAGGGGCTGCTAAGCTTTTGTAGACCAAGACCCACAACAGTATTTTTTTGGTAGGGGGTTTGACTTAGCTGTACAGGATCCAACATTAAGTCTAATTGGTTTTCAGGCTACAGAGAATGCTGAACATTCAGGAAATATTCATTTACGATGGAGAAGTAGGACTCTGCCCGTTATGGGAGAGGAGACTCAGAGAGTATTTAGTTCTTATTTCATAAAACTGGGTAGGCTTCATTTTGAGCCCCAACAAAGTTAGAAGCAGGAGGCACATAACTGTAGAGGACTGGTTAATAAATGATGATAATCTGGCTTTACACTTTATTTAGGTTTGCTAGCTTGAGGACCTCCAAAAGTGACAGAGGTTCACCATGAAGGATACAGCTTTGGGAGGAATTTAACTTTTCTGGGAGGAAAAAAAAAGCATTATGTCCTGATTTTTTAAGGAAAATTTTTAAATAAGTCAAGAAAACAGCTTAAGGAAAATAATTCTTTAGAATAGTCATCAGCCTTCAACAGAGTTAGGGTTATGCAAAGATATGCTGAGTTCTATTTTTTTTAACTCCTGGAGAAAAGTAAAAATTCTATTATTATAAGATTTGAAAAAATATACATGATTCTAAATATGAGTTAAATGGTGTATTTTTAGATTGAGGCATGGAGTGTATCGGCGTCCAGCACATAATTAAAAAGGAAAGATGGAACGTAAAGTACATATAGACACAGGGACCTACAACATAAGACTCACAGCAGAAAAAAAAACATTGAAGTTACAGAAAAATATTACTGCATGACATTGTCAACGTTGGACTTAAAAACTGTGATAAAAATACATACTATAGGGGCTGGGGATTTAGCTCAGCGGCACAGTGCCTGCCTGGCAAGCATGAGGTCATGAGTTTAATTCCTGGCACTGGAAACGAAACAGAACAAAACAAAAAAATACATACTATATTAAATAAATTTGGAGTTTTAAAGAGAATGGATACCATCTGTATTGTTTCAAAATCTAAGTTTGAAATGTCTAGGAATGCATGGTAGAATTTGGTAAGGGTTAAGAGGATAAGTACTTTTAAGAGTGGTAACATCTATAGAATCTGTAAACAAACACTTAATTCTTCACACAGACTCATCAATATATTCAAATAATATTTACTGAAATTTTTTCTATTTTCCAGACACTGTTAAATACAAAGGAATCTCCAAAATGTTTCTTTATGGCTCCAATTACAAGATGCGACTTTCCTCAGACAACTGCTGACAAGCTCTTGATTATGTCTTTCAAGAGCAATGTATAAAAATCCTCAAGAGAGATTTAGAATTTTCTTGTACCTTCCAAAGTGCAGAGCTAAGTGTAATGCCATTACACTTACAGTGTATGTTACCATTTAAATAAACACTCAGAGATAGAAATTTAACAAAATGATAGATCATGCCTTAAGATTCCAGGCCCATGACTACCCAGTCCTTTTTAATTTTTTATTACAAAGGAGACATTTATGCTTGCTGAGGTAATAGGAATAATAGGAATCCTTGGATCAATCGACAATAACCTGTCTTTTTGATAGCAAATCAGTTCTTCCTAGTCCAGTTTTAAAACTTTTTCCAAATAAATATACTGTCTGATTTCTATGATGTAGTCAAAAGGCCCACAACAAGCACCATTATGATCATCCAGAATCACCCTTTTTGACGAATCATGAACGTCTGGCAACCCTCTCCTTGCCCCTACCTTTCCAGTAATGGCCCATAAGACTGAACTGAAAGATTCTGAATTGCATCTGTTAAAGGGTCCATTCATCCTCATCTTATTTTGGGTCCTATCAATGATCACTAAGCAAAGCTCTCACTGCAGAGACTGGACTTTCAGCTGGACCACTCCACAGTGTGTTTGCTATTAAGGCTACGGTCTCAACACCCACCACCCTGCTCTGTTCTGGCAAGTGAAACCCACCACTTCTCCCCGCAAGCATGTTCTTCAGAGAAAGAAAAGAACCAAAGAACTTTTTATGTGCAAAGAAACATGAACAGAATTTTATTGAATATGCCTAGGGAGGACAAAGAATTTTTCTAATAGGAAATGAAAATGCTAATGTGGACGTTCTGTTCAAAAGTGCTTTGTTCAGAGAGGAAATATGGGCTAGTGAGAAGGCTCTGCAGTGGGTAACTGATTCACAGCGCTCCTCTGTCCTCTGCTAGTGGTGTCAGCCTGAACCAGCCACTTCATCTCCCAAGACCACAGTGATGTCATTGGTACCACAGGGTCAGTAATGTCTCGCTACCAGGAGGAATGCCAAGAGCTCTTTTATGGCTCCTCATGGCTTTCTGCAGTATAACTTTACATACAAATAAAAACCAAAGTCAGCACAAGCGGGTGGCAATTTGCTTTAGTTACACGATGTACACACAGAATTCCACTTCTAGCCAAGACCCAGTAAGAGGAACCAGATTGGAACAGTCAGTTTCTGCAAAGTATCAGACCTCAAGACAGGGAGGGAAAGGAGTCCTGAAAAAAGGGAAACAAAGAAGGCAAGGACCTCTAATTGCTCGAGCTCACTGGTCTGGGAGATTTCCAGGATGAGGCCCAAAGCAGGAAACCACTGCAGAGCCTGGAGGGTGCCAGGAGTTGAGGATTCCAGGGGGACCCAAGAGGCCAGATTCACTGTACAGAGAACTGGTGGAGGAGAGCTGCTGTGAAGGAGAACCAGCAGATCTGCAGAGTGAACCCCAGAGTTGTAGAACAGTGATGATCCGTGTGTGCACGTGGAAGAAACTGAGCTGGGGAAGAAAAATCACCTCAGAATATTGGTGGTGACACTGCCTAGAGTTCTCACAGGGATCGGAAGAGGACTGTTCCTATCAGGCAGATGAGGACACTCAACATCACGTAGATTACTCAAGTGGGTCCTGACTCACTGAAGGGGAAAAATTAAGTACACTATAGGCAGAAAACTGCTCTGATCACCTAATACATCTTTTAAAAAAATCAAAAAATCCCAAATCCAAATGGATCAAACTCATACCAGGTAATTTAACTACATCTCAGAACAAAGCCTGAGAATATTTATAGGTACACAAAACCAGATAGCATTCAACAAGGTAAAGTTCACAATATCTGCCATTCAACAAAAAACTTACAAGGCATGAAAGGATGCAGGAAAATATCATCTATAATGGAGAAAATCAATCAAGACGGAGCCAAAGTTGACAAAGATGTCTGAGGTAGTACAGGAGGGCATTCAAGTTTTGAAACGTTCCGTAAGTTAAAAAGTTAACGTGCAGAATATATTGGGGGAGTGGGGAGAAAGCCCAAATTCAGTTTTTTAGATATGAAAGCTAAACTACATGAGATAATGAGAGGAAAGTTAGCCAGGTGACATTAAGGATGGAACCACAGCATGACACAGTATAATTAAATTGCTCAAAACTAGTGCAAAAAATCCTAAAAGCAGCCAGGGGCCAGGGATATAGCTCAGCAGCTGCCTGGAAAGCACAAGGTCCTCAGTTGGATTCCTGGTTTCCAAAAAAGAAAAGCAGTTAGAAAAAAAGGAGAGAATCTCAAAATCAGTAAGGCATGTTACTTTCAGAGACCTAAAGACAACTATTACCAGCTTTCCTGTTGGATGTAACACAAATAAGAAGCCAACGGAGCACCACCCTTAAAATAGTGGGAAGAAAAAAAAACCCTGTACCTAGAATTCCATACCCAGGAAAAATTGAAATTATGATAATTTTCACATGAAGAAATTTTAAAATTTTATCATCAACCAACATGTACTGTAAGACATTTTAAAGGAAGTCCTTTGGATAGGAGGAAAATACCAGGTGTGGCTGTACAAAGAATTAAAAAGCCCAGAAATGACAACTATATAGGTAAACACACAAACTATTACTTCTTATTTAGGACAAGATAACTGATAGCTTGAAAAATAACAATGTAGTATGGAAAAAATATGACAACAGCATTTCAGGGAGAGCAAGGGGAAATGGAAGTCAGCCTTCTCTATCTGTGGACTTAACTAACTTCAAATTAAAAATATTCAGAAAAAAATTGTGCCTGTACTGGAAATGTACAGACTTTATCTCTTGTCATTGTACTCTACATAATACAGTTTACATAGCAGTTGTATTACATTAGGCATTATGAATAATTGGGAGATGCTGTAAGGGAAGATATGCACAGCGTGTATGCAAATGCTATGCCATTTTATACAAAGGACTTGGACAGTGTAGATTTGGGTATTTGAAACAGTCCTAGAACCAACGTCACACAGCTATTGAAAGTCAGTTGTGCATTGCTGTAAGGTTCTCATTACAAATAAGATTCTATTTGTGAAGTAGTATACCAACTGAATTGAAAAGTTAAAAATATTTTCTATAAACTCTAATGCAACCATTGAAGTAACAAAATAGTTATAAGCCTACAAAGGAGAATAGAATCATAAAAATCCAGCTGGTCCAAAAACAGAGGAATGAAAGAATAGATCAGATATATAAAAAAAGAAATACCATGATGACAAATTTAGGAATGAATACACCACTAACTTCCTTAAATGTACAGTTTTCCCAATTAAAAGATGGGGCCCAAATATATATGCTGCCTCTAAGAAATGCACTTCAAATATAAACACAAATAAGTTAAATAAAAATACAAGGTTGAAAAATGCACTATGCTAACATTAATTAACCCTACATATTTACACGCCTAAAAATAGAGGTTTAAAGTAGTACTCAAAGCAAAAACTGGTAGTACAGAAAAAATGGACCAACCCACAACTACTGCTGCTGAAGATTTCATACCCCTCATGCTGTGTGTTATGGTTGAAACATTGTGTCAACTTGGGGAGTCTAGAGGTTTGGCTAAGTGACTCAGCAGGAAGCCAGGGTGCTTACTTTGTATACATCCTGAGCCTTTGGAAGAGGAGGGCATGGAGATTATGTGACAGCTACAAGCCCCTTAGGTGGGGGTAGCCTGTTTACAAAGTAAGGCAGGGAAAGAAGCTGCTTGCCATCATTCCTCCAGTTTGCTCTGGCTGTTTGCTGTTCGGCTGCCATTGCCCCCTTTGCTCTTGTTGCTTTGCTACCTTCTGCCTCGGAGCCAGCCAAGTATGGACTGAAACCTCCACAAACTGTAAGCTAAATAAACCTTTCCTTCCTTCATTTTGGGCGTTGGGTATTTTGTCTCAGCAACGAGAGAAAAGTAACCAAGACACTGTGATGGGCAGAAAATAGAGTATTGCTCAAAACATGCCTTTTATTGAAAGACAGTCCTACCACCAAGTGCCGGTGAAGAACACTATGCCCGCAGCACTTGGGAAGCCTTCTCGGGCAAGGACCGCTGAGAACCACAAGTACGATCTTCACTGCTCACATCATGCCTGGCTCGGGCTTCCCCCCGCAGACTACAGCCACTGCTCTGAGCCAGAAATTCGAGTTCTACTTCCCACAGGTGCACTGACAATTACAACTCAGCCAAGTCTCCCTCTTTCTTGACCTCAATTTTATCACTTACATAATGAAAGAGCTGGGCTAAGTTACTGGAAACCTAATATTCAGTGTGATGGGGTGACAGGGTGGAGCCTGAGGACATGATCAGGTCAGGAGCTCAGAGCCCTCAAGATTGGGGTCAGTGCCCTTATGAAACATGCACCGAAGAGCTCCCTTGTCCCTCGTACCACATGAAGACACAATGAGAGGACTACAATAAAATCGTCCAAGAGGCAGGCAGCGGGACCTCCTCCGACACAGGTGCCTTGGTCTGTACTCAGCTCCGGAGTGGTGAGAAATGAGTTCCTGTTGCTCAGATGCCACCCACTCTAGTGTTCCGGTAGAGCAGCCTGAAAGGACCGAGGCATCCTGCAGCTTCTGTGTTTCAGACTTTACATCACCAGTTGTTACCATTTCAGGTTCAATTGAGTCAGCTCATGTGCTGTGAGCTCCTGGGGAGCCTGAAGGAGCGCTCTAAGGAGAAGTGTAAGCAACTAAATGTAGGTGAAGGAGAACAGATGGCTGGTCTGGAACTTGTGATCCTTCTGCATCAGCCTCTCTCGGTGCTGTGACATGAAGGGGCCTTGGGCAGGGGGTTGGGCAGGGACAGTAAGAATGGGAAGATGTGAGGGGGAAGCAAAGGGGATGACGATGCACTATACACCAGTTCTCCATGATGAAAGTATTTATTCTGTATCACAAACATACACTAATAAAAGCGGTACTCATGGCTCTGTGACCCTATGACCTTCAAGATGGAAAGGACAGAAGTCACTCCTGTAGATAAGGTGCTCATGGCCTTTCTCCTACTTTCTTGGCCTCCAGTCCCCTGCATCCCACCCACTGAACAATGACCCGCAGCGAGGTCCCCGTGAGACCTACCCGGGGAGGCACGGCCTGCAGGGCGGTGATGTAGTTCTCCAGGGCCAGGCGGCGGCGGTCGTTGAGCATGGCTTCCACTCTGGCCATGTGTGTCTCCACCAGCTGCTGCCTCTCGTTCGCTGCTTCCTGCTCCAGAGATTCCACTTTCTCCTGGAAATGCTGCCACCACAAACACACACCCATGTAGGAACGTGTAGGACCATGCAACCAATCCAAGACTTTTAAAAGGGATATTATAACACCGTATTTATCTTCAAATGATTAAAACCATTCTGAAGATTGCACAGTCATCCCCACATTCTACTGATTTTACACATTGTATAGGTTACTTCCCTTTCCTATACTCCCTCCCTCTGATCAAACCTAATATCTCACTGAAAATCACTACCGCCTTAACACTGATTTCACTGAAGATAATGTCACATAAATTTATTGGCGCTCTTACGCTACATATTTAGAAGAACTTTCCTGGTACTTAAAGTACTTTCAGCAAATAACCATGATAATCTGTTTATGTAAGGTAATTTGGAGGCTGGTTTCAGTCCAAAATTCAAATTCTCACGTAATTTCCCCCAGAGGGAGTAGCAGCAGAGAACTAGGGCAACTAAAAAGATGTATTATTAATAAAAAGTAGACTGCAAGTAATGATTTGAGTATTACAGCAATTAATTATACCTTGAAATAACTGGGAGCAAATAGGAGGCAGGGTTTAAGCAACTCAAATGCTACACAGAGGCTGAGCACATCCAACTCTGCCGGACTATGAACATCATACATCAGGTTCCAGCAGCTGCTGGTCGATCTGGGCCCTCCCCGGACAGGTTGCGGCCCCATCCTGTCCTGCTCGGGAGGGTGTGAGTCTGACTTTACCTGGATCACAGCCTTCTTATCAGCCTTGGGCAAATTCTTGGCTTGACGTTCTGCCTCTTCCCACTCCCTCATGACCTACATGAATGACAAAACAAACTGAAAAGTCATCACCGCCTCTTTCAAATACGGGTTGCGCTGAATGGATTCTAGTTTGTTTTCTATTTGTATCATTTTAAGTATTTTTTCAAATCACATACACATTCCTATGTGAACAACATTTGACCTCTTGCGAGTCTAAATAATTTCTCATAGCAGTCTACTGAACATAAATGTCCACATTACAGGCATGTAGCCTTTTGAAGCCTGGTTGATTTTTTTTTAATTTCTTGAGAAATGGCCAGAAGTCAACTCACTTGATTTGAGCAAATACCAGGGGTATACTTCCTGAGCAAGCTCTTTCCTTAGTAAGTTAAACACAAGCCTTTCATGAAGGCAAGTTAAAACATTTCAACTGAGTATTTTTAGTATGGGAGAAAATAGCATACATAACACTTGTATATGTGTATATGTGTCATAAATATAATGTACCCAAAAATGCAGAATGGGGGAAAGAGAGAAGGACTTTTATTGTTTGAAATCCTAAGAGCCAGCCCTTGCAGAACCAATGAGCAGTTAGGGCCCTCTGCTTACCAACTTCAGTCACGAATACCAAGGATTACTCTAAATCCCTCTAGAAAGTCGAAGACAATGTACATTATGACATTCTGAATATAGCAAAAAACAGCACTGATTCACTAACCAAGTGAATCTTATTTTAAGGATAATAAAAGAAAATAAAAACAATCTGGAATTTCAAAACAAGATGATAGGAAATTAACAATGGTTATATATTGCACATTGTTATCTTCAAAATAGTTGCTCAGAGTACCAGATATTGGCATGCAAGATTGATCAAACAATATAAACACTCACTGTTCCTTTCCATGAACTAACAGAAATTAGTAGTACAATTACCTTAGCTGTCTTGTGTATATATTTATATATACAGAGAGATTCTTATTTTAAGAAAAGTAAAGCTTTCTGCTCTTGGCCCGCACATCCACCTGGATGAATGCAGAGTAAATGTCCTCAGCTGTGCACCCTGCTGAACAAAAATACTAGTTTCTCACAACCCATGGCTGTCTTTTCCTTTTCAACTGTACCACCAGGTCTCCCATGGAGTTCAAGGGCAATACCTTCCTGAGCTAGGTATAGTGAAGAAAGAAAAATCACGTAAGCAAAGCACTGGCCTATTGCCAGATATGTACCTGTACTGCAAAATCTGCATCCTTTCAAAGTACGAGAAAATGCATTTCTGTACTGTAAGAGCCTCTTATTTATTCCCAAGGAGTGCTCCCTTCTGCAGCACATATAATAAAATTTTCCTAAGGAATTGTTTCTTGTGATATCCTTCAAAATCACAAAGGAAAAGAGGTTTAAAGAAGTTCTTGGGGAGAACTTCTATGAGGTAATACCATATCCACTCACCATCTGTGCTTCTACTTAGGTAATATTATTGTTTGTTAGCATTCAATCTTTGCAAAATTCATTACACTAGTTATAAGACATAGAAGACACAAGGCCCTTGTTGCTTTCATGAAGTTTAGTGAGAAATAAAAGAGAATGAATTTTCATTATATAAACAGCAAATTAATAGTAATCTCAAGGTTTACAGTAAAATTGGGACCAAGGCCAGCATGACAGGAGGCCGAGGCAGGAGGATTATAAATTTTGAGCCCCACTTGGGTAACTTAGAAGTTTAAAGAGTCTCTGCTTTAAAATAAAACATAAACAGGGGATGGGATTGTAGCTAAGTGGGAAGGCCCTAAATTTAACCCCCACTACTGCGGGCGGGAGGCGGGGGGAGGGCGGCATGACACAAAGGAAGGGAGGGTGGGGTGTGAAATGCCCCAGAAACACAATAAGCAAGAACACAATGCACATGCAAAAATGGACACATTGTCCCGGTTACTTTGGTGTTTCCATGAGTTAATAGAAGGCATCTGTGAACCAGATGATACCGAAGTCTTCTTTTTTTTTTTTTTTTTACAAATATGATAACCTTGCACTAAAAATTTCAATTTCCTGTATTGAGATGGCCACAGTGACCATACTCTACCAGGAATTTCTCAGGCAAGGAGTCTTACAGAAGCCAAATTTTTTACTGGAATGTAAAAAATAAAATAAAATGATTCCCTACAGCACCGTTACACATCTACATATTAACTTGCACATTCAGAACCTGGACTTTGAGCCTTGATTTGGGCATGCATGGAATAATTGAGATCTTTTTAGCTAGCGTACTGAAAATATGCATTATGACAGAAAACTCAAATTTTGATTTTGCAGAACAATTCAATAATATCCTACACTGCCACAAATTAAAAAAAATTAACTCTTAAACCGTCACCCTAGAACTTACTAGAAAGGGATACGGACTGTAGGGTGAACACTTCCCTTTGATCAATGGCTCCCACTTGGTACAGTAATAGATAATGTTTACTGCTGAACCTGGAGTAAGTGTTTCAACAACCTGACTAATTTAAACTCACTGCTCACACTAGACTATGAGATTAGGCACGGCCATCCCTATTGCATGGACAAGATTAAGGAATAAATTCTGAAGGTCATATAAGTAACAAATGAAGAAGAAAGGATAATAAACCAACCACCCTACCGCTCACTCTGCCATCTTAAAAGGGGAAATCTTCCAGGTGAGCTAAGTTTATCTACACAGTACTTAGTGATAGCAGAAGGGCTGCCCTTGAGATGCTGTCATCTTCAAAATAAAAAACTTGGAGTCAGGTCAATTTTCAACCTGAAGGACTTCATTTCAAGGCCACATTGAAACTATTAACTGTGTAAATAATAAAAGCACTTTTACATTGTTCCGCTGCTTCTTTATACCTGCTAAGGGCTGCTCATAGCATATAGAAACAAAAGATTTATAGTTTTAATCATCATCACCAGCGCCACCTAAATACCCCTCAAATCCTCTGTATTTATAAGGAAATAAGTAAGAAAAAGTGTAACAAACACGAATTAAAAAAGTAAAATTTTTAAAACATGAAATTCTCAGGATCTGGACCTTGGAGCTACTCGGTATATTGGTATAAAGCAATTTTCCACTGCATGCACAAAGGTATCAATTTCCTCTGGCTTTATTGGTCTTCAAAGACTTGGCTGTTTCATGCGGAGAAAAATGATCACTACTAAGTAGAGATTTAAGAGGAAGGCAAGTTCAAAGTCAAAAAGTCCCCAGAATTCAGCACCACAGATTATGAAAATAAATGCTGAGCTCTGGCCTCCCACATTCCTGTGACCAATTTAATGGTAGTAGACTGCATTTTCTTTAGCATAACATCTGTTAAGTCATCTCTGCTATATGTGATGAGTAGAAAATGAAGAAAATCTATCAAAAACTATAAAGACTGGGTCAGGGTTAAACAGATAATGTGCTAAAATTAAAGTTTCTATTTCCATAGAGATCTATCATCTTTGAAATGAACACAGTACTTGTCTTAACAGGAACCCAGTAATCCAGATTTACCACAGAAAAAGCCACTGGTTACAGAAAATTTCTTTCCAAACAATGACTAGATAGGTCCAAGAATGAGATGCAAGCTTAGTAAGACTTACATAACATCTAGAGACTAAAAGAAAGTCATAATCCAGCTAGAGGTATCAGACATACACACCGAAAGATCACTAATAAAAAAGGGGAATAAATACTTAGAATTAACTGAAAGGTAAATGATTGTCTGTCCCATTCTGACATCTCAGGGTAGTGGAAGGAAGGGGTGAGATTTGTCACTGAGCAGCAGTGGGGGCGTTTTCGGAGGTCAAGGCTGAGAGCAAAGGAAGCCCAAAATGAGCGGGCAGAGGGCCTGAGTAGAGAAGCAGCTTCCTGCTGTGGACAGGGCAGGCCAGCCGCTGAGATGAAAGGGGCAGAGGAGGGTTGGGTTCAGGCACAGCAACACCTGCGGGAGGTGACAGGCTGAGCAATCAGTGTTTATTTTCATTATTCTTCTGTTAGACTTCTGGGAAATTTGTGAGTCCAGAATTGAACTTTCTTTTTTTTTTAGACGGGGTCTCACTGTGTAGTCCAAGCTGGCCTCGAACTCACAGCGATCCTCCTGCGTCAGCCTCCTGCGTGCTGGGATTACAAGCATGTGCCACCACGCCTGGCAGAATTGAACTTTGGAGGGCAGTGGGAAGCTGTGAAAGCTTGACAAGTAAAGGGAGGACGTAAGATTACAAAAGAACATTTCAGTAGCAAGAAATTCAACTCTCAGTCTTCCTGGGCAGTCTTAACAATGGCTCTACATCCTGCCAGCGATGTTTCTAAAGAAAACTTTGTCCTTTGCAGAGGAATTACTGTCGGGTGAAAGCTCACTGTTCCACCCTAGCTTGCTCTCCAGCCTTCCTCATGGGCAATCATTAGAACTGCACATTTAAAGTCCAGAGCCTAAAGTATTATCATTACAATAATTTTTTCTCTTTATGTTACGATACTAAAGTAGACCCAAGTATTCTGGTTAGTCATTTTTTTTTTTTTTAAAAAGTAATTGTGTTGATCCTTTTTAGACAAACTATTAGTTCTTGTTTAAAAATCGATTATACTCTTCTGATATGCTGAGGTGAGGTGACCAGGAAGGGACTACCACCGAGAAGGTGCTGTTTCACAGTTCCTGAAAGCTGGGTGCATTGGGGACCCATAGGGCCATGTGGGAAGCAGCCCCGGGGTTGCCGGAGGCAGAGAGAGTGAGGCGAAGAGAGGGACAAAAGCCTTTACTGTGGACTTCAGGGAAACGGTGGGAAAGACAGGTAAACAGGTTTAGGAGTGACTGGTTTGAAAAAAATTGGATGTTCTGGGGTGCTGGGGCTGTCCCTAACCATCCGAGGCCTCCTGCAAGGTACTACAGTGACCAGAGCATCGTAAGACCTAGATAGTAAAGGTATAGGGGGTTTGGGCTTTTGATTGCTTGTATATGACAGACAAGCTTTATGGGTCATTCGATGGCTATCTAGCCCTAGGAATCGGTGTATGTGTGTGTGTGTGTGTGTGTGTGTGTGTGTGTAGTGCCCTCCCTAGATTTAGAACTGCTTCAGATCAGAAAATAGGCAGAAGGAATGAAAGTTGGAGGTTAAAAAAAAATAAAAAAAGAAAACCACAAACAGAAAAAAAAAAAAAAGAAAGAGGCCAGGTCTGGTGGCACACACCTGTGATCCCAGCACTCAGGAAGTTGAGGCAGGAGCATCTTTGCAAATTCGAGACCAGCCTGGGCTACAAAGTGAGCTCAAGGCCAGCCTGAACTGCATAGCGAGACCCTGTCTCAAAAAGACGAAAGAAAGAAAGAAAGAAAGAAAGAAAGAAAGAAAGAAAGAAAGAAAGAAAGAAAGAAGGAAAGAAGGAAAGAAGGAAAGAAAAGAAAGAAAAAGGAAAGAAAATAGTTCTGGAGATTACAGACTGGAGATGCACTGGGGCAACTTAACTAAAAATTTTTTAAAAAGGAAGGAAGGAAGGAGGGAGGGAGGGAGGAAGGGAAGGAAAGAAGGAGAAAAAAGAGAAAAAGAAAGAAAAAGAAAGGAAGGAAAAAGCAAGTCTGCAAATGTGGCTCAGTGAGTGTGTCCCTAGCTAAATGCATGGGACCTGATTAAAATCCCCAGTACCTGGAAAAAAATACAGAAAATAAAAAGACATGGTGATAGTGCACTAACGACTTAATTTGATCTCGGAAAATATAGGATAGATAATTTGTGAGCCATATTTAATGTCTATCAAGAGACACTTTAAGTGTGCTGAGTATGACAAAAATCAGCCCCATCTTGTCATATTCACCCCAGGCTGCTAACACTAAAAAATGAATGACTGGCTTTCATCCAAGATCTTTATTCACTCATGTTCTCTCTATTTTCTCACATTTCCTTTTAATTTTGTAGACACAAATTAGAAAACCAGCTGGCAAACACTAAATGCTGGATATGTATTTTTGGAACAACTGTCTAAATGAGGACAGTGACAACGGGCTCAAAGTCTTTCCATGACAGTAGGTAGCGCTTAGATTGTAGTTGATATAAACAAACTAACCACGTTTCGCAAACCAGCTATGTTTTCATTTGTTTAAAGAATTTGCTAAAAATAGAAAGGTTTGCACTGCAGTTCATTGGGAGAATGACTGCCCCGGGAGTGAGAAATGTTTGGGTTTCAAGTGCCATGTCTGCGCCATTTACATTGCTTTCTGCTAGGGTAGGAAGCTGTGCTGGAGTCTCACTTATGGCTACAGATGAAACGATCGTTTCTCAGTTTAGTTTTAACTTTATATGGCTCCTTGAACTCCCACTGTAAGAAATGGTAGGTCTAAAGTTATAATAATTTGGTATTTAATATAAAAATACTTCTACTAAAGAATGTTTTAGTGAATTGTAATTTACAACATGATGGTTACAGGTACTGCATGAACATGGAGTAATAAACTCAAGTACTTTAAAAAAGTCAATCTTACAGTGCATGTTTAAGGTATATATGGTATTATGAGATACATATGAGACAGTAAAAAGTTTACTATGGTGAAACAAATTAACAGATCTTTCATCTCCCATTGTTACCCAAAAAGTAACTTTCCTCACTGGAGAATTCTGTAGATGTATTTTAATGTGTGCTCAGAGAATCCTGCATCTTTCCTAGGTAGAATGCTCACGGAGGACTCACAAAACCCCAGTCAGTGTCCTCTCATCACATATTTCAAACTTAAACCTTGCAACTTTAAAGATGGAGCCATTGGGCCCATGGGGACGCTGAGGCAGAAGCAAGGCCAGATTTCTCAGGTACTGTAGGACAGAAAGGATGGAAGAGCCAGACCTACCTGGGACATTCTCTCTCGGTGCTTGGCCTCCAGTCTCTCTTTGGCTTTCTGGAAGTGGGCATGCTCATTCTCATCCCCAGGCGTCTCGAGGTACTTGTCCACGGCGTCAGGGGTGCTGGCGGCTGTGGTAGGAACTGAAAGGCAGAAAGCAAGGAGTTTTGAGAAGAAGAGCAGAGTGCCCGACCATGGGTAAGAAAGCCACATTTCCTTTATTCCCCAGGACAGAGAGTTTAGTAGAGAAGCACACACAGGATGTTAATGCTGTTTAAGAGAACACCAGGAGACAGATCGCAGCACAGGAAAGGATGATTTTCACTTCACTCAAGTAAAGAGTAAAGGAAAGAGCCCATTTTGCAATTAGAGCATTAAAAATTCTTTGCAAAACAGGTATGCACAGGTGCTTAATTAATCTGGACATGTTTTCCTGAATCCCTGTACTTTGCTAAGTTAAATTTGTTTGTAATCTAGTATCATCATCAGTATCACGCCTTGAGTTTCCTGTTGAGGAGGACCCCAAGTCTGAGTTCAGCCTGGGCAATTTAGTGACTTAATGATGAGACACGTTCAAAAAAAGGCTGAGGATGTAGCTCAGTGCAAAAGTCCTGAGTTCAGTCCCCAGTACCATGACAGAAATAAATGAAGATTCCTGCACAAACCGAAGAAATACAAAATTCAGCATACAGTACACTAACTGAACTGCTGAGAAAGGGTAAATTCTCCGTGCTGTATTTCACAGAGCTGAGTTACAAAGCCATCCTTCATGACAGAGTATTTGAAACACTATAAAAAGTAATGAAACATCAGTAACTGCCATTTATGAAATCACAAAAGGACCTTGCACCTTCCCAAATTTGGCAATAGTTGACAATTCATTATACTACACATCAAAAAAGTGATTTTTATTTAGAATTTAAGTAATACTGCTGAGCAATAATTGAATTGTAACATATACTGCTATATTATGTAGAAAGAAAAATACTCATAAAACTGGAGAGTATCACATAAAAGTAAATGTTCTAACTCATGAGTGAAGAAAAATGTCTATAAAGGCAGGTTTCCAAATGATCAGTAAGAACTACTTAGAATTCAGAGTAGTTGAAAGCCTGAAGAAAAAGAGATTTTGAACTAAAGAAGAACACAGGTTTAACTAAAAATGAAATGAGATACTTTCACTGTCTTCTAAGGTCAAATCAACTTAAGCATTCTATTCAAAAAAGTATTCAAATATCACCAGTGTTCCAAATACTGTCTTCACTTTGTCATCTAATTACTTTCGTATTTATACTTGGGATGGAATATCCCAAAAAAAGACTTGAAGGAGAAGAATTTATAACTAAGTTATTTTGAGACTACAGTCTAAGTTATGTGTCTTCTGTATATGCTGAAGAAAATGTCTAGGATCTTAACCTAAAGGTTGCTAGATGATCAGAAACCAGAAAGTTTTGCTGGCAAGTAAGTAAATAATATATTTAATTTTAAAGAGCATTCATTCTGATTTCCTTCCTTTTCCTTCAATTGATTAATTATGATTTTTCAAAAAATAAAAACAGCTGACGTAGTTACCCAGATGTTGCACTCAAGTAAAAGGAAGGAGACAGCGTCTTCCGGATCGTCACGCAATGTGTACGTAGCACCCGCGGGAACGGCACGCCATCTTACCCTGACAACCAATGGCAAATGAAGGAAATAGCATATACCGCTTTGCAACTGGCAACAGCCAGATTTTAAATTTGAGTTCTTTCTTCAGAGCAGCTAAGACTTGGGACAAGTAACTCCGGCACCTTACATCCCAGTTTCTTTCATGTCTCCCCCATCCCTGCATGTTTGGGGGTGATGCTGGGGATGGAGCCCAGGACCCTGTACATGCTAGGCAAGTGCTCTGCCACTAGCTGCACTGCCTGCCATGCTACTTGCTTTATGAAGAGGAGACAACATGCTGTAGAAAATATTAAGAGTGTTGGAAAAAATGAGATACCACACCATGTATAAGTCACGCGGTAATTCTTTCACGCTCTGAATTTTGTCCTCTCCTGTTTATCAAAGTGATATTATTTCAACTGTACTGCTTTTGCTTTCCATGGGAAAAATGAGCTACTTTTATTTCAAATCCTCTGAAAATGACTTACACCCAGGACTATGATGTGTTAGCCACCGGGAAAGTGGTAGGTATTTTTCTAATGATTAGTATAATTCCTACCAAAGGCTGAAGTATTGAAAAGTGAGTTCTTAATTTGTAAAACTGAAAAAATAATTTTCAATCTTAAGTTCTTTTCCTTAAAAGAGAAAGATCTAAACAATTTTTTCTGTTTAACTTCAAGCTAGTCAATATGCAAGTATATTTTAATGATTTTCCCAACAAAAAATGGGGGTGGTATTCATCATTTTAAGTCTGTTTTCCATGGTTTTCATCATTTTGTCATCTTTGCTGGCAGAGTACAAATGAGAACAAATTAAAGTAAAAGCAGAACATAAAATACCAGTATTCTTTTGGCACAGTACAATCCTGTTGAATGATGGACCAGACTTTACATTTCAAGCATATGAAAATGTGTAAATGCTGGGTGCATATGTGCCGATCAAGATGGCCGTCTGGCGGGAAGTCATACCCATAGCACAGCACCTGCTTCAGCAAAAACTTGTGACAATGTATAAGCAGGAAGTTTTCCAACTCTTGTGTTTGGCAAATTTTATGTTTTTATCTAGTTTCTTTTTTTGTGGGGGAGG
This sequence comes from Chinchilla lanigera, assembly GCF_000276665.1. Taxonomy (NCBI): domain Eukaryota; kingdom Metazoa; phylum Chordata; class Mammalia; order Rodentia; family Chinchillidae; genus Chinchilla; species Chinchilla lanigera. The sequence goes on from NW_004955407.1 coordinate 25,809,125, forward strand.
GCTGTCTAGGGATTGAATCCAGGGCCTTTACTGAGTTACATCCCCAGCCTGTTTTTCAAATTCTTTTTTTTTTAAAGCTTGAGACAGGGTCTGTCTAAGTTGCCAAGTTGCCCAGGTTTGGCTCAAACTTGAGATTCTCCTGCCTCAGCTTCCCAAGTACTTGGATTACAGACTTGTGGCATCACGTGGCTTCTCTAGTTCTTACAGGTTATAAATACTGTTTACAGTACAACAGAGAGAAGAGATAAATCACTACAACCCAAATCACTATAATCTCTTTGACATAAATTGAAATACAGTTTTGCAGTACTAAAATAAAAGCATAATCAGGAAGTAAACATGTAAGGTTTGCTGAACAGTATTAAGAGCATTTGAACTGTTAAACTTTCTTTGAGGCACATGGAAATAAATATAATGTATTAATTTATTCTACTTAATCAAGAAGTATTTCAGTGATAGTTATTATTCTGTGCCAACTAGCCTGGGTCACAGGGTGCCCAGGTTAACCATTATTTCTGGGTATTTTGAGATGAGGGTGTTTGGGGATGAGATCAGCACACAGATGTGAGCCTCAGTCGATTGTCCTTCTGGTCACCCTCCGACCCACTGACAGCCTGAATAGAGCAGAGAAGGCTGAATTACACCGGTGGCTTTCCTGGGCTTCCACATCGCAGGTGATGGATCATGGGACTTGTCAGCCCCCACAGTAATTCCTCATAATAAAACTGTATAATGTACACACACATACACACATGAATCCTACTTCTCTCTCTGGAGAACACTGAGTGATACAATTTCATTTGCAGCAAAATCTTTGTGAGGCGTCTTAGACGACCTGTAGTAGAGAATCTTAAAAGAAGTTGTATCTCTTGAAATATTTAATTCAAATTAGTTAGCCATTCATATTAACCTCCATCTCAATTACTATGAGTGAAATTATCCTATCTTCACACCAACTGGAAAACCAGATCGTTATCAATGAGAGAAGAACAAAGGATGGTGATATTTTAGTCGTCTATGGCGGTTGCCCTGTGTGTGGTGAGGCGGGAGGGAAGATGTGCAGAGAGCTCCGCTTCTGTTCCTCTATCCCTACACCTCCAGGATACTACGCCTCTGAGACTGACTCCCACATTCTGAAGAAGCACGTGTGTCACCAGAAACTTGCTATCATACGGGGACAGTGGCAGGAAAACCTATGCCCAAGAGGCGTTTCCCTTCGGGAAGGGAGAAGCTCAAGACACACCCCAACACAGGATGTGTGTTGAGCACAAAGGGAACAGGAAGCTGCAGGGCACAGAACCCCTTCAACAAGAGAAACCAGCTGGTTTTAGGAAGGTTTGTTTGTTCTTTTAAACTACTACCAAGCATTTTAGACTGTTCAGAGACTTCTGAGGTTCCTTGGAAGATATGATATGGGGCTCCGATTTCCAAGCTGGCTGTTTTAAATATGTTACATGTGTTCTCATGAATATGTGTAAAGGAAAAACAATTACTCTATTTTATTGTGCAGAAGGCAAACATTTTATCATTAACATACCTATACGCCCAAATACAGAATCTCAATGTATGACTAGGTAAACCATATAAAAGCTATGCATTTAATTTTTAAAGCATTAAAGAGCTAATCCAACCACGTGTCCAGGCATTGGAAAGGGTTTTGTTTTATTCTGTTAATGAACCACATGTCTTGGGAGAAGATCCAGTTTGTTATGAGATCTCTAGGGGCACTTTCTATCAAGCAGCTGTTCTGCCCTGAATGCTGTCTGGTAAATGACCTTTGGCAGATGTAGGGTTGTCAGACAGGGGTCAAGCTGAAGATCCCCTGGAGGGGAACGTGGCTAACTTTGCAGCCCGAGGTCCCCACTCAAACACGAGCACTCCTGCTCCGGGGGACAGCTCGCTGCTGGGTGGGTGTACCTTTCCACTGAAATCCAGCCTTCATGCTCAGAGAGAAACACTTTTAGCTCCAGGGTTTGACCTCTAGCTGCTTAATTATTAGCTGTACCAGCAACACTATATATGCACATGCCTCAAATTGTTAAAATGATCTTCATATTTTAAAACTACAGAGAAAAAAAAACATATTATAACCCAGGGTGGACAATGTAGTCCAGTGTACCTTGGTTGTACAACTGCTTTACATGCTTTTTATGTTATTTGGCCTATAGGTTTTCAATCTGTATATATGATAATTAACATTATAAGGTCTTATGCAATAAATAAATGCATCTGATGGTGGAAAAATAAAAGGAGGGAAGAGAACTGAAATGCATTATGTAAATGTACCGGTTTTCTATGGTGAATGTAATCATTACAAACTGTAAACATATACTAATAAAAGTTAAAAAAAAGAAAGAAAAAAGAACCAAGCTGGGATTAAGTACATGTACCCACTCCAAGAAAATTATGAAGTGCATGTACTACAAATCATGAACTAATAAAAAGATAAAAATATACAACAGAAAAGCAGTTGCAATTGTTTACTGTCTCCAGGTGAACATTTTAGCGGTGCTCACATGGCTGATGCCTTCTGCCTAAGCCTTGCTCTCTGCAGCCCCGGGGAGTTAAGAGGCTACAACGCCACTGCCGGGCTTTGCAGCCATCACAGAGCTTGCTCTTCCTCTGCTCCTCTCTCCCACCAGTATCGTAGCTCCCACTGTAAGACATGCAAACCCTTTTGCCTGGTGTGCAATATTCTAGTGAAAGAAACAAGCACCACAAAAATAAAACAGTGAAGAGATAAGAAATCACACTGCCAGGTTGTGATATGTATTACAGAGAAAAAGAAAAAGAAAAAGAAAAAGAAAAAGAAAAAACAGGGGTAGGAATGACTCAGAGTATGGGGCAGGGAGACAGCGTGGTTTGGAAAGAGGAGTCTCTGGCAGTCAGGAGGTACCCAGATGGGGTCTTAATTTGAGGGTGACTCTCGGGCACTTCCCAGTTAGCTGTTGGAAGGGCATAGCAGGCAGGCAGCTGCAGAAATGAACAAGAAGGCCCTACGAGGTGAAAGTGTTTGGCAGAGTCCACTGCAAGCAAAGGAGTCTGACACAGACAGAGCTGAAGGAGCCGGGGAGAAAGAGGTGGGAAACGCAGAGAAGGAAGGTAACACAGCGCTGCCGGCCGCGGTGCCACAAGAAGGAGTCTGCAGAGCTAATGCAGGGAGTGTGGTGGGGGATTGCGCTTTACAAGGATCACTCTGTCTGCTAAGGAACAAAACAGAAGAAGGGAGATCTTAGGGCTGGGGATTTAGCTCAGCGGCAAAAGCGCCTGCCTGGCAAGCGCAAGGTCATGAGTTCGGTTCCCGGTACCGGAGAAAAACCAAAAAAA
>NW_004955407.1:25812551-25901667 GCF_000276665.1 Chinchilla lanigera
AAAAAAAAAAAAAAAAAGGGGGTTTAAACCACCAAACTGAGCTCAAGCTAACATGTCAATCTGGGTTGGTATAGAGAATAAGTCAAACTACAGAGTGAACTCAAGGCCAGCCTAAACTGCACAGCAAGACCCTGCCTCAAAAAAAAAAAAAAAAAAAAAAAAAAAAAAGAAGGGAGATCTTAACCAGGGCAGAAGACAACAATGAGGATGGCTTTGATGGGGAGCCTCAGGGGAGGTCCCCTGCACCACCCCCATGCAGGAAGGCTCAGGGATGTGCTTTTTTCTCTTATGACAAACGCTGTTAACTACCTGCAAGGCAGCTGAGCACGAGGGGAAGAACTGCTTCCATGTGTGTGAAGGTTCCTTTCAGTTTTAATACTGATAAATCAATGCTGTCACCACACTCCCATTTCACACTGTAATCTCCTTGCAGTACCTGCTAGAGACCTATTTTCCTAGTGGTGGTGCTGACGAAGTGGGGGCTTCCTTAAGTTTATTAATACATCTGGGTGCTACCTTCAGTGTTCTTGTCCAAACGCACCCCTGCCACGGGAGGCACAATGTCACTGAAACGTCTACACTTCCATTTCCCCTGAGAAAACTTCCTTTGAGGGCACTACTTCAAAACAAGGCAAAACTCACTAGGGCTTCTGAACGCGGTTGACGTCGTGCTCCTTTCTTTGCCTATGTGGAGGACTCCACAGAAAAGAGAGCATCAAATTTAACCGTACACACACCAGTTTCCTCAGGTCTCATTCTGTCATCATTCCAGAGAAGAATTACTTCTTGGTGGGTCCACAGTGGATTGAGCTTCCCCATAATAAAATCCGCGCTCGCCAAGGCTGTCCACACAAAATGGTGTAATGTCTGCATACACCTACACACACACTAGTGTATGCACTGTCATCTCCGGATTACTTGTAATACCCAACACAGTATAAATGCTATCTGAATAGCTGCTGGACTATAGTGTGTAGGGAATAACCCATGAAAAATGTCTGGACATGTTCAGTGCAGATGAATTTTCTAAACTATTTTAATATGTGGTTGATTGAATCTCTGGACATAGAAACAGAATTACGGAGGATTGACTCTACTTCATACTCATGCAAAAGACAACAAAGAACAGAAGTCAAAAATAAAGACATTATGAAAAATTGTGCCCCAAAAGTTAGTATTCATTCTTTTCTCAACCTCTCGGGTGATTCGGTAGATACAGCGATGTTAAATTCTAAGAAAAAAATTTGGTCAGTCTCCCTTTGTCAGTGGAGGGCAACTTACTTCTGTAACGCTGTCAACCAAAGATGAAAGTAAATTAGATCCTCTGCGTCACTGCCTTATCGTAGGAAATGCTATTTGGTATGGAACAAGCAGCACTGTCATTTGAAATGGCTATAATTTATGAAGTAGCAATGTGGGTAATTTATACATGAGTGAAATGTAAACCTACAAAAATCAAATCTTCTAGACAGGATTGTAGGAATTCATCAATGGTTGTTATACTGCAAATTGTTGCCGTCACATAAGTTGCTCAGATTACCAGATATAAGCATGCAAACTTGGTCAAAATATAAAAAACCTTTTAATCATTGACTGTTCCCCTTAACAAACCATCAGAAACCAGCAGTACAGTTATGCCACCGATCCATATATATATATATGTGTGTATATATATATATATATATATATATATATATATATATATAAAGCCTTAGAACTTTCTTTTTCTTCTTTTCCTCACCCCAGTTGTTCCTTCCTTTGAGCAATTTCTTTCTCTTCCTTATTATCTATTGTACTTATTTTCTTATTCTCTTTAATGATTTGATCAATCTTCTGTTTTTACATCTGGTAATCTGAGCAACTTCATTGATGATAACAATATGTAATATAACAACCACTGTTAATCCTTATCATTTCGTTTGAAACCCCGTACCACTTTTAATGTCCTTGCATTGTTTTGCTTTTTATTTTGCTATTGTTTTTTTTTCTGTACTTTAAAAATTAAAAAAATTTTTAAAAAAATCTGTGAAAGTTTAATCTCAACATGGCAAAGTCCTCAGACTACTACCTCAACTTCAAACATTTTAAAAATGTTTTTGTATTTCTCTAATTTCAAAAGAGCTAAAATGCATGCAATCTAAACTATGTGTTTATCACTCCTACCAAGTCTGAGACAGAGGGAGCATTTTAACATAAAGATAACCTTTGTGATCCTTCAATGGAATACTAAAAAAAAAAAAAAAATAATAATACTAGATTTTCTTAAATTAAAAGGGAAAAATAACAATGGTATGTTCCCCTGATACCCTGCGGTATCACACTTGATAGCTACTGCAATCACTGTTGCAGGAGAACAATATCAATGCATTGTGTGGACAGAAGGTAATAAAAATGTAATCTATGCTGTGTTTACTGAGCCAAACTACATTTCTTTTTTATGTCCGTGGACACAAAATGATGTGGAAATTTTGTCAAATGTGAAATGAATGTGAAGGGATGAATGCTGGTATTATTTTTATTAGTATCTATATCCTCTACTTAGCACAATGCTATCTCAAGTCTGAAGCTAAAACATAAATATGAAGAAACAGCAACAATAACTGCCATCTAGAATGTCTTAACCTTAGCATTTGCTTTTTCTCAATGTGTTGGCGGCGATCCTCCATATTGTTAATGGCGGCTCATAAACAAATGACCTGAAGTACTGGTCAACACTCAGTAGGTAAGTTGAAGCACTGCTCACTTTTGTAGAAGCTAACTTCAAAGGGGGTCTTAAAAATAAAACCAATTACATTCTACCTCAGCCTCCAGAGCAATTTTTCCCTACCCATATATATATATTTATATATTTTTTTACATTACATTATTACTGTGTTATTTAATTCTGTAACATACCTGGGACTCATCAGTGGAACTATCAGGTCATTGGAAGCAGAGTTCTTGTATTATTTTCCTGGTGTCCCTCCAAATACCTAGCTTACACTGATACACACTGAGTTCAAAGTACACAGTGTATGAAATATACATTGGGCCTGCTTGCTGCTTTTTAAAAAATAATGCTCCACGAGAACAACAAAGCCATGTCTGCTCATTTTCTTATTATTCATGCCTGCCTTCAATGTTTTGTTTTTGTTTTTTTGGTTTTTCTCCAGTCCCAGGAATTGAACTCATAACCTCGCGCTTGCCAGGTAGGTGCTGTGCCGCTGAGCTAAATCCCCAGCTCCCTGCTTTCAACGCTTTGATGGCAGCTGTGAGTAGTTGGGACAGGGACTGTGTGTCCTGCAAAGCCTAAAAATATTTACCATGTTTTATAAAAAATGGTTACCAATCCCTTTAAAATTATCCACTGCCTCTCCTTCAGTGAATTGCTAAAAAATACAGCATATGTATAACAAGCATCCTTTTACTACTCAGAGTAAATAACTTTCCTTTGAAAAAAAGCTCGTTTCCTAAACAATTCAAGCCTTTTCCATCTTTGAGTTTCTTATTATCACAACTTTGAAGAAAATTTGTTTTTTCTTTTTCAGCATTTCTGGCTGTCAAAGATTTGGCTTTTTACACTTGTCAATCTGATAGACTTGACTGGCACTGATATGACATGTAATTTAATACACCACTATGTCTTTTAATAATCATTTTTAATAATGCGTGGCAGTTTAAAAAATTCAGTTTCAATGATATTACAGGATGTGCTGAAGTGAACTAAGATTTGTTGCTTCACAATTGAAGAATAGTATAGTATGATTAAGAACAAGAGTTTTAATTTGGGCAAAGTCTAAATGGCCTAGGCATTAAAATAAGATCCCACTAAGGTATGGGATGTAATGAGCAAAGACCCTGGGGTTAAAGGGGCACAGTGCATTCAAAGGTTGCACAGATCGTTATCCACAGTTTACAAGTTATGAGCTTCTGAGGCCACAAACTTAAAACCCAGGGGTGGAATTTTGGCCTGACCTGATAAATTTCAATTCTTTTTGTGCTATATGTAAATATTCCAGTCCATTCCACTATATCTGGGTTCCTTTGATGTGCCAACAAATTAATGTTTTTCCCCCCTCAATCCTACAGGGGGCCTAATGTACAAGTAACCCACATAGCAAAGCTGGATGTTCTCCAGTGAAGGGTGAGATTCTACAGAACTAAGAAGAAACAGAGGAGAAGGGAGGTCGTATGGCTGGACTATCTACTTCCAAGGGCGGGGTTTGCTGGTTTATTGCTTTCATAGTAGCTTACACAGGAACAGAAAACGATGCAGCCTCTAATCGTATAGTTAGAACAACCACAGCTACATCTGCCTCATCTCACAAGTACTGACAGCTAGAATATCGATCTACGAAACTCAGCTGTGGAAGTATCTGTCCGGAATGCGCTGCTACTGATGTCTTTACACTTCCACATGGTCTCCAGTTTACTGAACGTGTTCCTGTTCAAACCAGTCTAGTTACATCGCCTGATTCGGAAGCAGGGAAAATACTAGTCTAGAATAATGATTCTCACCCAGGGGTGATTTTGCACATTTAGCAAAGTCTGGACACTATTTGAGCTATCACAGCTGGATAATGGCACATAGGGGCTGCGGGTAGGGCTACCAGTAAACATCCTACATGCAAAGGACAGGCGCCCACAGTAATGAATCATCGACACCAAAATTTCACCCATGCGCTGGGGATGCTGCTCAGTGGGAGGCTTAACATATGTATGGAGTGGGTTCACTCCCCACACCACCAGAAGAAAGAAGTGTTGTTCGCATCACAAGTCAGCTGAAGTGAAGAAACAGACAGGTCACCCTTGGCCAGATCCCTATGGGCAATCAGCTTGACCAAGAACTGGAATGATGCTCTTGTATGAGATTTGATGCCCTTGAGCAGTTAAGAGCACTTTGCCTTTGAGCTGGAATCTAATGAGACAGTACTAGAAAATATGATCCCTCTCCTATCTGAAAAATATACTAATCAATACCTCTGTATATAATTTTACTGCTTACCAGTATACTGTAGAGGCTACAGAGAAACTTTTGCACTGTCTTAAACTCAAATGGGCTGATGTAAAATTAATGTCAGAAATGACTCAATCTCACAATATTCTTTATCCCAAATGGACAGGATTTTTTTTAAAAGGATTTAAACCCATCCATTTATGAGTAAAATGACAGCTCTGTTTCATGTCTCCATTCCTTATTTTTTGTGCTTTAGAGTCTGTCTTATCTACAAGAACAAACAAACAAAAAAAAGCCAGGGTCTCTAAAATGGCAATACCTTCAAAACTGACTTTTATGACAAAAATTTTAAGTCTAGAAGTGCCTGATTATAGCAACAGAAAGTCTTGGCAGGAATATATTTGCAATGTGGACCATATTGTACATTTTCTCCATAAACATAATCTTGTACCAGCTTAATTGAAGAGCATTTGCCATTTCACTTCATATGCATATTACTAGAAGCAGCTCACACTAAGCAACCTGTAAAACCAGTCACCTTGGCACACAGAGAATCATCCAATTAGCCCTAAGTTGGTGAAGAAGCAAAGTGTGAACCTGAGTTGTCCAACAAACAGGCTTGCTCACTTTCCAGCGGGCCTCGTTTTGTCTGAATGGAGTCAGCTATCTGCATTTGACCTCCAGATGACCATGACTTTTTGAATTCAAATGTGCAGCTTTGCTATAAATAAGATGCATAGCTGTACAGGCTATAAATAACTGAAATTATATGCTTTTGCTTGTCTGTTTGTATTAGAACTGCAAAACCCTTCATGCGCCATGACTGAATGATCTTTGTAGGTATCAAAAAATATGGCGGACAAAATCACTTCATCCTGCTGGAGTAGAAAGGTGTCAGGATTCTACAGGCAGGGCAAGCAGGTAGAGAAAATATGAGAGAAAAAAAATGACAAAAGAGACTTTCAGCATCTGTTTGGAAGAGTGGATAAAAATGTTGAATATATATGCACACACACATACACACACATATCAAGTGATGGTGTTCACGTCTGTCAATAAAAATGCAAAAATATAATTCTTTTACATGCTAAAAGGATATAAAAAAATGAAACAAGGCAAAATCATTTTTAAAAGAGTGGGAAATGTATATAATTTATTGATGCATGCTATCTCTATCCATGGCATTTAGGAAAAAATGTTAATATTTGTCATCCTGATTCATTCTTTTCTGTATTCTCGAAATGCACTTTCTGAACCTCAAATGTAATTGCTTAACCTAAAAAACAATGTCAAAACCAAATGCTTAGACATCTGATGTGCAGCATTGGCCAATCCAGTTAGGTTTCAGACCTGGTCCCCCATGTTAGACAGCTCCAGATAAGTTACTAAGCTCTGTAAACCTCATTTTCTCAGATGCACAAAGGAAATAAGGAAAACATCTACAAAATATTCTGCAGAAAAGTAAACGATGTCGAAAGAGGCTTGGTACAATGCAACATGCCACAGAAATCAAAGTATTATCAAACCGAAAGCATGGTATCTACAGTCTTTCTAGTCGTACTATGTCAGAAGGACTCGCCAGACCTTCAATGTTCTTAGAAAATGTTTTTACACAATAGCAAGAAATATACTGACAGTAAAAGCTACATCTTTCAAAATGTATACATTTTTTGTAGACCTCATTTTTGTATACATCAATGTAGATGTTTTATGGAGATCATTAAAAAACTGCATGGTTTAGGATGAAATCTTTTGTAAAGTACACAATTCTCAATCTATAATTTTAAAAATTTATTAATTTATTTTAAAAACTTTGTTTTCTCAATTTTGAGACTTGTCCTCCCAGATAAGGTTGACAAATGCCAATTTTAAATGTTAAGTTTAATTATAAAATACGCAGGATATAACTGAAATTATGTCTCTTCTAGCAATAAGTATCAAAATTATATACCCTCAGCTGGATAAATTTATTTCTGGATAGAATTCAAACTCAAAAGTAAGTATTAGTGTGTTAGATACCATATTTTTTAATGAAGCTAGATTAAAATAATCGGGAAACACAAGATATTGTAAGACCTGCAGTGGCTGGCTGGTGCATTCCCTTAGATGAAACTCTACCTCCACAAAATCCTAAGGAGAATGCCTCTGATTCATTGAGCATATCAGGGAAAAAAACCTAAAAGTAACCTTTCACCTCCTAAGGCTTCATATGGTCTTATAACACACATGACTGGCAGGGACGTACACAAATCAGGTTGTCTACTATGATGCATAAACAGCAAATATTGGGGTGGGACAAGTTACTATTAATGTACGTGGTCTCCTGCTAAATCATCTCATCTGGGCAGCTTTTAGGAAACCAGAGTGATGCCAAGTCAAGCATGATACTAACATTATATACACAATATTTAATTGGAACACATGAAATAAAAAGGAATTTGATTCAAAAATAGAAAAAGCTTTAAGTCAGTGCTCTCAGCCCAACATCTGAGGTTGCCTGACAAAAATCAGGCGAAATTACAAGCAAGGGAATAGGAACACACACTGTATTAAAAGATAGGTCTTCAGGAAATGAAACCCATGCAAAGAAGGTGATGGTGAAGTTATAATCCAGCCATGCAATAAATACACACCTCCCGTCCCCTCCCCCAAGCAAATGGCAACATACGTTTAACAGGATCTTGGGAAAGAGGTTCCCCGGTAGTCTTGGGTAGACTTTGGGACACTATGGAGAAAATAAGAGAACATAACTAAAAACAAAAACAGAAACCTGGGAATGATGGCTGAATCTCACTCGCAGGGTTCTACTGGCCCAAAGCAAAATGAACAAAAATATCAGTAAATTACAAACAAAATGTAAACAGGGAACAAAAGTAAATACATAAACAAACATAAAAATCTATTTTTACCAGAGATTAAGATCTGAAAATGCAGGACAATGTAGCTCTGATTGGAAATCCAAGAAATCTGCTAGAGGGTTTCTGACTGCTCTTCTCCCTCTTTAATGGCAAGCTTTACCAGTTCCCTTCACTGCCTTTCTCACAGTATCTCCTCTCCTTTCACCCCCACAGAGGCAGGTCTGGCTCCTGACTCAGTGATTTGATGAGGTCTTTATTCGCCACCCACACTTGCCTGCCTATCAACCCTTCAGCCCCTTCTTTTTTTTCCCTTTCCTTTTGAGATGCTGGGGATTGAATTTAGGATCTAGTGCATCCTAGGCCAGTAAAAGTGCTCTACCACTGAGCTACATCCTCAGCCCCACCTTTGCTTTTTTCAAATATTATTCTGTAACCCACTCTAAGTAAGTGCTGCTTGCCTTACACACTACATCTCTGTTAGGGGTGTCTGCCTTTTGCAAATCTCTCAGTAAAATGTGTGCCCGCTGGGGCATCCCTAACCTGTGGTTACTACTGCTTGCTCCTGGTTCAAACTCATCAAATGGAAAGGGTGTTGGGGAGGCCCACAACTGGGGGGTGGGTGGGACTTGGAGTAAACGTCTATCTCTTACGGCAAATTCTTCACTGCTAATAATTTTAAAAATTCTTCTTTATTATATGTACAATATGTATCTGACAAAATCTCACCTAAACCAGTTAGCATCACATCTTTTGTTCCAAAAGAGCCAGCCAACACAATCCCCCATTGTGTTCCAAGTTACCTGACCTAATTAACTTCTTTGTTTGAAACCGAAGCAGGGAGTCTTTTGAGCTAGAAGCTGCAATCACCCAATCAAGGGTCAAGAAAAGAATGCTTGGGTTACCAGCTCCTACACGTGTCCCCACACAGGACTGCCCCAGCGCTCTCAGGCAGATGAGGACAGGAGAGCCACAGGAGCTGTCCATTAGACCCCACTTACACACTGGGCCCCTTCACAAGGGAAGGTCTTAACGGTGCAGGTCCTTTTGTTATTTTGCTTAATCCTATGATCCATCTGGAAAATAATTTATAGATCCCCAGAAATCTTAGGCAGGAAATGGTGTCTGCCACCCTTGCAATACGTGAAGAAAACAGACAAGTTTCTCAAAATAGAAAAGCACAGTTATTAAGTTCTATCTTAATCAAATTAATAACTTTGTCAGTCGGTCAAACTTCCTATTTATGAAGAAAAATAAAACTGAGGATCTAATTTGGAAGATGATTAATGAGAGCGTAAGTTTCATACAATTGAGAATTAATTCCTCAAGGAAAAGTTTCATCTTGCAGATTTAAGCCATCATAACTTCATATATCTATCCACCAGAATTATGAAAAGCTAAACATTCAAGAAAAATGTTTTGAAAATTATATTGCTTGAACCTTCTGTTATTGACATTTTCCAGCGTTAAAGAGTTTTCTTCTGTTTCCGCTGGGCATGGTGGCTCATGCCTATAATCCCAGCACTCGGGAGGCTGAGGCAGGAGGATTGTTACAAGTTCGAGACCAGCCTGGGCTACAAAGTGAGCTCAAGGGCAGCCTGAACTGCATATGGAGACCCTGTTTCAAAAAGACAAAAGAGAAAAAGAGTTTTCTTCTGTTTCCAAGAGAAGAAATGAAAACTTGACCCTGCAAATGTCCATGTGTTGAGCTCAGGACAAAACAGGCAGTTCTGTCCTCTGGCATTTGAGATACACGAGTTCAATTCAGTCACATGCCTGTACCATCACAATAAAAGACACATGTTAGGAAATGATGGTATTCACCACAGCAATACACCTTGTCAAGACAACTGAAGCTTCATTAGCCAGGCTTCCAGAAATAAACTGTATTCGCACACGTAGTGCACATGCATTAACACGAACACACATGTACACAGACGAACATGTAAGTATGCATTTGCAGAAATGGCTTCAGAAGACAAAATAGCCATTCCAGCTCCGTTTAAACAGAAGCACTCAAAAGTCCCTACAGATTGCAAGAGGAATCTATCACAGCAAGGGAAAGAACACATCCAAGGCCATGCTTTAGTAGAGATAGACGGAGAGATGTGCTCATGATTGAACATACTGTGGCGACTCCGGGCAATTAGAGAAGTTGACAGAAATGTGGTTAGTGGTAGCAACAGGCCCATTCTCATGAACCAAGAAAATCAATCTGTTACAAAGAGCAGAGTCAGTGGCGAGAAAGGCGAAAGGTGGCCAGGCTGGAGAAGGGGTCCACTTACTGACGCTGCCACACACCGCCATGCAGTATTCTTCTGTGTCAAAGTTGTTCCTGTTGCCTCCACATCCGCCGTAAAAGAACGGGGCGCACTTCCCTTCAGTGACATCAAAGTACCAGCGGGAGATCATTGCTCGGCATGGCCCCGTCTCGGCTTGTTCAGAGCACACCTCTAATCAGAGGAGACGTGGGGAACCACATTTAGCATGAAAAGGCACTGTCTCGCTGTTCATGTACACACGTTTGTCTTACGCATTCATCCTCCCAGTGGTAACCTGGACTGGGTTGATTAACAGCATCTAATGTTTCCTGAGGAATTTAATTATGCACCAGTCACCTCTGAAACAAAGCAGGGCATTCTCATCTGGTTGAGTGTGCGGGGCTCAGTAGTCACAAAAAGACTTTGGCTAAAGGTGAAAAGATCTTGCAGTTGCTTTTAGATGAATTTTAAATGATGGAAGGTTTCTGAACATCAAAACAATTCTCTTCTACAAAAAAAAATCTCAAAAAACTGTAGGTCCACTTTGATGTAAAAGGATCATTTTGGTTATGATAGAAGCATTTAAGCTCTCACAAATATCTGGCTGTTTTTCTTAACAAAGGATTACCTTGACTTGTTTATAAAACTAATTACACACATATTTTGAATGTTCTCCAGTTTTTGGAGAGATCCACTCTAACCACTGATTATATTTGAAAACACATACAATGTCTGTCGGGAAGTGTGACTTGCAGTCAATTATATTAACCAAATTTGAGACAATTTTCATTTATGTATCTCAACTTGGACAATAATGTTCCAAGCAATTAAATGTAGCCAAGCAATTCTAATTTGTTAACATACACCACGTATTGTTTTACGTTAAAACGTCTTACCTGTCAACATGCCTTGCCATCTTCCCCAAGGTCAGTTCCTTAATCCCTGATCCACTGAAAGTATCGCAAACCCTTCAGTGCTACTTAGAAAGTTAATGATCAGAAGGAGAACTCTAAACTTAAATGTGTCCCATTTTTGCCTGGAGTAAAACAGCCCCATTTTTAATCTCTGAGTTTACTCCCTGCCCCTTGCTGATACCATCAAGTGCATGAATGTGTCTTACTTTCTAGTCTTGGTTTTACTAAAATACTATTGCGGAAAAATACCTTTCTTTCTTTCTTTTTTTTTTTTTTTGATATTTTTGAGTCAGGGTCTTGCTATGCAGATCAGGCTGGCCTTGAGCTCGCTTTGTAGCTCAGGCTGGTCTCAAAACTCTCAACAATCCTCCTCCCTCAGCCTCCCAAGTGCTGGGATTACAGGTGTGCGCCACCACACCCAGCTGAAAAACACCTTTCTAAAAGACACCTTTCTAAAACACTCAGATGCCAAAGCTTCCACTGACGCTCCCCACCAACCAGAGACAAAGATCCACAATGTCAAAGGAAAAGAACTGACATCTTACTTTGCTACACACACGGTTTTTTGAACGATGAAGGGATGGGAAACCGGAAGCTGCCGCCATTGTGATGATGGGAAAAAGAAGGGACAGTCAGCCCCAAGGCCAGGAGGGCCTGAAATGCTCTGTAGAGGGTGTGTCACACGCAACAGACACATATAGGATGTTCTGGGTCTTTCTGAAGGTTTTTAGATGGAAACATCTGACTCCAGGGGCTTCAAGCTCCATACTGTGTGTCAAGGTCACCTCACCAGGTACAGCTGCTTTCAAGCTCATGGTCTCCAAGCTTGGCTTTCTATACAGAACCCTCCTGTAGTGTGAAAATCAACTCACTTGTTGATTCAAGGATCTCATCCACTTCTCAACTGTATTCACCCCGCTAAGCACAGGATGTGCATTCTCATTTATAGAGGGTAAGCTAGTTATAATTCCTGACAGCAGGACCACAGAGCTAAAAGCCACATGGGGGCCTTGCCAACCACAGCCAGTGGCGGTCTCCACCTCCAGATCTGATCTTGTCTGTCAGGTGTAGAGAACACTTCCAGGGCTTTTCCTTCTTTATATCTCCCTAATGAGTCTGTACATATATTCGTGCCCCATGCTCTGTCATGTTTCTAAGACGTGATGCTACACATGAACTTTTCCTTAGGCTGTGTTCATTCGTAAGACTGTGGTACTGTGGTTGGAATTGCCACTGGAGTCACACGGTAGTCTGGCTATTGATGCCAACTGAAGCACAGAATTCCCACACCCCAAGGCACAGTCACATATCCCAAGAGTACTGACAGCAAAATACACCAAGCCTCAACTATTCATGCCCATCTTTTATCTTCTATCTCTTAAGAGCACCAACTGCTTGTCTGCTGATACTTGTCTGCTATGGCCCCGTATTGTTTATCAAAGCTTGGCAGGTGTAGTAAATCTGTCTTCATGAATTCTCTCAATGGTAGAACTCTGGGTTGGTGCAAGTTAAGCAACAGGATGAAAAAATAATTAACAAAGGGAACCCATCTTAGGAATTTATCTGTATGTGACCCAGAACAGTTGAGTACTTCTGATATGGCAAAATCTTCAGCTCGGAACCCGATCCAAATGGCACTGCAATACTTATTATGTTTTTATACCACAAGTGAAATGTATGGTACACTCATTTTTTTTCTTCTGCCTAATTCTGTAATGGCTATAAAATTCTGTAGCTATAAATTTTATTATTTGACGGTATTAGGCCAAATGAGCCCCAATCAATAAGAAAAGCATTCACAACTGAAAGAATAGTGCTAAAATGCGCCTGTTCCCTCTAAATCTCTAAAAGACAGCTTCTGATCCAATTAGAGAGACCTACAGACAGAACTAGAACTGCAAATTCTGAGGTAGTAAAAAAATTTTGTAACATAATTTTCTCCTCATTTTGCAAGAACAGTTGCTTAAAGTTCATATATAGCACAAACATATCAACTTTCTTCTACTTAAAAATTTCTTATTTGTGCTTCTCCAATTGTAAAGTAAAGCAGGAAGGGCACATGTAGGAAGACAAATAGTTTGGCTTTGTAATAAATTACTTGCTTAATCTAACAGAAATAAAGTAAAAACAAGAATAAGTATTGAAATTCACAATCTTCAATATTGAAATACCGAACATCTTCAATAGTTCAAATAAATTTTGATTCATTATTGTTTAATCATTCAATCCATTAATAATGAAAAGGGCTGACCTCAATATAATTGAAATAATTTTACTTCTATCACTGTAAGTTATTGATGCAATTCTACACATTGCTATATGGTGACACCTCATGGATAGAACTAAGTTATCAGAACCAAACTTGTACTCTGTTGAAGCTTAGGTATACAAACTGTGTTTGAGTTTTAGAGATGGAAAATAATAAAAGCCAACACACTAGAAAACTGATTATTTTATAGAATGTGTTTTCCTTGATAGTTTCAGAACAGTATATTTTTAAAAGTGCATTTGTCAAATGCTTGCACATATTACCGAGTAGTCATCAAAAAACATGATTATGAAGTTTATCAGGGCAGTAAATGATCAAATATTTATTATCTAGGAATGATGTTTTACTAAACAGAATCATCTAAAATCAGTCAAGTAAGCTTAAACTGAAGTCTTATGACAAAATTCACTTAAGTTCCAAATACAGGATGGGATACCTACCAGTGATACAAACAGCTGGGTATGACAATGAAACCACTGACTTAATAGAAGGAGGTGGGTATTAATTTGTCATGAAAATGTTCAGAAGGTATCTCCAGTTGCCAGTCCTTTTATTAAAATGTGTTAATTCTCTAAGGCTACTTAATACATCTGTCCTTCTAAATATACCTCACCCAATTCTCACAGATCTCTATGCTGAAGGTTATTTACAACATGCCACCTAAAGAAGATTTATTTGTACAGTTTTAATCAGTACTCCTATGCTGGGTTGTTAGTGTGAGTCCTAACGGGTAGTACCATGATCTTTCCTCAGCCTTTGCTTTCTGTTTGTTGAGAATAAACTTGTTCTTCACCGAGTGCCATGGTTCTGCTAAAGTACAACAGAAAACTAACAAGGCTTAAACCAGGAATTCAACACCAGATCCTATGTTGGAAAGTAAAGGGAGATGATTTTTCTTATTGAATGAGAAGTGGGGCTGCGTGTAAAAATTGGCTTTTTCCAGAAAAATAAAAAACAAAACACTTGAGTTATGGCATTTGTCAATTTTCATGGTATAAATACTCCCAGCCCTGGTAATTCAAGCACAGACTGGGAATAGAACTCTTTGTTGGCAGATGATGTGACTGCCTATGTAGACAATATAAAAAAATGGACAACTCTCAGAACGAATAAGCAATAATAGCAAGGCTGCAGCCTGCAAAGATAACATATAAAACTCAATTGTTTTTCGGTATACTGACAATGAACAAGTGGAATTTGAATAAAAATACTATACCATTTATAACAGCCTTCCCCAAAATTAAATACTCAGGGTTAATCCTAATAAAATGTACACCAGATTTATGAGCTAAACTACTACAAAGTTGAAATTAAAAAACCAAAGCACTAAATAAGTCAAAGATCTGAAAAGAAAATTCCTCAGTGCCACGATAATAGCTTTCACGAGCTAGCAACAAGTGTCTCTGCGACAAGCAAATCGTTGGCTTCCTTGATGAGAGGCAACAGGGACACAGGTGAAACTAGTACCACTTATCATGTCGGGAGACGGTAAGAGTTGCTCAATATTCTTAGTCTGGAGGTTTGAACTTAAAAAAGAAAAAACCTCGTGGGTAGACATATTAGAATTCTCTTACAGTTACTGACATTGCTAATACATTAAGAACAACACTATCCAAGACAAGGAAGTTTCCTTTTTACTTTCTTATTCTTGTCTTGGTGCCCCAAATCTGCACAACATGGAGGGCAGGAGGCACTACTAGAATCTCTTCCTCAAAGTGGAGTCCATGACCAGCCACGTTTGGGCCCCCACTGGACTTTCAAATTTCTGTTTAGTAAGACCTTTGCATGATTTGAATGGCTACTCAGGTTTGAGAAACACTCTGATCAATGACATCATTTAAATGCAGGTAAATGAAAGGTTGAAGTCTGAGATATAAGATTCAATTATGCTCCAAAGGGACCAGGGGACAAGAATTAGTAAGAGTTGTATGGGATTTGACTTTATTATGAGAAGTTCACATATATTTGGGGAAAGAGATACAGTGCATATGAATAGTCATTAACATTCGAATACACATCTCAAAAACCCAGTTTTAACAGAACACCTACTTATACTTATTTTACTCTGAAATTCTGTCTTGTCTGACACTATAATAATTAAATAATTATAATTCTGCCTCAGGTTTAACGACAGTAATAATTTTCTTACTAATACTGAAGTCAACGAAAGTACCTAACTTCTCAAAAACCTAAAGTGGTATCATTCCTGCAACATGTGAGAACCTTAGAAGCAGCAAAGCTTTTATTTTTATTTAGAAAAGTAATGAAGACAACACATAAAAAGACATTGGCCTTAGAATGCACTTCCCTGTACATTCTTTTCTAAAGAGGAAACATTAGATAGCATTTCTGTTCTTGCCAGAAAAAAACAAAAGGCACTTCTAGAGATGAGTTAGGCATTGCAAGTATGGTCCTGCTGTTGTAAGGCTGGTGTAGGGGAGTCCGAAGGTGTCTACCTCTCTATGCTAACTGGCCTCTTGTCACATCCTCAGTAGAGAAGAGCTGGCAGATTCAAGCTGAGATCAGCAGAGTCCCTGACTATGATATAGATGTGAAGCACTATTTGCTCTTTTATAACAGACTAGTAGAAAGCTAAGAAGACAGTGTCTTACATAGTTCACTACCTGCATGGAAAATGTAAGCATGCCATATTTTAAGTTATCATTTTATGGAGTTTTCTGCCTCTAAATATAAACAATTAGATTGCATTCTACATCTTCACTAATACTTTTCACCTTACCAAGTATGTGTTCATTATATTTACTTTGGTATATTTTTATTTCATTTATTTTTGCTCAGTAAAGTAGTTTCATTAGTCACCTACTATGTGCAGAGCCCTGAGGTTGGAGTTACTGCTGACATTAAGATGAATTGTAGCACAGTAGGGGAATTTCTCTGTTCAGTATATTTAAAACTAGACATCACTACAGATTGCAACACCACTTCTCTTTGTAACAAGAGAGATTTCCTTCCCATTCCCTCCCAGAGCACATTCTGGGTGGTCAGAACAGTAAGGCACTACGGCATTTTGTGGGCAAAGGCTGAGGGTGCTGCTAAACATCCTACAAGGTACAGAAAGTGCTCCAAAACCAAAGAATTACTCAGCCTCAAACATCAGTAGTGTTGAGGTTCAGAAGCTGCCATAGGCCAAGCCAACAGCAGAAGGATTTCTGTTACATTTTGTCATTTTGAACAAGTCTACTGCGTAGTCGTCACCAATATCTCAGAAATTCCGGATAACGAATGTTAGTAAACTTCCAGAAGAGAAAGAATCATGACAACTCACCAGCAAGAATTTTCTTTGCTTACATCCTGAAACCTCCAGGACTTAAGATCACATGCCAACAATAGGAAATTTCGTTCAATGTCTATGACACTTTCACATTCTGTTTCAGAAATGGTTTCCAACAAGAACACACATAAATTTAACAAAGAGATACCACCACTCTCATTAACACCTGACCAGTCTTACCATGAGAAGGTAAATATAGTAATATAGTGCACTCATAACAATTCTTCTTGGTAAAGCTCCTGTCTTTACAACTCTGAATTTTAAAAATCTGGGCTAGTATCCTTAAGGCTGAGATTTCTTGAACATTATTTTTATATGAGATCCATTCATTCTTGCCTTCTTTAACTTTTCATTCTTCAGCTAACAGAATCACAAAAGGTCAGACATATTGGCAGAGGTAGCTGGAAACCAGATACCTTTCAGAACTTTCAGAAAAGCAAAATTATTTAATGGAGACAGAAGCAGGGGCTTTGGCTCTAACCCTCTTTGCTTTCACAAACTTTCACATATACTTTTCCAGAAGAAAACTAAGGATTGGGCTGGGGATTTAGCTCAGCGGCAAAGGCGCTTGCCTGGCAAGCGCAAGGTCGTGAGTTCGGTTCCTGGTACCGGAGAAAAACCAAAAAAAAAAAGAAAACTAAGGATTTCCCTTAGACTTCACAGATTGGTTACCTGCCCAAGGAATTGAAATAATATTCTGTTGAACATACGAAGCTGTTAACAGGTATGCCCATAAAAAGGAATATAGGTTTAAAGGGATCATTCTCTAATTTGCTGGAATTGTTTTGTTTTAATTTTTTTTCTTCATTACAAACTCTTGAGTAGATACCTATAATTGTTGTGTCTGTGGTATTTACAAATTTTTTAAAAATAAAAGTAACTATTTGGAGGAAAACAGGAGAAATGCTAATATTCTTTTAAAATCTGGTTTCTGGCCCTTAACTGACATACAATGAAATTCTTTTATTTTGAATAAGCTTAGATATAATTGTACTAAGCTACCATTTGCTGATTATTTTCATTATTCTAGCAGTCAATTAAAGAACTTTGACATAAAAAAAAAAAAACCTGTAGAAATGGCAAGTGAAAAATAATCAGGCATTGGAGATGCCTCACAAAACTAGGATTGGAAGTTCCATTTAACCCAGCTATTCCCCTTTTGGGTATTTTCCCAGAAGAATTAAAGACATCACACCACAGCGATATATGTGCACCCATGTCTATAGCAGCACAATTTGTTATAGCTAAATCTTGGAAACAATCCAGATGCTCATCCACTGAGGAATGGATAAAAACATTGTGGTATTTTTATACAATAGAGTATTACTCTGCTATTAAAAAAGACAAACTCGAGGCTTTTGTAGGTAAATGGATGCAACTAGAGACCATACTCATAAGTGAAATAAATCGGACTCACATGTGTAAACATCATATTGTCTCCTAGGAATCTGAAAGACTAGGTAAAACTCAAAATGTATAATAGATGACAGGAAAGAGAAAGAAATTGCTCAAAGGAAGAACAACTGGGATGAGGGAAAGAAGAAAAAAGAAAGTAGGAAGGCAAAACATAAATATATATATGAAGAGCTGTGATGACTGTATTGCTGATGTCTGACGGTGTATGGAAATGAACAGTTAATGCTCATAATTCTTTATGTTCTGATCAACTTTGCATGCTGTGTCTGGTGGTCTGAGCAACTGATTTGAAGGCAACAATATGCAATGGAATTACAATAGTGAACTCCTACCATCTTGTCTACTGAAACTCTGCATTATGTCTAAGGTTTTATTGAAGAATTATTCTCTTAGTCTCTTTAATGGTTTGAGTAATCTTTCATTCTTACATCTGATAATCTGAGCAATGTAGTTGAGGACAGCGATATGCAAAGTAACAACCACTGTTGATTTGTATTAATTTGTCTTGAGACCCTGTATCACTTTGAATGTTTTTGGTTTGATTTATTTATGTTCGTGATACTGGTATGCTGCTACTGTTCTATTTTTTTGTTTGTTTCTCATATACTACTCTCTTTAAAATAAAACAAAAACAAAATCAGGCATTACCAGCAGCATAAAACTGCCAGCAACACCAAGTTAAAAAAAACAATTTGTGGCAGAGAAGTGCAGATCCTGGTGAATAGATCAAACCACTGAATTCTAAACTTTACGGTAGGCAAATTATATCCTGATAACCTCTGTAGTTCAACAAAAAGGATACATGACCTCAAAACAAAATGACAGGAATTAACAATGTTTGCTATATTACATACTGTTATCTTCAAAGAAGTTGGTCGGTCTACCAGACATAAGAATGTAAGATTGATCAAACAATCAAAGGCAGTAACAAGTAATAACAACAACATTGGAATTGTTTTTGGGCTGTTTTGATTTTCTCTTCATTGTTGTTTTGTGAGTTATTTTAATTAAAAAAAAAAAACTTTGTAGTTCAGTGCAAAGAGCCTGGGTTCAATTTGCAAAGAATGAGAGGGGAAGCTCTGTATGCATATAGTCTGTGTCTCTTTTATACGGCTCTGCTCTTTAGTCTCATGTTTTAGGCAACCTAATTATCAGAATGAGCTTTCTATATTAGGAACATTAAACTACGCAGAACAATGATGTGTTGCACTCCGCCTCTAGCAAAGTATGTATTAAAGACTGCACAATCAATGGCTGCCTTGCCATAGGGCACAAAATAACAGGCCGCCACCTGTCATATCTATGGTCATTGTTGGCACCAGTTCTCTTGACATTAAAGGAAATGCTATGCTCTGGTACAGGAATATGAGTGCATTGTATTTGACTTAGTCAGAATAGGAAGGTACAGGCCTGAGGCTTGCTCTCAAAAAAGGGGCATTATCCTTCGCCCTGTTCCCAAATACTCCTTAAAGCTTTAGATCCATGGGCACAGGGGCAAAAAATCACTACTGAAGCCTCCAACACAATTATGTGAGTTTTTTTTTCATGTCTACAGGAAGTCAAGCTTACAGTTTACCTATAATTTGTGAAAGTTAAGTATGAAATGATTAACAAGAATCTCATTCGTAAGTAACAGAATAGCTTGTGTCATGTCCATTACATCAGGGAACAGAAGAATTACATCAGAGACAGAAGAATTAAGCTAAGCTTTGTTTCTTTAACCCTTGATATCAACACAGTGGACTGACTTATAATGTTTATGTACACAATGTAAGAGATCAGAGACCAATGGGGAAACAGGAGGACTTTATTTTTAGGCATACACCAACTTAGCTGGACTCAGGTCCAAAAGATTGAGCCCCAAACAAAGGAAGGGCTCCAGTTTTATATACGGTGCTGAGGGTGTTGGTCTGGTGTCACATAACTTGGGGGTAGTCAAGTAGAACAAAGGCAGTTTGTCAAGCTGTGCCCAGTGGCCTTGGTCAGGTAAAAACTAGATGTTGTGAGAATAGGAGTTTATAAAACTTTACTTACAGAGACAAATTGACTGCTATTCTCTGTATCAGAGCAAAGAATAACAGCTGTAGGGAGGGAGAAGTTTGGAGAAACTCAACTGTATTTGATGCTCATCACCTAATAAATTCTTTTGCTTCCTCGATAATCATTCAAATGCCAACTTCTCTACAATGCTTTAGGGAAAATTTCTGTCCCCAGGCTAAGCACTTTCCTCCTCCATGCTGTCAGAGCTCCTTCCCAGCAGCAGACTCATTCTTCCCAAGAACTGTGCAGGCACAGCTGGAAACAACATGAGATGCCCATTTCCTATCACCCACTGTAAATGTTTTTTACCTAAGAAGACCTCATCTGTGTTGGGGGCATTTAATGACACTTCCCCCAGCTTATGGTGAGCAGAGAAGAACAGTAATTTAATTCTATAAGGTGAGTCACTAAAGCCAAGGCATGCAACAACACTTAGATCAAACTTTATAGCTTCATTACCATATGCAGTTGTTTGAGTTACTCATCATCTGTGTCTCTGTTTATTTAGTAGAATTTCTACAAGGTTTGAAGTACTTGGAAGAAGTAAAATTCTATCTTGAAATGTAATAGCACTTAAAACTATACTAATGTTTTAGCTGAACATAATAATTTGTGATATACATTCAGAAAAATATTTTCAGCAAGAAATCAAATATAACTACTCTAATTGTAACATAATGCTGTCCATAAAGATTAGCTCTATTTACCAATAGATAATGGATACGTTACATTTATGCTTTTTGTGATTAAAAAGGCAATTATTGCCTCACTTTTAACATCATTAATTAGTATGAAATGCTAGTTCTCTAATGTTCAGCATACATTCAAGTATTGGAATGATGATTATAATATAGCACCTCTAGTTAATCAAGCACTTACTGTCTAAAAGGAATAGTGTTAAATGTTTCCATGGATTACTTCCTTTACTTCTCACAAAATAGTTAACATTGAGTAGATATTACTAATCCCCATTTATAGAGAAAAATAATGAAGATTAAGCGTTATTCAAGTTGTACAAATATGCAGTTAGTAGGCTGCAGAGCTAGGGATCAAATCTAGGCAGTCTGCTTGTAAAATAAACCACTTACTGGATAGCTCTGCAAATGTTTACTGTAGATTTTTCTAAAGTCATTCTCACAATAAACATGGAAGGTAACATTGACATTACACAGTGCACAGGAAAAGCAGGTTGCTTAACTGGTCCATGGCCATAAAATTATTAACAATTCTCTCTTAAGCATTTGAAGACAGGCTCCCTCAGATACCCATCTGCCCCTAACCATAAAGAATCAAAAAGAAAAAAAAAAAAAAAAAAGAATCAAAAAGAAAAGCAAAAAGTCAGCCAAAAAATTACCTGGAAAGAAACTCACCTAGATACGTAGTACTTGAACTATAAATGCCTTTACAGTATTCCTACGGACAATAGCAAGGGTTACCAAACACTTTCTGCAGAGGCCAGGCAGTGCATGTTTTCAGTTCTGCAGGCTGCAGGGATGTCTCTTGAAAAGACTCAGTTCTTCTACTGCAGGAATGCAGCCATAGACAATCTCTAAATAATCTGGCTGGGAGTTTCCCAGTAAAACCTTTTGTTTAGAAAATTACAAGGGTTTTGGTCCATGGTCTAATAGTTTTCTGATTTCTGATTATTATTACTTACTGATCCTATTATTTCAATAAAAGTTCTAAAGTTCTGAAAATGCTCAATGTGGAAAAAAGGGACAGAAATACATGTGAACAGTAAAGGAATAAGCACAAAAAAAAGAGCACAAGTTAAATGAATAGTATGCATTTATAAAGAAAAGGAAAGTAAACGTGTAACTTAGGCATTAAGATAGCAGAAATACACTGGTCCATCCAGGTCTAAAGCCTGACATCACTGATCAAGTTATTTCACGGTGCACAATTTTTTTTTTTTTCTAGACCTTAGTTGGTTTGGCTCTAACAGGGGGACTGGGGCAACTTTCCCCTGCATAGCAAAATGACAAGGGCTAAAAGACAGAATTCTGTCTTAAAGGGAAAGGAGACTAGGAAGTCTGAAAATATATCTGCAGTAAAGCATTCCAGCATGGATCTACCACAAGATCCCAGCAGGTGAAACCATGTCTGCTCTGCCCCCGTTATCTTTCTGTAATAGCGAAGTGTCGCTTTATCACAGGAACTCAAACAATGTTTCCTGAAAAAAAGGCATAAGGAAAATATAAAAGTTTCTCTAGATAGGTAAAATTGGCTAGATTAAATAAAACATGATGGGGGCTGGGGATTTAGCTCAGCGGCAGAGCGCCGGCTTGGCAAGCGCAAGGTCGTGAGTTCGATTCCCGGTTCTGGAAAAAAACAAAAACAAAACAAAACAAAAACCCCCAAATAAATAAATAAATAAATAAAACATGATGTCATTTATTACAGTGCCACATGTAATCAAAGTTGAAAATTTATGGCTCATGCAGAACGCACTCCTAACATTTTGGGTTTAGGAACCAGAACTATGAACAGGTGTCTAAATGTACTACCGTTGTACTCAAATTCCTAATGGCTTATTCCAATTTTTCTTTAGTTACCAAAGACAACAATAAACCTGAAAGCTAAATGGATTTTGAAATGATGTGTTTACTTTCAAACAATACCCTTTTCCTCTAAGATTAGTAACACAAAACAAACATCTTACTTTGGTACCACTGATTCTAACACAATATGGTTGAAAATTTTATAACCATGCTGAAATGTCTTTTTTCTTCTACTTTTAAAAAAAATTTTAATGAGTTACAAAAGTATTGAGATTTGGTATTAGCAGCAATATATTAGTGATGATGAAACCATTTTCTTATTCAGTATGGTTGTCAATCACATTTTCCTTTGGGGTCTGAAACATTAACAACAGAAATTAGACTGAAGTCTCCTTTACCATCGTTTCTTTGCAGGTCACTTTGAATGTTTACATTCAGCCCATAACAGCAGCCACAATGTATAACTGTAGGACTAATTTTACAAAGCTCACAATTACGTATGGCACTGAATTTGCTTTCCACTAGGGAAGAGCCACAGTTCACTTTTTACACTAACAAAGTCGAGGTAAAGTTCTACCTCTCTAATGTGACCAGCTAAAACTGCATCTTTTTTTAGAATTTCCTACTAATACACAACCAAACCAAAACCAAACCAAACCAAACTGAGCCACATCAAATCAAACTAAACCACACTAAACCAGATCAGATCAGACAGACCAGACCAGGCCAGAGCTATCAGGGATGGATACAATATACCACAGTATGTTCTTTGAGGCCCTCTTTCTCAAAAATACTTGTTCAAATATAGTTTTTGCCCCCTTTAGGAGTCTTCGATGGAATGGTTAGATTTTTATAAAATGTTCTCCTTTTTCTGACATTAACAGTTGGTGCCTTTGAGAAACCAGACATTCGCTTTTAGAAGGTCATTTTTATCACCTGCCATCAACATTACTGTTTACCTTTTAAAGTTAGTTTTTAAAACTTATAATTTTTTCAAATTCTTCTAAGTGCCTTTGTCTGTGTTTAAAATCTACAATGCTACATGTTAAACTGAAAAGCAAAATGGACTTATCTGGAAGATAACAAGACCATGTCATCTCAAGAGAACT
The DNA here is from genome assembly GCF_000276665.1 of Chinchilla lanigera. Taxonomy (NCBI): domain Eukaryota; kingdom Metazoa; phylum Chordata; class Mammalia; order Rodentia; family Chinchillidae; genus Chinchilla; species Chinchilla lanigera. The sequence continues at coordinate 25,836,145 of NW_004955407.1, forward strand.
CTTTCTTGGTCCAGAATATGGGCCTAAGTTTATGTGGCATCCTTACTATGCTTCTCCTGCTCACCTGCCACCTCAACAGTAATAAAATCAAATCAAAATTTCTTCACTGCTTACTAGAACAATCTGTAGCATACAGCAGATTCTGAACTAATGCTTGGTGCACTGATCACTCTCTGTTAATGTCCAGCCTAGTATCGATGGCCTCTCCCTTTAGTCCCAATCTGATTTTCTCAAACTCTTAGTCCAGCTTAATCAGAACAACGTTGCTTCCCAAACATGCCCTATACCTTCCCATTGCACTTCAGCTGTTTTGTTATTTGTTAATGTACTGTATAACAAAATCCACACTGACATACCAGTGGCCTGCCTTCTAGTTCTGGTTCAAATGCCATCTCCCACATGTAACCTTCTTTAAACAACCTGGTAGCTCTCTTACTTTTGAAGGAAGATTCACATTTATATTTTAAGTAAAACGGATCACTCTGTATTTGTTTGGCTCTGAATTCCTATGTGTGCACATCATGTTCTACTCAGCCAGGCACAACAGCTTGGTACCAAAGAGGAGCTCTAAAAACTAATATTATACATTAAGCAAATAAACTTTAATTGTATAGAGACAGCTGTCTTGATGGAGATCACCAAGACTTCAGTCCCATGGCAGAATACTAGCTATTGCAATGTGCCATCACACACTGGCTTTTAAGAAGAAGCCCTGAAAAATCTGTCTTTCCCAGTGAGGAAATCAGAGTTAACGAGTTTATTTGACCCAATCTGTCACTGCTGGCCTCAAAAGGCATTTGAAAAATACTCTGGAAAGGGATGCCTTGGGCATTAGAAGAACACTGGCTCAAATGAAATATGCATTTCCTGGCACATTCAATTATGTGCTAAAATAAATCAGAAACTCATCAAGTATGGGTTGATAAAGTCGAAGTATACATCTACAGCTACTGTTCTTTTTTTTAAAGAACGTACATACTTTCATTAGATTTTAAATTCTGTTTAACTCAGAATAGTCTATTATACAGGAGCAGTTTAAAAAAATGAAGAACCCCCAAAACACTGTTAAGTAAAAGAAGCCAGAAATGAAAGACTATACATTCTATGATCCTACTTTTATGAAGTGCTCAAAAGTGGGCAAATCTGTGGAGAAAACAGTTATCAAGATTTTCTTGGGAGTCAGAGTGAGTTCAGGGGTCAAGTATGAGTGAGTCTGAGCAATCTCACTGGGGTAACGAAGTGTTCAAAGAATGGGTTATGGTGATGGCTAAACAATTTAATAAATTTCTTAAGGCCACTGAATAATAAAGTTAAAATTAATGAATCCTACATTATGTGAATTATATCTCAATAGAGTTAAAAATGCAACAAAGGGAAAGAGATAATTAGTAATGAATGTATTTCAGGCAGAAAAAGTAGCACATCGTAAGCTCTAATGTAATGACAGCTGAATCATTATACCCTTAGAAAAAGTGAGAGGAAGACATAACATTTATGGGTGAAAATAAAAGTGTTTGCAACACATTGAGGGTCAATCAATCCCTATTCCTTCAGTCTAGATTTTGCAAAACAAATACATATCCTTTAAGCAACTTAACCTCAAAATGTACCAGCTATTATTACATTTTGGATGTTTGATACAAATTGAATACTTCGTTTTATTTCATCAAAAGGAAACCTTGGAGTCCATGTGGCTCACAGCACTTTCAACAGGAATATTAATTTTACAGAAGAAGAAAGTCTAAGATACTAGTGCTACATCTGCCTGAATGCACTATGATAGTGCCCACCTAAACAAGTGAAACGTAACACAAACCATGCAAGTGAAATTTTATAGCAGCAGATCTCCTTATTTAATACAACTGAACCACCTACTCACAAAACTAGAATATATCAGAAACTTTACACAAGCCCTGCACGCTACAGGATACCAGTCAACTGCAGCACCCACTCCCCACCCCAAGGAGCTCATGATCACAAGGGTTAATTCCACAGACAATGCCAGGCAGTAAATACTGCCAGGAAGGTCACATAGATCCCATCTGTCAAATGAAATGACCCCCGCTTAGGTGCTGACAGCACATCCAGGCACAGAATTGACTGCATAGTCAGCAAGTTATATTATTTGAAAGTAATTGTTAAACTGCTCGATAAAACAAAGCAATAACAACAAAAGAAATCAACGAGTGTGAGAAGCCTTGTAATTTTGGAAAAAAATTAGTTTCAGTTTGGAAGGCAATGCTGGTAGGATGGATTTAAATTTCAAAGTCTGGCATAATGTTTTCTTCTATCTTGAGAAATTAAAAAAAAAATCCAAGCAATCAGTGGATTACCTCGAACCACCTCTTCCACGGACTCCGTGGTAGTGGTGGTGGTGGTGGCTATGCTGGTGGTTTTCTCTGTGGCTTCTTCATAGGGTTCCTCGGCCTCCTCTTCTACCTCATCATCATCCTCCACATTCTCGTCATCATCGACTTCTTCTTCCTCAACGTCTGCCACTTCTTCCTCCTCCGCTACTTCTACCACTTTGTCTTCACTGTAAGAGTAAACAGAAATAACTTCAATAGTCAGACAAGTCTCAGGGAAGGAAGAAAAAAAAGACATTTAGGTAATTTCACAGGGAACATGGCATTGAAGAAAAAAATTCCATACAAAGCTTAAGGCCAGCAAGTTTAAGGATAATTCCAGCTTAGCAGGTCTGAGAAACTTTTCAGTTGTAGGCCCAGCTCCTCTTAGTTTACACAGGTGCTAAAAGAGAACAGCACGATTCTAACAGTATGACATTCTGGAGAAGGCAAAGTGACAGAGATGCTGAGGAGATCAGGGGCTTCCTGTGTTAAAGGACAGGGCAGAAGGGGTGAGTAGGGCAGAGCACAAGGGACTTTTAAGGCAGTGAAACTATTCCCTGCTACAATGGTGGATGCAAAGCATTACGCCTTTGTCAAAACCCACGGAATGTACAACACAAAAAGTGAAATAAAATACAAAAATTAATAATAATGCATCAATATTGCTTCAACTAAGGCAAAATGCTAAGAATAAGGAAACTGGGGAAACAGCTGATGAAAGGAGGTAGAAGAGAACCTTTGCACTTTCTGTTAAACTTGTGTGTAAATTTCAAACTGTTCTTAAAAATTGTATCAGAGAAAGAGGCGGAAGGACTATTAAAACTGCGTTTACTGTGTCAGAGGAATGATTCTCATAATGTATGAGAAAGAACCACACAGGACCTGCACAGCACCTACTCAGCAAGTGCAGGGGAAAACTGGTTCAGAAACTACTACTGTGAGCTTAAATTGGATACAGAAGCGGGAGAAGAAATTGACTTAAATACTCCATGGTCACAGATGCCTACTGAACTATGAATTTGAGCTCTCTGTTGTATTAATTGCTTATATTCTACAGAATAACAAATATTTCAGTGGTTCTCCAACTTCAGCAAGCACTCAGCATCACCTAAAGGCTTCATTAAAATATAGATAACGGGACACCACTTCCAGAGTTTCCGAATCAGTAGGTCTGGGACGTGTTCTGAGAACTTGTATTTCTGAGAAGTTTCCAGGTAATGCTGATGCATTTTGGCAGGGAAAAGGACTTTTTTCACTTAATCTTTAAAAAAAAATATTTATCAGTACATGTTTGCAGTACATAATGATTACACTCCTGATGGAGAGCTGCCACCTGCATAGAACATATCTCCATCCTTTTTTTATTTCCTTCCTGTCCCTCCCTTCGTCTCTTAGTAGGGAGAAAGATTTTGAGAATCAGTGGACCATCACACAGTACTGAGAACAATGAAACGGATAACCAGTAGCGCACAGTAACATGTGGAAGAGGGTCAGACATAACATTTGTGGCATTAAATACCTATGCGCTCATGCGCAGATGGTGAGTAATAAATCAGAAAGACTAGAAGACAAAAGGAGGATGTGTCTGGGAAAAAATCAAAAAGGCCTATTAGGAAATCCTTGTGGTAATCATGGGCAGACCTATTCTAGAGCATTTGAGAGGAGATAAGGGAAGATGGGATGTCAGTGTTACACAGTGACTGTCTACTGCATACCAACTGGCAAAAGGGGAGAGAAAGATACAGCCCTGATCAGATCACAAAACCAAGGAAATCAGGAAGAAGCCCTTGATGTGATAGAGGATTTCCACCTTCAAGAGCCGCTTCCACAGACTGATTTGAAAAGTAATACATAATAGGATACAGGGCTGCCGCGTTGTCATTTAAATGTTCCCACGAAAAAATAAAGTGGAGGTGAATTATTAACCCAGAGTCGATTCTGGCCAACAAGAGAAGCTCATCGTTGGGGAAGTGATAGGGATCTGTGATGTTTGTCTCGGCCACAATGTGATGCCTTGAAACAGGGTAGGTCCGGTTTGATGGAGGAAGTCTCATTTCAAACACGTCAGAGAAGAATGTGTGATTCCACCCCTGGTCTAGATGTAAGGCTTTCGAAATTCAAGGTCTGACAGGACAACCCAAGAGATATGGCTGAGAGCAAAGGGAAAATTATGTAAAGAGACAAATACATATTGGAGAGAATTCTCTGATTACTTCAGACAATATATAAATAATTTTTGATATGTGTTATATAAAGATATGCATGACCCCCTGGGAATATCTAACTGTGATTACATATGATGCAGGCACAGGATCAAAAATGTTTACAAAATTTCTATTAAAGTGTGTCTGGACCCCCTCTTCTAACTCTGGTTAGATCTGATGCAAGGATAATGAATGAATACATCCAGAGAGGTCTGAAGCATCTGGCCAAGGAATGAAGAGTAACTTATTAAGTAGAATAATTTCATCATGTGTTAATATGTTACAGAGAAGCCCATCGCTGGTTTTTTTACATGTCCATAAGACCATGCAGAAATAGGAGAGGAGAGGAAGGGCAAACACTGGCTTTAATAACAGACAATAGAAGCCTTCATTTGCTTAAAGATAAATGGGGTGAAATAACTGATTTCCTGATTGCCTACAGACACATTTCTGTACACAACTCTACTTGAGGCAACATTTCAGAAGAGTACTAAATTTAGGAGTTGCTTAGCTGTCCCAAATTTACTGTTTCTGCAATTACCTACAGAATCTCAAAATAAAAGAATAAAGAAGACCTGAGGTGTATCACTTACGGTGTCTGATACCTTTCACTGAATCAAATCATAAGCACAAGACTGTTCATTTCTCCAATTTAAGTGAGAAATTAAAGCAAACCCAAAGAGAAAAATTAAGTCAGAGCTAAATCAAGCCAGCATTCTCCCTAAGCCGAGAACTGTGCACACTCCACGGCTGGAGTAACGATGTCTAAGTGTGTGATCTGGGCTTAAGATAGCACTGTGTTGCCAGGAGGGATGGTGGAAACGTCACTCTGGACACCCTCAGGTGACTTCCCAGGCTTTGCTGTTACTAATGGAATGCTGCTTTTAATGCTCCAAACAGAAAACAAGCCTGTGAAGACAGCTGTTTCAACTGATCAGCATTCTGGGTATGTGTCTGGCCATGGAAAGGGTGAATTACATGCCCCTCATCTATCACTGCATCTGCCCGCGCAATTTACTGGCATAATAACATGGAGCAGAGATACATAATGGTTCAACTGGCTGAGGAATTAAATTACTTGGCCTGAGAAAACTCAGGTCCAGTTCTTATTACCATAGCTTTGATTTCGGAATTAAATTTAGATGTCCATGAATTCAATTATCTATTTGGACACTGTTTCAAATGGTAACACACGAATGTGTTTTAACGGTGTTGCATCTTCCCCTAGAATGCTAAATATGCCAGCATGACAACTTCTAATTGCAGTTTTCATGAGTACCAGGATACACTGAAAAGGAAAGAACTGCTTTCCTCTGTCACTTCACACATCAAACATTTGCTCTGTGATGTGACTGAGGTCGGGTGATTTTTGAAAGCTCATGAGAGGTATAAAAAGGCTCAAGGAGGTAGCAGTTTGTGGAATTACGAGCCTGAGCATCACAGAACAATGTCTTATAAAACTCACAACAGAGCATGCACTTGACAATACGGAAGGAGATTCATGTAACATTTACAAACTTTAAAGGCTGTCAACCTAGAGCAATTGTTTTTTTTTACAGATTTTAAATACTAACAGTAAGAAACACTTCCACAGAATGAGAGCACCATTTGGAAATGCTGACCATCCCAGGAGTGTCTAAATGTATTAAAGAGGTCAAAAGGACACTCCTACAAGGAAATAAATCACTGATGATAAAATTTTACATGTCAGCATGCAAGATTTTTCACTGGTGAAGGATAAACTGTTCGCAAAGGTGACTCCTTTTATTTCTAAATAAAGGCTGACCTTGATAGAGCGCTACTCGCAACTGCCTCCTGATAGTTTCTTTAGGGAGCATGATTCATATACCGCTTCCAATTCTTTCTTATGAAATCAAGCACAATTCACCACTTACAGTCTCTAAAAAAGTCATAAAACATTCTGGAAAAGGCAAAACTAGACAGGAAAAAGATTACTGGCTGCCGGGGGCTAAGAGGACAGGGAAGATAAAAATGCAGAACACAGAGGATTCTTAAGGCATTGAATCTATTCTATATGACAGTGTTGACAGAGAGGTCCTTAAACATCTGTCCAAACATACAGCATGCACATGAAGAGTGAATCCCGATGCCAACTATGGGGTCTGGGTGATAGTGATGTCAGTGTAGGGTCACTGACTGTAACAAATGTGCCCAGGTGATTGGCATGTGGATGATGGTAGAGAATACACCTGGGGAAGTAAAGGGTACGCGGGATATCTCCCTATCTCCTGCTCAATTTTACTGTGAATTTAAATGGTTCTCCAACCGAAAACAAAAAAATTCTGAAACCAAAAAATTAAATAAAGAAAGAGTTATCAAAGTTCTATTCTTTCATAGCCTCTGTTAAGGCTTTTTCCTTCCTATTGTAGAACAAACAATGGAGAGAAAATGTCACGGGCGAATGGAAATAATCACGAGATCTAGACTTCTGTAGTGACGAAGGGAGAGTGAAAACAACCCACGTCAAGGAAAGGCCAGTGGGGCAGTCTCCACAGCAAGCAGCTGAGACTCATAAATCTCAATGTGGAAAAGAAGAAAGGGTCTGCGGGAGTGTCCTAGAGTAGGGAATAGAGCGACGACAAAGGAAATTTTGCACAAAGACAAACAGATGATTCCCCCATCTTTGCCTTAGCTCTTAGGGCTGCCAGAGTTTTACAACTGGAAAATACAATGGCTGCGTAATTCACCATGTCCCAAGACAATGCAGTTTCTGAAATTACTGTTAAATTAGGAAAATCGGAACTCACAGAAAATGTGAAAAGGAATTTGTTCTCTTTGATTCTGAGGAAAATTTTCCAGATGGGCTGAAGAGAAGAAAAAGCCAGTATCTCCTGTTTCAAGGCACTGTTAGAAGCCAGGCACAAGAGGACATACTGTGTGAGTTCATTTATGTAAATTGTGAAAACAGGCCAATGTCCAGGCACAAAAACATAGGGGAGTCCGAAAGCTGAGGCAGGAAGGGCAGGAGGGACTGGGGAGACTTCAGGTCCGGATTTGGTGTGGCCATCTGGTTGTACTCAGCTTCGCAAATTCATCAAGCTGTATCACCTGTATTATGTGCTCTTCCCTTTACCTTACAGGTAAGTAAAGGTTTGCAAGGGGATTCTGCAAGAATAATATCTCAGTCTCTTTAAATACTCTTTTCTGAGGGACTGAAGGGAAAAAAGTGGTTATGATCTTAAACATTTTTTTTTAAACTCTATAGCTCCTTTCATAATGGTCTCATTAACAAGGCTGAATGAGTTAAATAACTCATCTATACTGGTTATTGCATTAATCCAGTGATATTTTGTATTCAAATGGCTAAATCTATTGTGTTATTATGATTACTTAAAAAAGTACATTAATGTTGTAGAATTAGAATATCTGTTATACCAGCTGGTAGTATCATCTAAAAATTGATTCCAGGAAATTTCTCTTTAGCAGTCTCCTGAATTTCACTACACAGTACTGTGATTTCACTTTTGGTGGATTAGTTCATGGTCAGATGTAGTCTGAAAATATTAAATCAAAAATTTCATAAATAAGCAATATTCAAGCCTAAAATAACTTTAATTAGAGTATAATGCTGTAATTACTGTGTTGTTATTAGTTATTGCTGTTAATCTCTTCCTGTACCTGAGTTATACATTAAATTTTACCATAGGTATATATGTACAAAAAAACAGTATATATAGGATTCAGTACTACTGAAGTCTAGGGCATCCATAAAACATCTTGAATATACATTCTAGAGTAAGAAGGGACTACTATAGTTGGCTGTCTTGATGGCATAAATCCTTACAGCAAATACTATTTGTTAGTTACTCAAGGCCATTCCTAACTCTTTTCTCCCTTTCCTGACTACAGAGATGTATTGGTTAGTTTCCTGTTGCTGGAACAAAATACTGTACTGGACATCCATGATTTGTAGGAGGAGAGGTTTATTTTAATTCACAGAGTTAGAAGTTTCAGTCCACGGTCAGTTGGTGCCAAGGCAGAAACATCATGGCAGAAGGACATGGCAGAGGAAAATGACTATCCTCATGGCCAGCAAACAGAAGCAAGGAACACCAAGAGAAGAAGGAGCCAAAGACCAAATGTAGGCCCTAACGCCACACTGGCATGACACACTACTTCCAACCAGGTCCTACCCGCAGCAGCCCGGTCAGCTCCAAAATCATCAATGAGTTTACCCACTGATGAGCTTAGTGCTCTAGGAATTCAGATCAGCTCTCCAGAGGTCTCTTAATCCACTCAAACTGACAATCAAGATTAACTGAACAAGAGGGTAAATACCAAACACTCCATATCCCGGGCTCCCTTGTGGCTGGGAAGGCCTTGTGACTGACACATTCTCAATAGTTAGATGCCAAAACAACTTAGGACTTCTTAATGCTTTTGATGTCAGGACCTCTTAGGCTTCTATGGAAGTTTTTATTTTCCAGATGAAAAGGTTAATTCTCAGTGGCCACAGCTCTTTTGTTTACCTTTTACTCTTCCACATTTTTCTAATGAAAGGGGAAAAGCCACCAGTCAACCTTCAGGTGACTAACATTAGTGTCAATGGGTGTGTACTGTCAGTTAAGCATAGTTCAGTGAAAAGACAGTCAACTATCTTTGCATTAGTGTACCAGCCTCAGCTCCCTAACACTGAAGACTGGGCTGTCTGTTATTGGTAGCTAAAAATTTTCCTTACAGATGGTTCATAAGTGCAGCTGGGACCAGAAGTTAAGGAATTCACTCTAGGAGGATAACAAGAGGACTGCAATACCAACAATTTGTGACTCAAGCAATTAAGGGTGAGCTGCAGGCCACATCATTTATCTGAAATTAGGCTGCACTCTTTAATTCTTTAATGACATTGTCTTTAATGACACCTATTCTGGGTGAGAGATTCTACTCTTACTGCTGTATGAGTAACAAAAATACTGCACATTGTGTGCTTCAAAAATTCAAAGAACAAAGTGATTCTTTTGAGCAAGAGATGTCTGAGCAGGTAGAAAGTGAAAAGTGGATATTGCATGGGGCAAGAGTAGCATTCAACCCACAATCAGGAATAATAGGTAAGTCTGCGTAAAACAGCACTTCAAATGGGCAGTGAACTTTAACAGTGAGGTAGGCTAAACTGTATAGGATATTCTCACATTTTTTCTATAGACAATGGACAGTTAAGCATTTGAGCTGAAACGGATATGCACAGATGGATTACAAACCCAAAATGGCAGTGCATCTGCTCATTCAATCATTGAACCATTCCATCCCATTAAAGTACCTCTCCACGTCACACACTAGCCATTCCATCAGTAATACTCACTGTACTTTTTATCAAGTTTTAGGAATTACTCAAGGCATGAGGGAAGTGAACAAGACAAGGTTCCATTTGGGGGGAACGTATATATGAGCAGGAGAGGCCCCAGTGAACAAATAAATACCAACAGATTTCAAAGGGTAAATGGGCTAACATGCTAACAAGTGACTGTCAGATGTTTAGGGGGACAGGGAAACCATTTCAAATACAGTGGCCGTGGATGGGCTCTGCAAGTCATGGGAAGCAAGATTCCCAACACCCAGTCAGGCACTGGGAGAACAAGGCGGTGGACGGATGGGTAAAGCAGGCTGAGGAGCAAATGAATGCAAAGGCCAGCAGGATCCAGGAAGACACCAGAGAGACAGTGTGCCAAGGGAGCTGTGAATGAAGGGGAGATGCGCAGAGTCAAGGGGTGGCCGCACACAGGCAGAGAGGGCCCAGCAAAGCCATGAGATGCAGCTGGAACGACTCGGTCAGATTTAAGTTTCCATGATGACTCCACTGCTGGGTGGAGAGGCACTGAGAGAGACAAGAGCAGAAGCTGAGGGCACACATGGTGTCAGGAGCTAGGTGTACACTGCAAAGCAAGGGCAGCTCAGGGGGCAAGCAATCACCGGGACGGACAATGCCCTCCCTACTTGTGTAAATGTAAAATTACTATCATGGTAACAATTGTGGATGCTTAGCATACCCAAAAGGATGAGATCTGTGGGAATCCGAGGTGTCCAAGAGGAAGGGGGGACTGGGCTGTGATCGGAAGAGGCTTGTGTGAACAAGTCGCATGGGCTGGAACATTTAAAGAACAATCTCCCTTTGCTATATCCTCCCAAAGTCATGGTAAGATAAATATTTCAACAAGGGAGAAACCATCTACTAATACCTCTAGGACATGGTAAATATACTTGAGAATCAAGTGACTCGTAAAAAATGTGAGTGCTTTTAAAAAAAGGCACTCACTCCGACCAAGTCAGTGTTATGATACAAAACACTTCTCTGAATTCCAGGAGTTAAAGTCACACAAGGCTGGGTCTTGATGCAGGCTAGGATCAGTGTACAAACCAAACACCATGAAGGGTATTTTTGAGACTCAAGAACAATCTATGGACTTTGCGTCCAATGGTATTAAAAATTATTGTTAATTCCGTAGGTGAGATGGTGTCATTGGTGCTCTGCAGAAAAATGATCTTAGGTTTTATAGTCACAAGGATATATTTAGTGTGCTCACTGTCTGAACTTTTCTTTACAATATTTTGGCCTCATAAAAAGCACATTAAAAGGGGGAAATGATATTCTGGCAAGAGTTTTAAATTTGGAATATAATTACGGTAAATGCTAAATTGCTTTTTTAAAAAGACTATCTTGGAGGCAGAAAAAAAAAAAAAAGAAGTCATACATAATGAAAAGTATATTATCATCCTGACAGCTTTATGAGCCAACTAGGATTAAGGAGAAGGACCCAAGGTGATAAAAAAAGTTTCAGAGTCATTTTAAGTTCTTGATATGCTGAAACAAAATTACAGGTAATCAGATATTATGGCAGAAAACTTTGAATGAGCCAATTCCCCATGGCCACAGACTTAGCTATTGGTAAGTATAGATATATCCTAAACCATTTCAGTGACAGTGGCAATGGACGGGTTCTGCAAGTCATGGGAATCATAGTATGATGTATTATATGATGATCAAAGCCACATTTTCCAGAGCTATGCTCTGTGTGGTGTTGCCACCTGTCAGCCTTAGTATAACGGGGCCAACTTATTTACCCTGTGGATTCTACCCTCTTTAAAACAGGACAGCGGTATTAATTACTTTACGAAGGGCTGTGAACAGTTACTACAAATAAAATACTTGGCAAAACATATAGTAAGAGCTAACTATTGTTATTATTTCTTTGCTATTATTAGGCTACAGCTTAAATTTATGTTTATGACATTTTCCCTTTTAATGATACTACATTTTTAAAAGAGTATAAATTAACTTGTTTTTGGTACACAGTTTTCCTTGAGGCTTATTATTTGGGAAAAAAAGTCTACAGTAAGACCTCTTCTTTATTAGGCAGTATCAGAGCCCTTTGGAGGATGAGCAGGTAAACAAGCATAGAACAGTACCATAAGTGATGTGCACACCAAGTAAGAGACTGAAAAAAAGTCAGGCTTCGGTCTGTCTGTACAGGCTGTACAGGATTTTAGTGGATGGTACTAAGAAAAAAAAAAGCAAACATTGGTAATTAGATTGATTAGATAGTCACAAACCAATGACCAGAGACAGACTGAAGTACAATTTGTTGAGGAGGTAATAAGTGAACTGGAAGTATAGAATTCTACAGAGATGAGTAAGTGAAAAGCGTCTTTTGCAGACATAGGAAAATACCATCTTAATCTAAAATGCAGCACTTAATAGGAAAGCTTTGAGCAAAAACGTGGCAAGGTTAGTCTACTTCCGTAAGAACGAGCTGGTGGGAGCATGAACAGGCAGGTGAGAGTGACTGGGGTAGGAGGAGCCCTGGAAAGCAGAACCACACATGAGGGAAGGGAAAGCTCTGAACAATATATAACCGGTGATCCTGCAGATGACAAGGTTTTGCAAAAAGATGAATCTAGTGCTTGAAGATGGAGAGAAAGGGTGGAGATGGTTGCTAAGGGCAACAGAAGATACAGCCCACAGAACAGATGGCAAGTAACAGAAGTAGATGGATCCAGCTTTGATCACGATGAATGTAAAATGCTGAGACACACTGTAGAAGATGCATCCAGCAGACAGGTGGAAAGAAAGATTTAAAAATTTCAGACAACACACACACAGTTCTGGGCGGCACCGCTTTTCTATTTTCATTAAACAAACGGCACTGCACGTTTTTGTTTTTGTTTTTAAAACTGAAGAGTTATGCTTCCCAAAAGACTACAGATAATGGGTCCTCAAAAAAAAATTTTCTATTTTCAGTTAAAGAACCTAAAATCTTATACATATGAGGATACATTCCAAGACCTTTGGTGAATACCTGAAACTGCAGGTATTTAGTAATGAATTGTATCTATATCCTTTCTCCCTATATATCTATAGTAAAGTTTATTTTATGAATCAGACATAGTAGTTCATAATAACGATAATAAAGTAATAGTAACTGATAATAAAGTAGTGCAATTGTAACAATATACTATAATAAAAGTTAAATGAAAGTGGTCTCTATCTCTTTTGCTCTCTGTGTTCTCTCTCTCCCTCTCAAAATATTGCATCATACTCTTCTCCTGTGGATGAGGTATTTCACAGGTTCTCTGTGGCATAACCAAATTGCCAGCACTATTACTTTTGCACTATGGAGCCATTATTAATTAAAATAAGACTTATTTGAACACAAGCTCTGTGATGCCACAACTGTCCATCCGATATCTGAGATGACTACCAAGTCACCAACAGGTAGTGGATACAGTGTGAGCCTGCAAGACAAAGGGATGTGTCAGCTTCTCAGTGGAATGAGGCAGATGGCACAAGATATTACTGCACTAGTCCAAAGGGCATGACATTTGAAATTTATGAGTTGGGTTTTTTAATGAAATTTTCCACTTAATATTTTCAGACCCTGTGAACCAAAACTGTGGATAAAGGACGACTGCTTTATATGAAAAGTCATTCAGTGCAGCTTGGAAAGAATGATCAGGGGAATTCATTCATCTGGGGCAGTGACAGCAAAGCTGACGCAGAAGATGGAAATAAACCCACCAGGATCCTGGGGCAAATCATCATAAACAGTGAGCGGTGTCCGCCCTGGGGCGACCAGGCAGGTCATGTCATGTTGATTTGTGTGACACTGAGTCAGCAGGACAGAGAGAGGGACTGAAGAAAGAATGGAGAGGCAGAGAAGAGCCGGGTCAACATGGTAAAACCTGGAAAGAATGTAAATTAGATGAGGACCTGCCACAAACTGCATGTTTAATGACTGTTACCCTTCCATGGCATGCCACAGTAAGGCTTCATTGTTTTTTCCCTGCAGATTCAGTTTTTAAGTGTACTGAAAAGCCATTAATGCATCAATAACTGGGGAGTTCTACTATGAGGTTTATTGATACATATGCTTTACACCTGGCTGCTGCATAGAAGATGGTTTAGAGCATAAAAGGGATAAAGGGTGAGTGTAGAAGGGAGAGACTGAGAATATACATGGTAGAATGTGCAGTGACTCCGGCAAGAAATAACGGTAGTTTGAACTAGTACAGCAAACAAGGAGCAAATGCCACAAATGAAAATACTATAAATCTAAAAGAGGGAACCAGGGAGCCAAGGGTATAGCTCAGTGGCACAGTGCCTGCCTGATCCTGAGTTCAATTTCTGGTACCAAAGGAAGGAAGGAAGGAAGGAAGGAAGGAAGGAAGAGAAAAGAGGGATAACCAGGGACAGGATTTTAGAGGATGATACTTTAAAAAAACAAAAAAAGCAAACATTGGTAATTAGATTGATTAGATAGTCACACACCAATGACCAGAAGACCTCCAAAACTTTATGCATAGAATGCATGGGGGGCTGGGACAAGAAGTAACAATGAGAGCAAAGTTAAATAAGAAAAAGTGCTTCTGAGAAAGGCAGAGCAAATGGACTTATTAACCCTAACATGCTTTACAAATGCAAATTTCCTTCCTAGGCATTTTCAAAGTCCTGAGTCCAAAGCCGGCTGGACCTGTCTGTACTAGTACACTAACTAACTGGAAAGATAAAGAGGTCATAAAGGAAAGCACTACCTCACTTGCCTGTCACTATACTAAAGACAGAGCAAACTCTTCATTCAGTTTAGGAGTCATAGGCAAAGACCATAGTTGCCCTACTTATTGTACCTGAAAGAATGACCATACAAGGGCTAATCAAAACACACAGTATGTATTACAGTAGAAGACATTGCTATTAACTCCCCTCAAAATACGCTTTCTTGCTTCAAACACATTTATGCCATCATTCTTGCCACTTTCTGAATCAATCCTGCAAGTCCTCTTTTGTGAGTGCAGCTGTTTGTGTTTGTACTTGTGCTGTTGTGACTGCCTTCATGTCCTGAATTGAATCAAAACGTTTACAGCAATTTCTGTCAAAAAAAAAACATTATAGTGCGTTTTCATTTACCTTATTCAGCAGCTCTGGCACTGTGCAACTCCTGGCTCTTACTCAGAGGTAAAACGACCATGAAAGGCAAATGTTTTGACTGAGGACACTGAGACAGCCATGACACTGTAACTAGAGACAAGAAGGAACTACTCCAGAACTGCTTCAGAAGTGGAGAGAACGATGGGATAAGTGTGCCCAAAGTGAGAGTTTTTGGAGGGTGATCAACGGCAATGTGTCTTCTACAATAAGCACTCTTTTTTTGTATAACCATTCACTATCTTGTTTGATCGTACCTCATAGAGCCAACTGACCAGTGCACACCGGCAAAGAATGCCTTCAAACAGAGGGAAGTTAAAGCCTATCTTGTTAGGAATGGTCTATGCATTAAGTGTTACTAAGTGAGTTATAGCACCAATGTCAGATTGGACTATATGTCTATATAGCACCAATGTCAGATTGGACTATATGGACTATATGTCAGATTGGACTATAACTGCAGGAGTGCCCAGAAATGTTACATCTAACGCCTTAGCATCTTAAGGTGTGCTGTGACTGGTTCTACCATCATTAAATTACATTACATGCAATGTTGCCATCCTGGAACTACCTTGTAAACACATTTTCATAAAACTAAAGTGCTTCATTGCTACTTCTGATGTGAATGACTCTTTGGCTCCAATTTTCCAGTGATAGTAGCTACAAAATTCTCCCAAGAACTGCTTGGGGGTAACTGATTAACATAATATCCCAAGGATGTACAAGAGGAAACACATGAACAGTGTCTTCCTAGAAGGAGAAGATTAAAACTCTGAAATATGTTCCTTTATTTATTATTAGAATTTGAAAGAAAACTTCAATTATTTCTGAAATATAATTCAAATATAAAATTCAAAGCCTTAAAATATAAATAGAGGATGCTCTATTGCTATTTCCATAGCTCCTGAGTGTCTAAAATATCCAAAAGAGCTCAAATCTATTCTATATTAAATTTATAGCCGTTTTCCAAACATAGAAAATCATGTAGTATTTTTGTTTCCCTAAAACATAAAAGGGACTCCTACATATTTAAATTTGTGAATTAAGAATAGCATTAATTGTTTACTATGCAAACTTATTTTAATAATGATCTCAACCTCATCTAGGACAAAGGGTGTAACAAACCATTCTCTGTTACAAACAATTACAATAATTACAAGGCCTAACCACTTTTAAAAGAACTAATTAAAAAGGGAACATATTATTATAGTCATAATTATCAAACCAGAGGTGGGAGAATAGTCACTGAGTCCTAAGCAGCCCTTTATATTCGACAGTATGAGGTAATGGGAGGGCAAGTCGTGATCTGACTAAGTAAAACATCAGCCCCACGCTAGCCTGCCCCTCCCCACCTCAGAACTGCACTCTATGCATTATAAAGACGAACGCTGTACATTGTAGCAGTTCAACATGTTTCACATCTATTATTTAGTAGCTATAAAACTAAGGACTCTGGTATAGATTGGCAATTTTTCCCATGCTAGAAGCAAGTAAACAGACTCAAGAAGATATATTAGGTTCAAAACACTTCACCTTTGAAAGATCACTGTATGTACTAACACCTTTCTTCTTTCCTTATCTACTTGCATACATTCAGGTGACGTTTCTTCCACTAAATGGAATAAGTCTACTATAATCTGCAATTGTACCTTTAAACGCTGGACATAGTGAAAATGCCATTTCATCAACATAACGGGTGAAAAAGGAAGCTAAAGTTAGCTCTTACTTGGGAGACCTGTGGTTTATTTCTAATCAAAAGAGTTTTCAGTTTCCTTAGCTTATTTTCTTAATGACTGACTACCTTCTACAACAAACACAAGTTTATTATAATTTTGCTGAGTTCCTTGTAACAAATTATCAATACTAGCTTATGCCACCTGGTTCCAGTAAGGGAAATATTTTTGTCCCTCCATGCTGATGCATAGATTTGGGGGCCAAAGTAAAATAAATAATTTTAAAGATCATTTTTGCATGCGACAACAGTGACTCCCAAAAGAACAAGGGGTTTTATACGGAAGATAACTATATCCAGATGTTGGTTTCAATAAGAAATTAGAGTTTGTAGGTCCTAGTGTGAGAAAAATCATAAAGGTTTGTATTTTCTTCTTTTTTTTTGCCTCTCTGTCTTGTAACTCAGAAAACTTGGGATAGTTTCATTGCAAGATGGAGGAAAAAAAAAAAAAGAGTCCCTGCTACAATTGGCTTACAATCCCTGGTAGGAATAACCTAACCCTCCAAGTAACTCTTACAAAGGCCCCGAGCTTGAGCGGCAGACATCCTGTGACCGGGCAGCTGTGCCACTAGATCTCAGTAAGCAGTTTCACTGCCAGAAGGACCTCAGATGGCAGCAACCCAAGTCTGCACTGTGAAGACACCTCGTCTTCCAAACATCACCTGCTTGGAAACCAAAACAAACCCCATTGGTTTGACCTCACATCTGTAATCTGGTTAAGGCTATTAAAGTGTTTTAGTTTTCTTCCTGACATGTATGCAGTCCAAGTTTATTAAATTCAGAAATTCAGCATTTCTAAAAAGACCTCAGAACTGGCAGCCAGTTTCCTCAAGAGAAAAATGCAAGCTTCTGCTATTCTCCTATTCATCATTTTCAAATCAGTTCTCTTATTTCAGTATGAGAGTCAGACAGCCTCAAACGTCACCAGAAGCTGCCAACCCAGCATTATGACAGTTGCTTCTCAAAGCCGTAAGCTGTTTCATCAAATCCATTCTTCCTTGACTCATCCACTGGCAGAAATTTTAGGTTTTAATTTATCTTTGTATGATTCACTTTCTGACCCTCTAAAGTTGCTGGCTTTTCTTCTCCCTGGAGCATTTAATACCACTTTCTTAAAATGCAGCACAGGAAAGCAGCTGCAAGATTATCTATTCATAAAACAGTTCAACTCCAGAGATACAAATAAAGACATTTACAGCCAATCAGAGCTTCCCGCTTTCTCATCCAATTTTAAAAACAGGAAAAGTACTGACCCATAAATAGACAAAGTCTGAGATAGCCTGAGATCACTGGTTACCTGGAGGACAATATGTATGAGCTTACTACTTGATGGGATGATGAGTTTTCACAAACTGCAAAGATAGTATGTGTGAAATACCCACTCTGTAATACTATCTGGTTATTGTTTTCTGAGAAAAGTTCTTGGAGCACAGAGACCATAATTAAATTGGCTTGCAGCCACACCTAACACTATGTCACTCACAAATCCAGCCTTAACAAGAGCCTTCCATGCTGGTTGCAGTAATGACCCTCAAGAAGATTTCATCCTTTGCTGGTCATGGTGACACATGCCTGTACTCTTATCACCTTGGAGGCTGAGGTGGGAGGACTGCAGGTTTGAGGACAGCCTGGACTACATAGTAAGACCCTGTCTCAAAAAGATTTCACCCCTAGGGGCTGGGGATTTAGCTCAGCGGCAAAAGCGCCTGCCTGGCACGCGCAAGGTCGTGAGTTCGGTTCCCGGTACCGGAGAAAAACCAAAAAAAAAAAAAAAAAAAAAAAAGATTTCACCCCTATGCTCAGCATCTTCAGGTGCAGTAAAGGTCTGTTGGGGCTGGTCTTGTGGCGCCTACAGTGAAAATCAAGATGCTTAAGGTGTTTACTTTTCTGTCCACAAGGGGCAAAAGCTCAGATGGAGAATTTTCTTAGAAAAAGCATGATTTTCAAAAGAGCAATTTCCTTAGCATTCCAATGCTAAAGAAATCTCTAAGTCAGAGTTTCTCAACCCCAGCACAACTGACCTCGCTGTGGGATTGTTCTGTGTACTGTAGGACATTTTACCAGTGTCCCTGATTTCTAGACACTAGATGCCTCCGAATTGCCTCCCAATCCCTAGCCCCACTGTGACAACTAAAAATGTTGCAGATACTTCCAAAGATCCCTTAAGTAGAAGTTACTTCCAGTCGAGAAATACTCTTATAATCTGATGTTTATCTATTCATTTCTTTAATCACAGAATGCTTGCCAGCAGCTAAGGGAGTTGAGCTGGTCTCATTGCTGTAACTCACACTTCCTCAAATTTTTGCCTACAGTTATTTTTACTAAAGAGCTCCGATTTGACACTAGGGACTAAAAAAAAGACTTGCTGGTTCCAATAAGAATGCCACTGAATGAAACAGTTTTTATCCAAGAAGCTCAAATAGAGATGAATACTACCTTCATTTGTAGCTGCAATTTCATTTTATTCCATGTTACTTTTTCAAGCATTGAAAATACATTCAAGTAGTCACTTTGGTTAAGTGCTACTGCTAAGAAGTTATAAATTTCCCTTTGGTCTCCACAATTTTTTTCCCCACTACCTCTAGCTTTAAAGATTTGTGATGCAATTTTACTTGATTACGGCATGCCTAGAATGATATTCCTTAGTTTTTTTTCAAGACCAATTACTTTCAATTATCTGTGTTGACCTGAGCCACCATGACTGCGCTTGTGTGTATATGATGTGAATAGCAATTTAATTCAACTCAAATATTTGTGGAGCACCTAACTTGTAGAAAACTACACTAAATGTCCTCATATGTCAAATAACACATGCCTCACCATAAATATAAATAATTCAGGTAAACAGGATAGGCTGCTGACCCTTGGAGTACAATCAGGGTCCACTGGACACAATTTTATTCTGAGTTTCTTTCTGAGCAATTCTTTCTGCTAATTGATGTTTCTCATTTTATTCTTGGAGAAAAAAATTAAATGAGTAAAATCATTCCATAAATAGTACATAAGTGCACTGAAGTTTTATGTCTAAGATATACTATGGATATTAATCTGAGCTTCCCTATATTTTACAGCATTTTTCTACTTTTATCGTCCCCCAAGTTGCCTTGTCATTACTCAGCAACTACGTTCACACGTGATAAGGAAGGCCAAATAATCAAGGACTGATGTGGCTTCCGAAAAGGATGATGTAATCAGGAAATTATCACATTTTTAGTGACCGTGTTCCTGAAGTTCTGCCTCATCTTTCCAGAAGGTATTGTATACATTCCGAGACTTTCACTGAATATAATGAAAATCAGAACTTTGCATTTCCTGTGTATTGGCAGGAAGGAAAACCAGACAGGAGACTTTCGGCAGGTACTAGACAAATGAGAGGACGAATGCAATGGGTTGTGTAAGCTAACTCTCAGACAAAAAACCTTCAGATAAGGGGATCCTGGATGACGTTTCTCAGGCTCCACAATTATCAAGTGAGCAACATATTTCTAAGAACAAAAAGAAAACAGGACATTCTCATCCACCCATTTCCTCAATAGGAGGACATCATTGCTCAATATTTTGCGAGAAAACCAAAAACCAAGTATTCTTTCCTCTTGTGTGGTGCTTTTACAACAAATTTCATGTTGATTGTTCCACAAAATTTATTTCGTGTGGTCTGGAAGTGGATAAATGCCCAAGGCAGCAGTAGGTATCAAGGGCATTAGAAGGAAAAACAGATCATGTAGAAATTATTAAAATCATGTTAAAAAAAAAAAGAAGAGTAGTGCACACGGCCCAAGGAGTCAGTGGTGTCCCTCCTGACAGGGAGGAGCAAGGCGACCTCTTGCTGTCCCCAGAAATCAGCAAAGCTGATTTAGTTCACTGGATTCACTGCAGACTGTCATTTTTAATGTGTTTCTATGTGCACACTCATGCACATTCACAGTAATAAACTGGGAAGTGACCTTAACTGAAGAAAACTCCTGAGCTACCCCAGACACCCTTCAAAAAGATTCAGTCAAAAATAATCATTTATTTATCAAGATCTATCTTAAAGGGCATTTTTAAAAATCATATAATTTTCCAGGAAGATAGGTGTGGATTGCTGAAACAGGTATTTTAAACTGATCAGAGAGCTTAATCATTGTAATACTACAGGAGGAAATACTGAGTTATTTATAAATAAAATTTTGGAGCAACATTTACTTTATCTTTATTCAATGACAGACCTCTTTTCCAATGAGATCCTAAAAGAGCTCATTCTGCAAGGAATGTTTCTTTAAATGCCTCATTAGTAGTAGCATGGACCAGACTCCATCTCCCAAGCAACAAAGTACAATAAAACTGGATGAAATCCCAGTCCAGGTGGATCACAGGTCCTTTTTCCTCTCCCCCTCTAAGAAATGTAATACAGTGTCCTCTGGTGACATTTAAGTTAGATGTGCTGAATTCACACTCTGATTCTGCATTTCAGGTGTCACAAGTAGGGCTCTTCAAGAAGCCAGGAAGCTCTCCCACCTGTATCTGGGTAGCATGCAGCAGCTTTCTCTGTTTGCCTACAGCCTCTATCAAAGGAGCAGGAATGCAGACCTGACCCCGGGGCGATAGAAAAACAAGTTCCAGAATGACTGGAGTGAATGCTATGCCTGCATCCAGCAGGGATCTGGCCTCTCACTGCCTTCTTTCTTCATCTACCCATGTGAGCAGACACACGTCTTGACTTGGATACTGCCCCCAAATCATAGGTCCTGGAAGAAAACCACACGTTCCAAATCACAGAGAAATTTCTTGTTTATTTATATTCTTTGTTTGTTCGGGGGTTTTTTGGTTTGATTTTGTGAGTGTGTACATTGTTTTAGTTTTTTTGCTTGTCTTTGCTTTGTTCTTTTTCTCTTCTTACCTTTCCTTTCCTTTTTCACTAGAGTATAGGGGATTAGGGAACTTTCCTTTGTCCTTCTTTTTTGCTTTTTATCCCTTTTTTCTTTTTCTTTATTTTTTCCTCTTCTCTCTTTTAATTTTTCTTCCTGTAACTTTTTTTTTTCTCTCTTATATTTACTCTATATAGTTTTTCTTTTTTCTTTCTATAGTGGTACAGCCACTGTGGAAGTAAGTGTGGTAATTCCTCAAAAAATTAAAACTAGAAATTCCCTTTGACCCAGCTAGATATCTTCCCCAAACAGTTAAAGACATCACAGTGATGTAAGCATGTTTATAGCAGAACAATTCATAGTAGCTAAATCTTGGAAGCAGCCTATACATGCATCCACAGATGAACAGATAAAGAAAATGTGGTATTTATATACTACTCTGCCATAAAGTAAGATAAACTTGAGTAATTTGTAGGAAAATAGAAGCACATTGAGACCATAACCTTAAATGAAGTAAACCAGAGACAAAAGCTTAAACATTGCATGGTTTCTCTAACATGAAACTCAATATATAAACAAAGTGCAAAACAAAAGACAGACCAATAGGGGGGAAAAAGCCAGAAAAAGTTACTGTAATCCAACCTGGATGATACACCTAAAACTGTATTTTGATTTAGTATATAGCAACTGTCTTATGTATTTTACAAGGTTTTTTTGGCTTACTAGTATGGCTGTTAATCTGTATGTATAATACTTAAAAAGGACTTATGGGATAAATTAAAGAAATTTGACTAGTTTGAATCAAGATGTGCAATGCTGAGATACATGCTAGAGTGCTGGGGCACAGCTTAGTGGTAGAGCGCTTCTCCAGCACATGTGAGACCTGTGTTTGATCCCTAGCACAGGAAAAAAAAGCGCTGAATGTTGAGGATCCAGTATGAAAAAAAAGAAAAAGGAAAAAAAGAATGTGAACTATCTTAATAATAACTATTTCATATTCATTAAATGCTGAAATAATATTTGGGACGTATTAAATAGGTTGTTGAGAATAAATCCACTGGTTTCTTTGCACATTTTTAAACCTGGCTATTGGAAAATATAGAAGTTCATAGGTGTCCCGCATTACATCTATTAGACAACTCTACTAAAATCTTGGTGGGCTCTATAACATCCAATTAGAGGTGGTTAAATCTGCTAGAAGCTATGCAAAAATGTTAAAAATATAAAACTCGATTTGGCTGTTTATTGAGGACCTCCACATAAGACATGCCAGGCATGTGAAATGTAAAATGGATTCTGGCATCTCAAAAGAGATATGGCTGCAATGAATTGTTCAGTAAGTCATGGTGTGAATTAAGTCTTACAGAAGAAATATAAGGAAAAGTTAAGTATAGCACAGGAAAGCGAGGTATTGGGAAATTCCTGCAAAGGAGTTAACATTTAAAACTATGTAGGATTCTGACCTGCCATGATAAGCCATCTTTATCCTATGGCATCTTTATTTGATGAAAAAGAAAAACTATTTTAGAAGGAGTAGAATGGCAGGAACACGAACCTACCCAACACTAACCTTGGCCTAACTGATAGGCCAAGGGTTTTACAGTATTGGCAGACAGAGTAATTTACATGTGTTAAGCTGAAAATGTAGGCTGGGGCCAAGTAGGGAATTCTGAAGGTCCTGCCCAGGAGTCTGGACTATTTTATTGGTGAAAGAAATAATCAAGTGTCAGCAGGATTGGAAATACACAGTAGAACGACTGGGAAGGCACTGAGAAGAATTCACTGGGAAGAGAGTGGAAGAGAATAATGAGACTAGTCAAGGCCATGAATAGAACACTAAAGGAATATAAACAACAACAGCACAGGTACAGGAGAAAGCGGGCCCATGGGTGTAGTAATGGGTAATCAAAGAGGTTATTTTAGAAGGCAGTAATGATGATGTAAATTCAGGCAGTGGGAAAACAGAAAATAGCAGATGTCTACGTAGAGGTGGAAGAGTCAATGAGACTGAAATGACAAGGGGAGGAGAAGTAGTGATCAGGACCTCAGGCAGAACACAATCCCAAAAGGAAAGACAAGAAGCAAAGGACTGGAAGAAGGTATGAGCGATGCTGAGGTTGATGGGGAGATCCACTGACTTATTCAACAAACACATAATGGATGTCTACCAAATGCTGGGAACCATTTTGTAAAAATTCACAATGGACAGCTGTGAAAGGGTCATCCGTAGAATAAGAAGAAGGGAAATGCTAAGAACTAAGGAGCATGGAGTTGCTAGATGGAAGATCATAAATCATCTACTAGGGATAGTTAGGTGCATCTACCTCAAGATCCCGGGTGTTGTTACAACATGAATAAGACATGGAATTAACTGGTACACTAACATAACTTGATACCTTAGCAAACTCAGCAGGAATTAGGGGCAAAAATTAATTTTTCCCAGACATGGAGAACTGAAGAAAATAGGTTTAAAATATGTAATAGGTATTAAGATGTCTAAGACATAAACAGAATACATAAAAATGGTTATCCATTGATTGACTTCAGCCTGGTTAGAAACACCAGAAGCAATGGGAGACAACATGAATTCCAAATCTAAATCATGATGAAGATTACTAGGAAAGGGTGAAACTCAGAGGACCTATCAAGGGTGTCAGGTGTCAGGTCAGAAGATCAGAATCAGAGGAGAAGGTGAAAGGTAGAAACCCCATGTGTGCACTATTTCCTAGGGAAGACAGAGTCCAAGGTCTGACAAGCCGTAGGTACCTCAAACTGATACAATGCATTTGATTTGGAAGAAGCTGACTGTAGTCACCTGGATACCAATTTGGATGATGAGATCACCAAAGCCAGGTACAGGTACAGTGACCATATGAACAGTATACCCACGTCTTTCAATTTACATCTGCACTCCTAGTATTATCCTGCTGTTTAGACAATATACTAAATGATTTTTATAGCAGTAGGTAATACAGAAAATTAAAAGAAAATAGTTTGGCGTTTGTAATAACGAGCACAGAGCAAGATGGTATAACAAGGGATAGGTATCAAAGAAGGTACAGTTATTCACTGACAGTAATAAAGGAAAAAGGGACTCCAAGTCAGAAGATCACCTTGTGCATGCACTTGCAGGTGTAGCGAGAAGAGATATAGGGAAAAAAAGGGCCGCTAGATAAGTGGCTTCCTGACATAATGTTAGTAATGCTTTCAGGTAGGAGAGAGTACAGGAGGAAAAGATCAAGATCCATTAAAATAGATTCCTAAATAAAAAGGAAGTTTTAAAGGACCCACAAAATGGGTTTCATGGAGAACAGGGCCTGGAAAAGGCCTGTCACTTTCAGGATAAAGTGAAAATATCCATTTTGAATTTTAGAAGTCCCTTATATAAGAATGATCAAGAACAGAGGTCACCAGAATTGACACAAGGTTACACATATGTATCTAGCACCTTAGAATTTTGACAGGAAGCATTCCTGGGTTAGTTAGCATTCTGTATGTTTATTTACATAGGATATTTAATTCAGTAATGGAGAACCATCAGGTATCCAATCTAGGCCTGGAACAAAGAAAGTGGGTGTGCAACTTGAAACTTCCCCTTTTACCACTAGACACACTGACGTCACGCTCTCACAGCACCGGTCACAAGAATGGTTTTCAAAGTCACTCTGAAATTTTCAAATCTGGATATGATTGAGGAAGAATATCAAAGACTATTTTTTTCAGTAAGTGAGAACCAGGACATTCTACTTTTAGACCAAAAAGGAATTAAACCGAAATCAACAGACATTCTGGCACATGGACCAGAGGCATGAAGAACCAGCCATGGCACAAAACAACAAATTGATCCTGTGGAAAAAAGATTTCCCATCAACAAACCCCACATCCCTAATCTTTCCTTCCCTAGGAGGAGGACATATATCATTAACTTTCAAGTTTCACAAGCACTGAAAAGTATTTGCAAGCTTTGTTTTCTTTTTGCTTATTTCTTCCTCTCATCCTTGGAAATTTTTGTATGTTTGCTTAGCTTTATGTTATGTCTACTGAATTAAAAAAAAAAAATCTTAACCTGATATAGAATGAACACAAAAGGCAAACCCTGATATAATTAGGCAACAGCCACTAAAAACAAGCATCCTTATATTAACTGATAAAAGGCAGCTTGCATTCCTGAATATACAGATTCTTGCATAAGGGTAAAATCACTTTTAAATTTTAAAGAACATTCTCATGCAGAAAATCTGTGCCTAAAGACAGAAAAGTTTCACTATAATCATGTCTTGTACTTCATATTTAATGTTTCTTTGGAGATGTGTAACACGAAGAACATCTAAGAGGATACTGGTAGAAAAACAGCAGTGATATAATCCTCATGTTTTGGGAGATGAGACAGCATAAAACCTATGAATGAATCAGATGAGATTCTAACATAAAAAAATCTGGTTTTAGGTTATTTGAATATAAATGCTTCCCTTTGATTAAAAAAGGAGTCAGATACAGTAATAAATTATGGGATTAAGATCGCAAAGGAAAAAAGGGTAAAAATACATCCTTAGCAATCACAAAACTGAGGCTCCTTTAAAAAAAAACAACTTTAACAAGCACATACAAATGACTTTGACTGCAGTTAGGAAGGAAAAGAAAAAGAAAGACAAAGAAATCCTGGCAAGGGGGCTGGGGATTTAGCTCAGCAGCAAAGCACCTGCCTGGCAAACGCAAGGTTGTGAGTTCAATTCCTCGTACCAGAAGAAAAACAAAAAACAAAACAATAAAAAAAAGAAATCCCTGCAAAACCCCCAAACTAAATCAGTCATTGAGATTACCAGATACAACATATGCAATTTAAGAACTATTGTTGAATTCCTACCATCTTGTATGGTGATGCTCTGTATCATTTCCAATAGTTTTTTTTTTTAATTACTTGTTGTCTTTGATTGTTTGATCAACCTTGCTTTCTTTGGTGGTGGACTGGGCAATTTTGTTGAAGATAACAGTGTGTAGTGTAGCAACCATTGTTAATTCCTATCATTTTGTTTTGAGGTCATGCATCATTTTTGTTGTTTCTGTGTTGTTTTTGTTTTTGTCTTCATTATTGTTGTTTTGTTAGTTTTTTTCTCTTTAAAATAAAAAAAAAAACCAAATCTTTCTCAACAATAACTCACATTGATTTAATGGTTGACAAAATAATCTCAAAACAATGTCTAAAAAATATGTCCAAATTGCACCCTAAAACAGAATTATCATATCATTTACTTTGGATTTTCTTTTAGATCAAACAGTGATCTACTATAATATCCATGTGATTTTTGATCCCAGTTCTTAAAAATAAAATAAAATAGTGAATACTGTCTTTGTGATGGTCAATTACAATAAAATTATATCACACGCAATAATCATAGTAGGAAGTCAGGGTTATATAACATAACAGCAGAACGGTCTGAGGTTGTTTTATTGAGAAAACAGGAAGATGCATTTATAAAGGAATACAAACACTATATGCAAGATGTTTTGGCATCTATGAGACTCCACAGGTAGACTACCTTACCTCCCGTCTGCATAGTCTGTGTCTGCTCCGCCCCACCAGACATCTGAGTCATCCTCTTCTGCGTCAGCTGAATCAATATTGTCACTCTCTTCCGCCAGCGGGCAACACACAAACTCCACCCCTCGGAACTTGTCAATCCCACAGGGCAGCAACATGCCGTAGTCATGCAAATTGGTGCTCTTCTCACTGCATGTCTGCAGAAGGTAGGGAAAATACAGTGAGAGGGGCAGAGAAGATGTGCTTCTGCGTAAGAAACCCCAAAGATAATACTCAACACACAGCCCCAACATAGTGTCACAAAGGAAACCATTTGCTTTTTGAATGCATTTACAAAGAGGATCTTGGGCATAGACTACTCTGGCACATTTTGTGAGTTTATTATTTATTTAATAAGGACATGATGGGGTGCAATAGAGGTCCATAAAAACAAGTGGACTAGTTTTGACTGTCATAACTGGAGGGCTGAACTTGTTTGGTTTTTTTGTTTTTTGTTTTTTGTTTTTCTTCCGGTACCAGGGATCGAACTCATGACCTTGCACTTGCCAGGCAGGTGCTTTGCCGCTGAGCTAAATCCCCAGCCCCAAGGGCTGCACTTGTGAACAGACATCAAGGAATCTATGCTTCCTGGCTTTACTGGTGTACCAGGAAACTGCGAAGATTCCTTGTACATTCCCAACTCAAATCCGTGTTCACCTCATTTGGGTTTGTCTTACTCTGGACATTCCCACTGTCTTGGCTCACCTCCCAGAGTAATAATCCCAGAGAGAGAAGAAAATATCCTGTCTTATGCTTTGCATCTGGCATGTCCCCCAAAGGACTTGTGTGTTTAGGGGTCAGGCACTTGGAAGGTGACTGGGTCTTGGGGGTGCTGTACTCATCAGCGGATGACAGCTGAATGGGCTATTAGGAGGTGGACTGGAAGAGCCAGGTGACTAGGGGATGTGGCCTGGAGTGGCGTATCTCCCTCCCTGGCTCCTCCTCTCTCTCTTTCTGCTTCCTGGCCCATGATGTGAGCACTTTTCCTGCTCCATCAGGCCTCCACCATGCCCTTGCTGACTTGGAGCTGGTCAACCACGGACAGAAAACATGAGTCAGAATAACCCTCTCTTCCTTTCACTTGAGGGTGTCGGGTACTGTGTCCCAGAAATGAGGGAAGTGATCCAGACTTCCTCTGCAGCCCCTATGAATCAGAATTTACAGCTACTAGAGATTTCCCTCTCAGTATCTTTCTGCTTTCCCGGGTTTTATTAAATTGGTACAAATCTAAATAAACAGAAAGCTCAAAAATCATCTAGAGATGACAGAGGAAAGGTTAATCATTCAATACTTTTCAATGAAACTTCACAGAATGTATTTTGACCTTCTAAGAGTCAGAGTCCTTCTTTTTTCTTAATAACAAAATTTTTTTCCTTTGAAAACTCAGAAGAAATAAAAAATGAAGTTTACACGGGAACCTGGGCTTTAAATTATGTTGTTTGCATTCTTAAACAAGATCTTAAACCTCCAAAACACGTTTCCATATAAGGAAAGTTTTACTTTATAGTGAATCAGAATATAAGTTGCCCAGGCTAGCCTCAAACTTGAAATCCTCCTTCATGTCTCAGCCTCCTGAATAGCTGGGATTATAGGCATGCACTACCATGCTGCTCGGAATGTATGTATTTTTTTTTTAACATGTTCTATAAAAGGCAAAAAGTTATCTACCTAAGAGCTTTAAAGCTAAGGTATTCAGGATAAATTGGACTAGATCAGAGTTTCCAAGCTCAGGACTGACATTTCAGATTAAACCATTGGCTGAGGTGGGGTACTGTCCTACTCATTGTACAGTGTGTAGCAGAATCCCTGGTCTCTAGGCACTTCATGCCAGTGGCACATCTTCCTCCAGTTATGACAATAAAAAATGTCCCATTTTACTGGGATAGTGAAGCAAAACTGACTTGAGTAGAAAACCACTTAGCTAAATAAAGAAGTCTAATTCTAAGAGATTGATCTCACTGGCTCCCCATAAATAACTATGTGTCTGTAGCAGAAAAAACACAATATCAAAGGGACAGAAGAATTTCAGAGGCAGTAATGCCACAAAGGGACATTTCATGCTGTCTTGTCTTTTACTGGCTTAGCCAAAAGCAGAGGTTGGCAAATGGCTGGGTTTGGTGCTACAGATTCAGCATCTCCTCAAGCCACCCAGGTCCTGGCCAGTGTAGACAAATATAGGCGGCAGCATGGCCTGCTGAGTATGAAACTGGACAGCATAACCTAGAAGCTGAAGCCTAGCTGTAGCTTTCATGCTAAGGTCTGATGACCTATTTCTTTGTTTGATGACTACGAGAAAAAGTTAAATTAGGAAAACCTTACATATGAGAGAAGCAAACATGAAATAAATTGAAAGATGCATTTTAAGATAGCAGGTATTAAAACTGTAGTTTTACTTTATTTATAAAATATGGCACAGACACAGAATGAACATAACTAAATGGGAGCTGATTTCTGACTCCTTAGGAATATTTGTAATAAGGAAGATTGAGCAAGTGTGAGGATGGCGGTAAATGGAACTCTATCTTTGCTGTTCCATTCCACTGTGAGCTTAAAAATGCTAGACAAAGTAAAGTCTACTAAAAAAAAGGGGGGGAGGGGTAGGTTTTTTTAATAGAGTTTATTAGTTACTTATCAACAAGCTGTTACCGCAACACACTCTGACACGTAGTTGGGGATGTCCCCCAGGAAATTACACTCTGCAAGAAGGAACTTAGGGGATGGTACCTCTTTGGCAACGGTGTGCCAGTGAAGGTGGGTCTCACAAACATCCATCCGCTCCTGGTGTAAGAATTTGCACTTGTCAGGAACGAGGAGGGCGTCGCTTACAAACTCACCAACTGAAAGAAAGGAGAACCACCTCTGGTCATTGTGTGAGTATGACACAGCTCTCACAGAGAGGCCATTAGCAGAGACTTCAGAGAAGTTATCAGCTTTTAAGAACTAAGCGGTGGAGACGGAGTCGCGATTCTGGTACCCTTAGAACATGGAGTCTCGACTCGTTGAGCAGCCCTGCTCCAGGCCGCACCGACCTTGATGGTCATGTATTTCCCACATGTTGTAAGTGATAGCTTTCTTTAATCTAAATTTCCGCTTCCAAGGTAATCACATAAAAACTACTTAGCTAATCAATTTCCACTCAATTACAGCAGGAGATAAAATATAAAAACTGACACTGTCAATTTGAGCTGAATTAATGTAAACTACTGTCCTTTTCAAAATTTCAATCTGTTTATAAACTATTAGAGATTTTAGCATTTTTTCTAATGTTAGAAAATTATAAATGCACAGGTACATATGCATTTCTATAACACGTAAGAGAAAATTAACTTAATTATGAAAACTATTCTTTTGATTTTTTTATAGTTTTAAAGAAAACATGCATCACACAAATTATTTCTAGGCAACGCTGGCACTAAAATATATGGATATTACATGAAATCCTCCATGAACTCACCTTCTAATGAGGCAAAAGATGGGAAGTAACAACATAATAATACATAAGTTATGAACTTAATTGTGTTATTCCCTGTAGTAGTCTCAGTCGTTAGCAGAAATTCTATACACAGTGGTAACAAATATTTACTGATACATTAACAAGGTACATGTTACAAAGCTGAGTAAAGTGTTGGGCCAGTGTAGCCAGGGCACAAAACTGTTTGGGTGCACTGGGAAAGATTATAACAGTAGATATAAATCTGAATGGATGAGCAAAGTATACTATGTAGGAATGAATACAGGTTCCATAAAATAAGGACAGCATCTATCTTGTTTAGTATTACCCCAGTTGCTGCCTCAGTTCTAACAAATATGCCCCTATTGGATGGATGGATGGATGGATGGATGGATGGATGGATGGATGGGAGAAAGAATGGATGGATGGGAGGATGGACAGAAGGATAGATGGATAGATGGATGGGAAGGAGGGAGAGAGGGAAGGAAGGAAGGAAAGAAGGAAGGAAGGAAGGAAGGATGGAAGGAAGGGAGGACAGACAAATGGATGGGTAGACGGCTGGCAAAAAGCCCTTCAAAATCTCCTGTAAAAGAAAGAGTAAAGAAAAAGCAAAGTATATTACTATGGCTGGAACATGAGGTAAGTGGAAAAGGAAGTTCAGAAGAAATGAGACTAGGGAAATATGATGAGTTCCAAGTTAAAGAGTGTGAAATTTTGGGCATCATTTTCAAAACAACATAAGGTAAAATATGTTCTAAAAACGAATAATATGTGGACATTTGTTTCTCAGGCAGACTCCACCATCAAGTGAAGAACCAGTGTGGAGAGGTCATGGAAACAGGAAGGTCACTGAACAATCCGCTACAACCCTGTAGGTGGGACACACAAGAGCAGATGGAAGCCCACTACCTCAATTAAGTCAGAAATGCGGACTGTCCTCACAGTAGCGAAGACAGGAATCAATTTTTCTCTTGCATATATGCTATATAATATTTGAAACATAAAGAGTGATAAAATGCCTAAAAGAAGGAAAGAAAAGTTTTTTTCCTTCTCATAACCATGTTTAAACTGTAGACTACTTCTAGCTCAAACATGTAAGATTTTTCATGGTATTTGAGTATTTAATATTTCACACTTTTGCAATAAGCTAAACAAATCATAACAGAAAAAAGCACTGCATTCTGTCATTCCTTAGTTCTTTGTGGTGATCCACGATGCCACATCATCTCGTGTATAAGTAATGAAGGGAGGAGCACTTCGGAGGAAA
The DNA here is from genome assembly GCF_000276665.1 of Chinchilla lanigera. NCBI lineage: Eukaryota > Metazoa > Chordata > Mammalia > Rodentia > Chinchillidae > Chinchilla > Chinchilla lanigera. The sequence continues at coordinate 25,868,004 of NW_004955407.1, forward strand.
AGGCAAATGCTGCCGGCCACATGGAACGGCTAATGACACAACTACATCGCTGCATCACATTCCACAGAGCTGTGTGGTGCTATCCCCTATAACCCGCACCTCCAGGGTGAGAAAGCCCTGTCAAGAAATCTAAGGCCACCTACACTTCAGGAGATTGTATTCCAGAGCCACCTACAATATAGAGTATAAGGGAAGGAATCACCTAGTAATGTAAATGACATCACATTTTCTTTTATACAGAATGATATAAAACAAAACAAAGTGAAACAACACAATCTCCCAGCAGAGCTGGAGAATGGAGATAAAGGTGATCTAATAGGGAGCTAACATACTTTTCTCAAGTGGACTCTTCAAAACTTCTGAGGTCAGGTAACCAACACTAGCAGCTAGAACAAATACCTGATACCTGAGGAATAGCAATTTTCAAGGCTACAGGAGGTCAGAAGTGACCAACAGCATCAAAATTCCCATCTCATTTGCTAGCACTGGGCAGCCACATTTATAAATGTCCAAAATACTAAGTTATGTTTTTTCCCCTATTTTATAAGTAAAATTAAAAAGATCAAAAGTTTGGCCCAAGGATATTAACACTACATCTGTTTATGAGATAATCTAGAGTACAGAAGACACTCTGGGTCTTGGCTTACATGAGTGGTTGAGGGCATAAGCTGGACAATAAAAGCCAAATAACAATGCCAAATGCATCTTGTTTCACTTGTGCTTAGTCTGCTGAGGACTGCATTGTAATGCAATGCCGCGTCAGTGAAAGGCACTTCATAAAATAAGACGTAATGTTCATCCACAGGACATGCACAGCCTTAGTCCTATTAGAATAATTGTTCCTTGAATTTATAAAACGATAGCAAAAACTTTCATTTGCAAAATGTTTCATTTACTTTTGTAGAGATGGTCTGCAGTTTCTTATTATTCACCATAGCTGAGAAACACAACTCCTAAAATAAGAGTATATTTGAAAGGATTAATGCTGGTTATGCAGTAAGTCCTTAGTACTATGGGAAGGGAACCAAGAGATGGAGGGAGGGAGTAGGACCAGGAGGGGAAGGGGAAATAAAAAGAATTAAATGTGTTGTGTACGCGTACCAACGCCCACGATGAGTGTAACCTTCATGCACTGCAAACATGTACTAACAAAAAGTAAACTAAAAAGGATCAAGTTCAGCCCTTAAAAAACAAAACAAAACAAATAAAATCAAAATAAGTCTTCAGTCCTAATGGCAAAACAGAAAGCTCACTGTACCCTAACATTTAAAGATTAGCAGTAAACAGCATTATTTATATTACTTTGAGGATGAAACACAGGAAAATGGTATCCATCAGAAATTTTAGGAAATTAAACTAAACTATAAAAATCTGTTCAAATTTTTAACAAGGATTAAGGAGGTGTGAAAAAAAATCTAATGAAGCCCTTTTCACAAACTAGCTTAGCTTAACATGGTTTAATTCCCTTTTTCTAATTATAAAGCAATTATTATTTTTTAACTCTGTGTTAGGATGAGGTATATAAGAACTCTACGTTATGCTCAATTATGCTGAGAACCTGAAATTGCTCTAAAAAATAAAGTTTATTAACTCCAAAGGTCTATGATTATACCTAGGGTTTCCACGTAGAACCATGTACACCTTCATGTTTGAAACAAACCATCTGTTTACTCAGTTTGATCTTTCAGGAGAAAAAAATTCTCAGCAGAATTCAGGCAAATGAGATAAAAAAACATTAAGTATAATAGAAATCATGCTTCTGTGTACAGTGAACTGTAGGAAATTTGGTACTATTTAATCTAAAAGGATAAATGAACATACATTATGCATGTTTGTTGTTAACCAGACAACCTGGTTTCTTAACAAGTCAGAATTTACTAAATTTTAAACACATGCAAATTCCAAAGGAAAGGGAGTTTTCAAAGCTAATAAACAAAGTCTGGGTACGGCTTCCTGGCTACAAAGTCTTGGCAAGGTGAATAATGACGCTGAATTCAACAGAGACTCAGCAGGCCTCTGTCCACTGGCTCCTTGGTGGTCTTTCAGGGGACTGCCTGGCTCCAATTCCCTCATTCTGCAGATGGGCGGGGGAAATCCCAGGTCAAGTGGTTTGTCTATGAAGCCAGCTGGCAGCAGGAATGTGCTGAAAATCAGGTCTCCCGACTCTCCATCCAAGAGTGGTAACTCAACGCATGCATTTAAAACTCGGGTTGAAATGGCATCTTTGGCCAATTTCCCTTGGCTTTTGTAAAAACAGACCCGTTTTTAGACTGTGCAGCACTTTGATGTTGTAATCTATAATGTGGTTAATTTGACAATGAAACTAGAATTAAATTACCTAGAAAGCCCTATAAAAAGCCGGGTATGCATTTGGCTGCACAGCAGAGAACATGGGAAACATCAGCTTAAACACACTGTGGGGTTATTTATCTCACAAAAGAAGGAAAAGTAGTCAAGGCTGGGTTGCTGCTGATATTCAAGGCCATCAGGGATCAGGCTAAGCCTATCCTTCTGCATAGCCATTCCTAGCATGTTGGCTTCTGATCTCACGCTTGGTCACAGAAACTTAAGATTTTATGTTCAAGATTTAGGCAGAAAGGAGGAAGGACAGTTGTAAGGGTGAAGGTTTCCTGTATGTTTTCTCCCTGATGAAGATTTGCTTGTCCCTGGAGCAGACACACTCTCCAGTGACTCCTGCGATTATCACACGTACCTTTCCTGGGCTATCTGCCCACACGTAGCTGCAAGGGAGTCTCCAAAAGTGTTTTCAGCTGAGCGCACAGCTGCCCTTAAGCAGAACTCTCTCAAGGAAGAAAACAGTAGGAATGAATACTAAATAGGCAAGCAGCAGGGTCCCCAGGACCATGGAATTCAAAGACAGAAAGGTATTTTTCAGTGTCTTTATGTTGCCTTTTCAGAAGACACAGGATCGTAGGGAGAAAACAGGGTTAATAGTATCAAGTGTTACTTCTAGAAACAAAGGCCCTGCATCACACAGTGAAAATGAGAAGGCAACAGGTGTGAGAAAAAAAATTCCTCCCCCCCCCCAGTACCAGGAATCGAACTCATGACCTTGTGCTTGCCAGGCAGGCACTGTACTGCTGAGCTAAATCCCCAGCCCCCAGAAAAAAAAAAATTCTTAAAACTGAGACTGCTAAGTTTTTGAAAGCTAGACTGGTTTTGAATAGATTGATTTAAAAGGTTCCAGAGCCACACAAAGTTCCTTTGAGGCACAGAGATCTCAGACTAAAAAAGATACTTCCACGAACCTCTGAGAACTACAGTGTGTGGCCATGCATGAAGACATAGATACATAAGTGGGACAGAATAGAAACGATAACTAAATAAATAAAGTGGGTGGCCAGGACCGTGGGAACAAAAGAGCCAAAATGTCAGAGTTTTTTGGATTTCTGCCCAAGGCACAGCCTAACTCAGGAGTTACAAATGATTCTGCAGCAATGGTATTTTAGAAGAATGGCCAGTCCTCAGTTTCCTTGTACGCAGGCTCAGAACTGATTCACGAAGGTGAGAGGCCCACTTCAATAAACGAACCGCATGACTGGTGTGACCCTAAGTGCAGCATCTCTCGCTCTCCTCAGAACTGTGCACTGAAGCGGCTACAATTCCCACTTAATTGTATGAAAAAAAGATCAGACTGAGAATATGCAGCCAACCCAGATGACACATGCAGTAGATGGTAGAGCTGGGAGAATTAAATGAATTAATATTCATAAATTCACTCAATTTCTTGCCATAACAAAGGTGCTCAACCAATTACTATCATTGTCTTTTCCCCAGTACATGTTCATCACCTATTTCTTACATTACTAATAGTCATAATAGTAAAAACAGCAACAACTATCATTACTTACTGACTGCCTACTATGCATACACTGAAGACAAACAGGGTTTCATGCTCGTTACATTGTTACTCTTCAGCTGTAGGCTTATAAATAGCACATCTGAATAATAACATCGGTCAACACAGTGGGGCAGAGTCCCTGGAAGAGAATATGAGTGGGGAGTCACAGTGACCAGCTGTGCACTGGGCACAGGTCCAGTACGTGAGAGGGTTTTCTGAATCCCCTCGGACAATTTCAGATCATCATCCACTCATTCTTCACTGGGAACTTCCTATTTTTTCTTGGTGCTGAAAGTACAGGAGGTGACAAAATAACAGGATGAAATAAGATTGTAGAGGGAAATCATAAAGAAAAATAGTTTGTTAGAGAGTAATACATATTACAGAGGGAAAGCAGAGAAGGGAAATAGCAATTTGGGGGAGGGTGGGGAGTGGAATTTTGCAAAGTAATGGCCAGGAGAAGCCTCAATGGAAATAGGACAGCTGAGTGAAGACTGGAGGAAGTGAGAGAACAAACCTTCCAAAAGGAGAGAGAATAATATTCCAGCCAAAGGAAGGAACAAGAACAAAGGTCCTGGGGCAGAAGCATGACTGTGTGCTCACAGAAGAGAAGGGAGACCAGAGATGTCGGAGGGAATGATGGACAGAAGATCCATGAGCCGCAGTGAAGGTAGACTGCTGAGCTCCTGGACATTGCCAACACTCTGATGAGTTACTTGAGAAGATTTGTTCATTAAGCCAATTATTCTTGTCCCGTAGGTCAAGAGTAGAAAGATGAAGACCAGGCTGGAGGGTGCTGCAATAATCTAGGTGGGAGGTAACGATGGCTTGGGTCAGGATGACAGCAGTAGAGATGACAGTGAACAGCAATAAGATTCTGAATGTCACCTGAAGGGCAAATGTAAAGGGTCGAATAGAGGAACTGAGGATCTAGCTTATTCCTATTTTGGTAGCACAAGGTGATGGAAAACACTGGACATGACTTTCCTAATTTGTCCTCATAATACATAGACTAGTAAAAGATTACAGAGGTATGTACTTTTTAACCCCAACCACTACACCTGTGTATCAAAATAACGACAGACAAAATAACATTTACTCAGGCAATTTTTGAACTTTACCACTTCAGACTGTTACTCCATAACATGTTTTCTTGAATTTGCTAATTATGTACTAGCATTCTTTAACTCTCACAGGCTAACGGCTAGGCTGGAAAATTTTTCTGGGAGGCATTTGTTCTCAAAAAATGGAGGAATCCTTAAAGATGCAGGCAAGATACTTCCCAATCCGCTTTCCGTGATGGCATTGTTATGGGTTTTGCTTCAGAGTGTGGGCAGTCACTGGGCTCTCGATGAGCACATGTGTGTGAATTACACATCTCTTTAAAGGACTGTTGCTGTCACCAATATTTCACTGTACTCATTACCAGATAACCGTGAGAACTGACAGATGGAATTGTGCAGATAAGAACTATTTGCCAGATGGTAGAAACTCAATGGATTGAGTAAGCTAAAAGTAACAGAAGAGAAATTTGGAAGTTTCACTTAAATCTTCTCTCAGATTTATTCAAGTGAGTTTGAGTTCAGCCATACATACATGCCACATCCATCCATCCATGCATAAATGCCAGGATGGCTATGAGACAAAAATAGTGTTTGACATGGCTGTGAATAACTTGGGTCTTAGAAGAATGAAAATAGCACAAAGGAGATATATTAATAAAAAAAGGAACAAAATACAAATTTGTGAGCAATTTTAGTGCTTTCAAAAAAACCTCCTGTAAGTATGGACTAACATTTCTAATGATACTGTGATGCAAATATTCTGAGACTGAACAACGAAGTAAGTGGTAGGAGCCTCTCTTGAAAGGACAATTCGCAGATCAGCAAAAGGAGACCCATACAGTAATATATTAGAGTTGGAGAGGTCAGGATGAACTTGTATTCACCTTAATCCACACACAGATAGTTGGCTCCATAAATATTTACAGATCTGTGTGATACAAATGTGAATACAGACAAATATATTGCCTTGGTCTACCAGTGGAGAAGTCAAAAGCACCAACACTCCAGCACAATAAGCACGCCTAAAGTCCAGACCTTGGTTTTTAAGACTATTCAACAAAAGGAAGCAGAGATCTTTAGAGACATGGCTGATTCTAAAACTGGAGCAGAGAATATGCAACACTGGCCCAAAGCATCTTGTAAATATAAAAGGAGGGAAAAAGGGAGGGGGGAGAGAGGCAAAGAGGGAGAGAGGGAGGGTCAAAAGAACACAGGAACAAAATGAAGGGCTGCCAGTAGTAAATCTCCAATGAATTGAGCAGCAAGGTATTACACTGTAATACAGGATTATAAATCAAAGCACAACATAAATATGCATGAGTACAACCAAATGAATAAATGCAGAAAAAGACAGAAATCTGTGAAGAATTCCAAAAAATATAACAGATATTTGAGAAAGTGAAGCATATATCTCTGCTCCTTTACAGACTATGCAGTTCTTATCTTTTAAAGAATACACTCTTCAAAAGAGGGAAAGAGTAATTTTACAGAAGAAAACTGACAACTATGGATAATCTATCACGCTGATAACATGTACCCATTTAATGTCACAGAAGCAGTATATTACCTCTACGGTCTTCCTTCTCAAAAACTATAACCCTAGTCAAAGCGTGAGGAAACTCCAATAGAAGGGCTTCCCACAAAATGCCTGATCAGTAATTTCCAAAACTGTCAAAGTCATGAAAAACAAAAGAAATGTTAGAAACTCACACCAAGGGAAGGTTAACAAGATCTTACAACTAAATGCAAGGTGCTCTCCTAGATGGAACCTGAGAACTGAAAAAGGACAGTTGATAAAAACTAAAGCAATCTGAATAAAGTATAGACTTTAGTTAAGAATAATGTATCAAATTGAGTTGGGGTTGAGTTGGGGCCTAGGATATAGCTCAGCAGCCTGGAAAGAGTGAGGTCCTGAGTTTGATTCCTGGTACAAAAAAAAAAGTTTGAAAATTGGTTGAGTCACTGTAGCAAATGTACCCTACTAATATAAGATATTAACAATAGGGATAACTGGACTCCATGAGAACTCTGTAGACTGTCAATTTCTCTCTAATTCCAAAACTGTTCTAGAAAATGAACTATGAAGCCAACATGCAAAATTTTGTAAAATAGGCACATAACAATTTGCCTGCACATAAACAATGTGCCTTCAAAAGAATGTTTATGAGATTATCATAGTTGAAAACAGCTAGATTAAAAGAAAGACCTTCTTAACCTAAGTTTCTCATCTATAGCATCTATAATAACTACACAGAGCTTGGTCAGAAATCTCAGCAAAAATAAATCATGTAAGTAACGTGTGGCATTTAAATTCTTTTAAGAAACTGCTAGAATTTAAAAATAAGCACAAATATGTCAACAATAAAGGAAATTCTGTGCTTTCCAAATTTCACCTTGTCTGAGGAATTTAACTGGTCATGGAACTCCATCCCTCTTCACTTACAAGGAAACTCAGGCCTGATGGGGGTTTTGCATAGCAGGTTCAACTGTGGATCCCAAAGCGCAGCCATTATTAAAATCTTCCACTAATCCTGAATGACTGCTGCCTCACTAACCACCCGGAAATGAGGTAAGTCTATATTCTTTTTCCTGTTGCTTCTTTTTGACCACATTAACTATTCACATCCTATCATTAATCACACACCTTTTTTGGGACTAGCACCTATAATAATTCCAACATCTGTTAAAACATGAAGCATCCATCTTTGCTACGTTACAACTTTCCAGATTGTTCAGTTCTCAAACTCCAAGGTGCTGCAGATCACCTGACTGGAGCTTCACGGCCCTCTGGTCCCAGCATCTGGATCTATGACGTGTTCTGGGATGGACCTGAAGACAGACTTCCCTGATTCACGGGAGTACGGTTTGGATTCAGGTGGCTCACGGCTACACTTTGAGAAATGATTCCAGTGGGACTTCTCGAGCTTTTTGTTGGGAGGAATCGCCTGGGGAACTTATTAAAATGAAGGTTCTGATTGGACAAGTTGAGGGTGGAACTGACTCTGCTTTACTAAGATTACCCCTCAAGGGACACCAACGAGCTGTTCCTTCCGGCAGCGAGGGTCTACTTAAGAGAATTCACTACAACTCACCTCATTAAGCTCTTGTTTTCTTACAGGTTATTGTGTTATAAAACCTTTTCAGCATACTTCTTTTCATTTAAGTTTTAATTGTGGTAAGATGCACATGACATAAAATTCACCATCTTAGCCACTTTTAAGTACATGGTTCAGCAGTGTTAATTATATCCAGTGTTATGCAGCCATCCATCTCTAGAATTTTCATTTTGCAAAAGTAAAACTCTGTATCCATGAAACAATAATAACTTCCCACCTCCCCATCCCCCAGTCCCTGAATACCATCACTCCATTTTCTCTATCTTTTTGCATTTGACTAGTCCCAGTACCACAGATAAGGGGAATTGTACAGTATTTGTCCTTTGGGGAGGAAAATCTCTAATCTGTGCCTTCACTAAAATGCGTCCTGTCCCATAGATTTCTTGCGCTGGTACCAGTTTAAGGACTAACTGCCTTTTCACACATAGCTAAGAGGCAAGCTACTCCTGTGTGGCATTTTGTTTAATTATAGAATTACAGAATACGGTAGGAAGAGTTCTAGGATGGTAGACAATACAATGAGTCAGGTAAATCTAACATTCCCATATGGAGGTTTAGCTTCTTTTACCCAAAACGCTTGGGACCAGATGTGTTTCAGACCGCAGATTTTTCTTCAGAGTTTGAAAAAAAGTTGCATATACATGAGATTATGTTGTGGTTGAGACTCACATCTAAGCATGAAGTTCATTAATATTTAATCTATACCTCATACTAATGCCTGCAAATTCACACAGCATTTCATCATTGGAGCAGGAAGCACAGTTTCATGGTGCAGAATTTTCACCTGAGTCATCATGTTGGCACACAGAAAGTTTTGACTACGGAAGCACTTTGGATTTCGGATGTGAGGATTAGGGATGCTCAACCTGTATTAAAAGGTGACTCTATAAATGCCTCTTCATCAGAGATGCTCTACTGGGATGAGGAACAAGAATAAAAAAATTAAATCCTATCATAAATTGGTTTAATTTTAAGCAATTATCTCTGTCACCACTATTACAAAGTGCCACTTTGTATACTGCCCACTTCCCTGGAGAATCCAAAAAAGGTAGGACATAATCTTGCACTGAAAGTGGACAGCAGCTCTGCCCAAAAGAAATATAAGACATAAATGTGATTTTAGCCACATTAAAAAGAATTTTAAAAAGTAAAATTAATTTCAGTAATATCCTTTATGCAACCTAGTATATTCTAAATTTTATAATTCCCCACATGCAATCAACGTAATAATTATTACTGAAACATCCTTTGTCTTTTTCTCCCAGGCTAGCTCTTCTGTATGTGATATGTGTTTTACACTTTTGGTAATTTTTCACATATTTTGGTATATGTGCTCAAGAACCACAGGTGGCCCATGGACAGCAACAGGCAGTGCAGACTTAGCATCAGATTTTAGAGGATGTCTTTCCCGCAGCGGCACTTTGAATGCGCACAGGCTGAGGATACAGAGGAACTCTGAAGCCGAAGTTACAAGCTTAGGCAAGGAAACCATAAAGTATAAATTTGCATACACTGAGATTGTAGTTTTATTCTCTATGGAATCATCAATATCATACCTTTGAGTCACTGTGAGGATCCTATTCGTTGCTACCGTTAACTCTATTTACCAACAAACTGGCCTTCTTCCCCCATTTCACTTTTTGCAGTTCTCATATTATAATTTGCATTTATGGGTGTATGGCTAATTATGTAGCAACTGAAGTTAAGTTTTCTAGTAGACCTGAACCTCCTTTAGCTTAATTCAATCTGTACTTCCTGAGAGGTGCGTTGAAAAACAGACACAGTAAGGATATCCTTCTAAATTATGAATTTTTTTCCTTGAAAATGCAAGTATCCTTACTGACTGCTTTCTCCTAGTGCTTTTCTTTCGTTCTCCTCATTAAAAAAATTCAAAGTCAGATAGGTTTTTAAAGATGCAATTAATTGTGGTTACATGTGGGCTTTTAAAAAGAACCACGTAATTGCTTACAAAATACCAATCAGACTGATGGAGGGTGAGGCAAGAGAACCACCCGTTATTACCAAAACCTGAAGTCATACAGGGAGGAAAAAAACACACAGCATGTGTTTTCCATATACCATATTCAGAAACCCACGTGTGAGTGAGAAAGCCTGCTGTCAAGACAGAAGAGGGACTTCCCCAGGTAAACTCAACAGCGCCATGCACAATCGATCTCTAGCCTGACTTCTTTCCAACCCTCTATCTTCTGGCCCAGCTCCAGCAACCTCCAATCGGCAACTTTTCCTTCAAGGTCAGCAGGTGCGCACACACTGTACTCCACTCTCCAGGTCCCTGCCTGCTCCGGCACTGCATTATCTATTTCTTACCACAGCCTTCTCTAGCTTCCAGCAACCCGGCAGAGCTCACTGTCTATTTTCTGACTTCTGCCATTCCTCCCCTCTCACTCCCTCATCTTTTAGTAATTCTGAGTATAAAGCAAAACCCTTCCCTTTATTCTCTGCTTCTCTTACTTACTTTGTTACTCAGATACAGCATCCTTGCCTAAGGAGTCAACAAGTTTCCCCACTCTTCCAGGTCTGACCTTTCACTTGACATTTCTAGTCACCTGTTAAAAACTTCCATGCAGAAGATACTGCTTTTAGCAAATGTATCAGAATCAAGGACCCAAGTGACTCATCAAATCTCAGGACTGTACCCAAAACACAATGAACCATTCTTCATGAGATAAAAGTCTCTGATGAGAAACTAGAGAATGAAAACAGATGTCACCGCACTTAAAAAGAGTAAGCCAGGAAGAAATTAGGACATGGTACTTGGCAAAATCTTTTACCAGGTATTAGAACAGTGCTAGAAGTTTTTGAAGCAGAGAAAAAAGTATCCTAATTCTGTCACTGCACCAGCAACACTAGGGACAAGAAACACAGTACCTTATCGCATAAAAATGTTACCATGATGCATCAAGCTCTTCAATAAAAGTATCTTTTAGAAATTACCCACATCCCTTGAGTCATGTTTTAAAAATCACAACCTTTTCAAAGAGAATATGTCCCAAGATAAATTAGAATCTCTCTTTCTGTTACGATGCCGCAGTGGATTTAAAATTGCCACTCAGATTTGTAAACAAGGCTTAGCTTCATTATTGTAAATCAATTTTCTGGGGCTTATCACTCCTCTGAGAGCTAAAATAATTGAATTTCTGGACCTACAGAAGAAGGTTTGAGCAAGAAATAACTACATTCAAGCTTCAAAAGGTGGGTCCCCCACAATTTTTTCAGAACAAATTCCTCGGAGAATCCTGATCCTCTTCTCAAGTACAGAGGTTTATGATGGCAACTGAGTTACCTGCTTATACCTGCGGATACAAGGAAAAGCTAAGAAATACTGTGACTCTCCCATAATGGAATACAGAGCTAATAGCAAATAAATAAATAATGGACTTCAAGAATAATAGGGAGTGCAGAATCTGTTCACAACTAACTAGAAAACAAAGCACCTAGAACTCTCTAAGGTTAGTAAAGGTTGTATGTATGTAATCTGAGACTTCAAGTCAGCGCTTCCTTTGATAACATCAGTATAAAAACTAGCCTCAAAGTGACAAAGTCCCGTGTCATATAGCAAAATGAGGACGAGACTCATCTTCAACCTAGTAATTTTCTTTTATCACTACAACTTCAATCATAGATGTAAATGGAAATTTTTGCTCCTTTTGCTACTTTTCTACTTGACTGCATTTGATAATGAAAATGTCTGTTCCTTTCAGACAGAGCACAAGTGTCATTCAAATTTTACACACCAGGCAAAGAGTGAAAGCATTTGTTTAGATGCAAAATCATTTAAATATGCATCATTACAAGCTGCAGCGCATTTATGGATGCAGCAGTTTAAAATTCCCTGAAGCAATAAAGCAGGGCATCAAGTGAAAAGTGCATTCAGGCTTCAAACATCTCCAAGTACATCTTCCCAGCTGCACACAGCCCGCCTTCCCTTCATGGCGAAAGCAGTGGAACTGTGCCAGAGCCCATTCCGTTACCTCAAAGTCTTCTAGGTCAACAATCCAAAGTCACATGACAAAGCCAACTCAAGTTTACCTCTCCAGGGAGCAAATATTTTAAAGAGCAAGCATTCCAAGCAAGCAGAACCTCTGCTGTTAAGTCAAACTAAGATTTAAGCAGCTTTGCCCTATCACACATAGAAGACACAAAAAGAATTTGAAGACGGCAGAGCTCCCATTTTAAAGTTAACATTTAAAAATGAGGAAACTGTGTACCATTAAGGTTCGCAACCACAGGGGACAGTCCTCCCTCCAAACAACACAGTTTTGGGCTTTCATTTAAAATTATAAAGATGACTAAAATGTGTATTAAAGGAAAGTGGTAGTTAGGATCTGAGTTACTGTACCCCAGAAATGTAGTGGTTTTTTGGAAAATGCTGAGGAAAGATACTGATTTTGGTGAGAAAAGCTGGACAACAGATTCTTCTAAGAAAAGTGTAAGTGACTCACCACTCCAAGGTCAAGGGTAGGCTTTGTAAGAACAGTGAAACACTAGGGCTCAGGATCTCCAATATCTAGGCTGCAGGAACCCATCTAACAGTAAGTGTGTATTTGAGGTCACTCACAAGGAAGGGAAGCAGAGCAAAAGGTCAGTTCTCTCTCTTGGCTTGAGCTCCTTCACACCATTATATGATAATCCTCCAGCTTCATTTCATTCTTGGTTTATGTTCAAACTGTCTGGAAATCTCAAAGCCATGGCTGTTAAGTTTCTGTCACTTAAAATGTCTACCTGTAGAAATCTTTGGACAGTGTGTATTTTCAAGGCCATATACAGGGGCCATGTCTTTGGAAAAGCAGAGAATATGGATTGAAAAGTCAGCTGTTACACCTAGTAAAAACAAAGATTCCTTTGATGATGAGTTCCATGTGCAAATAAACATTCAGCAACTATAACAATGAATGATATAATTTAATTCCAAGTCTCTAAACTGCTTGTCAGGTCAAAATTTTAACAGGGGACTATGCCCCCCCTTTGCAAGATGTTTAAAAATAAATCCATGAGTATTTCCTGAGGATTTAACCTTGATTTCATTTTTGCATGCCACTTGTCATTAACTGGCAGGGGAAAAAAGGAAAAACAAAATAAATATAACAATAGCCACTGATTCTGGTGACAGCCCAGTATAAGATCTGTCTTTATATCAAAGGTATGGTTTCTATGACAAGCTCATTCAAATTGAATTTATTATTTTTCTTTTGTTAGTGTATGTTTGCATATATAAGGGTTTGTTTTGGCAAATTTGCATAGGTCTATAATACACCTTGACCATTTCCAATCCCTTTACTTCTCTCTGCCTTCCCTACCTACTCACTCTAAATTCTTAGGCATAAAATTGAGAGTCCAGGAAAAATTCTGTTCTTTACCTAAGAGAGATCTTTACCTCAAATGATATTCAGTAATAATCCAATAGACAGAAATGGAGGAAGAGATAGAGCCTATGTTCATGTGATCTCTGTTTAACCTAAGAAGCTCTAATTTACCATTTATTGACACGAAACTGGCCCTTAACTTAGATGAAATGTGCAAGTAAAACTAAGAGCCAGTACTCTAGCAGTCCTGTCAAGTTAAGAAGAATCTCTAGCAAGAGGTCTGGCCTTGGGTATCACTCAAGAATGACCAAGGCAGGCCTCTGGGAAGGTACTGTACTGATGGCGACTCTTAACAGGTTTGTAGAGGTACTGGGAGGACTCCTATAAACACGACTTTCTCATCACTGGGACACAATGCCTGACAGCACAACTTGAAAGAGGAAAGGTTTGTTTTGCCTTACAAATTGCAGAGGTTTCATACATACAGGTTCCCATAGTTGGCTGGCTCCAAGGCAGGGCAGCATAGCAGAGAGGCATGGCAGAAGAGAAAGAGCTCATGGCAAGCAGACAGGAAGCAGAGAGCTATCAAAGGAGCAGGAAGAATATATGTACCTCCTTCCAGACGAGGGGTACAGTGGCCCACCTCTTCCCACCAGGTTTTACCTCCTGACAACACATTCAGCTATAAACCCTTCAGTGGACTACGCCAGTGATATCACACACCCATTATCCAGTCACCTCTCAAAACTCTACCCATGAGCACATGGGACTTTGGGAAACATTTTAGATACAAATCATAGCAACATTCTTATGTAGAATTTCTTAAGTAGGCAAAACATGAGCCAGAGAAGGGGAATGATGAGCAGCAGGAAATAAAACAGAAGCAGGAGCATGACAATGTGGAGGAGAGCAGGCAACATCCACAGGATCGGATACCACTGAGAGATTAAAGGGGCAGAAAAATGCCCAAAGGGTCTGACAATGTCAAAGACAACTGGAGTTGAAGGGAATGATGCTTGCCAACAGCTGACTATGGATGGCGTTAAGAAGCGTGAGTGTGCAGGCACAGAGCGAGGGTGCAAGTTCAAGGAAGACGTGGGCTCAGCTGGCTGCAGTGAAGGCCCAGGGGTCTCTGGAGAAGCAGGAAAACCAGAGATGGCTAAATATTCCTGACATATGAAATTAAATAGAGGGTCAACAAGTCAAAGATCTTTATGATGTCAAAGGTCACACATAATAGAGTTCAAGGAATCTACTGAACAAAATGCACATGTGTACTGGCACTCATGAATTTAGATTCAAGTGAGAACTTTAGGTAAAAACTTTACATGGGAACAAGGTCCGAGAGGAAAACTTAGTTTATTTATTTGGTAAAATACAAGACAACTTCTTGGCAGATGAAGGATATTACTGAGCTTGCTGGGTACAAAGTGCCTAGCTTAGATTAATGCTGAACTTTCAGTAAGGTAGAAGTTGTAGGACTTAGTCCCAGGAATCTAGCAACCAAGAGACATAATCTTCCCAGCTGATGAAGATGCCACACAATAAATAAATATGCAGATCTTCAGTGACACTTACACCTTTAAAAATTACATTTTTAAAAGGCTGTGCAAAGTAGTTGATACTTAAGAGAAAGACCTAGAGAAGTCAAGGTAGGCAATATCCTCAAAAATATACACATCACAAATTCAATAAATCAACAAAATTCCCAAAATGTTTAATGGCATAAAAAGATGGGAACCTTTTGCAGGGAAGTGTCTATACCTACATCAAACATCTACTAAAATACCACATTCATCTATTCATTTAATAAAGACACTTAAATATAATGATATTGATTAATGTTCATCAACAGCATCCTAACCCTTAAGGTACAACATAACAGTCACACACACAAAAATCCATATTCATTGAGAAAAATGTTCAGAAATGGGTTTCGATTGAAATAACACTTTATCATTAGATCTAAAAAGCTATGGACAATAGAACTATCATAAACTAATTCAATAGATTATTTTAGCTCTAAACTCTGAGGCCTCTGCTACATACTGACTTTTTTCTAGACATGTAGAGAAGCTTTGACCCTATTTCCTAGAATCTAGATCATCTCAAGATCCAAGGACAGTCATTGCCTTCTGAATGCGAGAGTCCTATGTTATTTGTTGGTTGGTTGTTAAGTAAAACCTGCCCTTCTTCTCTTGGTTAGTACAAGCACAGTGAAGTGAATGACACCGAAAATAATCTTAATGAGTCTTTTAGGCAGGATAAATTGTTGCTCCATGTCTTCCATCTTCCCAGTATTAAGATTATTGCTTCTTTTGCCTTTTCATCCTTTTTTCCAATATCCTACTAAATCCTCAATTCATTTATTCAATAGATATTTTGAAGTATATATTATGTACCACAATATATTCCAAGCTCTGGGAATCTTTTAGCGAATAAACAAAAGTTCCAATCACCAAGGAGCTTACATTTCAAACAGAAGCCAACTATTTCCAAATGTAGGGGTACTGTAGGAAAGCAGTATTAATTGTCAGCACCAGACGCTATTCTCAGCATAGCTCTGTCATTATATTTTCCCCTTAACAGGCCTTCAAAATCCACTTATTGCAATAATACTTTCTCCAAACCTATTACCCTCTTATGAAGTTGTCATTAAAATTTAGTAATGATGAGGATCTATATCGCCAGTATACTACAGGTTACAGAGATACTTACTCTAGAGTATAGGTCAGCTTTTTCTCTAATTGTATCATCTATTAAAAGGACTGATATAATAAAAAGATTTATCCTGATGCACTGTTATATCACTACAATAAGGATTAACAAACAGAATACCTTCGAGGTGATTTTAGCATATTAGTGACATATAAAATGGATTAAAAGGGCTGGGGATTTAGCTCAGTGGCAAAGTGCCTGCCTGGCAAGCGTAAGGTCGTGAGTTCGGTTCCCGGTACCGGAGAAACACCAAAAAAAAAAAAAAAAAAAAAAGGGATTAAAATCACACCAACTGTGTCCACATGTTCACAAAATAAGTGAACAAAAAATGTTCTGGATAACAGATAAACAAAAATACTCAAATGAATTAATGTCTTTCCAAGTTAAAAATGTGATTTCCGCAGTGTACCAACTTTAAATTATCATCTTAGCTCTAGTCTAATATTCTCTCATTATTTCCCAGTCCTACCAACACAAACTATTGTGCCAGGGACATCCCAACTCACATTTTGTGACCTGTATCTTCTCATTTTCTGCATTTGTCCCTCTGGATCCATATCAAGGTTCTGCCCTCATTCCATAAATTTCCCACAAGCCCCGGGGCTCTGAAGAGGCAGGGCCCATGGGGGGTCCTGGCACTCTGGGACCCTAGCTTCTTCCTCTCCCTCTAATTTCTGCTTCGCAGGCAAGAGGTGAGTGATTCTGCACCCCCAAGCACTCCCACCATGCCACAAACTTGGCCGCAGGCTTAAAGCAACAGTTTACAAACAGGAACCTCCAAAATTATGAGCTAAAATAAACATTTTCTCCTTGTAAGTGGATTATCTCAGGTATTTTGTCATAATGACAGAAAACTGACTAACATATTACTCCAACATTGCCCACACCCGGACAATGATGCATTTTTTCTTTGTATCCTACGGGGGTTTTGTTACTTTTCAACTTTTGGTTTTTCTAACGTTAGTATGCACCCCATTTTAAAATTTCTATCCTGTACTATGCACTTGTATTTCTCTTAAACTCTCTATAGGAATGATAGAGCCATGCTAGGTCCAGGCCAGTCACATAATGCAGGAAATGCACCACCACTGTATTTTTCAGGAGACCACCACTCTTGGTATGCTCCCCATTTTTCTCCTGAATTCTGCACTAGGTGCTCTCTCTACAGCTGCTGGCATAGGACTTCCCTTCACCTCTGGGTTCACAGCCAAAGCCTAGGATTCACTGGCAGGAAGAAAAAGGTGGGGAAGAGCGGCCAGTCTTGGAATGTGTCACCAGCAAGAGCTGGCATTTATCAAGGGGAAAAAAGAAGGAGAATTCAACAAGGCCACTCAGTGACTATCAGGAAAGAAAAATAACACAATGTATCTTTACGCTGTACATAAAAGCAAATAACTGAGAGCTTTTTGTGCCAAGTACTAAAAGTTGAATGTTTCACAATATGCTTTGATACTCAAATAGAATCTACAGCTATTTTTAAACCTTAAGATGAAAAGTATGTATTTGGATACTCTAACAGATAATGTACCATCAGAGTTCTTTGAAATTGAAATCATCTCAGATCCACTGTCGCTTCTTTTATTGATTAACAATTTTTGTACACTAAAATCTAGTTTTCTTCTGAGTTTTTAATCAATTTTTGCATTAACCATAAACACCTAATACTGTTTTAAGGTATTAAAATACTTGAAGGAAAATATTATTTTCATTTCAGTATTTATGATATGACTAACTCTTCCCTTAAAAAAGATATGCTGTATCTAATAAAATTTTTTAAGTTCATGATAAAGCATTTCTTAGTTTTCTATTACACTAAATTATTGCACTTGGACATTAGGATATTTCCAAGATCTTTGTTTTTTTTTTATGGGAAATACTTATTTTCTTAGAAGAACTGTTGTTTAACAAAAGTACAAAGAACTCTGGTGGTACATTTTCTGTTAAGAATATCCAAATACATACTTCTCATCTTAAAGAAGATTTTTAAATAGCTGGAGGTCACTCACAGAACAACCTCTTAAAAAACAAGGTCTTCCTGTCCTAAAACTTTATTTAAATAATGAAATTCAAAATTAGGATGAGAAAAACCAAAAAAAAAAAAAAAAATTAGGATGAATTCAATTCCTTTAATTTCTCACTTGACTGTTTCTGAATAGTTTCCTGGTCAGTGTTAGCAAATGTTTAACTTGCAATCCTTCTTTGGATTAAGCTATTAACCTGACTTTGCACCTGTGAATCAACAGTAATTTATCTTATGCAGTGTATCTTGCTTTCTGGGTAGGAAGAAATATAGAAGAGGGCCAGTTTCAATAGTAGGATCCATTATATCATGAAAAACAGCCATTCAAATGGAAAGGGTTTGAAAGCTTTGTGAGAGAAAGAAGGAAAGAAAGAAAGTAAAAGAAAGAAAAAGGAGAAAGAAAAAGAAAAAGACAGAAAGAAGGAAGGAAGGAAGAAAGGAAGGAGCAAGGGAGAGAGGAAGAGAAAGCAAGAAAAAAGAAAGAGGAAGAGAGGAAGAGAAAGAAAGAGAGAAAGAAAGAAAGGGAGGAAAGAAGAGAAAGAAAAAAAGAAAGAGGGAGGGAGGAAGGAGGGAAAGAAGGAAGAAAGGAAAGAAGGAAGGAAGGAAAGAAGGAAGGATAGATGGATGAAAGGAAGGAAAGATGGAAGGACAGAAAGAAGAAGGAAGGAAGGAAGCAAGGAAGGAAGGAACGATGGATGAAAGGAAGGAGAAAAAGAAAAGAAAGAGGGAAGAAGGAGAAAGAAAGAAAGAAAGAAAGAAAGAAAGAAAGAAAGAAAGAAAGAAAGAAAGAAAGAAAAAGAAAGAAAGGAAGGAAGGAAGATAGGGAAGGACAAGAAAGAATTCTTCTCTGAGTGACGATAAATTGATGTGAACTAAATTACACATGCAATAATTATTTCTATGATTAAGATATATCCGACACTGGCTCCAGCAGTAGTACAGAAAACAAAGGGTGGAATGAAAACTCCAGCTCACACTGAAGAGAAACCATCCACTGTATGGGCAGAAAGTGCGAACAGCAACTTAATACAGGTTTCCCATCACAAGTTCCTACGGCAAGGCACATCTGCCACAAACACATGGTTTTGAGAAAAGTTACACAATGCAACACTGGATCCTTGGCCTGCGGAGAAAGTTAGGGAGGCTGCATGCTAGAGATAACAGGCATTTTTCTCTCTTCAAGCTTATTTAATGTTTTAAGATAACCTCACTTTGTTTTCAAGGTAGCATTTTTGTGAGAATTACCTTTAGGGAAGATCTGTTTTGTCTAAAGAATATATTTAGATATAGCCAAAGATTTTAGAGAATTCTTAGGTTAATGCTAAACAATAATTCTTTGTTTAAGCAGCAAGTAATATGTGGGAATCTTACTTATCTATTGCGACTGTAAAGTAGAAAACATCACATGGACATTTTTATATACCAGGGGTCACGATTGTCACATTTATCAACATCTGTTGTAATTTAAAGTTCTACATATTGCCTGTAGATCACAACCTTTCCTATATGATTTAATTTTATAAACCAGATAAATATTGCTGTAATAAAAAGTTTTATATGATGTGAGGAACACTAGGTTATAAACTAAGAGAGGGCGGGATCTAGTACTAATCCTACCACTTAGGGGGTGTGTGTGTTAACGGCAATAAATCTAACCTTTCTGACTCAGTGTTTATAACCATGAAGGAAAGCTAATGGAATCAACACAGTATGCCTCGTAGAAGCAGCATTCTAGTCGATGCCCTACGCAATTACAAAAGGTTTCATACTGCGATAGGTAAGAGACTAAGAAATGAGGAGGAAAAGAAGGTAAGGGAGAGAAGAAACGAAAGGAAAGGGGAAAATGAAGGGAGTAAAAGCAAGGGTAAAGTTATTGGGATCTTGCAATCAGTGGAAATAAAATGTACATATATGAGTTCTACACTCAACTTTGTATTTGTTTTATGAAATACTACATATACGTATCAGCAATTATTTTAACTGTCTTCTGTAATATATTTGTTTGAGGCCTTTAGAAAATTTGCCTATACATAAGTAACAAACAACGCCCGTACTCTTTAATTCTAATCTAAACTCAATGATAAAATGGGAGACAACGCTGTACTGGTCACATTAGGGCCCATGTCAGGTCCAGTGGAAAAAGACCGGGGATTTATAAAGTAAGAAATATGATAGATGATTTAAACAAGCCAAATCCCTACTGGGAACATCTACTGATTATCTTGTCCCTTTACAGTCAGGAACAGTTAGTGTCAGTGGACTCTTTTCGTATCAGATGCTGCACCAGGACTGGGAAGTTTGCTAAGCTTGTCACTAGTGACCTGTCTGCTTGAATTATATGTGCACACATCAAAGGAGCCGGAATCTTTTCCAAGATAAAAGAGAAATCTGGTGCTTGCTGAAGGCAAAGCCTTGGCAGGAATCAACTCATTCCCATCTTTCCACGTAGGCTTTCTGACAATCACTTCATGTCCTTCTCTCTATTTTCCTTGACCCATGTCCATGCTGTGCAGTTCTGTAAACATCTGTCAGTGGAATGCTACATTTTCAAGTGGTTCTCTTTCCACAGTGGTTAAAAAATATAGGCCAAGGAAAGGCCATTAATATGAATAACAAGCTGGTATTAGCTAGATGAGATTAATTATTAAAAAAATAAACTACTTAAATTGTTATTTCCCTAACTGGTGCATAAATCTGTTTAGTTTATCACAATAAAAACAAATATTTTTATAGTTTCTCTGTATTCATAGTATTATTGTAAAATCTTCTGGCTTTATATGTAAACCTAAGATTTTTTTTTTTTAACACATGTTACCTTTTCTGCAGTGTTTCTTTCTCTGTAGTTTTAATTCTCTGCTGCCATAAGGGAAAGAACATTTTTATAGATGGAGAATTTTGGGCGGGGCAGGGGAGACACAAATGATGTGTGATCCAGGAATATCATGCCTATTACAATCTTACTGTGAACTTTACCTTTTAGTCAACTCTAATATCAAAGAAATTATTTAGAAAGTTTGTCCCATCCCGTTAACTAACTCATTGTCTACCTCGTTACTTGTCTTGAATGGTATGGTCTTTGTGCATTATTTCTTGGAGGAATAAGTAGGTGTGAAATCCACAGATCCTGGAAGATAGATGGACTTCTATAGTATTATCCTGAAATAGACATTCTGTAGCTAGTATTTAAGTGGCACTTTGCTTCATATGACAGAATCTTTACTTCTCGACCAGACAGAAAAGGACAAGAGGTTTTATAAAGCATTTAGGAACAAAGATTAGGAGGAAAAAAACAAAACAAAACAATCAAATAATATATATATTTAAGAATCTGATTTTCCATACTCTAATCATCAATTACATTATGCGCAGTAAGTTTACTACATGAAATCCTCATTCTAATGCCTAGTGTTATCTATTTGTTTCTCAAATTATGCACATGAATAAGTAGCAGCCAGTATGCTTTTGTGGCATTTTTGACCAAATAATGCATAGATCTCCAAAATCTCCAGGAATTATCCTCATTTTCTAAGTTTGCAATTTGGATTTTCCTTTCTGTAATACTGGAGATGGAACCCAGGGCCCTATTAGGAAAGCAAGGATTTTCCTCTAAAGATTCCTTTTAGTCATTGGAATGTATGTCAACATTTGTCCACAGTCTCCATATAATGAGCTCTATTCTCATTTACAGTCCTACTGATGCATGAACTCATGAAGAACATCTAGATCGATGCACTGCAATGAATCAGATCAAAGACCACAAATTTTCACAATACCTGGTTATATAAAAATATAAATAAGGAGATTAATAACCAAGGCAAACAAAATATGAATTTATGACGGTGTTTCAAGAACAAAAAAGCATGATACCACATAAAACTCAATTTCATAAAGAAAAAGTGAAAGTGAAATTTGAAGTCACTGAAAGAGTTTAACCTGACTGATCATTTATTTCAGTTTGATATAAACAGAGAAACACATTTCCCAATTCCAGTTGCCTAACTATCATAAACTATAAGAAAAGTACTTATCTGGCACAAGGAAAGGCTTTGTAAGGAATTGGCAAAATGTTAGAACTTCACACTAGAGCTTCTCTTCTATGACGGCTGTGTGAAGAAACACACAAGGTTCCCATTCCAAATGAAAATGAAATAAATGAGAATCATCTATGAGATTTTGTAAAATAAGGATTCCCAGGCCTCATCACCATGCATTTTTCATTCACCAATGCTGGGACTGGCTCAGAAATTTCTAATTTTAATAAACCCCCTGGGTAAATTCACTTGGGGACAGGGTACTCAGAAGTACTGCTCCTGTACTCTCATAACATAAAAGACTACCTTAATTGTGCAAAACAGAAAGGTACCTTCATTCCTCAGTATCTAGAACTGCTTCTAGGATCCTCCAAGGACACCAAAATCTACAGTCTCAAATCCCGTATTTTATGTTCCGTAGTATTTGCATACAACCTATGCACATCCTCCTATATACTTTCAGTCATCTCAGATTACTTATAACACCTTGTAAATATTTGTTACACTTTATATTTTAAGAAATAGTGACAAGGAAACACTCTGTATATGTTCGATATGGATAAAACTCTTTTTCCAAATATTTTCCATATATGGTTGGCTGAGTCTACAGGTGTAGTACTCACAGATATAGAGGGCTAATTATAGACAGGGGCAACAATGGAAAGGAAAAGTGGAAGGAAAAGTCGATGTATTTGTCCTCCTTTCGGCACCCTTCATTTTCATCACCCAAGACTGACCAATCAAGGCCAGCGACACAGCCAGCCGGCTCACCTAGGCAGCGGTAAGGAATCACGAAGTGGGGGTGGGTCTTGCACTGCTTGCGGCTCCGCTTGCACCAGTTCTGGATGGTCACTGGTTGGTTGGCTTCCACTACATTGGTGATCTGCAGCTCGGGGTAGACCTGGGAGAGCACACAGGAAGAGTGCATGGTTACCCAGAGAAGGTGCTGACATGTCCATACACCCAAGGACCCTCTGTCATTATTAGAAGGTATTGCTGTCCCCTACCAGTCAAACCTGTTCTACTTGCAACCAAACTAAAGAAATTCAGTGTAAAGAAAAAGGAACAAGTGGCAAAGTTTCCAGTAATTCCATTAAGCAATGTGGATTATGTTTCACTGCACACATTTGGACTTAAAGAATTTTTCCAGGGCAGATAAAATAGAAACAAAGAGGAGAAAGAAGGGATTCTTTAAAGTATGGAATCATTTTCAATGAAAGATAATCTGGAGTGAGGATTATCAGTCTGTAGCAGTCTAAATAAGTGTGATCATACACAAACCTAGGTAGATTATCTTTAGTTAAATTCAACCTACTGCTATCTTATCAGACAAATATTTCATACACAGAATATAATACATAACAAGCTTCCCATATAAAAGTTAATCTCTTTATTTGAAGTTATGTACATAAGAATAATTTATCAAAAAAATTTCAAGAGGATCATGCAGATAAAGAACTGTACTCATGAATTTTTCTTCCATCAATAACTATATGCCATCACTTTGATTATGTTCTTAGTAAATCAAGTGCTGAGCACTTGGAATGAAATGTCAAACTCAATCAACTAAAATATACTTGTGAAATATCAAACCACTCCTACTAATAGTAATCAGTAGAGATTTAAAAGAAATGCATAAGTACAAAAATGTGTATCTAAAATGAGCTGTCTTGCTAGATAAATAACAATACGAGTAGAGTACTGGGACATAGCAAAATGCTTCTAATTATGCACCATGAATCGTAAGTGGTCAAAGTGAGAACATAAACAAAATTGTGCACAATTGAAAGGTGACGAGATCTGTGAAATGTGAATCCTGGAGTAGGCTAAAAAAATTTTGGTTGTAGATGTACGGGGGGGGGGAGGGTGTCAGGAAGTAGAACTTGAATGTCAGATCATTGAAATTAAGATTTTTGGAGAAGTTGTCATTATTGGTAATGTCAAGATACATAATGTGAGCATCAGAGAAAATGGGAGACAAAGAACAAAGAAAGCAAGGTCACTGAAGGAATGAGAATCATGGAACTGAAAAACTAGAATACTAGGGGCTGGGGATTTAGCTCACTGGCACAGTGCCTGCCTGGCAAACACAAGGTCGTGAGTTCAATTCCCGGTACCAGGAGAAAAAAAAGGAAAAAAGATTAAAACTAGAATACTGGAAGGATCCCTATTTAAATCATTTGCAAATCATGAACAGACTGTTGTACTGGATGACAGAAAACTAGGAGCTAAAAACTTCAAAAATTGAGAGTGAATTCCCCTGAGGGGAGAGAAGGCCCAGAGGTAACTCTGACAGCAGAGGACAATAGTGTTCTCCTTTGACATCATGCACTTCATAGCTGGGGCAAGACAGTGTTTTAGAGAAGAAAGGACATGAGAGGTTTGAAGTAACAATAAGGAGAAAGGAAGGCATCCCTACATTTGGACACAATGTTATGCAGACTGTGAGAAAACAGCTGCTACCTGAGTTGGCTACCAGGGTCCAAAGCATCAGGGCCAGGCAACCATGGACTGTAACTTCTGAAAACACGAGCCAAAATAAACCTTTTCACTTACTAACTTGATTTCAGGTATTTTATCACAGTGATGGGAAGCTGACTAATGTAGAAAACCACTTTTAAAGACTACATACTATATGAATTCCTGGGAAAGCCAAACCCAAATGCACTAACATCTTAGTTTGTTCTTAACTATCTTAGCAGGGGTTAGGGTTACGAGAGACATAAACAGGAAGAACAAAAAGCAGCAGTGGTGAATCTATGGCACACATGCCATAGCGGGCTATTTGTTACCACTGAAAGCTCCAAAAGGTTCACTATCACGGACAAAGTAGATTTTAAAGTGGATACTACCCTGTATGATACTACAATAGCAGATACATGACATTTATACTTCTCTAAACCAAAGAATATACATCAGAAGTGAACCCTAAGGTATACTATGGGCTCTGGGTGATAATGGTATGTTAGTGTAGGTTCTTCAACTGTAACAAATGTACTACATGTTGATAATGGGGGGGGAGTTGTATATGTGAGGGTAGGAGTACTGGGAAAATCTTGTACTTTTTTTCTCTATTTTTAGTGAACCTGTAACTTCTCTAAAAGTAGTCTATTTTAAAAATTTAAAGTGTAAGAGATCAATCAACAGTGAAAGAATATGCTAAAAGAACACACACACACACACACACACATCTAAATCAGAATCCTGCAGTAGATGTGGAAAAGATTCTTTAAAACACTGCCGGTAATCTAGTTCCAAAGGGTACAGCTACTTTGCCTTTATTTTATTTTGTTCTTAAATATCTTAACACTTCAATACAAGCATTTTAGATCACAGATAATGTTCTACTTGAAAATGTACTAAAACTTTAATGGCCCCATGGCTTTACTCTATATAATGAAAGGCAAAGTGACTCTTTGTGCAGAAATATAATTCTCCCACCACCTTTACTCGTTTATTGTATCAGAAAAGTACAGCACTAGTGAGTCATAAACTCAATGGCATCATAGAGCGTGCCCTGAGGGACACAACTTTATGTGCAGTGAAGTGTAACTTACTGCAGTTTTCTAAAGGGATTCTAGCTGCCATTTCACAGAAATAAATACTCTGCTGAAAATTTTATTGGGAGTTACCAGTTTTCTGTAAAACTACTACCCTGTAGTAGACAATAGGACCACATTTCCTTCTTGCCACTTTAAACTAATGAATTTTTGTAGACAGAACTAATTAATAGCAGAAAGGGATCTCTTTTTCTTATCAGATGCATGCCATTTTCCGATTCCTATGGTTAATATTCAGTGCAACAGAATAGTGTTATTAGGCTGACAATTTCTAAGCAAGTAGAATTACAAACTCACAAATTAAATTCTGTGAACAGAGAGCTTCTCCCAAAAGATAAATAGTGATCATCCAAATGGAATTTACTTCTAGTTCCCATCATGCAATCTCAGGCATAGATATTATTTCCTGATCATCAGTTACAATCTCTATATTGCTGAAAGTAGGAAGTGCACAGATTTAGAGATTACTCAGAAGGATGCAGAGATTATAAAATTTGAACAACATAAACCCCATGAATAGTTTGCCTACTGTCCTAGTCAATAAAATGGAAATAGTAAGTTCAGTCTTATTCAGTTACTTTTATTTAGAAATAGAAATTATTGGTTTGGAAATGCCAAAATCTACACAATTTTGCTGTTCTAACTTCAGAAGGTTTACTGAACAGGGAAGGAAGATCAAATATCAAAGTAACAAATTTCTTCTGAAGTAGGGCTAAACCTCAGTTAGATAATGTGATGCCTACAGGCACAAGCCAACCTTAAACTAAGCAAAAGCAAACAAAACAAAACGATAAAACATACTTTAAATGATAAATATTCCAAATACTATATCTAGTTTTTTTTATTAAAGTGCTCCAGTGTATGTCTAGAGATACACGCTTTTTATGTTGAAAAGATAGCACAGTTCATAGTTTTAGTCAAGAATAAAAATTGAAATAATTAAGCAAATATCTTCACAGTTAAGTAAGTTCCTGGCTTTTCACCACAATTGATTACAAGCATCAGTTCGATTAGTATTTTCTTGGAAGTCTCTAAAATCTTAATCTAGAAAATATATATGCCTAAATTCTTTCTATACATTTATATATATGTGTGTGTGTGCCTGCATTCTTGCAGCTATTAAATATGCATGAGTTTTCCAACACATACATGGATTGCTAATGTAACAAGCATTGCTAGTAATTTAATACAATAAACATCAATAAATCCTTTTCGTGATAGCCCCTTTTTCTTATATGTTTCTATATGCAACCCAATTAAAAGTTAACTGTTTTCTTGATTTTTGAAAAAAGAACTCTGCATCACAATAGTTACATTTATAGCTACTTAAAAACAAAGCAAACCTGGCTTGGGTTGGCTACTTGAAAAATAAACTGTCCTGCATGCCTGTCAATCTTCCTAAATGACAACTACATGAGAGCAACTGCTGCAGAAATACTGACACTGTCCTCCAAGCACATACTCCCCCAAGACCCCTTATACCATCCTAAATGCCTGAGCCAATTAGTGTCCCCCTCCCACCCCGCCACCTGGACAAGCCTGCTCTGTCCACCAAGCCATAGAACGTCAGCCCCTCTCTCCACTTGGGAAATGCTGTCTGGTGCTCACCACATCCTACAATGGTAAGTACACATTGGCACCACTCCCCGTGAAAACGGCACTTTCCTGAAGGGCAGAAAACAGGATTTAACATAGCATAACAGCACAGCTTCCCCACGGCACCCACATTCATTATCTTTGATCTTAAGTTTGTCATTAGGCTGCAAACCCATCCCTCCTTTGTTATGTTCCCACCCTCAGGCCTGAGGGAGGTCTAGACGGACCTGTCAGGGACCATCTTTGACTATGTTGCTCCATCCCTATAGGCAGTTAGGACTAAAGAAAAGTAGACCACGTAGTGCATCCTCTTCTTCAATAGTTTTGAACCAACACGTATAGGCTCTCACTAGATGATGAGCATATTTGATTGGACATTAGATAAGGCAAAACTTTAATTAACTCATGTCAACACATGGCTGAGTCACCTAGACATCTCAAGAAGCTGCTGGCCTAAGGAAAGAAAGCAAGGTCATGAGCAGTTGAGATGAGACACAGACAGAGGATCAGACAGACCCTGGCTGGTGGCCTCTAACCCTTTGAATCTCCACATGTACACCTGGATTCTAAGAGATACCCAGGTCCCCTTCAATAAGCCCCCTGTGTAAACACCAGCTACTTCAGTAGCTTTATGTTCTTTTCAACTGAACAAATTCTGACAAATACTCCAGTTTAAATGCTGATTTCAATAACCCATTCCAGGATTCCTTCAATCTCTGCACCCAGGTTGCTTATCCTATCTCTGTATCTAATCACAGCGTTTGACATGGCCACTTTCCACTTCTCTGAAGGCCCTCCAGGCCTATCAGAATATGCACTCCTTGAAGGCGGGACACTGTGGCCCACTTTTATGTCTCCTCAATAGGGGCCAACACTGTGCTAGCACAGTAAGCATCGCATAAATATTTAATAAGTATTTCTCGCTAACTTCTGAATCCATGCATTATGGAGAAATTCAGTGTATATCAAGCTCCCATTGGGCCAATCTTCCAAACAGGATGCTCTAAGTAATTATTGGATTATGAGCTTTCTGAGAAAAATAGCCCAATATTGTTCTTTCGAGCAGATGTGGCAACTTATACAGATAATAGCAACTTATGTAAGAAAAAGTAGATTAATGTGAATAATGTCTAGCTGAGGAAGTCATCTGGGAAGAATTAAAAGCCAGGCTCTTGCCTAGGCAAAAAAGGGCTGTTTCAGAACCTGAAAAGCAGCTATAGAACCAGCTTTCATCTTTCAAAGTGAAAATAGCAGTCCATAAGATGATTTTTTAAAGAGAACTAAAGAAATGCACAATGCTAACAGCCAGAAAGAGGTCAAGTACAAAGACTCTTGATCTACTTTAACAGGTTATAGTTGGTGGCCTAAATGGTTTCGTCCATTTCAGAGAAACCTTAAAACGTGGTCACCATCAGAACATTTCTGTTCTAAATTTTAAAAACCTGAAATCTCTCTTTCTGTGTCTCTACAAATTGAAACAGTAATCTTGAACAAGATGGCATTTAAGTTGTTACATATGCAAAGCAAGGAAAGACATGGCTAATATTTTAAAAAGTCAACATGTAGTTTTATATACATAAATTTCTTTAAAATATATGTTGTTAGAGTCCTACAGAACTGTACTGTCAACATTAATGGCAAATTCTTTGCAAGCAGGCTAGCTAAGACAGCTGATTAAGGCTAAAAGTTGTATTTAATACAATTCAATTCCAGATAACAAATCAAGGCAAGCCAATAAAAGGCTGAAAAGAAAGAAAAATAGGAATTACTACTAGTTCTGAAAATAATTTGCCTATTTTCTTACTCATTCAATTTTGAAATTAATTTTTAACAACTTCTCAAGAATATTTCTTTTGGAAGAATGCCAGAAGTTACACAATGTTAACAAATTACGCTACATACGTTAGAGATCCATAGAGTAACGTGATGCTTTAGTACATTGTAATTTACAAGTCAGTAAAATGGATGAACAACAAGCCTTCCACAGTATCTGGCCAAAACTAAAGTAAATGCTGAGTAACTGAAATAACAACTTTCATCCCAACCTTACCCAAAAGCAAGAGTGTGACTAAATCTATTTATTTATTTATTTTATATGCAGGGCCTCAACTATGTGTTCAGGCTGGCCTCCAACTCACTGTGTAGCCCAGGGTTGGTCTTCACTTGTGGCAATTCTCTCTCAGTATCTCAAGTGCTGGGATTACAGGCATTCACTAATGACTCCTGGTTATATCTGAAAATTATTGAATTGGGCATAATGGTGCACAACTGTAATCCCAGCACTCAGGAGGCTGAGGCAGGAGGATCATTGTGAGTTTGAGACTAGCCTAGGCTACAAAGTGAGCTCAAGGCCAGCCTGAACTGTTAAGTGAGACCCTGTCTCAAAAAGAAAAAAAGGAAAAAAGAAAAGAAAAGAGAAGAAAGGAAAATTATTGAAGTAACTGGCTGGTATACAGGTACTCATTTTACTATTCTTTCTTTGCCTGAAATTTCATATTTAAAAAAAAGAAAGGTTAGCATAATCTCCCTACTCAAATGAAATTATTTTATAGGTTGTGGGTTTTCTTAGTATTTTATGTGCATACATTTTATTTAAACAGCAGTGGGGTCATAAGGTACATTGTCCCTTTATAAACTTCTTCATTTAGCAATATATTGTGATAACTTTTTCTGATCATAAAACTAATGCATGGCTGAGAAAACCTGTGAAAATAAAAACTAGCAGTGATCACACTGTCCAAAAAAATAACCACTGTTAATATTTTCAAGTATTAATAACCTTGCTTTCTTCACATGTTATAAAATATGGTGAACACTGCTTCCCTAGGTCAATTATTCCTAGTTGGAAATTTCAATGTCTTAGTTACTTTCCTCTTGTTCTGGAGACAAAATACCTGATGCTCAAAATTAAGAAAAGAAAAGTTTATTTAGCTCACAGTTTGTGGAGGTTTCAGCCCATACTTGGCTGGCTCCAAGGCAGAGTGGCACATGGCACAGGGCAACAGTTCACGGCGTGGAAGATAGCAAAACAGCAAGAGCAAAAGGGGAGGGGTGGTGGCAAGCAGCCTCTTTCCCTCCCTTACATTGTATGCAAACTACCCGCCCCAGGGTGGGTGTAGTACTCATACCCATAATCCCAGCATCGGACTATGGATCAATCAAAAATCTAGAATAGAAGCCTGACCCATAACTGCACGAGGATTTGGGGGGACATGCAGGAACAAACCATAACATTAGATTTTCTGAAAAGGTTTTCATTATTGTAAATAACACTTTGGTAAAAATCTCTGTATAAAAATCCATGCAGTCTAAAAAAACTGAAAGGTTAAAAAAAAGTCCAAGAGAAACAATGAGTTCTAACTCTATGTAGTGAAAAAAGAGAAATAAAAACCCAAGTTCCAAACTTATATGGATGATCTCAGCTAGCATACATAAAACAAAGAATTAAAAGTGCTATAACAAAATCTTACAGAAGTAGACTAGTCATGGAATATTTTCATCTTCTAAAAGCTTTTAAGTGCCAATTCTTTTTTTCCTAAGAACTCATTCTAAGGAGAAAATAAGAAAAGTATGCAACAGCATTTACCAAGCCATCACTGCAAATATCTGACGCACAGCACGACGCAGAATTCTCCCCAAGTTAGTAATTGTTCTACTTTGCAGAAGATGGAACTAGAACATAACAACTAAATTAGGTGCCATTTCTGAGCACTCAAAAATTATATTAATTACGAGTTTTAAGCTACTTAACATTCAGTGTATAAACCCGGGCAAAGAGAATACATTTCTGTTTCTGAATTTAAATGACACGCTTCACATTTTCCTGGAATACAAAGAAAAACTGTATTTTAAAAGTTTTCCACAAAAATTCTGTTACTACTGAGGGACACTGAAAACAATATCTAATTTAACCAAGACAGAGACTTGAAGCTGCAGAGTGGCTCTTTGCTTGCAGCTCAATGAGGTGCGGAGGGGCAACGTGCAGCTGACGAAACCCTGCTGCAACAATGGGAGGGCTGAGCTTGGTGTTTTCACAATGCCAGCCTTATGTAAGGCAAGGAGGTAAAGTGCTGCAAGGCGTTTGTCTTTCCCAATAATCTGGCCCAACTCTACTCTGACATTGTATGCAAATATATTGTTACAATCACACATTCATACTTGAGCTGGAAAATGCTGTTAAAGCATCTTGTTCAACTGTCATTCTCACTCCAAAGTGAATATAAAACTGAACAGGGATGGGGTGGGGGGGGCACTAAAACAAATAGAATGGGACACAAACGTGAAGACAAAAACAGATGTATGCACATCTAGTACAAATTCTCATCCCCCCCATGCTAATTTTCTGATTTTTTATCCAAACCTGGCTTCATCTTTTTCAACCCTAAATCCTATGGTATGTACGAACAATCCTTTCTATACCACTCTACCCAGATAACTAATGCATAAATACACCCACACCCATATGTAAGTAGCCCAATACACCCATTCAAAAATTGCTTCACTTAATATGAATGTTTGGACCTTTCAAATAGCAAAATGACAATGCTAAGGGGCCTACAATCTGTGGATCAATGTTAAGCCTATAAAGCTGGAGGGTACGCACAAAAAAATAATGCCCTACCAAAGCTTTAACACCAAAGTTGGTTAGAATGGAAAGATCACACTTGTTGTTTGCCTTTTTATGTGATTGAATTTCACATTACTGTAGAATTCAAACAAAAATGCTGAGAAACAAATCTTGTGTGAAAATCTCAGGTTTGGTTATATATTTCAGAGCAGAAAAGTTGGGCAAAAGAAATGGTTTTGTTCACCTCGTACAGTAGGCAGATTTTTTTTTGCGCAGGCACTGGTGTGCTTTGTTTGCCTGTTCTGGTAATCTGTAGACAAAACTACTGTTCAGTTAGAGTAAGAAGGTTAAAGAAATAGCACACTGTTAGCTGTGGAAAAGAAAACACTTAGGAAAAAAAAAAGAATATGTCCATAATCAAAGAAAAAAAGGTAAGAGACAAAGCCACATTCACCTACTTTTCCCAGCCAGCATCGGCTGATCGATGTTGGAACTACACAGTTTCTCGTTTTCCTTGTAAGATTTGCTTTTACATCACTTGCCTGTGTATCTCAGGTGTTAAGGAGTAACAGTGCTATTACCACAGTGACTCAAAGTACCCCCGGCTCATCTACAGAATGCAGAAGGATGGGAGGGCTTTCACACTTCTATTGTGTGATTGGAATGCCCCCCTTCTCCAATCTAACTCAGCCTTGGAGACAAATTCATTTTTCTAAGAACAGTGTCTTAACAACAAAGTACTCACACTGAATATTTCCCATGGTTCCCATTTGCCTCCAAAATTAGATCCCAAGTCCCCAGGTTTACAATCAACACCCTCTATTTTACAGCATCATTCAGCTTTTCAATTTCTAAATTCCCCTTGTAATTATACTGTATTGTGTATTTTACGAATTTCCCATCAGTCAAGGTGCTTTCCTACTCAGCAACTCTTGACACAGAACTCTGCCCATCATGGTATTCAATAAATACTAAGTCTGCCTGAATTAAATTTGGGAGGATAAGATTCCTGAGATGTAGAACTGAATTCCTTTTTGCTTTACACATCCCAAAGCCTTTGGTTTTGGTATAAATAAAACTATGTTCTAAAAAAAAACTCATTTCATCCAAAAGAAAGAGTACAATGAAATCTAACAATTCTAATTTGTATTTCTAAGCTTTAGCACATATTTCAAAATGAGTATTATTCTGGTTTTGTTTTATTTATATTTAGAAATTTCTTAGGCCAAAGTTTGCGTGCTACAACAATTCATTAAGGCAAGTGGCCACTTTATGCTGTTGATTGAATTATGAATAATTTATAAGGCTATATTCAAGTGGTTTCCATGATGTCAATACTTTTTGCCTCTAGTATAGAACAGAGGAAAAAAACATTTTTTTCTTATCAAAGAGCCACAGAAGAAAGTAGCAATTGAGGCTCTGTTGTGTCATTTCTTATTGCATACAAACTACTCTAAAATTTAGTAGCTTCAAAAAATATGTGTAAGCATCAACCTAGG
Source organism: Chinchilla lanigera (assembly GCF_000276665.1). Taxonomy (NCBI): domain Eukaryota; kingdom Metazoa; phylum Chordata; class Mammalia; order Rodentia; family Chinchillidae; genus Chinchilla; species Chinchilla lanigera. Next base: position 25,901,361 of record NW_004955407.1, read on the forward strand.
GTTTCAGTTCCTTCATGTTCCTTCCTGTGTTCAACAAGCATACTTCATGATTATTTAGGATATGACAACTCAATATTTAAAGTCCTACTGTATATTTGTCACTCTACCTTTTGGCCTATCATGGCATTTGCATCTTAACTAGGCACAAATATGCACTATGGGCCAGCATCCCTGCAAGTGTTGCCTAAAAATCTTTTTAGAATTCTATGCATGGGCCAGGTGTGGCGGCACACACCTGTAATCCCAGCACTTGGGAGGCTGAGGCAGGAGGATCATTGCAAGTTCGAGGTCAGCCTGGGCTACAAAG
>NW_004955407.1:25901767-25953752 GCF_000276665.1 Chinchilla lanigera
AAAAGAAAAAAGAAAAAGAAAAAGAAGTGTGTGCACGGAAAAATATAATCCTGCAAAAGGAAACCATAGACTCTAGTTAATAGCCTGCTTCCTCAGTATAGAAATGGACGCAGAATATAAGAACCATTGTTGATTTCCTATCACCTTCTCTTGAGATTTTGTATCATTTTTATTGTTTTTGGGTTGTTTTTGTCATTTTCTCTGTAAAACTAAAAAAAAAAAGAAAAAACCAAACAAGGAGAGCTGGGATAATATATTGCTAATATTGGTTTATTGAAAGTAACAGTTAATGCTTAAATTTGTTTTTTCTTGACCAATTTTACATGCTTATATCTGGTAATTGGAACAACTAATTTGAAGACAACAATATGTAATATAACAAGCATTGTTGACTTCCTACTATCTTGTTCAATGAAGCGCTGTTTCATTTCTAATGTTTTTTTTTTACTTGTTATTGTCTTTAGTTGATCAATCTTGCATTCTTACATCTGATAATCTGAGCAACTTCATTGAAGATAACAATTTGTAATATAATGACCACTATTAATTCCTATCACTTTGTTTTGAAATTGTATCATTTTTATTGTTTTTGTATTGTTTTGTTTTTGTCTCCATTGTTGTTATTTTGGTTTTTTTCTCTTTGAAAAAAAAAGAGAAAGAAATGGATGCAGAGCCCCTTCCCATGGTATTCCAGTCTGTGTGTCCTCTACCAGCCACTCACAAGCATTTGCCAAACGATGGCCGCCGGCATGCCCCAGCTCAGATAAAATGCTCTGCAAGGCATGCTCTCCAGACATGTCCACTGTCAACAACAGGAGCCATAGGAGGGTCCCTGCTTAGTCAGCCCTGACTACTATACAAAGTATCACAGAGCAGGCTGCTGAAGCAAAAATGTATTTTGTTGTAGCTCTGGAAGTTAAAAGACTACAATCAAAGTAGTCAAAGTAAGGTTCTGATAAGGAGTCACTTCTGTCTTCTGGCTGTATCTTCACATGACCCCTTCTTAAGAGAACAGGCTCTTTGGTGTCTGCCTACAAGGTCTAAGGCTATCAGGATAGTTCTGTCCTTAGGACCTCATCAACAGCAGTTACCTCATAAAGCCCCCAGCTCCAGGTGACATGAAAAAGGGAGTTAGTTTCAACATATAAACTGTAGGGGTGCGGAAAAATTCAGTTCTTTAACAGTACTCAAAATATACCCAAAGAAATGAAAAGAAAGAACAACCTCAATGGTGACAAGAAAAGTATGAAGAAAAATGAAAAGGGGGGCAAGTGTTTGAACAATAACTGGGCCCAAAGAAAAACTAGTGTGAGTGGATGGGCACAATGAATTTGGAGGATTTGCGATAAAATACATAGATGAACAGAGATGCGGTTTTGTTTTGCTGGTGGGGGAATAAAAGCCAGAGCCTCCCATACACTACACAAGTGCTCTACCACCAGGTCACACGCCCAGCCCCAAATACACAATTCACACCTTAAGCGTCAACCTAGCTCCTCAATCAGACTTCGTAAGGGCTCATAATGAGAGGCAAAGGTGGAGGGCTCAACTCTTACATTTTGTCCTCCATCTTGCCCTTGCCCATGGATAGGACCAAAGAAATCACAATGGCAAAAGTAACACTATTATCTTTAAACTCCATGGAGACGCAAATGGAAACAGAGTAAATAGCTCTTCGTTTGCCTTCAAATATTATATAAACTGTAAGTGATTTTTTATGCGTGGGGTTTTTCAATGAAATACTTTGCATTTTTATATACATTTAACCAATATGCATATAGATTATGCAGTTTTGTAAAATTAACCAAAATCCCAATGCTTAATTCTAGTGCTGAGGTTTTATAAGACTGCTTCTTTAAAATTGGTTTGGAAAGAATGAAGTCATGCATCAAATTAAAACATAAAGACAACACAGAGTTCAAGCAAGATAGAAAGCTTAAAATGATGATGATGATGATGATGATGATGATGATGATATCAACACCAAGCAGCAGGAAATACAGATTGAAGGGGCATGAGACTTAAGGACATGAACCCAGGCTTGATAATTTATCATCAGAGTATTAATATTTCACACATCATGCCATGCTAAGCACCAACAGACACAAAGGAAAGCCATCTTTGGAAAAACCAAAGTTTAACAGGTGAGTTAAAATGGTTAGCGAGAGGTTAAAACGAGGCCACCATCATGACTCCACTTGATCTTTTTCTGCGTGAAGGTCTCAGATGGCTAACAGCCTCCTTCCTCTCTGACTCAGCCAGCTGCCTCTAAAACATCTGCATTTTGGTCATGCAAGGGAGCGAATAGACAGTAAGATTGTGTTATGGCTTGTGTCTGGATGTCCCCCAAAAGCCTCATGCAGTCATAGGTGGGGTTTTTTCAGAGGTGGCTGAATCTAGAGTGTATGACTGATTCGTGGTGCAATGTTGGGATTAACGGTACTAGGATTAAGAGTGGGGGATTACTAAATCATTCCACTGACTGGTTTGGCACTGCCCTAATCCCGGCTGCCTGGATACAATATAAAAGGGGCAGAAAGATGCTCTTAAGGTCTCTTGTTTGTTTTGCTACTTTCTGGACACCATGAACTGTTCTCCTCTGTGAAGCCACCCTGCCTTGGTGTCAGCCCATTATGGACTGAAACCTCTACAAACTGTGAGCTAAATAAACCTCTCCCCCTTTAACTTCTAGTGTTGGGTATTTGTCTCAGCAATGAGAGAAAAGTAACTAAGACAAATTATAACTCTGAAAATACAAAAATAATGTACCTTAAAAAACCTGTAAAAGGAAGGCAGAAAAACTGAAGGAGTATTATTTTCTTTGTCATGCCTACCAATGAATCAATCAATGGTGTCTGAAATAAAAGCATGGAACTGGAAAAGGGATAAAGGCAAAATAAATGTTTTCTGAAAACATACAAAATATTCAAACTCACAAATGAAAACTGTTCATTATTTCTAATTATTATAAAAGAAAATACCACACGGCTACAGGATGGGAAGTGGTAGCAAGTCTCCAAAATATCAGTAAGAAATGTTCTAGATAGCTCCAGGTGCATTATCCAATGAAAAAATGTGAAACACTGATTAGAAGTCCTCAGTAACCATCTCTCCACTCCACCATCCTACTCCACCCAAAACCAGTTCAAGTCATGGCACAATATGAATTCCCCCGTCTATAGCTCTCCGACCTGTACACCTCTTCTCCTCCCTACGCACTGTGGTTGCCATCCTGTTTTGCCTCCTGACATTCTTCATAGCTCTTCTAGGAGTAACCACGCCCACACTGCATGGGCCATGACCCAATCCATGCACCCATGGGGCCACGCACGTGACTAAGGCGCACTAGTCCATGTGCGCTACGACAGTGAGTGAACTCACAAGGAGAAGGCTAAGCAGAAAACAAGAGACCTCTACAGGTAAACTCTAGGCAGGACTGAGTCTCCGTTCCAGACCCAAGAACCTAGTTTCTTTGGGCATATTCATTTTTTTAATGCTGTAAGCTACCCTCACCCAGGATCCTTCTCACTGGTGGGAGGAAGTATTCTCCATACACACAAGTTGTTCAGTCGGTTTTGTCACCAGGCAATGGAAAATTCCCTAGTGAAGTTACCATTAGTATATCCCTATTCCCTTTTCCTGGAGATTTTCCTTGCCCTTTCCATGACTGTCAATCACTCATTAGATCTCATTTCTCCCTGGTTCGTAACAGAACCTAATCCTAGTACTGTACTTATGATGGATAGCAACCCTTTCAGTAAGCTTAAGCTTCCTTTAGGTTTAGTTCCTCTCATTTAAAACACAGAAAAACACTAAAACGAAGACCTCACCTTAATTTTTCCCCTCAATCTCTTTTCTTCTAGGTTTTGGCTGAAAGAGTCAGCAGCTGTATTCACCATCTATTCATGTCATTCTAGAGGCAAATTACTGACATCTGACTTCTTCCCCCTTAAAACTGCTAACCCTAAGATCAATAACAACCCTTTAATTTTTGTGGTACTAGGGAGTGTGCTCAGGGCCTTGTGCATCCTTTGAGACACAGGTTCTATCCCGGAGTTACATCCCCAGCCTTTTTTTTTTTTGAGATAGCATCTCAGTAAGTTGCCCAGGCTGTACTTGAACATGTAGTAGTCCTGCGTCAGCCTCTTCAGTTACTGGGATTACAGACATGTGCTGTCACAAAACAACTTGCAAAAGAATGGGTCAAAGAATCCTAGCAATGAATAATAGCAAGTATGCAACAGTGAAAGGCCGGGATGGTCTTCCAGATCCCAAGGGTGGGATAAGTGGGTATCTGGTTCTATAGGCTGTTCTCTGATCCACTTGTGATGGAGTAGGCTATTCTACAACTCAGCAAGTGTAGATACTGTAGTCATCTGACAGTGCTTCCTGTCCCATGGGCATAACTTCATAATATTATTCAGGATAATTCCACATGATCCCTATTCACAGCAGTGCAAATGAAATGTGCTAACAAAAGAATTTAAATCTCTACAAGGCAGACTGTGCCAGTTTTTAACATCTTACAGTTTTCCTATTTAGTAAATGAATTGAACAAAATCTTTGACATGTGGGTCATTGTGCACGAGGGACATGATTTCACCTTGTCCAAAATGACATTTCAACCACTTGAGGAGAATGCATCACCCTCACACACTCGTTCTTTCCCCCGGCTCCAGGACCCAACACCTTCCAGATCTTATCTTGTCTCCCTGGGTAGTTCTCATCCTCCAATGACTACATTCTTTTCCCTTGTTCCCCTTCTATGTTGCAACCCCCCCAGGTTCTTTCCCAGAGGTGTCAGAGAGTAGGTGAAAAGAATGCACGCCCTTGACAGTAAATGCTTTGTGAGTGCTCTGTAAGGGCAAGCCTGTGGTGGCACAGCCTTTGTCCCGGGAGGGCCAGCTTTTATACTGCTGAACTAATGAATTCTCCCCTGTAAAGAACAGATCCCAAGTACACTCATCCGTATATCTGTGGCACCTAGAGAAAGACGTCTGAGGTAGGAAGAAGGAACCACTGGTTCTCTGACATAATCTTCTGTCGTGAAAATATTTAAAAGGCGCCAAACACCCTTAACTCCCAATCACTGGGAAAGTTCTGGGGCACAGACACCACTTGCCAAATCATGGCATCCAAGACCCCATACACCAGCCGCTGGGGGCACAGGATGGAGGGGGAGCAGCACTGTCCAACGGAAATAGGTGCAAATCACCCAGGTACTTTTAAATTTCCTGCTAGCCACATGAAAAAGTAAAAAACAGGTGAAATCAATTTTAATTACATGCAGTTATAGTTTAGTATCTTTATGGTATATTTAGTAAGATATCCAAAATACAAAATTTCAACATACAATCTATATAAAATTTGTTAATGTGATCTTTTACATGTTTATTCATCCTAAATCTTTGAAGTATTTTAGTGACGACTGGGCTCACATCCATCTGGACTGGCCACACTGCAGGGGCTCAAAGACCACGTGTGGCGGGGGGCTGCTACACAGCAAAGGCGCAGCAAACAGGCAGCAGGAGGAAACTGAGAATTCAGTGGGATGCATTGACACGGCAATAGGGTGGTTTTTAAAAGTCCAGATCTTATGGCCTTTCCCCTCTATAAAGTGTCAATAAAGAGCTTCAGTGACTTCCTACTGTTACAGAATAAAGAACAAACTCATTAAAATGGTTCAAAAGGCCTGATGTTTTGGGCTTTTCTTAACTTATCCAGTTAATTATAGGTGGTGAGCAGAGGCATGGGTAATACTAGAACTCCAAGGGAAGCAGAGAGCTAAAGGGCTCACCACCCGCACCCCCGAACTCCTCCTTGACCCCAATTGACCCCAAGGCCACCAAAAACTTGGCAAAGTCTAAAACTGGCAAGAACCATTCAGTGGTTTCATCTTGGGACAAACCACGGATTAAAACAGAAAGCAAAGCAACCCAGGCATTAGTGGGCTCTCTAAGTGCAGCCGGAAATGAGGGGTGCTCTCAGGGTCAGGAAGAGTAATTTTTGTAGCACCAACACACAAATATCAAAAAACATCTCGTTCTTCAACCAACACGTTGGCGCATGCCTATAATCCCAGCATTTAAGAAGCGGAGGCAAGAGGATAACCATGAGTTTGAGGCCAGCCTGGGGTACATAGTCAGTTCAAAATCGGCCTAAACTACACAGCAAGACCCTGTCTCAAAAACAAACAAACAAAAAAATCTGGTTACTCATAACTGAAACTAAAGGGAAACCCAGGAGCACGCTATTACAATACACATCAAAAGAGCCATTCAACAGAGAGCGACAGTGTGGTCCATGCCATTAAACACTTCAATTCCAGCTTTTAAAAACTTCTACTTGAGTTACAGTTACCTGCTTCCCCTAACTTTCCAAATGCTAGTAAGTATGGCTAAGGGGACCAGGGGTATAGCTAGATGGGAATGACTTCTATTGTTCAGTAACATACTCTGATAACTGTGGCTGAGAACACTGATTTAAATATTTCAAAATAACTAGTAGGATTTTGAATATCTCCCCAAACAAATGATAAATGTGTGAAGCAACAGATACACCAATTACTCTGATCTAATCATTAAACATTGCACATATGTACTGAAATGCAACCCTGCATGCCTATGGTGCAATAAACCGACAATTAGTATATGTCAATTAAAAATAAAAAGAAATTTAAAAATTCTATTTGACACTCAAACTGCTTAAGTCACACGTACATCCATAAAAATGAAAGTTACAAAAACATAAATGCCTGGGCAGTGTTCCAATTTACCACATTCATAACTTACCCACAAAATTTTACCAGAAGAATTCCTTAAACAGCATGGATATATTATTTCTAAAATGCACACTTCACAAATGTCAAATCTGGACTGAACTGCATTTATTATTCACCACTATTTAATACATAAGCAGACAGAATTTTTAAAAATATATAAAGAACGTAAGGATAACTAATTTCTACTTCACATCATGGTTCATACGCTTTGAAAATAAGTTACTTGATATCTAGTATGCTGTTTTGCTTCTTAAAACAAGAGTTAATAACTACAGATTGTCCTTTCTTAAATAAAGTACTACTAAAAAATCAAGTATTTCAATAATTTTAACATTTATAACAAAAATAAAAAATGTCTTAAAAATAACGTTGAACATACATTCTGTATCCAAAAGACTAGTTTCCTAATACCTAAAGGAGTACAACAAAGAGAATGTTGGCAAGTTATCTGGTACTTACAGAGTATAAATAATTTTGCTGTGCTGAGATAAAGGATATTCCTTTAAATGTTCTCAACACACAAATAGCAACATGTCCTAGAACAGATAATTGTCAGGAAGTATAGGATAAAAATACCTGGGGCTCCATTTCCAACTGAATTAATAAGAAAGGAGCAGCTTATACACTAACAGTGAAAACACGAGGAAGAATTACATAAGGAATGAAGACATCCACAAATTAGAAGGGTGTAATTTCTAGAATGTAAAAGTGAAAAAAGCAAAGAGTAGAATAGTGCTTAGTATAAGCTGCTTTTTGTATAAGAAAGAAAAAACTAACAGGTTCAGCATTCCTAATCCAAAAATTCTGAAACCTGAAATGTTCCAAAATCTCAAACGTTTTGATCACAGCCACAATGCTACAAGCAGAAAATTCCATATCTAATCTCATGTGACTAGTCAAAGTCAAAAGCAAGAATACTAAAAATATCATATAAAACAACCTTTTTCCTAAACCTATGTATATAAGATATATACAAAACTAATTCATTTCCTTTTTAGATTTAGGCCCCATCTCTAAGATAGCACACTATGAATTTATAAATACTGAAAACTCTAAATCCAAAATACTTTGGTCCAGGCATTTCAGATAAGGGAAACTCAATGTATATTCTCTTATGTGAGAAGGAGAGTATGGGAAACCTAAAAGGGAATAAAAACAGAAAGGAACCAAATATATCAAGTTGGTAACAAGAAAATTAATTCCAACACTTTTAACCATCATACCTGACTCGACGGCCACAGTGGCACACATTCTAAAAAGAACTGCTAAAATATTTTAATTTTGCTTAGCTTATTGATGGTCATAAGACATTATAATTTTAAAAACATTTATTTAAATTGTAGGGCAAAGTAAAATAAATAAATTTACGCTATGTATGGTGAATCATTAGAAACTTCGATTTTCACCACGAGAGATTAAAAGCAGATGCCAAATATTAGAAGTTAAAATTGTTAAAAAGCAAACGCATGTGATGCAACAGGAGTCAGCGGCGACCAGACAGCACTTACCTCCTGGCAGTACTGCAGGATGCCCTCCTTGCTGCCGATGCAGGTTTTGGTCCCCGATGGATCCGGCTCCCACTTCCCGTTCTGCACATTCATATGCATGTTCAGTTTGCCGCAGAACATGGCGATCTGGGGTTCTGCCAGTAGGCCGGCATTGCCATCAGTGGGCACCTACAAAATAAATAAATAGATAGATAGATTAAATAAATAATTAAATATCCATGGCTCCAAGGTACAGGTTGGGAGAGGAGAAATTTGAATGACCATATCAAAAAGTTCCATTCTTGCTCATTTTTAACTCTATCTTAGTCCTGCCTTCAGCTTTCCTGTGGGTTATTATATGCTACAGACCACCTTTAATACACCGCCTTCTTTTACACTGAAATAGAGGACAAAATTAACAACACTGAAAGGAATCTATTCACTGAAAGAGTAACACATTTTTTCACAGAAGATTTTGCAAAACCTGCTGCTGAAAGCTTCTCACCAGAAACTACGATTTTTTTTTTTTTTTCTGAAATAAATACAATCGTGGTGGTGGAAACCACATTCTCATAATAACTACCAGCAGATTCACACAAAGTGCAGCACCAGTCCCGGCCTGATGATCAGGCCTGGAGGTAACAGTGTGAGCCACCTCTCAACACTGAAAGCAAGGTGTTCCTAGGGTGCCTGATTAGTTAGCGAGCTTGCACTCTCTGCTTTGAGGCCATAAAAATTGACTGTAGAGCTCACCTTCCACAAATGTAACTGAATACATTGGCCATTTTACTTGGGTTTTCCCCAGAACATTCTCTGATTTATTGTTTCAGCTCTTATGTTAAGGGTGCCCATGTCTCATCTCCCCAGCACACCATGAGAAGCCAACAATGTCTCATTCACATCCTGCTGGGTTGTGAGCCCCGGCGGGGTCTGGTTATGACCACTGCAGGCAGTATATACTTCACAGAAATTGGAAACGGTGCCTTCTGTATTTATAATCCCTTCTGTGTGCAGGTATTACTTGTAGGTAAATATTTTTAAAAGGAAAAGTGGAAGTTCTGAAATATGTTTTACCTCACTTAGTAGGTTCTATGAGAAATGAAAAATCAATCAACAGAAGTGAAAGAGTTACTTGACACCAAGGATTCAAAAGACCCATTAAGCATATTTCTTCCCTGTTAAACCCAGTTGCTGAGGAAATGTGAGACCTTCATGCCCCGAAGAACTAACTTCCAACAGCAGCCTTCATGCAGTCACGTCCTGGGTGATTCCAGTGATCTAAATCATTCCCACGAAGTATTAAAAGGAAAAAAGAAACTAAAACTGCACGGAGAGACTTCAGTTAAAGAAATGTAGTTTTTCCTGACATGCCTTACCACAGAAATGTAAAATGGATCAAACGTCTGCCCATTCAAAGCATCTTCGTATGTATTTTATCCAACCACAACAGAGGATTTATATCCTTTCAAAAAAAATAAATACATAAACAGGTCTTGCCCTGAAACTAGGCCTGGGTGAAACAGCTGCTGGCAAAATCATACTTTCAGAGACCTTTTTCTATCTTTCACAAATTTCAACTTGTACACTGCCAGATGTTTAAGTCATTCACTTCAAACAGTAGCTCAGACCACAATGGCAGACCATCTACAGAATCGCTGGAACCTCGCCACTTCAGCCTCCAGCCCACAGCCACCTCCTACAGCTTCCATCAAAGTGAGTCTCCTCCTCCACAAAACGCAAAGCAGCAGTCTATCCAGAATGCTCTACAAATTTAAACTTCACAGCACTCCTGAGGGATTAAAGTGAAATTCAAGGATCCCATCTTAAAATTCAGATTGCAAATTTTGCCAATTTTATTGAATAAACACAGTAACATGGCAAGAAAGTTAATGAAGAGTCAAATAGTAATCCATCAGACACCTGTGGATGAGGCCGTGCATTGGACACTTAAGAAGGCACTGCCTTGGTGGAATTTACTAGTGGAATCCTCATACTGCGCATAGTACTTTGCTCTGCGCGACCTTCAAACATTTGTGTCCCAAAGATTAAAAGACCTAACAGCATCTTGTTACCCTTTTCCTGACTGAAGAGATTAATGAGCCTTTGCCTCAGCTGGTAAATATCTGTTGAATGAATTCCATCCTCAGATCTCAAAATTTCCCTGTTCCCCTTTCTCTTCAATCTGTCCACTGTATTGTCTAAGGAATGTGTCAGTAGAAGTGCCTTTGATTTCATTTCCCCCTTCAAACAACATTTGGCAGTTTCTCTCCTTTCTTCATGATAGCCAGGCCTTCCGAAGGCCTCCTATGCCCCTCTCAAACTAGCATTCACAACCTTGGGTGGTCCCCTCCCCCAAAGCATCAGGCTTTATCTGTGCAACAAATAGAATATGGCTGAAATGACAATATATGACTATCAAAGCAAGGTCACGAAGGGTATCATGGTCTTCCATGGCTCTCAGGGCTCAGCTGCTGTGAGGGAGGTCAGTCGCCATGTTGTGAGGACACTCAATATCCTTGTGAAAAGGCCCAGGTGGTGAGGAACTAAGCTCTCCTGTCAAGAGCCAAATGATCTAACCTTGCAAATAGCTTGAAACCTTTCATGCCTTCTTAAATCTGGTCTGGCTAAGGACACAACTGCAACCTCAAGAGGGACCCAAAGTCAGAACCTCCTGTGTGGGGTTCTGAATTACTTACACTGTTTAAACCACTGAGTTTGGGGTAACCTGTCACACAGCTATAAGATACCCAGTCACTCCCCCTTTTTGCAAGCACCTTATTACAGCTACAAATAGTCCCTACTCTCTACTATTGAAAGCCACAAACAATAAACAACAAAATTCCTCCCATTCTAGTATGGGAGAGAGCAAAGGGTCAGCAAACTTTTGGTAAAGGGCCAGAGAATATCTTAGATTCTGTGAGCCATGCAATCTCTTTTGTGACTGCATATTCCTATCGTTACAAGGTAGCACAGAAACGGCCTTAGACAATATGCAAAAAATGGCTGTGCCTTTTTTCCAATAAAATTTTATTTACCAAAAAACAGTGGACCAAACTGACACATGGGGCCATTGTATGTTGAAACTCTGCTCTAGAGCAATCACCTTCCCTTTGTGTCACTGACCACAAATTTTAACCCACCTTGTGATTTACACACTCACTGTCAACACACCCCCACTGGCTTCTAAAACGTAGTAACTTGGTTTACACTGCCATAGCTAACCCCAGGCTGCTTCTCAGAGGTTACGTGTGACTCCTATCTGAGAAACCAAACAGGTTTTTCTTAGTACCTGTCCCCTCCTACCTTCTTTACCACACATTAAGTCCTCCCTGGGTGCCTTTTCCCTTGGCTTCTGTCATGACGAATTATCTTGGTTTTGACTTCTCTCAGTATCTCTTTACCCATTCACTATCCCTCAATTTCACACCTAAGGTTTTAATAAGATGGGACTGCTGTTTGTCTTTGTTGCCTACTTTAAAAAGTCTTACTGACTTTATTCGTTCAATTTCTAGCTGCAGGGAGGCAATTACAGTATAAGAATATGCAGTTTAGGGTACAAAACAATAAATCAGACAAAGCCCCTGGCCTGGTAATTGGATGACAAACTTTGAAGTGTTTACAGCATAAGAGATTTCTGCTGCTAAAACCAGGAAAGTCCTTGGCAAAAACTGGACACTGGGCACACTATCTGACAAACTAATAAAATAGATGCTGCTTCAACCTTTTTAAATCTGGACCCCCTTAATTTCCTTTTATGTTTTCTCTATTTTTCACTTTGTTATCCTTCCCTCTGGACTTCAGTTATTTTAATGGTCTCTCTATGTGTATGTGTATGTACTGATTATCAAACGGTGGTAATCTTTTCCAGAGCTCTACAAATAAACTAATTATGACCCTTGAAATAAGTTGATCATGTAATAATTTCTTTTTTTTTTTTTTTTGGTACCAGGAATCAAACTCAGGACCTTGAGCTTGCCAGGCAGGCGCTTGTGCCGCTAAGCCATATCCCTGGCCCAATAATTTCTTCATTTTAACATGTTAGTTTAGACTACAAAATATATACTTTAGTTCCTGATTTCAGGTTTTCCACCAGGTGAGATTTAATATTAACTTGCTGAATACATGTATGGAGAATCTTGATAATTAACATGTCCTATTTTCAAAAAGCAGATATAGATTAATACATTAAGCCTTGATTCCTCTATAATTACAGCAAATTATTGAATGTGAAATTATAAAATGTTTTGTATACACATCTGGTTATACCTGACACTTCAAAAAGCCCTGCACAAATACTTAAATCACAAAAATCACAAAACCACCTTTCTCAAGCAAAAGTCTGTTTCAAACCAGCAACAGCTGTGCACATGGACAGAGCAATTAACTTGGAGAAACAAACTGAACCAGAACCCTTTCAATTCTTTTTGAAGCTCACCTACAAACACTCCCATATTTTAAGTAGCGTATCCCTAGCTAGGTTAATTAACACAGGACAAACAATTTCCCTGCTTAAATAACCCATCTAAGAGACAAGGCCTGGTTGCTACAGACAGTACCCTCAGACACTCAGCTGAAAGTACCATCCCTGGCAATGTAGCCACATGGGAGATAATGCTGGGGCATCAGTATGGCAGAGGGCACATTTTTTCAAACCTATTTTCCTGAATGAAGTATCTTCAAGGTCCTATTCAGGCCTTATCCATGAAGACAATCCTTCATGAAAGTAAAATCTCTGGGTCCTAGAATATTTGCTGTGAGTAAAAATGTAGGCTTTCAAAGTCACCCCACAAAAATTATTCCAACTTTTAAAATATTTCCTTAATTAAAAACCCCCACAACTTTAGAGAAACATAATGCTTAAATTAACTACTGCTTTTTAGTTATCTAAGGTAATTTAAAGTTAGAAATCTAAGATTAGGTACTATATTCAGACTGTGGTATGTAAATGGTCACTTGTGGTCTATGCATTTGTGGGAGATTGAGTACAAACTTCTGCAGCTTCCCAGTGACGTCACAAAACTGGAGATACTTTCCCATGGGAAAACTGTGTTCAGGGACAATGAACAAAATCACTGACCGCAACAATGGAGTGTTCATACATAGCCTCAAAGGCGAGAGGCTGTTTACAGAAGGCTCCGAACTGCAGCAGCATAAATACTACATGTAAAAATGCTGCAAATCTTTTTTAAACAATCTTTTACTACTGGAAAAAAAAAGTATTTCCAAGCCACAGTCCTTAGAGTACTGAAATAAAATAGACTTTCCAAAAAGCAGCTTAACTAGAAACATGGCTGTACATGGGGGTTCAGGGGAAGCAAAACTAATCAAATGTAAACTATAGCCCTAGCCCATACATGATCTGCAGGGGAACACCCACCTACACCCTCTGCAATTTACAATAAAGTGCAAAGCCGGCTTCATGAACAAGTCCTCCCACCGCCTTGCAACTGGGTGTTCCTTTCCCCCAAAAGTTTCTCTCTTTATTATCATCAAGAAGATCAAAATTCCTTATAAAGCAGGCTTGGCAGCATTCCTCCCCTCAGTCCCAACTACAAGGGGGAAGGAACAAGCAGCCCTCTGTTTCCCTGGCTGAAAAGTCCTGTTTGGCAAGGACGGGGTACAGATCCATAGCTTAGCTGCATCTGTGGATTTATGTAATTTTAAGGTTTCTGGCTAATGAAAACCATCTGGTTCCTCTATGTGAACAGACTTCGCACTGGTCCAAATAGCTGGCCTCACATGGCGAAGTATGTGCTACTTCTTTTCTTCCAGTGGGATATTCTTATAAAATCTTTTTTAAGCACAGGACAGTGTCTCTATTTCTATCCCATCTGCAATTCCCTCACATGGATACAGTTTTCCCATAATCTGAGGATAGTTCAATCATACCTCAGAAAAACGTACACACCATATTGCCTTTAAATTCAACGTGAAAACATTTAAAATTTCCATTTTCGAATGTAAAGAGCTGCTCCCTACAATCCCAGTCTAGAAAGTCTGAGTGTGAGCTCCTTTGCAGGGAGTAATAAATACATCATAAGAAAATTTTCATTGTCCACAGAAAAAGACTATCTGTAAGGATTTCCTTTAATTAAAGGCCAAAAAATACCTTCAGCAGAGAACACTTGTAATTGCTCATTTTATCGGTAACAGAGAACTGAAAAATTAGAATCACAGACGTGAAGAATCTTTAAGTCACTCATGTCAACACTAAGGAGGAAAACGATCAGGTAAGGATTGTTCAGGGCCCCAGAATTTCAGTGGCTGAGGAGGGGCTGGACCTACTCCCTTAAGAGCTCTGTTGAACTCAAATGGAAAACTTCCATCTTCCAAAACTCTCGTGTGTGTGTGTGTGTGTGTGTGTGTGTGTGTGTTTCCATGCGCATGTATATTTATGGTGACAAAGAACAGAGAAGCAAGTCAAAGCACACAGAAAAATGAAATGTGACTTCTTAAACATTACAGGGTTTCACTTTACCATACCGTGGGAAGAACTGCCACATCTATTCACACTGCTATTGGCTGCATAATTATTTCAGAGTTTCAGCTTAAAATTGATTTGTCATAAATGTGAGTGGAGAAAGAAAAAACCCCTTTCAAAGTACTAATCTACATACTTTTTACTCCTGGAAACAACATTCTTTTGGGGGCACTGTTGACATGACTTCCAATTATAAATTATGGCTCCCTGATGTTATCCGTCCCCTCTGTTGACACCAAGCTTTTCTTTCTGCTCAAAAGATAACTGCTGTCCATTTGACCCCAAACGCCTACTACTCATAACAAGCCTGGTAAAGCAGGGTTGCTGCTGGTGCCCAGTGGGAGATCAAGAGTTCTTTCAATAGAAACCTTTGTTAGTCAACACCCACAAATTAATAACCAATGTTCAAATCATACATTCTAGGCAGCACCAAGAAACAGTGGCATCCACTGTTTAAACTGCTAGGAATGGATGTAACACTGGAATTTAAAAATATATAGCCTTATGTATGGCAACTAAGCTATTAGCTTCAAATTTGGTTATAATCCAATTAAGTTATTTAGTTCTAAAAAATAAATCTTCTGTAACTGAACTCCATGCACACACATAAACAACTATACATATACTGTACCATGTTTAATTATGTCCACTGTCATGCTTCTACTTTGGTAAAATGATCAGGTAAATTCTTTTCAAAGTTATTTTGATATAGAAATAGTTTGCCTCTTTAATCCCATCTTTAAAGTTTTACTGACATGTTTTATACAGTCATCAAATGAAAATATACAGCATTAAGATCTTCATATTCTCTCTCAACCTTGTAATAAGGAAAGGGCTTGAGTTAAAAAAAAAAATCAAAGTGTCTACTTAGGGTTTTCTTTCTTATCTCATTTGACTCTCAGAAAAACCAAGATAAATTACTTCCACATTTACTTAGAAAATCGGAAAACTCAAAACATGCCTAGGAGTCAAATGCTGTGACTCCAAAGCTCATGCTTGCTTGTTTCCTAATATAATCTAGCTAGCATTCCTTCTTGGTATAGGTTCTCAAGTTTATTTTTTTGTTCTTTCAATCTTGATTACTATTTTTAAACCATTTTCTCTCTGTGGCAGTATTATTTTGCAGGTCTTTGTTACTAGCTTTCTAAAAACATTTTTAGAGCAAGAAAAATGAGAAACAAATCCATAGCTTAAATATTTAATCTGCATTTATTAAATGTAAGCCACTAGATGTTGATATTTAATAAGCTTTGGCAGCTTTCTCTTTAAGAAACTGCCCCTGAGCTAGAGGGGTGGGGGAATGACAGCAGGAAAGTCGAAGGGAGAGGATTAGCAAAGAGGAAAGGAATAGTGGACGGGGAGGTAGTAGAGAAGGGATGATGAGGGGGCACGACCAATGTATGTTACATGCATGTACAAATATGCCAGAAGGAAGCCCACTAGTCTGTACAACTAATATGCACTAATAAAAACAAAATTGGCCGGGGATATAGCTCAGCAGCGCAGCGGCTGCCTGGCAAGTGCAAGGTCCAGAGTTCAATCCCTGGTACAAAAAAAAAAAATCTTGAAACGCATATAAAACACAAAATTTTTTCTGAAATTAGCCCTTAAATCAAATGCCAAATGAATCTTTAAAAGTCTAAACCCTGATATATTGCAAATGTCAATGCATGTTCATCAACCTTTATCTTATTTTAATCTGTATTTTCTAAGTTGTAAAAAGTGGCCACACATCTGTGTTTACCTGCACAATATATGTATCTACTATACCGCTACCGGTAAATCACAAAGGCAGGTCCTTTGCTAAAACTCACTGAAGACTTACTGCACTGTAGACCACACTGCTAATAAGCTGGAAGACTTGGAAATTAAGATCCTCGGAGATACTAGTGTGAAGGACATTTGCTGTAAAGAGATGTGATAAAAATAAATGAATGCTTTCCAATATGACTTCTACTAGTTCCAACTGCATGGACAAATAAGCATTTAGCACATAGTGCGACACCAAAAACCCAAAATGTATTACTCCTCATTTTACATGCATGAAGTCTATACATGTTCAGTTTCTGAAATTTTACTGTTTCCTATCAAATCTGGCCAACTTAGCTGATCCACAGGTGCATGGCTACAATAAATGATTACTGACTGAGTAGGCTATAAAGTTGGGGGTGGATCGTGGCTTTACTGTGGCAAGAGAAACTAGCACAGGCATGCATTTGACAGTAATAACTAAAACACCACATGATAGAATCAGGGCTCAACATTATTTCAAAAGGTAGAAAGTTTTTCAAATGTATTTTTTTCAGTATATATGAGATCTGGAATCCCACTCCAAATAATCCCTTGAAGTGGCACTGGACAGCAAGTGTCATGGTTGAAAGAGATGAAGATGGAGAAACAGCAGCTAAAGCACTCTTACATTTTACGAATACAGAGGCCAGTCTGGGCATGGCAGTGCTGTGTCATGGCAACTGCTCTGTCAAATCACTTTGCACACAGCTATGTGAATATCAGCTCTTACTCTAATTATACTTCTCCCAGCAAGGGACATGCAAATATCATCACCAAATCTCATGCTACTTATGATCACTGTCCACCAAGCAATGTGTGTTGAAATCTGTACAGTATAACCGTGAGGGATGATTTTAACACAGATGCCTCTCGACTGTCTGGGAGGCAGGTATGGGTAAAAAGGAAAAGAGTAGGGTGAGAAATGGAGTTCTAGAATACGAGGCCCATGGGGCCAACTGATCAGTACTCACCAGATTTCAACATGCAGCAGAGTTAGGCACCAAACAAATCCCAAAGTTAAAACCTCAGTATCCTCTGGGCTTACTCGAGACTTAACCATTTATGTGGAATAACTATAAGCTTGTGACATCATTTGTGTTACTGCCTTGGAATATCCTGGAATTCATATATATATATATATATAACTACAGTCTATCCCTGCATAATCTGCAAGAACGGATCACCGTTCTTACCTGGATATTTAGGATGTTGCTATAGTATGTGTGATGCCTGTCACCTGGAAGATGCCCTGATCCTCATCTTTTCCACAATATATGCGTCACTGTCTAATGACACAGCATAAAATAGACTTTTACTTTATCAATAGCACTTTATAGCACTATGGTGGGTTTTCTAGGGTTTATGGTTTATGCTAATATGCTTACTCTACAGTAAATCCAAATTGTTATTTTTTGTTTTCGCTCCTTTCCTTGCTTCCTTTCCTCCCTTCCTTCCTTCCTTCTCTCTTTTCCTCCCCTCCTCCCTTCCTTCCTATTTACTCACTGCAGTGTTGACCCACTTGCAATGTACAGAACAGAGGAAACACCTCCCAGGTAGCATTAGGTGGAGAAGAGGACACGAAGTCTTTCAAAAGCAGCAGGTGAAAAAATAATGGAACACAAGCCTTTAGAAGAGGCAGGACTGTCATTTAATTAGAACATGCACAGTGGGACCCCCTATCTTAGAAATGTCCACACTATGCAGACAAATGAAATAGACAGCATATTTCTCTAGCCTCTGTCAGCCCAGCAATTCATCCCAGCCCTATTTTCCTTTAGAGCTTCTACCAGCATTCAGGCTTCAGGACAATGCAAGGGAAAATGAATGTAGGTGGAAAAGCTATTAAGCCTCGAATAGTAAGAGGCAGTTAGTGAGTATCCCAGTCTCGGGCTGCAGGGAAAGAGCCATTAGACACATCTGGGCCTAGTAATACAGCCCCACTCTCCATATCCTTAATGCCTTCTAACTTTCTTTAACACCAATATGGCACAAAAGTACTAATTAAGTTGAAGACCCTCACATAAATGCTAATTTTCCAGGTAAGAGATCATATTGTTCTTCAGCGTAGTCTGAAATCCAAGGGCGGCTCTCAAGGGGTCTGTCATGAAGAGAGTGAAGATGCATTAAGTTCAGAGTTCTCTGCTGAACTCCTTAGAAAGTCATTTCCATCAGGTTTTCTACTAGCATAAGGCAGAACAGACTGGTACATTTTTCAAGTCAGTTGACAAGCCAAATTTAAGTCACTTATATGTTTTAGCATTAGCCATGAACTGGAAATAAAATGGTAATAACAGGCCTTCACTATTAGTAAGTTGGTTTTAATTAACAGTCCAAGGAAGATCACAACTAGAAAAATGATAACCTACAGATTTTATTAAAAGCCTTCTAAATTCAGGTCTTTAAAGCAATTCATAGACAGATGTGGTAGTACATGCCTGTAATCCCAGCACTAGGGAGGCTGAGGCAGGAGGATCACTCAAGTCTGAAGCTACTCTGGGATACACAGTCAGTTTAACGCCAGCCTAGGCTACATACCAAGACTGTCTCAAAACACAAAACAAAATAATAATAATAGGTCAAGTCATAAGAAATTATCCAAGTGGGCAGGGGAAGAGAAATAAAAGAATTTGTCCCATGAAATGCACTGAGATATAGGAATTCAGATATCTACCACTCACTTCTGCTCTTGCCCCCTCAGATATACCCCCGCAAGCACATAGGTAAATATTTTTATAAAGACAGGAAGGGGCCACCTGTGGTCAGTCAGAAAACAGTGATTACAGGTAAGCACTTTATGTAAAAATCTAGATATAATCAAATGAAGGACATCAAAGAATTTATGGTCTTGAACTTTACTTTTCTGTTTTCAGTACACTTACAGAAATATTTCAAGAAGGAAACATGCAATTATTTTATTTTGATAAGAAAGGATATTTACATTATATCCTTTGGTTTATTTCCTTTCAATGTTTTACAATGTTTACTTATCTGTCTTCACTGTCAGCTTATATCTCTCATAATATGATATTTTTACTACTAGAACTTTCGGTCTAGGAGAAAACTTCTTTGCAAACAGAGTAAAGTTTCAGAGGGAATATTAAGATGACTTGAAAAAAATCCATGATAACTTTTAAGCAGCATTCCTGTTCAATGTTCAAATTGTATTCTGTTAACCTATCACTTGTAGTGTAAATTAAGATTATTTATTTTCCTCCAGGGTTGTAACACCGAAGCATACCTCAGGTTCACATTTCAGGCTATTTGCTTGATAAGCAGGGATAGATTATCCTTCTTAAATAACTTACACAGAGGTGTTATCAACGAAGCCTTCCCTTTTCTAGAGCTCTCAGGCTCACAGTAAGAATTTTTCAAAGTGCCATTTGTATCAGAATAAAGACTATCAGGAGCTACAGGAGTTAGAGAACATAACCCTGAAAAGTTCTATTTCTTGGCTACATTAAAAAAGTACTTGTGTTAAGAATAGAAATTACAAGCCTGAAAAAACATACTGGAGTATTCCACCAAGAATTTTCATGGCAGTTTCACACCTCCCCGTGACACAACAACTTAAGTCTTACTGAGATTCTTCATCAGCGAGGATAAAATCTAACTGGCTCTTTGGGGCTCAGATATGACCAAAGGCAATTTGAAAGTCATAAGGGTAGAGGAATGAAGATGCAATGGCTGGCGTGGCCTTTAAGTCTCTGTCTAGCCTTATCTGTCGGCGGATAATATTTAAGCGTTTCAAGGGCACAGAGCGAGGATTCCTAGTGTCGTTCTGTCTTGTTTTGTGTAAAAACAAACACGGTAAAAGTTACTTCACCCATGCTGAGCTCTCCCTTGCTCTTTAGCACTTGCCTGCCTCTCAGTCCCACAGTAAATATTTATAAAAAGAAGTAAAGAATGCCTGGCATGAAAAACAGTAACACTAATAACCTGGAACTCAAAAAATGTAATTACTGACAAAGGTGTGCAAAAATACAAAATAAATCCCAGCTTGGATACCTGTGGGATCTTTTTTCTTTTTCTTATTGCAGCCGCAGGAAAGTAACTTCCTAAAGTTGGAAAAGAACAATACAACACCCACAGCCTCTTCACCAATCCCTACTTATTGGTTATAGCTTAACTTGGCCGCAACCTCAGGCAACACTTAGAAAACTCAAAAAGCAAGGCAGTTTATAAGTCATGTGGCTCCATAAACTTCAACCTTAAATTAATTCCCTGATTCTTTGATAATACACTCCTGACAGGAGAATCCTTCTGCGATTCAGGCAGCACTTTTTAAAAAATAGATGATGTCACTGGACTCCCTAGATCTGCAGTTGTGGGCAGCCAGACTTCTTGTATAAAGTAGCTATTTAAAGAAAAAATTCCTGCAGTTAAAAGCCCAGAATAACATAGAAGTGGTTCTCAGAGATTTCAACATAACTTGACACCTAAAGTGAAAGACTGCTAAACAAAAACACACCCGACAATACTACAAGGAGAGAGAAACTCTCTGATAACAGACACAGCAGGCTGACGGTTATGAAACTCATGTCCCCCTCACCTCAAACCGGCAAATGTTCAAGCCCTTTTGGTCCTTTTGTTTTTTTTTAAATTAGAAGGAAAAATAATGCTTATAATGATCATGAATATAGAATAACGAATCCATCTTGAATTAGTTATCTTTACACCAGCACAGACCTAAAATAGAACTTTTTGATGTCAGCTGTTACTAAACACATTCAAAGCTGGGGAGGGCTGGGGATTTAGCTCAGCAGCAAAAGCGCCTGCCTGGCAAGCGCAAGGTCGTGAGTTCGGTTCCCGGTACCGGAGAAAAACCAAAAAAAAAAAAAAACAACAACAACAAAAAAAAACAAAACAAAGCTGGGGAGTGCAGGGTGATCCAAACGGTCTCATGAAGTCTAATGCGGAGGCACCACAGAGACCCGAGCTGCTCAAGCAAGGCACTGAAGTAATGAAGCAGAGATGCAGCACTCGTGTCAAAGCTCTCAGAAGAAAGAGATTGGTTTGATATGGGGAGGAAGAGGATGGAGTCCTCATGGAGTAGGCAAACCAAGGACCAGGGAAGAACATGCACTGGCAAGTGTGGGGAGAGGAGGTGTAAAAGATCGCACCACACAAGCATGTGCACACCTTGAATCTGTAACAGATGTCTGAAGCTATGGGGAACCACTGGCACATTCAAAAGAAGGGAAGAAAACTGTCCTGTTGAGTATATGAAGAGGCCATGTAGGGTCCCTGCTCTCTAAAACAGCATAAAAGGTTGCGTTTTAGGGCTATGTTGATATAATGAGACCTCTACTCCAGGTTGGATGCATTATTATATATTCATAATTAATATTATTTTTCCTCTTAAAAAATTAAAACATTTTTGCTGAGCACAATGGTACACACCTATAGTCCCGGTACTTGGAAGACTGAGATAGGAGGATTGTTTGAACCTGGGAGTTCAAGGACAGCCTGGGCAGTGGAGCAAGACTCTACCTCAAATACCTACCTACATGCATGCACATGTGCACACACACGTATCCATACTTACACACGTGCATGTGTGCATACACACGTATCCATACTTGCATGCATGCATACATGTACACATGACCTTGTTTGCAGCTCCTAAAGGTATTGTGAACTCCAGACTACAGTGTCATCTTAAACATCAGAAAGGCAGCAAGGGCAGGAGTGGAGGTAGAGTACATCCTGATGCTGTTGGCTTCAAGGAGTACAGCAAATGCAGCAATGCTTTCACAGCCATCATCATGGGCATCAGAGCATACTGTGACAGATACTGTAAGACTGTCGCATCGTGGGTCGGAGAAGGAAGCACAGGAACACAGTCCCTTGCATAGGTCACTACTTCTCTGATTTATCAGCCAGTATCCTATTCCACTCCCCCCACTGCTGTCAGTTCTCAGAGTCAATCTGGTAGGGTCATCAGTCCACATTTCACCACCTCGAGTGATAAGAAATTATTTTAATTTTCAAAACTAGCAGATGCCAACAGACCTGGGCGGGGATGCCTGGGGAAAAACTTATTTGGACTCTCACCTTGTGGATTATCATCTTGAGTCACTAATGCACTCCTGACCCCCAGGAATGTTTCTAGCACGTCTGCACAGGGAAAAACCCTAAACAGAGAAACGGCAAGCAGTGCAGTCTATATCCTGCCCTTGGGTAAGAGAGGCCTGACAGTGTGCACAAAGATTTAGCTTCTACCAAGAAATCTAACCATGGAATGTTTACAAAAGCACAAAAAATTTTAAGCAAATTTGTTCAAATAAACCAAGTACACAGCTGTGATCACAAAAGGAACAGAAAAATGACAGCACTTGGATCCTGGCTTTACTCCAGTTGTTCATTGTATACAATTTTTATTAAACAAGATGGTTTTTATTAAATAAGGTGAATTTGAAGTAATTAGAAAGAGGCACCTTTCCAAATGTGTGCTAGGTGTTTTATATGTAGGTTGTTTTCTCAAGAGGGAACGATTCTGGTGTACACCCCAGGAACTAATCCTGGCCTAATGGAGGAAATTCTCAAATGCTTCAGGCACTTACCTTCTTTTATATGCATAGCCAATCTTTAGTCAAAATGTGCACAGCCCTGGCGCTAGTCTTGCCCGCACTGTTAACTATGCAGTAGCTCTCCAGTTGGGAAAGCTTGTCAACCCACATGGATCCCAAGCCACCTTGCTTTCGGATTTGTTTGTCTCGAGGTGAAGGTCTAAGGTTCTTGGGAAGCTGAGTGTTATGTGGGTGGTGCTTCACAGGATACCTCTCCTGTCAGTCACCCACCCCTAATAGAGAATGTCGTAGCCCAAAAATATCAATAGTGCCAAGGCTGAAAATTCTCACCAAAGCTTCTTGTCAGGCAGAAAGGAGTCATGTATTGCTCATCTCTACGTTTCTAAACTAATACTCAGACCAAAATTAGCACTCACACTAGGAGTGCAGTTCAGCTGTAGTGCTTAGCATGCATGAGGCCCTAGGTTCAATTTCCTGTGCCGACAATGAATACATTAGTTAATTAATTTAAAATTGGCATTCGAATATTGGTTGAACTATATAGATTTTCCTCCCAGAATAAGTCATCCAACTAACATAATGTAAGATTATCTAAATCTTACAAAATATACGTTGCCTACTGCAGGTGCAAAAAAAATCTGTTGATTTTAAAAAGGTAGCTGGGATATCAAGTTACTAATATAAAGCAGGAGAAACTCTTTCAGAACCCCCAAGGTTCGTTTACTATTACGCTATATAGAATGATCAAAAATACTTTTGTGGTATTAACTCCCTATGGATCAATGTGTAACAATAATCTACCAGTTGAGAAGTCTTGAGGATTATCCATTTATCTATCAATACATATATTTAAAATGCATGGCTGGCTGGTAAATGCTTCTGGCAAAAGTTCACAAGAAAGTAGGATCACTAGGGTTCTAGGACCAAGGAAACCAGCAGAATCTTCTCGCTGTAGGCAAAAGCTTTTTAGCCAAATACTTAATAATAAGTGACATAAAGAAATGGAGAAAAGCCTAAACTATAGGAATCCTTTTGAATAATGCATTAACTCTTGCTGGAATAACAAGTATATGCTAATAGGTTACATAAATCGAATTCTTATGAAAATACATGACTAAAAAAAATATTTCCAAAAACTTCTCAGTGTCATGTATATACAGCTATGAACCAGGCCCAAATCTTCACTGCTTCTATCTCTTGTGACCTCAGGGGGCTCGCAGCTGGTTCAAAGTCCCCGTAGGAACTGGATGAAAGAACTCACATCCGAATGTACCAATATGATCTTTACAGTCAAGAGAAAAAGGTCAAATTCTGCATCTAGCATTTGGCCGTCTTTAATTTTTAATGTCCTTTATCTCTAGAATGAGTAATACTCAACCTCACAGATTATTATGAAGACTAAAATTCAGTAATATACACAAAATAAATACTGTTTTATTTAAAGAGTTATGCAGGTTCATTTAGTTGTATCTAGCAGGGAGAAGAAGAAAAAGGAAAGGAAGACATGAACAACTTCCTCAGACATCTGAGGAGATTAAGCTAATGAATGTACAGCACTTGTCATTCCCTGAGACCTAGCCCTACAAACATGGCTGCTGTTTCCTCAGAAATCCGGAGAGGATTTTTCTGCTCCAAAGAAAATGCTGACTATATAACCAGAAATGACACACTGGTTTAAAGCATGTCTTATGCCACTTGAAATAGACAATCTTTCCTCATTTATCTACAAGATGTCTGCTTGCCAAGCTGTCTCTAAGAGACAAACAAGTAAGGACACAGCAGCCATGTGTCATCACTCCCAGCTATAATGCTGTAAGCTTGATGTGGCAGATCTGACTCACTAAGTCTACACAGTATTTTTAAACTGCCTAAGATATTTTAATTCATTCAGTTTAATGGCAACATCAGCATTAACAGGGTTAAGGAGTGAATGTCAAGAAGTTAAGACTTTTTGATTCGTTTGTTTAGTCATGATATTACGTTTGTTTCCTGTATAGAACTTCTCTTATGGAAGAAACTTTGTATTATTACAAGTCCATACCACAAGTTATCAAATAGATCATTTGGTAATACATACTCAACAGGGCCCGGTGGCATTTAAGCCAGCTTTTTCTCAAAGTATGAATACATACCTTACTTGATTTCTAAATGAATGTTCTTAAAATCTATT
The DNA here is from genome assembly GCF_000276665.1 of Chinchilla lanigera. Classification (NCBI taxonomy): domain Eukaryota; kingdom Metazoa; phylum Chordata; class Mammalia; order Rodentia; family Chinchillidae; genus Chinchilla; species Chinchilla lanigera. The sequence continues at coordinate 25,927,008 of NW_004955407.1, forward strand.
TCTGGAAATTATTCCCAAGAGGAGTAAGAGAAACTATTCTCAAATATACATGGGAAATGGGTCGTTCAAGATGGATACTGAGGACTCTGAGAAAATCCTCTAATATTCTAGCAAGGGTAGTATTTTATTATTTGTTTATTTGTTCGTTTGTTTTCAAGACAGGGTCTCGCCATGTAGTTCGGGCTGGTCTCAAAAGTAAAGCATTTTTTTAAACCAAGATTTCACAAATGTTTGTGGCCACGGGACCTTTCTATCGTGACAGAATCTGAACTATGTCTAAAAAAATTTGAACTGGATGATCAAGCAAAACTTAATCAGATCATGCTTAGAAAAACAAAATGAATAAAAGCAAAAGAAGCCTTAAAAGGAACAAGAGCAAGGAGTGCTATTACCAAGCACCTGCAGAACACACAAAGAAGCATCAGATTTGACTCCAAGCAAAGCAATTATATCACATGTACAATGCAGAGCAAGGAAGCAGACGATGATGACAAAAATGTATTTCCAAATGCCTAAAATATTTCAGAAGCAAATCAGGAGTGTTCAGAACATGCAGGAAAGTAAAAATCAAGAACTTTAGAAGGTCACAATACTGTGCAAAAGTCAAGGCCTTTTGCCCCTTAAATGATACAGATAAATTGAACCAAGGTGACTTGTTAAAAGCAAAGGTACCTTTTCATTTACTAAAATAAATGACAGATGGCTAATGATGGGTGCAAACATTTAAAATCACATTCGTGGAATTCAGGAAAGTGATATTAAGTGAGGACCATGAGTGAATGAGAACTAGGACCAGAAAAGGCAAAAGGCATGTGATCTAAACCAAAGCACACACCCAAGAGGAGGAAAAAGTAGTACTTTTATGTCCACAGTGTACACAGCATTAGGTGCAGTAGAGAATAAAAATGACTTCAGATTCTCCCCTTTTCACAGTGGTAGAGAGAGGTCAGCCTGATACGTGAATTATATGCTCCCTTCTACAAAAGTTAGAAGATCTGTACAAAGTAATGTCACACATGCCTTGTGATACTAAGTGACCTATGGTGACAAACAAAAAGTAACACGCAAGTGAAAGATGACTGATTTAAGATACCCAGCATCTCACTCTTTCCTAAATATTTTTCCCTAATAGAATACTGACACGTGCTATCACCAGAAAGTGCTGAACATCACACAAAAGCCAAACTGGGCTTATGCTATCAGTTGAAAGGAATAGACTGTAACTGACATGAAGGTTACACTGACAGATAGAACTAGACACAGCATCATCCTGTCATGTTTAAAACATGCCAACAATATGTACTGTTAACAAAAACTGCTAGTTAGTCTCAGTGATTTTACGCACGACACTCAGCCAAAAATTTAAACATCTGTGAAAGAAAACTTCTTGGTTCTAAGTTCTTGTAGGAAGATCAGCAGGCTTCTTAAGGGTTTCTGGAGATGACAGACCATTGACTTTTAAAGGACAAGCAAATTTCTGTGGAGCTAAGGATGCAGTAGATTATGCGGCAAAGGCCCTGTATTTCACACCCAACATCATAAAGAGTGGGGGTGGGGGTGGGGGTGTCATCTTCTCTTCATACAGACACAAGCTTGCCCATGACAAGAGTGACTTGGACCTGAGAAGAAGACCACTTCACCGAGCAACTACTGCCTTTGAGTTTTAGGCATGATCTGTACCAATCCAGTTCCTCTTCATGTTTCATAAAAGAGTAAGATGCTCAAGAAAACTTGTTTTAGATATTTGTATTGTTTACAGGACATTCCATACCATTAAGTAACATCCTTGGGAATGACTGAACTATTTGGCTATCATTTTACTGAATGTAAATTCCTGTTTCTAAATTTCTCAGATCTGGACAAGTACAGTATTTGAACATCAACACTGAGACTTTATTTCTACTTAAAATTTGTATTTTTATAGCAGATTTCTCTTCCTTCCTCACCCTCACAGAAAAGAGCACGGCAACAAAACTATTCTCCTTAAACATACAAAACCATCTTTCAGATGGAGTGTCACTACTGAGAATAAATTCTACTATTTCCCTTTGACTACACCGATTCCTGGGTAATATAAATTTATGTTATCAGTAAAGTAGTGGTAAGTCCCATAAACAAACACTTCATTATTTACCCAAGGTGTATCAAAGCTTTCTAGCAAAGTGTAACCATTTTATAGTTCACGGTGATTCTATGAACTTTTTTTCCTTTAAGACAACTGAGTGTAGAATAATATACCCAGCCAGTCACTCAAAACATGTTGGCTCCTTTAACCAAGACAAAACAAAGACGGTTAAACTCATGTCAGAGACATTGCCTTGTAATAGAGGCATGCTTATGTACAAGGAAAACCCCCCAAAAGTCTACTAGGTGTACTTTAATCATTGAAGAATAATACTTCATAACCAAAATGAGCAAAGGAAAACTGAGAAAAATTCCCAATCATGAGAAGGTTCTCACTGGGGATACAGCTCAGTGGCACAAGCACCTGTCTGGCAAGTGGAGGTCCTGAGTTTGATTCCCAGTACAAAACAAAATAAAACAAAACAAAAGCCTTAAGAAGGTTCTCTGAACTGTGAAGTGGAATTACTGACAACTGACTAGAAGTTGTCCATTTAATTTAGGTCATCTGAGAAATCCAAATAATTGGTCTCATAAATGAGATTATATAAATTTTGTCTGTAATATGACGATCTGACCAAAAGGTAGGCAAGTCTAGAGTCTCAAACATTCAGAAGGAGTTGGGAATGGTGGTGCACCATAATCCTACATTCTGGGAGGCTTAGGCCAGCGGATCATGAGTTCACACATTGCCTGGCCAAATTAGTGATTCAGTGGGACTGCACCTCAAAATAAAAAATGAAAAGGGCTGGGGAAGCAGTTCAGTGTGAAAGCCCTAGATTCAATCCCCAGTGCCAGAACAAACAGACAAAAACACCCAGAATGATGAACTATGAAACTCAAATTTGACATCCAGTGTGCACAGAAAAGGTCTGTCTACTTCATACTAGAACAATGAGCATTAGATTTTTCTGCCTAGATCCTAAGGAAAATCAGACTTCCTGTCATGCTAAGCAGATAAAAATAAAGGAGTTAGCACTGTAATTTTCTGATGACAAATATGATCATATTTAGCCTTGCCACTAGAGATAAGGTTAATCTTGTAAACAGGGACAATTAAAAATAAACCACTTGAGATAAGACTGCTTTGCCCTGTAATAAGCTATGCCTCATTTATGATGTTTGAGGCTCAAAAAAAAAGAAATTAATGCTTAAAAGGAAAATTAATATCATATATACTCTATGCTTCAATTTTTATTTTAGCCCAGCCTTCCAGCTGAATTTTTACCTTGTACCCATTAGACATTTCAGTGAAATGATGCTCATTTAGGCCTAAATCTACAAAATGAACAAGGGCACAGTGAAATGAATTAAATAATGTCTAAAATATGAATTATGTAGTTATCTTTCATATCATTTGGTTGTTCCTTACATTAAAAAAAAATCTCTTCCACTATTGTACTATCACAGGACTTTGCATTTCCATTACACAGCATATAATTATATAATTTCTGGCCTTATTACTGGCCTGTTTGTTTAGCATTTATGATGTACATTTATCTCTGTAAGTATGGAATGCTCAGATCCAGTGCTGTATCTGAGAAACGCACAACTATTTTATTATTTCAACTTAGTTTGAAAAACACCACTAAATTATGTTTTATGCAGTATTTTGAATTTTAAAGAAAATTCTAAGTAAAGGGCTGGGGATTTGGCTCAGCGGCACAGCGCCTGCCTGACAAGCGCAACGTCGTGAGTTCGATTCCCGGTACCGGAAAAAAAACAAAACAAAACAAAACACCAAAAAAAAAAAGAGAAAATTCTAAGTAAAATAATGTGTTGATTCACCACGTACTTCCTTTGTTAAATCGTAAATGTTCATGCAGAGATCCCAAAGATCAAAATGAATTCAGAATTGGCTTTCTTTGGTATAAACAAGTAAATAAATGGTTTAATGATCTTCTTGGCTTAATGCAGTCTACACTAAAAGTTAATTACCTATATTTCATTGCTGGAATTCAGTGTTAAAAAGAAGATTAAAAAGGCTGATAGTTCCTGAGTAATCAGTAGCCTGAGGAAGGAACCTATTAATATTGCATATAAAATTTTTATTAAAACACCTGCCAACTCTTAAGACAGGACTAATGTTTGTGTGATTCTAGATTCAAATTAATTTTCAATGTCTTTTAATTATTCATTACAATTACTATGGGGAGACAAATCACTAGACTATAGAGGTACAATCTTGTTACACATTCTTTTAGCTATATTAACAGATTAACCATTAGGTTAAAAAAAAAAATCCCCCTGATTAAACATTAGAAAAAAAGGAAAATCCAATCATAACCAATTTAAAACATTTTCCTCCACCAGAGATCTGATATGACTGACTAGATAATAAATCTCCCTTCCTGGCCTACACAAGAAACCTAACTTGATTATGCCTTTGATTTCAGGCATCTACAAAATGACATTATAACCCACTGACTTCTTTCTGACACTGGAATTGCATTACGAGAATTTTCAAATATGATGAAGTACAGCATTTAGAGGAAAAATAATGTTTGCCTGCCTGTGACAGTTTTGCCTATTTGCTTTATTTTCACTTACAGTTAAGAACCATCATCCTAACATACACTCCAAATTACTGACAATCATAAATATAAAAACATCATTATTATTAAAATCTGCAAATAAGTTTGGCTGTATACACTTCAGCTTAAAGAGTATATCTTGCAGCAGGTAATTAATTTAAGTAGGTAATCAAACAACATATTTTAAAGAGGTAAATGCAATAAAACCATGTGATGAAGCAGAATTTTTTTAAATATCCATTCACTCTTAAATTTTTTCTTGTGGGAATTTTCAGCCTTTGTTTTACAAAATGTAAATGCTTTCCCTTTTTAAAAAAAATTTGCTCCCACAGTAGTTTCTAAATGTGATTCTAGGGGAAAATACAAAATCACTCATTTCTTCCCTTCAGTACCCTTCCCCCAACCAACAATTGTGATAATATTCTATGATTACATTGGCAAATCTACCGTGAATAAGTCAAATTTCAAAAACAGACTACATATTTTTAACCCAAGATTAACAAAGCCTTCTCTCAAAACCACTACTAACAATTTTCACGGAGTCAAGACCTCTGGTATTTCACAAAACATAAATGTCCCTAAATAACTAAGGTATTCATGTAAGACTAAAAATAAAATTTCACCACTCTTTCTGTAAGATTATCAAAATCATCCAATAGTTTAACTTTCCACCAAATCTCTCTATATAGACCATAACACCTATCTCAATATTTTAATGAGCCTTTGAATTCACACTATTCCTAAGGAATAGACAGCAAGAGATATTATCCCTTATTTTAATTAAGCTCTGCATAATCACATGGCAAGCCAAAGATAAAGCCAGGATTAGAATTACCTCAAATTCACAGCTTATCAAGAAGGTAAAGCTAGCTAATGTGATTACCTGTGTAGCCGCACTAGATCTACTCACTCAGGAATTCAAGGCCTCTCAAACCAGGAAACTTACAGGGGTGAAAAATTGACCACACCACATGTGGGACTGCCTCTAACTCACAGGCATTCAAGTGCATCTCAAACATGAATTTATACTACTTTTTAACTAGTGATCAAAGAGCTATGACAATACACACAACGACCAAAAGAATTTTCTCATTAATGCAATGCAAAAAATTCCTAGCCCCATCCCCGGCAGGGAGCAAACCCAGATCCTTGTGTATGCTAACAAGTACTCCATCACTGGCCTACACAGTATAGCTGTACTCCAGTTACTTTCTTACAGGTCTTTTTCATTTTAGGCCCCTCCATTTTTTTTTTAATTTCCCATGTCAGGATAAATGCAAACTGTTTATACAAAACAACACATTTTGTTACTATCTCAAATTCACTCTTTAAAAAGTATACTCATTTGCTTAGGTGGGGTGATCTCCACCAGAAGTTAAATGCAAAGCAAACCTCCACTGTAAAGTATCAGAAGTATATGATTCCTACCTTCCTTTCTCTCTTTCTCATGCCAGGTTTGCATTTCCCCAATTTCACAAAACCAACAGGATTTTGCATACTACTCAGGAGAAAGTAACAGAGATACCCTGGAAGGAAAACCTGGAATTATCTTCTAGAAGTAGCTGTATCACAGGCACATCTGATTCCTTTGTACTACACACACATACACACACACACAGACATGAACATGTGTGAGCCATGGTTTGGACAAATGTTCCCTCAGTAGCCCTGCATTATTGGCTTGGCTCTGGCAGGGCTAACTGGAAGGCAGTGGAACCTTGAAGAGGTAAGGTCTCAAAGGAGGTCTTCCAGTCACTTGGGGGGAATGTGGCTTTGAAGGGAAAAGTGAGACTCTTGCCCCATGCTCTTCCTCTCGTTTTTCTTTCCTGGCCATGATAAACACAATTCCTCCACTACACGCTCCTGTCACAATGTGCTGGACTGCAGCTTCCAAAACCATGAGCTGAAATAAACCTCCTCTCTTCATAAAGTTCAGTTGTTACAGTAACAGAAAACTGACTGACACAATGGATAATATACACTCATACAAATCTTTAAAAAATAATGATTTGAGAATTCTATTTCATTTCAAAACCGTTAGTATTTTTAAAATTTGTACAGGCTTTGTTTAGGTTTTCAGTAAAGTTATCACAATATTTTAAGGTCTAAGAAAAATTAAACTTTGACCTATTAAGATAGGAGTCTGACCTCTGTAATTCATCCTCAGTATCTACACCTATCTGATTTACAAGTAACTTTAAAGAATGGATTTTTACAGAATTGTTCATTTCCCTCAGTCCATCTAAATCCTTTTCCCTTCCTCAGGAATGCTATAATACTAATATTTGCTGAGTACTTTATCTGACCTTAAACAATGTACAAAGTAGACACTGAACTCAAAATACAGGCTTGTTGTTTTATAAAAGTAAAATCATAATAGTAATGAAGCTGGGTTTCAGCCTAGGTTTAGTCTTGGCCCTGACTCCAAGGCCAATCAGTTCACCTCTCTGTCTTCAGCTGCTGGGTTTGTAGGGAGACTACAATGGCCTTCCCTCCTGATAAAGCACAACTTATACTCTTCAGACCACTGGGTTTAAAACTATGATCTGAGTTTTGGTAAGCCAGTATTTGCAGGAAGTCAAGTAAGAGAATAGATTAAGGTTCAATGAAACCAAAAGGGGTTTTGTGTAAGTCAGGATTATTCCCAGCCTAAATTTTGTTTGAAAAAAGTTGGTTATATTGTTATCTTTTTTAATCCAACCAAAACTTAGTATACCTTATACTTTGACTGAATGTGTTCTAATTTCAAGTTCTTCTAAGTACTAGATCACTTTTTTTTTTTTTTTTAGTTTTGTTTTTGTTTTTTCCAGTACTGGGAATCGAACTCATGACCTCACGCTTGCCAGGCAGGCGCTGTGCCGCTGAGCTAAATCCCTAGCCCCCTAGATCACTTTTATTGTCAGAAAATATCTAAATGTGATGGAGGGATAAGAAGAGCAGGTTCCTTCCCTGCTAGGTGTTGGAGGCCACTGCACAGGGTGAGGGCAGAAACTAGACATTAAGCCACAGGGCTTCAGGATCTAAATCTCATTTAGAAACTCTGCGTAGAATTTTTTTTAAAAGACTGTTTCTAAAATTGAAATAACAATACCCCAAGTTAAAAAAAACTACTGAGCAACAACTTAAAAAATACTCTGGTCACCCATCTCAGAGACAAAAAACACGGGGATCCTACTTCTGTTCCCTGTTCAGTGGATTTGAGTCATAGCAGTCCCAATGACTTACTGATTGAAACAAAATATATATTTCTTCCATAAGTGAAGGGTTTCCCACTTCCACTGCAATGAGAGGTGTCTGATAGGCGTTTCTCGTGACTCTCTAATGAATGTAGAGAAAATTCATGAAGACCACCTATGTTAATACAAAATGTACACCAGTATCTAGTGCCCTTTCTCCTGTCTATGTTGGTCTAGCTATAATGGTCTACATCAAATCATTTCAGGAACCTATGCACAAAAGCATTTACAGGTAAACTGATACAGAACCTGAAACTTTCTTTAAAATATTTCAGAGAATCAGGATGAGTAAGAAGGGTAGGAAGAGCTGAAAAAATAACAAAATGTTTTCAACTGCTGAAGCCTGAAGAGGTTTGTGTTTGAAATTTTATGTAATTTTTTAAAAAATCTTTTTCAGAAAGGTAACAGATTATGTAAACTGTATGCAAATATTACACATCATGGGATCAAAAAAATAGGATTAACCAAAGGAGTAAAAAGTAATTATGGAATGCCATCTTTCAATGTCACGAATTTAGATAATCTATGGTTTCTGAGGACTGGTTGGTTCCAGGACCCACGATATCGAAATCTGAGGATGCTCAAGGCATTTATTTAAAATGATGCAGTAAACTGGGCATGGAAGCATCCATCTGCAATCCCAGCACTCAGGAGGCTAAGCAAAGAGTTCAAGACCAACCTATACTATGTAGTGAGACCCTGCCTTCAAACAAACAAAATGTAATACTTGCTTATAACCCATACACATTCTCCTATACATTTTAAATCATCTCAGCTGGGCTTGGGAGCACACACCTGTAATTCCAGCACTCAGGAGCAGGAAGATCACAGTAAGTTTGAGTCCAGCCTGGGCCACATAGTGAGTTCAAGACCAACCTAAAATGCATGGTGAGATTCTGTCTCAAAAAAATCATCTGTAGATTACTTGTGAAGCCCAATACCATTAAAGTGGTATATACATAGCTGGTATACTGTATTATTTGGGGAACAATGACGAGACGCTGCACATGTTCAGTACAGGAGCAATTTTTTCTTCAGAGTATTCTGAATCCGTGGTTTGTTGAATCTGTGGAAATGGAACCCACTGACTATACTATGCAGGTGGATACTTTTCAAGGGAAACAATCACACGGTATCTGTTACTCAATATTTATCAATTGCAAACACAACGTAGGAGTCTAAATGACTCAGAAAGCAAACAGACATTTGTAGGGACTGTTTCACTGTTGACCAAAGAGAAAGAAAAGGATGACTGTCTCCAACACTGTTGCCTTCTTTCTTGGTAAACAATAAGGTATTTGTAATTTTAAGAAGACTGGGCAGAAACTGTGACATGCCTACAATTTTGAATATATTATATTACTCAAAACATGATTAGACAGTTTGTACATTTTAATATCCTAGAAAAGGCTGATTAATATCTTAAACTGCAAGGGCTACGAGAATCACTGTGATACAATTCTAAATAAAGAATGAGAAACAGGTAAGGAAAATAGGTTTGTTAATGCACAAAACCAAATACTATGCTGTAATTGGAGAGAAAGAAGTCAAAGGTACATTGCCTTGGCCTCTCTGAGGAAGAACATATTTTATCACGTCCACAACTCAATCTCAAACGTAAGCTCAGTATCAAGTAACTGCACAAAGAAAAAACCTTTTACCTTGTGAAGAACAGAAAGGGTTCTTTCAGAAGTTCAAAATCTGATCAACATTTTGTGACTCTGTAAGTACATTTATTTAGTTCTCAATCTTCAGCTTTTGCATCAGAATCAAGTGCAGGGCTTATTGAGAGGATTGTTTAGCCCACCCTCAGACTACACTCTGAGAACTGTGCCTTCATACCACCAGCTCTTGCAAATTACCTGATTTTGAAAGTAGCCACATTTTTCTAAGAGCTCAAAATGCATTCTATGAGAAACATCTTATTAAAAAGAATTTTTGGGGTCTGGGGTGTATGTCAGTGGTAAAGCATGTGTGAGGTCCTAGGTTTGATTCCCAGCACTGCAGGGGGGTGGGGCAGGGAGAAGGAGGAGAAGGAGAAGGAGAAGGAGAAGGAGAAGGAGAAGAGGAAGGAGAAGGGGAAGGAGAAGGGGAAGGGGAGGGGGAAGGGGTAAGGAGAAGGGGAAGGAGAAGGGGAAGGAGAAGAAGAAAGGGAGAGAGAGACAGAGAGTGGGAAGGGAAGGAGAGAGACAGAGAATATATCAGGCAGAGTAGCATTTTAAAAATCAAATGACAACTCTTGTTAGAAAACTCCACTGCATGGATTTTGAAATTAAATAGGTAGCAAATTACTTGTAAACCTTTTCCCTATTTTGTTATTATAAATAAAGTTCTTTACCAAAAAAAAAGATAACTAATGTCTGAGAACAGAGTTTCACCTTAACCCGAACGAGGAATTCAAACAATGCCTGAGTCACAGAACTCACACAGTTGATAAGCACAGTGCCAGCGAGTCTGTAAAGGAGGAGGGCGGCTGCGATTACTTCGATTACTTTCAGTTACATCAGCAGCCAGGGAGTGCTCTTGCCATCCACACACTGCGGCGGCCTGCCAGAGCCTGACCCAGCCCCGCCCCCGTCCCTGTTCTGGGGCGGGAGGCAACAGGCAGCAGGAGGAACCGGGCTCCCACCAGGCACAGGCAGGCCGTGCTATTTAGGTGCAGCTGACTGCACGTACGCTCGTCAACTCAGCCAACAATGGACAAACCACCGTCTCAGGAACTTTGTCCGGCATACACAAGGTCCAAGTTCCCTCCGCAGGATTTTCTTAACACAAAGCTTAGTGTGCGCAGGGGGAGGGGTACTGCTGGCCCCAATTCTGGCTGAGGTTTGCATCTGACAAAGTCGCTGGAGTGAAAGGGAAGCTTTGGGTTTCAATAAATGCAGTCTATCGCATCTGCACCAGAATTAGAATGGTTGAAGTAATCAGCATAGGAAATCTGCTAGGCAGTGATAACTGAATCTGCATACCTTTTAAAATTCTACTTTAAAAACAAAAGTAACCTTGATCATCGTGGTACAGGCCTGCAATTGGAGCTATTCAGAGGCTGAGGCAGGAAGACTGCAAATTTAAGGCCATCCTTTGCTATTTCCCAAAGACCTGTTCTCAAATAAAAATTTTAAAAAGGCTGAGAATGTGGAAAAGTGGTAGAGCACTTACCAAGCATGCTCAAACCTTGGATTCAATCCCCAATATTGTAAGAAAATTATTGTAAAAAAAGGAAAAAAAAAAAGAAAAGAAAAGAAAACACATCACAAGGCCCTGAACAAAAAGCCCTGCAGTTTCCCTTCTTATTTTTTTAATTTAATGTTTTTTGGTTTTCTGAGACAGGATCTCACTATGTACTTCAGGCTGGCCTTGAACTCGCTCTGTAGCCCAGCCTAGCCTTGACTTTGTTTGCAGCGATACTCCTGCTTCAGCCTCCTGAGTGCTGGGATTACAGGTGTGCTCCACCGCGCCTGGCTCAAATTCCCTCCTAGCTTTACCACTGTCCAATTTTGTGAAGCAATTCATTTAACAAGGGATTGTGAGCTAGCAAGGACAGATGATTTGGAATCTGACCTCACAGGTCACTAAGTTCTAACTGTGATTCCAGGCAGAAGCTTATGATTTGGGGTCCTCTTCGATAAAGCATGGTACCTATTTCACAGAGTCAATGTGCAAATTAAGTAAGTGTATAAATTGCTTAAGAAGAAACCTAGCCTTCACAAACATTCAAAAAAAACAAAGATTGCTAATGATATGAAGTAAATCTGATACTGCAAACACCAACACACAGGGTCTAATTAAAACGTGAAGAAATTACATGCTGTAAGTTCATTACATAAGCTTTGGAAGTTTGAACAAACCATAAATTAATCTGAATGTTGCTTAATGTTTTATAATTAATCTGAATGGCTTGAGAAAATACTTTGTAATTTCTTAACTCTCCCTACATTTGGAGCATTAGCTGCATTATAAAAGGCAAAAAAAAAAGCAACAAAACCAAAGGAAGGTTTTCCTTAGACTGCTTTCAATTTTTAAGCTGCCCAGTATTGAAAAGCTGTTCGAAAAAAAAATAGCTGGGGATAACTAGGTTATTTTACTTTCGAACAGGGGTTTGAAGAAGACAGAAGGTTAAGAAAACTCCCTTCTACCATTTACAAACACAGGTATAGACATGAACAAAGCCACTGGAAACATGTGGCAAATAGAAGAAGATCTGAGCCAGTCACCAATGTTCACTCACAGCGGCAGCAGCGATAATAAATATTTTTAAGGGCATACCATGTCCTAGAGGCTATATTATGTCTTTTAATCCTCACAGTAACCCTAGAGGAGTCAGAAATTTTCCCATCAGTCCCATTTACAGATAAAGAAACTAGGAAGAGTAAAGTGAGTGTTCAAAAACAAACAGATCGAGAGTCTGACAAATAAAGCATTGGGGTATTCAGAAAGGCGATAAAATGCTTTGCAGGATGCATGGAAGGCCCTCCACAGCCACAGGCAGCCAGCACCTAGTGGACAACCAGCTGCGTCCTCGGTCACCTCCTCACAGCTTCAAGGCGCCTGCATATGTAGGGCACCAGGTCACACCAGGTATCTAAAGTGAGGTCAGTGCAGCTGCGGGGCCCCAGTGACAGAGAATGCACAAGGAGTTTCTGCAGCCACGTACAATGATTATTCTGGTGTCTCACAGGGACTTGTCTGAGTGTCTAAGAGGCCTGGTAAATATCCAGAGGCGTCCCTAAACCTGGCACAACCCATTCTGAGCAGGAAAGATGTGACAGCCACCAAGCTGAGCACATGCAGTAAATTACAAAGCTGCACCACCACCCTGCAGCCCCAGCCTGACCTTTCCATGCGCTCTGCCAAGAAGGCCAGCGCTCGTTGACCACAGGACCTAAGCTGATGGCACTGAACATGCTTGTTTTCCCGCACGCTTCACAGCCACTCACTCCCCTGCTAACCAGTTAAGTGTTGTTAGATGCTCCCCTACTAACCATCCACAGCATCAGCTGACAACACTCAAGAAAACCATCGAAGTAAGTCCTGACTGTATTTCAAGGATAGGTAAAATTTATAATGAAATGATCAAATACTAGTTTCTTATTTTTAAAAAACTCACTTTACTTTTCCTAGTTTCTTTCTAAATCCTTGAAGTTATAGGAAAGATTTAAAATCTTTATTTAATGTCAAAGATGCTTGGGGGGACGGTTTATTAACAGGGAACACACTTAGTCAACATACATGAAGGTTTAATCCTAGCACCAAAAAAAAAGAAGTTTTAGAAAAAACTCCGTACTGTGTTGTTTTCTATAAACTCTAACATTTATAACCAATGTAGAAGAAGCGCACAATCTAGTAACAGTTTTGATTCACAAAGTGAATGAGAAAATCAATTTGAGGTAGAAAAATATTTCAGCTTAAATACTTCAATATTTTAGAAAGAAAGAAAAAGGTAAGTAACAAAGAAATCCTGAAAAGAAATGAAATCTTGAGCATCAAAAGTTATTATTCATTTGCACTTTGCCACAGAGGTACAGAAAGCCACCTGACTAGGTCCTTTTTTCTCCTCAGGTTTACTGAGGTCTAATCAACAAATACATTGTATATATTCAAGGTGCACAGTGTGATGTTGGGTACACATATACCCCATCACCCACATACTGTCTGTGAACTACAGAACTACTTAGAAGATCTACAGCAAATTTCAAGTATATGTTATTTCTAACTATACTTCTCAATGCTATACATTCAGTCTCCAGACTTCATTCATCCTATAACTGCAAGTTTGTACCCTCCAACCAACATCTCCCATTCCCCTACCCACCAACCTCAGGTACCCACCCTTCTCCCGCTTCTATAGTGCAGCGTTTTTGGATTCCACATGGAAGTGAGGTCATGCAGTAGTTTGTGCCGACGTTAGTCCACCTAATCGTCAGGAGCATGGTTTCCAAGCTCAGGATAACTGTTTACTGCTTCTTGGGCCAAATTATGCCACCTCACTCAGCCTCATTTTATTCTGATCTCATTTTGAGGTACAATTTCCTCTGTCTTTCTTATAAACCTATGATGAATCTCAAATTAATATGTGGATCTCTGTACTGCATCTCTGTAAACTGGAAAGAACGCCGTGCTTGTTTGGTATTTGTTGTATATTATCCCTGATCCATTCTCACTGCATTGTTTTAGTCCAGCATGACACTGTGCAAATATTTTCTCTCTAAGTAGTGTGCATTTTATTATAATCTCTCATACACAATTCACGATTAAAATATTACTTATTGGTTCAGAAGAGATTTCACTCAATGTTAAATTGAAGAGTCAGTTATACTCTCCATTTGCAAACAAAATATAAAGTAGGCTGAAGTCAAAAGTCTTAACATGGCCAATTCTTTTCAACAGCTTTCCGGGTTAAAATGCAGGAAATAAACCAATCTCACAATGCAGTAGAAGAGCGAACAGGTCCATCACACTATTTTATTCAGCCTTAGCCTGAGAATTCCACAGCTAGCAACAGTATCAACTTGACAAATGATATTACAAACTGTACACCACAAATCTGGGGCTGAGGGAGTTACTTTGTCCTGAGCAAAGTACAGCAAATGGGCCTGAAGTAATAATTTATACTTCCAATTCTTTCAACAGCAAGTTTTGATATAAGAATCAGTTATCCATGAAAATAAATAGATGAAATTCACCGAATGACCTTGTTTTATAATATAATAAAACTTGCTATTTTCAGCTTCATAAAAGTAATGTTCCTGTAAAGAACACTTGGGAAGATTCTAGATACTACATCAAAATACATGTCTTCCTTACACTGCATGTTTTAAATGGAATGGGATGGCTTGCTGGGAGTTGGGGGGATAGGAGTCCCTGGGAACAATACATTGATTGGTCACCTACCAGGTATGACAGAATCACATGACCTACATTCAAATTGCAAAAGGGAGCAATCTCTAATTGTCTGCTTATAGCTGAAAAGATTGAAATACAATTAACCCTCAGTGTCCATAGATTCTGTATCTACAGATTCAACCAATTACAGATCAAAAATACTTGGAAAAGAATCACACTATACTCAACATTTACGGTTTTTTTCTTGTGCTTATTCCCTAAAACAACAAGGAATAACAACTTGTATTAGGCATTATAAGTAGTCCAGAGATGATCTTAAGTATATGGGAGGGTTGCATAAGTTATACGCAAATACACCATTTTCTATGAGGTACTTGAGCATCCACAGATTTCGGTATCCAAGTGAAGTCCCAGAACCAGTCCCCCATAGATACCACGGAATGACAATACAGAAGGTGATAACAGAAAAAAATGAACATGTACTACTTCTTCTCCACACCCTACTTCACTATCCAGAGTCAAATTCTGTGTAAGTCAAGATGGATGTAGTGGCATGTGCCTGTAATCCCAGCACTCCTGACAGTTTGTGGCCAGCCTGGTCTACATAGTGAGTTCAAGGCCAGGTTGAACTACCTAGAGAGACCCTATCTCAAAAAAAAAAAGAAATTCCATCAGATTCACTTGAATTTTTCAGAGGTCCTACACATACAAATTTTCTACAATTTATATATAAATTACTTTTAAGGTAAGTGATTAATGTCAGCTTTCTGTAAATTCATTTTTTCACCTAACAGTATAATTTAGATATTCCTCTACATCAGTATGGTTAAACTTTTTAATAACAATAGCACAGTACTCCACTGGATCATTCAACAATTTTTTAAAAAAGATTATTCAGTTAAAACAAAGAATAATGATATCTTCATCTATGTGTACTTTACTCTGATCATAATTCCTGGAATGGCTAACTCAAGGGTTTACACATACCTTTTTGAATGACTGCTCTTGAAAATGTTTGTACCAACTGACATTAGAAGAAAACGCCAACTCTGGAAAGATTTTAGTATCTGCCAGAGTGTTAAAAAATAATGTTATCTTAGTGTTTTAATTTACATTTTCCTGATTCTAATGACACTGAGTACATATTCATAGGTTTATTGGCCATGTGTATTTTTAAATATATATTATGATACTCTGCCTTTTTTGCCCGTTTCTTTCATAAATTCTATCTGACATCCATCTGCACACTTCTTTCATAAATTCTGACTTATAAATGCTTTCGAGTAAAATTATATGACTGACCTATTTAATTGACAAATAATGAACTAATTAAATAATTATCTATGTGTGCTTATTTGTTTCCAAATAACAGCAGAGGAAAGAACTGGGTAGCAGAGGCGGGCAGAGACAAAGCAAAATTAGCTGAAAGTCAACAGTTGGAAAGGATGGATCATATCTTGGATTTATCTACTATTCTCTTTTTTAAGTGTTTTCATGGTAGCAGGATGCGGCTCATGGTCGAATAAGTTTTTATAATGCATGAAGTCCTGAGTTAAACCCATAGTACTAGTAGAAAATGTTTTTAAATATCTCGTTTTTCTCTTACGATGACCTTGTATCGTATAATACTTCCTACTGGTTTGTAAGAGTATTTCCCCCCTAAAAGTTTGCCTTCTGCTATCAGCCACTATAAGTAATTACCAGGCTTCTTTCTCTGAACAATGAAACATCAACACACCATTTATTGAATAATCCATCTTTCCTCCTGACGTGAAAAGCTACCTTTATTCGGCATTAATTTCCAACAAAGGTACAAGTTCATTTCTAGACTTTCATTTTGTTCCATGGATTTGTCTGTGGGTGTGTTATGCAGTTTTAATTTCAATGTCTATCTTTACATCTTTCCTCAGATGCTGTGGTTATTCATACTTAGTGATATTCCTAAGTGTCTTTGAGAATAATTGTGTTAGTTTCCCTAAGTGTCTACCACACTTAGAAGCATCTCTCCCTATAGAACCGCCCCCAGATAGCATAGCTTGATTTTCTTTCTGGTCTGTCTTCATGTTAATACCCAGGGTCTCATGTGTTACATTCAGACTCAGAATTCTCTTGACATACCGCTGCATACAAATGTTAAATAATTCCTTTCTCCAAGTAAAAAATATTTATTTTGGCTTTGTGAAAGGTCAAACTGCCAAAACAGAATGGTTAACATTTGAACGCTGCCATTTGTTTAAGACTTATTTTTATGAATAAGCATCTCACTAGAAATTCAGTAAGGGAGCATGTCATAGTCTGAAGCCAAGGGTTTTAAATATAATACACTAATTTTAGACACAAGCATTGCAATTTTGCTTTATTGGTCTATAGCTTTATGGAAAGATGCGACTTCTTAAAGAGAAGAGAATCTTTTAGATGGCTTGACAGTTTATTAGAAATAAACAGCAAGGAGCATCTGTTTTCACAGAGCAACTGTAAAATTAATCTGTGTTAAGTCAGCCTCAAAGCACTTGGAAGCAGCTACAGGATGTGGGTGTAACAGGATCGGACACCTAACATCTGATAGGGGCCTCACACATGCTGGGTCAGGACAAAGCAATCGAGAAGAGGGAAAGTATATCTTTCTAGAAGCAAAATACCAAACACCCCTACAGTCTCTTGAGTGTGTCTTGCAAAAGTCAATCCTTCCCCAGCATAGTATAACACCCTATCCAAAAAAAAAAGGCAGAAAGAAAGAAAAAATGCTCTACAACAAAAAAATCGCTCTATTCAGTTCAGATTTTATGAATTAATGAAATCTAGAACCATCAAAAGTAGAAAGTGATCTCCGAATCAAATGTCTGAGGGACATGAGCTTAAAAATGCAATGATAAAATGTAAATAGAAACGTGCATTTCTAATACAGAGTCAAAGAGTCAAAGCTACACAGCTAGTCTCAGGGTCTCAGGAGACGTAAGTCCGTTCCTGCTGAGACTCACGACTACCCTGCATTTCAGGCAGCCTCCATAGGTGCCAGAAGTCACGTGTCCCTTCAGAAAAGACTCTCAGTTATGCCCTTCCATGTCCTCTTTAAAATGTGATAAACAACCCTTTGTTTTCAAAAGGGTTAGCAGAGACCTTTGAAAGGCAGCAGCCAGGAACTCTGTGGCTGTCTCCAGCTGGTCCAAGCAGCTAAGGCTGTCACCGGTGCCTGGCCACTGGGAAAACACAGGGAGCGGCCACAGCCACCTCCTGGAAGAGCGTGCTTTAGATTCCTTTCCAAGTGGCTTTTCTGCTGGGTTCACTAATCAGTCGCAGGTCAAGTTAGGGAGGAGTAATAACCAAGGAAATGAGGCTCTTTTCAAATACTGATCACAAAGTTCATGCAGAAATACAAATAAGTCATCTGTTCTCAGGCATCAAAAATGTTACCAAGGAAAAGCTATTCCAGCTATTTGATAGCAATGAAATATGAAACAAAGCCATTAGGCTGCTCCTTGACCTGTGCACTTCCAAAGGAGTAAAGTGTGGCTGACTTCAACATCAGGAGTCCTGAAGGGTCAGAGGAGCAATGTTACAAAGGAGCTAAGTAATGAAAATCCAAACCTCATGCATTCAGGGCCTTCTATGGGCCACAAGATGTACTTTCAACCTTACTCTTAATTCAGTTTTCTTCCTGACAAAGCTACTTAGTTTGTAGAAGCAGAAATCTGGGCTTAGGAAGATAGATCACTCTCCTCGTAGTCACATTTCTAGGAAACTGACAGAACTGTGACTCAAATCCAATGTCTGAATGTCTCCAATATCTATATCCAGGACTATGTTATTTAGGTTGAGAAACACGGAAAGAATGAGAATCAGGATGAAAGGAATAGTTATAGAAGAGGAGAGAAGATACCAAGCAGAGACTTCAGCCCTCAGAACTACCTGAAGATGAGCCAGAGGGAGGGTTGCAGCCAGGAACTACGGGCCTATAAAGAATCCCTAGTACTTACTAATCTACCGCAAGCCAGGACTCCTGGGACTTAACAAGCTACTGCAGCCCAAGGTTTGCTTCCGCTAGAGCTCCCGGCCGAGTCCAAGAGGAAACACTAGCTGAACTCCACCCATCAGCCCATTCTGCCAGATCAGGGAGACACAAGTGGTAAAGGATATGAAGATAATGAAAGTGGAGTTGGAACCTGCTTTCTTGGTAACCATCTGGGGACAGCAGTCTCCCTCCTGGGACCCCGCTGAGGATTACAGGCGAAGCACCACCTGGCTAATGGGAAGACCTGTATAGCTGTTACTGGTTATTACTGCCACAGGGAAGAGAGCCTCTGCACATGTCAGAGACAGAGCTTGTTTATTCCAGAACTAATTAATCACAAACATATATATTACCTCACTGACTGCTACATTTCTAATGCAAGCTTTCCATTTCCCTTCCAAAATAAGTTTTAAAAAATAACTATAAAACAGTAACAGTATTTCTCCCCATCTTAAATTTTAAAATGCAAAGACAAAGGTAAATTGTTACAGACTCTAAGAGCTCTTTAAATGTTTAGAAGACAGAACATCCTTCAGAAAATTCTCTTGATTAAAATATGCATTCTTCTCCAAGAACTGACTGAATTTAGAATGAAAGACTTGCTACTTGGTTCTTATAAATGACTCACCAATATCAGCCATCAGTTGAAAATTGTGTACAACTGGTGGCATGTCTGTAAGTACGCAGGCACTTTAGACACCCGAGCATTCTCTTTACTTCATGGACTTGCCTTTCTATTCCCTCCTGCTTGAATACAAAAGAGAAAAAAAGAGAGACAGAGAGAGAGAGACAGAGAATCTTCTTCTATCCTTTCAGAGAGACAGAGAATCTTCTTCCACTGTCCTTTCAGTTTCTTATCTGGGACCCTCCATATTAAACTGTCAACAGACAGACAAACAGGAAAAGACACACAAATTTTATTTGATGTTAACAGTTTTACATGGAAGGGATGGGAGGCCCATAGAGCAGAAGCAAAACGCCTTAAAAAGAATTTACATATCATTTTAACAAAGAGTGATCAATTGTGGATATGTGACAAGGCAAAGAAAAAGGAGTTTAGCCTCGTAAGGGTGGTAAATCGTGGGGAGATGAGTCTGCAGGGAAACTAATAGGAGGTAAGGGTTTATTGTAGTCAGGTCTGTTTCCGCAGACTAGAGGCAGTGTCCTCTCCGATGACCTCCCACCTCCCCTTCTCGGTACAATAGAAAGAGGATGCCTTCACTCACAAACGGGAACTAATGCCCTGCCTCTGGGCAGAGACAGAGTAGTAGAAAGCTCTCTATTTCTCAATTGCCTTCAGTTCAAAATAGTCTCTGTGCCTTAGGGACACATTTTAGGGTAGCGTAGTTGGACCCCTTGCATACTCACACGTGCTTTACCTCTCTCTCCAACCCTCATTTGCTCAACTTTTCTTCACAGCACTTATCACCAGAAGGCACGTAATACAGTGCTGAATGTACATACGACTTTGCAGTCTGCCCTCAAGAACATCTGTGAGACCAAGGTGTTGTTCTTTTTTCATGGCTACATCTCAGTTCTTGGCAGAGGATTAGTGTTCAACATACAAATACATGAATGACACCCCATGTTCTACCACTGTTTCAAGTCCTGTGATTCTTAATGTATGGAAATTTGACTAGAATAACTACTACTTTCCAAGTGCATGAGGATTTATTCACTATAGGTTTATACTATTGCATGTATTTTTAAATGCAAGCAAGGGGGCTGGGGATAGAGCACAGTGGTAGAGCATTTGCCCACTATGCACAAGGCCTTAGGCTCAATCCTTAGTGCCATAAAAAATTAATACATGAAAATAAAAAATGAACAAGGAGATGTATGGCTCGGTGGTAGTGTGGGCTTAGCATACGTAAGACCCTGGGTTCAATTCCAAGTAGGCCCTCCTGCCAATGAACAATAAACGACATAATCTTTGCTCCCCAAATCTGTGATGTGAATATAAAACTGGTCCACTGACCGTGCAAGCAGCAGTTAATAAAAACAAATTATGTGGATCTGGCTGAAGGGACTCCGCCCCTACACCGGGTCCTGTGGAAGTGGCATTTCATCACACATTGTTAAATTTAAGGACAAAATACAGCTCTCTTTTGTGGCTAAAGATTTTTATCTGTGGGAACGTCACAGAATTAATGTTGCTGGCTTGTTTTTTTAACCACATACAAGCCGGAGAGAATTTACCAGCAGGGAAGGAGGAAGGAGGGTGCTGTGGTTGCAACTCTGTTATCACACGACCTCACTGATGCTCCCACAAAAGACTCCTGGAATTAAAAATCACAGCTTCACTAACGTCTACCTGCAGGCCCCAGCTATGCTTCCTACCAAGTCTAACAACTTCTTACACTCAAACTTCTGCCTCCACGAGTAATTAAGTAATAGAACAGCTTGTCTGAATTACTAGGTCAGGTTTCCCTTATTTATTTTTGTTAATCTTCATGGCATCTGTTCTTGATTATATTACACCTGAAAGACCACCACGTGGAACACCACTTACCAGCAATTTAGATCAGTCAATAAATAATCAAAGTATTACCAGATATTTTTCTAACAAATGCCTGGCACCACTTCCAACCTAACTAACTTTGGGCTGAAAAAGTCATGTAAAAATGCATGTGTCCACAATTACATAGTTCCAACCGCCCTAAGCAGATTGGTACGTTCGTTAACACTCTATTTATAAAGAATTTATAATGACAAAAGATTAATGACAAGGGATAAAAACAGAACATAAAATGAAATCTACAGAATAACCACAAAAATGTTTCACATGACATAGCAAAACAGACATTTGTGGGTGGTAGGATTATGTATGTTTTTATATACTTTTTAAGTTTTCTACAATGAACCTATAATTCTCAATTCAAAATCCAACTTAATGGTAATTTTAAATGATGACTCTCCCAAATATTCTAAAGCTCAACACTTAATATTCCTATTGGTTATATTTACTCTGAAAAAATACAGAAAAAAAAAACTGCTTCAAAAATGGATTTTTTAGCCAAGCATGGTGGTGCACACCTGTAATTCCAGCACTCAAGAAGCTGAGGCAGGAGGATTACTCCAAGTTTAAAGCCAGCCTCAACTACATAGTGAGTTCAAGGCCAGCCTGAACTGCATCGTGAGACCCTGTGTAAAAAAACAAACAAACAAAAAAAGATTTTTATCCTTATGTTTATAGGATTACAAACATTTACCAAAGGAAACTTAAATATCATAATATTTTTAACTCATTCCTAAAAGCTGAGAAACCTCTCTAAATACTGCTGCATACATCAGCATTGGCAAAATTCAGTTACGTGCATAGAAAATGAAGAAAATACAGCGCACTAAATCAAAGTCATTAATCCTGTTACGTGAATAAACTTAAACTGTCTTCAAAACATTCTTACATAGTCTACAACATCCAGGTTGATAAATATTTTAGACAAGAAATGAAAAACAATTTCCAATTCTTCAAGTTCATTCATCAAGCCTGTTTTTATAATCTCAACAACGAGTACGCAAGAGAAGCATACGAATTCCCCTTCACCAACCAGCTTCCACACTTGCTTACATTCTGGAAATATTTTGCATACCAGGGGTGCACTGTGCTTAAGCTGTCAAAAATCATCACACTGTAAGTATAACTGGGTAAGAACTACAGCAATACACAGGAGCAGCCTTCCAAGAACAAAGAAAAAAGAAAAAAAGAAAGCTGAACCACAATATTTCTAGAAGCTCTAGGGCAAATGTAAGTACTGTTCGTTGTACTATGTGTATGTTTCTTCACCTAAATACACAACAAATTGTATATGGTAGAGAAAGGTCACTCTCCTTTCCTTTCAGCAGGCAGCTGATGGTTCAGAGTTCAGGGTCAGGTACCCTGGGTCCCAAAGGGTTCCCCCTACTCATACTCCAACACTGCCTAAAACAGCACAGAAACAAACTGATCCCTGGATCTAGCATCATCTTACATTACCATTTCACACAAGGTTCTAGATATGCCTGGAAATCATACGTACTCTACCCCAAAGCAAGAGCTTTGTCTAGATGAGTTTGCGCCTTCCTTGAGTGGGCCAGATATTCTTAATGGACAGCAGAAACCTAACACTGATACGTATTAAAGTTGACACAACAATACAGAACAGAAAAAAGGAAGAACCAAGGTAATACAAAAAGAGACTAGAAGCTGCAGGACCGAGACTGGGCTTTTGATCCTTAATAGTCACGTGCCTTTGAGCAACGCGAGGTCTCCAGAACCTTTCTTTGTCTGTAAAATGAGAGGGTTTACAAAGGAAGTTCTACAGATCCTCGCTGCTTCAAACAACTATGACTCTTTCCCCATGCATCAATGGGTCAAGAAGGTAATCTTTGGGTCCAGTATGGCAGCCATTAGCCACATGCCACCACTGAGTACAGGACACGGCATAGTGAGCCTGAATTAAAATATGCTCTATGCAAAACTATGAACACATGACATGAAAAAAATTTATAGTATATTTCAAGGATAGTTGTTATACCGAGCGTATGTAAAAATTAGTTTCATCTGTCTCTTTTACCTTTCTTGGCATGGGGGTTTGCCAGAGACATTTTACACACACTACACATGCCCTGTATCCCTGAACTATACTCTTAGGCCCTCTTTTACTTTATGTGGCTCCTTGAAATTTTTAAATTAGATTTAATGGTCCCATTATACCTTTATGGGTGGACACTTAAGGCTGGAGGAATTCTGAGATGAAATGACCTCAGTAGAGCATCTGAATGGAACACTCATTCTGTGGCTCTTCCCTTGGACTTGGAGTTTACCATTTCCACAGTAAATACATGCATGGCTGGCCTAAAGCCATGCTTCTGTTTTCTTATTTTGTGCACCACCGATGGCTCAAGAACAAATAACACTAGGTTACTTCAGTGAGTCCAAGACTGAATCTTAATTATCAATTATCAACTGCAAGCCTTAAGGGTTCCTAAATGGATGCTCCTTTACACAAGTGCCTCCAGCTTGTTTTCAGTGCCTTTAAATTGAATATATATATATATTTATAACACTAATTTAGATCACTTCATAAAGATGGTTACACACTTCCATTTTTAAAAACTTGTATTTGAATTTAGTAGGAACAACTAAAATGAACACACATATTTTCATGTTACTGATATCTAACTGGGAACTTTTCAACTAAGTTTTCCAATCTCTATCAATTTCTTTCATTTTTTTTTTTAAGTTTCTAGACAGCATGTTTGTTTAGAAATGCAAGAGACTATGAACAAAGCCAATGAAACATTTATAATGCACAGGTGAGTCAGGGTTGGAGTGTAGATCAGTGGTTGAATGTTTGCCTAACATGTGCCAGGCTCTGGGTTCAATTTTAAATACATAATTTTGGATACTTCTGGCTTTTATTAATCAGCATCTTTTAGAGACATGTACAAGTGGTCATCTGCTTTTCTGAAGACACTGTCTACAAGTGGAAGAAGAGAATTTCTTACTTGACAGATACTTCAAAAGGAATTTTATTTTATTTTATTTATTTTTGTCTTTCTGAAGCAGGGTCTCACTATGCAGTTCAGGCTGGTCTTGAACTCACTTTGTAGCCCAAACTGGTCTTGAACTTGTGTTGATCCTCCTGCCTCAGCCTCCCAAGTGCTGGTATTACCCAAGTGCCACCACATCCAGCATTCAAAATAAATTTTAAAAGCCAAGATTTAAAATGGTCAAGCTTAAACTGCCCTTTTGATTACTCTTAAAGGGAACTGAGAATTCAAAAAGAAATAACTTAGAAAATAAAACCAAGAGAAGCTTTTGAGAAATCATGGTTTTGACATTTCTTCAACACTGAACCAAACTGCCGAGATATATCTTAAATAAATGTTCAGGGGCAGCTGTACAACATCACCTTAGAGCACTTCCTAACACTGATGTGACAAGACTGCTCCAACTGAAGGCTTTTCCCACATCTTTATTTCACCTCATACTTCTTGGTAGTATTTTCATTTGGTCACATTTAGAAAAATTGAAATGAGTAAAAAAAAAAAAACATGTAATTGAAATGAATTTTAAATTGGCAGCCCCATTTTTATTGATGGAATACATATCAGGACTCTTTCCTCTTTGCCACAAATCTCTCCATTCTGTTTCAGTGACATGGGTAAGCAAAAACAGATACGAAAAGCTATTAGGCAACAGAAAAGAAGTTCAGCGTGACAGGCAGATCCAGCTCAGAAGAGGTTCTCAGTATTAAGCTCCTTTCTGCATAACTCAAAGCCTGTTTTGTCTGGTGTTCCTTACAAAAAAAAACCAAATGCAACAACAAAGTTTTAGATCAAATGAAAGATAGTTTACCGGGGCTGGGGATTTAGCTCAGCGGCCAAAGCGCCTGCCTGGCAAGCACAAGATCGTGAGTTCGGTTCCCGGTACCGGAGAAAAACAAACAAAAAAAAAAAAAAAAAAAAAAAAAAAAAAAAAAAAAAGAAAGATAGTTTACCAACAGGGAGAGTAAACTGACACTGCCATCACTATCCATACAGCCACTGAAATTATCAATTTTTCCATCTCTCTCACTGGAAAGGTTTCCCAGAAACTTATAACTGAACACATCTCAGGGTTTAATCAGCCAGAATGAAGACTCCACTCTTGCAAGATCTCGTCATAAGGATGAAAAGAATCCCGCACCACCTCCTTCATCACTCCACAAAGCTATATTTTCTATATAGTTACCTAGCAGACAAGGAAGTGGGGAAAATCCCATAAACCTAGTCTAACTGCTCATAGAGAACCTTTGTTTTAGTTCAGGATGTTTATTAGCAATTTCATTTTCTTCTACATCTCTTTGCAATATATTCTATTTCTTCTACAGCCCACAGTGTCAGCTGTCATCCAATACTATATTTACTCTTTATCCTTAAGAAGGGAACCAACAATACATTCCTGGTGTTCATGTTCCCAGCTAAGAGAGCACATTTACCAGCATCCCTTGCAGCTACATGTCAACATCTGGCCCAGAAGAATAAGAATGCAAGGTCTTCTCCAAAAGCATACAAGCCTAACTGAACCACAGCCATCAGTGGAACTACTCTCAGTGCCTCCTTGCTGAGAAAATGAAATTCAAATTTATCAAGGGTATCCAAAACTCTTAAACTACTATCTCTGTTATCCACATATTCATGGATTTCTCTTTTGGCTGTTTTTTATATCAGGGATGACCTGCCATGTCCAAGTTAGCCTCCATTCATCCTTAAAATCTAGTTCAAATGCCATTTATAAGAACAACTGCTTGCGAAGCCAGGTGTGGCAGCACACGCCGATAATCCCAGCACTTGGAAGGCTGAGGCAGGAGGATCATTGTGAGTTTGAAAAAAAAAGAAAACGACTGCTTGCTATAGCCTTTAGCACATCATACCTATTTATGTCTGCACCCCTGCCCTCTTCCTCATTAGGCTGTGGAAATTCTCAAGGCAAAGACTGAGTCATCTCTCTGTTTACAGTTCCATCTCCATCAGATTAAAGGGCTTCAGTGTTAAGCCACTGAAGCCATTCAGTGCACGTCCACACAATAAATGATTTTTTTAGGACAAGAGGAAGAGACAAATCAATGTCAGTATTACAGAAGTCAATCACAAATGCCCTCAGAAAATCTGGAGTAGAAACAAGTGAATGCATAATCTCAATACCCAACAAAGTATCCTATACTAAACCTTCCCCTTCTCTGCTAATAGAAGAAATCATAGGCTTGGGTATAGGCTTGAGGTTCATATGTTTAATCTCTGAAACGAATTAGCCCAAGGGCTATGAAGTCAATATGTTAGATGTTGTAGGAAGAACAATTTAATCTAGGATAACAAACCCTTAGGATATTTCACCCAGTCTTTTCTTCTCTAAGAAGAAGACTTATAAGAATATGTTTTCGGGCTGGGGATTTAGCTCAGCGGCAAAAGCGCCCGCCTGGCAAGCGCAAGGTCGTGAGTTCAGTTCCCGGTACCGGAGAAAAACCAAAAAAAAACA
>NW_004955407.1:25953852-25964606 GCF_000276665.1 Chinchilla lanigera
TCTCATCAGGTATTTATAAAATCAACAAACACAACTAGAAAGACTTCCAACAAACATACTAGAAATATTCCCAACAAACTGAGCACTTCCCATCTATGTCTTTACAACATGACTCAAAAAACTTGCAACCAGAGAAATTCTGTGAGTCCAGTTCACAAAAATGAAGTGAAACTCGGTAAATGGCAAATACAAATAAACGAGGAATGTCTATCTTCTACGTTGTTATTTAAGTGTACCCTTTGCCACTACATCATTCATCTTTGTCCTGGACAGCTCTAATGGCCATGCTTATAAATTACTCAGCTGTAAGGACACCTCTATCAATCAGCCATCTTTTCTACTGTTTCAGCCACCTGGTAACGTGGCTACCCTATGATCACCTGGAGACCAAGGGACACCTTCTGCTCATACTTCACTGAATAAACAGCAATCCAAAATAACAATTTTGCACAAATACCTTCTTAAATGTAGAGTCGTTCACAATTCTTCAACAAGCAGCAATATGTTAGCTACCTTCATACTCTTACATCCTGTGGTTTAGCCAAGAACCACCTCCCACCTCAAACAACTATAGGATCTTGAAATTTGGTTTAGTTCTTCTGCATTTTACATTCTGGATTCTTCAGTGTAAAAGGATTTAACACTTGACACAAAACATTAAAAACAAGCCTGAGAAAACACAGCCAAGATACAAGGCTAATCATAATGACCTCAATTAGATTTTCAATGCCTGTCAAGTTAACAGCATATAGTGGCATTGACTTCAAGTCCTAAAACTCGGAAAGTACCATTATTTGAGAAAATACAAGTAATAAAATTCAATATTTTAAAAAAGAGCTATTTCAGAGCCTCTTCATGCTACAGCAAAAAGGAAATATTAGCTATCAAATAGCAAAAAAGCAGCAAACTGAAAAACAGACAATGAAATTTGCATTCTGATAGCCATTCAATTTAATTCCAATACACAATATTTTCTTTCTTAACTCACTCCCTTACTCACACAAGATTGTTTCTAGACACCCTCAATTAAAACTGTCCCAACAAATCAGACACTGATGAAATTATGTTAAGAAAGAGGCTTTTTATTTTTTTGCTGGGACAACCAATTTCTTAAATAAAGAGCTGTATATGAATGACCATTACGAACTTAGTGACAGCATTTATGAAATTTTTCACAATAAAATGTTTCAGAAAGGCTGCAAAAATAAATCTTATATAAAGGTCTTTAATGTTCTTCCTATGCTTAATCATAATCTTTTAAACATAACAGAATTACCTCAAATGTCCAGAATCAAACATGTCATTATTTATTACCACAAATAGGATTTTTAGAATAATCACTGAAAATATTTATCAAACGCTTATAAATACTAGACTTAAGATGTTGTCATGAGTGATAAATTATAGAAAACACTGTGATTATAGTCAGTATTAACTTTTCTCTCTCACCACTTTTGTTTTTAACGTTTCATCACCTGACAGTATATCTCCTATCCTCAGTCACTCTTTTAAATCACAGTGATGAAATAATTCAGGTATCTTTAGGTCGTTACCCAATCAGACCTTCTTTGAAAATACTTCATAAAGTGTCACACCCACAATGCACTGCCACATATTCTTTCCTGATAAACCTTACACATCTTAATTTTTTTCCAGGTCATCTACTTCCTCCTTTATTCTGGTTACCTTTCATTATTACTTGGGAGCAAGGGCCTCAAAAATATTTGTGAAATGAATAAATAAATTTTCATTTTTTGAGCACACCATAAGAATCTAAGTTTCTCTGGGTATGAAAACGAGCCAGTAAGTTCTCCACAGAAATTTTATTTTAAGTGTAGTTAAACACATAAGCATCTGTAAATAAAAGTCATAGATTTAGTCTGCATATTTGTGCATTTCCATGGAAGCTTCTTAGGAATTCCTCACCTCTAATATATTGCAGCAGCAAAATTACATTTATTTTACATAAACCATAATAACCAATTAAGAGTAGGAAAACAGAGAACATCTGCTATGAAATATGACTTTTCATATGATGGGTTTCAGTGTTAGTCTCCGAAAATGTAAACTAAGATTTTAAAAACTTTGCAATACTTCCGAAGTAGATGAGGGCTTTTTTTCTGAATGATGAAAAATATCAACATGGTTAAGAAATACTACTTATCTATCCGTAGCATGTGTGTCTATCAATTCAATTACAAAGTAACTGAATAGTGGTACTTATAAAGACAATGTAATTATGTTTTATGTTTCTAAACATTCATCAAACAATATAAGCAGATATAAAAAGTGCTTTTGGGGACTAATTAGATCTTAACAGAAAATACCATTTTTTATATTGGCTATAAAAATGAAGTGTATATTACCTCATTAATATTATTGTAGAATATCAATCAAGTGCATACAAAGAGAAATTGCAAAAGTGAGTTTGTTGTAAGTGGGGGTGAGGTAACAGGTCTAAAATACTCAAGTGCATCTCAAGAGTAAGATTAAACCTCTTGTTTTTCTCCCTGTAAAATATTTCCATGGTGTCAACATTTATTATAATCATTAAAACTTTGAAATTTACCAAAGCAACACGAGTGATAATGTGTTTCTCCACTTAATACAAGTGACTTTTCTTTATACAGTACATCTCTTATTCTCATAAGTGTCCTTCAAGGCTGAAAATAATTTGTTGGTCTGTATCATTGAAGATGCCTTACATTTTTCAATGAAAGAGGATGTGACTTTCTCTGGAAGCTGACAGCACAAGACAAATTTGATCCTTTCAGAAAAAGAATCAAGCAAAAAAACCCAACAATTTCATACCAACAAAATCACCAAAACTCAAGTAGCAAATTGTCTTGTTGAATCAGAGTTTTCATTTGAAAATCTTCTGAGCTTATTCAGAAGAAAAAAGAGACCATCTGCAAATTAGGAAATTCAAACGACGTTTTGGGGTCCATTACTAACAAGACCTTAAGAGTCACTTTACTTCATTAGGATCCATTCATCTACAAAATGGGCTTATTCTTCTTTTCCCTTTTTCCAAAATGTTTATCTTGTTTTTATCATTGCTCACTGACCCTGCACGTGTGATTCCATCTCACTCTTCTGCACCGCATCTACTCTGAGTAGGTTGTTTGTTACAAACATGGCTTCTGTGATTACAGGAACACACCTGTGCCTCTTTTGGCTGAGCAGGACAATCATAAATACAGAAGCTGGTTAACAAAGACCCACAGGGACTCCTTGGGAATTTGGCTCTTGATCCTTAAAGTGTTAATCATAACAACCACAAGATCCTCATTTCATCCAAAGCTTCTTGCCAAGTTTTCAAATACCTTTAGCCTAATTTCCAAACTGAGATTGAGAACTTTTTATTCTATGAGCAAAATAGGCTGTTTTTTGCTTTTTTTTTTTTTTTTTTTTTTTTTTCTGAAAATGTCATTTTCACTAAGCAGTAGATCACTATAAAGTTTTCGAGACGTGATAGTCATAACAAGTTCGGTTATATAAATTCATTTTATTTTGAACCTGAGTTCTTAACACCAGTGCTGTATTTTCAAGTGGTCTCCTTTCCGATTTCCTCATCTTCGGTGAAGAGCACGTTAGGCTTCCTTTCTAGCACCAAAACTCTTTTGCTGGCTTCGATATGTTCCACTTCTGCTCAGACTGACAAAGTCTGCTTATTCATTTTTTGAGGAAAAAAAATTTTTTGCTGAAAACTAAACTGAACCTGTTCACAGCTGCTTGCACAGAGCTGATGGCGAATAGTCATGTTAATAATCAAGCCAGTATACAAGCTCGCTCAATATTAGACTTGTTGGGCCAGATGCCAATGTGCAAAAACATTAAAAAATAGGTCTTTCTCACTTGTATAAAACCTACTTAAGTTTTTTGCACATTTCTCTACTATTTAAACTTTTCAATGAGCAGAACTTATTTTAATATTTTTCAAAAAACAAAATGAAATAGAAAGTTATATATTTAATAAATGAAATTTGATAACATGATTTCTAAAAAAAATTATCTGAGACATGTGCTGTTTATATTTAGGTCAAATTCATTAATTTTTATAAAACCAATTTCTTGTAATGGTCTTAATTGGTCAGTAAGTGAACTAAGTAGTCAATGAGTAAAATCAGCTTATGTTTTTTTTTAATTTTCAAAAACTACATATGAGGCAAATATAACTACATAATCATCATATGTAGCATCAATGCATAGTGCATATATAGATCTATCCAGACTACATACAAGTTCATATACTTGTTCTAAGCACTTTACATATAGAGTGATTTAATCCTCAACAAACATATATATTATTATCCACATTTAACAAGACACACAAACTTTGACGATAGCCCATAGCTAAAAAAGGGACAGAGCTGTTACCGTGGGTGACAGTGGTCCAGGTTAAGTTTTGTGACAAAGAAGCATTGAACATAGCATGCAATGGTAAGGAAAAGCAGTGGGGCACAGGCTTGTGCCTGAGAAAGGAAAATGTCCCTAGTCCGCCTGGGATAAGATGTAGGGGTTTAAAATGCTGCATTGGTTTGGGGGTACCTTCCACTGGGGGAGGGGTCTTCCCACAGCAGAACTGACAACATGATTGAAAGAGTGCTGAGTCATGTCAGCTGCATCCGATGCACATGTCCTTTCCCATAATTCACCCTGTTGTACTGTAACTGGATGTACGAGATGCAGTCCTTATGCCCGAACCTTCAGTGAGCTCCAAGTGATGAAAGGCTACTGCAGGTGATTGGTGTACTTGCATGCTGGTCTGGAACTTCGGAATTTTCCAAGACAGATTCAGGAATCTTTGCTTTCCTCTTCGTATCTCTGCCTTATGTTGCAAGCCTTAGGACAAGGGTTGGGAGGTTGGCCCTGAGGTGTTGCTCAAGATGAGGGGAGTGGTCCCACAGCCTTCAGTATACTATCTGTATTTGAGCCAGGATTTATGCCCAAAGCAAACTTGTCTCTGTCCAGTCTCTGGATCCGTGCACTATAGTCTGAATGTATATGTCCCCAAAGGCCCATGGGTTACAGGATTAGCCCTCTACTACTGTACTACTAGGAGGTAGTGGAGCCCCTGGGAGGTAGGAACTTTGGGATGTTTTGGGTCAGGGAAGCATGCCCTTGAAGGGGATTATATGACACAGGTCTCTTCTTCTCTTCTTTTCCCTTCTGGGCAACCAGGAGATGAGTAGCCTGCTCCATCAAATACTCCCCATGGTTCAGTACTTGCTTGCAACATACCAAAGTAATCAGGTCAACCTACCATAGACTGAATCCTCCAAAAACTATGCTCCAAAATAAACCTTTCCTCTTTTTAATTTTATTATCAAGTATTTTGTTACAGTAATGGAAAACTGACTAACACATTGTGTGATGCTGCCTTTTCCTTCAGACTTGAGAAACACTCAATGACTCAGCATTACTGGCCTAACATCATGCCTGAAATCAAAATGAGCATTATATATGTAGAAACAATTCCCATTCCCTGCATATCACTGAATTTTAAGAAACCACTCATCTTACCCATTTCAATTACTATCTCTTTTCTTAAGATACTGTAACTCTAGCAACACTCAAGCTAAGTCTGTGTTGCACCCCACTTCAAAATGTAGCCACACAGCTGGGCATGGTGGCACATGTCTATAATCCCAGCACTGGGGAGGCTGAGGCAGGAGGATCAGATTGTTGCAAGTTTGAGACCAGCCCGGGCTCAAGGCCAGCCTGAACCACACACAAGACCCTGTCTCAAAAAAAGACAAAAAAAAAAAAAAAAAAAAATTGTAGCCACACAAAATAAAGCTAAATAAAGGTCCCTCTTTGCTGCCCACTACAGGTAAGCTGTAGTACATTTGAATTTGAGTCCTCTGTAACCATCTTTGGACAGTCTGCTTGTTAGCTAACCTACTAAGCATCACTTTTTCAAAAGCTATTGACTGACACAAACATCTCCAGGTTTGGGGTGACTTTGTATTTTTAAATAAGTACCAGGAAATCAATCTGAAGAGGTAAATTCATCAAATTTTTCCCAAAGAAAACTACTAGCATCTTCACTGAAACTGTTATTTCTTCATTCACACTAAAATGAAGAAATTGTTATGTAACATCTCTGCTTCACTAAGGCGCTCATTTGCAAACTCAGTTTGAGGGTCTAGGTACTGTCTGCTTTTCTTTCAGTAGCAAGAAGGAAGGAAGGCAGGGCTTTTTGCCTAAACTTGTTACACACTCAGGGGATGTGCGTGCTCATTCCTTCGCCATATCTTCACCCGCCTGCCACCTTCTTCTTCCACCCACTCATAAGGGCTTAACTGCATACTGTGACACAGGCTGGGAGCCTCGAAGGGTGAAAGTATCTCATAGGTTTGTAGCAGATATTTAGCATCAATCTGCACTCCATTGGTATCTGTCTTTTGAGATCCCATTATGAAAGTGAAAGGATTTCAGTCAAATAAAACAGAGAAAGATAAAAACAGCAGCAAAAGAAAGATGGAAGGAAAGGAAGGGAGGGAGGGGAGCAGGGAACAAACAAATGAGGCACACTGTTAGAGCTGGGAGCAAAGGCCACTGACTGGCCAATGATCTCATCAGTATAGTGTGCTACATGAAGGGACAGATTAAGCCTGTAACACCCCAAGGGTCTCTGGGCCAATGACAAGAATGCGATATTAATCCTTGCTACAGGGATAATGCTAATGCGTAACAGCTCTGAGGAGAGATGAAAACATGGAAAAATAGCCTGTGTTTCCTTCTACCTTTCTCCATATTTCTTGATCTACTTAGCCTCTCTGACACTAGTTGGACCTTCTGCTTTCAGACCAACCTGATGAATCCTGACTCAAATTCTAAAAAAGTGGCCAGTATGTCATTCAAAGTGATGGATTTGTCACTAGTCTTAAAATGCTGATTGTACTTAAGAATTATCCAGAGATTTGGGTTTTTGCTTTTAATGCCCATGCCCAGCCATTGCTCCCAGGAATGACATTTAGTTGCACTGGGTGGGGTCCTGACATTGTTTTTTTTTTTAATTCCAATGATTCCAATGTGCAGTCAATGTTGAGAGCTCCTGATTAATAATGTTCCTTGTTAAAAGCATTTAAAACTGTCTGATTCCTCATCGTCTTCTTGGAATCCACCCCCTTTTTTGAATCATGCACTCTCTTGGTCAAGATGCTACTGGTGATATTACTACCAGTGCTCGCAGGCCTGCATTCATTATCTCCCCCTTTATTTCTAATTCCCACTCCTCCAGAGTATGTCCCACACCTGTCGCCACTCATGTGCTTATACTTATGGTTTATTATTTGTCTTATGCAGAAAACTGGAAGCTTCACAAAAGAGAAGGTAGCATGGTTCACTGAGGCTGAGAGCTCTGAGATTGGGTTTAGCCCCAAAGGTAGATCAACAAAATTTTCCCCGATGATTCAATGAAGAACTTAATCAAAGCAAATCCCACACTTGTTCATTCTTTCATTCAGAACCTTACCTGTGCAGGGCTCTCACATAAGCACAGAGAATGAAAGAAATAAAGACGAAGGCATTGTCTACATTTTCTTGTGTGTGTGTGTGTGTGTGTGTGTGTGTGTGGTGGCACCGTGTGCTTTTGTGTGGAGGAATAAAAGTGGAAACAGGCATGTAAACAAATACTGTACATGCTAACAATGAACTTCCAGTCCCCAAACCTGGAATCCAAACCTGGCTGGAAATTTACAACTAGGAAATGCTCCAGGATTATCTCATCATATTGTTCCTTAACTCTTTAAATATAGCTATTTACCCTGGAACACTCTAACTTAGTGTACCATGTAATCTGTACTTTCTTTTTAGTACTTAACACGTTCTATTTTCTGTTATAATTATATGCTGGTTTATTTATCCTACAAACTGTTGTGGGGGAGCTGAGTAGTGAGGTGCATAACGTCAAACTAAACACCACACTCTGGAAGCCTGACATTCAAAGTGCATTTGCACAGGTTTATTTTTGCATACAAGTAGATTAAAAAAAGAAACGTATTAGTGAGACATTGTGTAACTCTCGAGGCAATAAAGTTTGCAGAAATAAGTTTCATTTTTGCTGAATTTTATTACACATCTCTTATCCACTTTTTCAGGCACGAAATAGCCATGCTTATTTCCAGCATGAATGACAATCTTTGTCATGACACAGTAACTGTACACAAAGCTCTGGCGTGTCTTTAACAGTAATAGTGATCCTGTAACAACAAGGAGAAAGCCTTCACCATAAAGATAACCTCTCCACCTTCCCATACACTAGTATTCCACTGATCACTTTTTCTTAAAGTCAGTCGTTCCTCATTTAAGGAATGAGCTCCATTTTTTCAATTCAGAGGAGAAAGGAGTGTTGCATCTACTAAGTTCTCTACGGTGCTTAACAGTCTTGCAAGTGCCATCAGGGGCTCCTGCTGCTTGGATGACAAGAGAGCAGCTTTTGCAGCCTGCCAGTTACCATGGCTCCCCACGGATTCGCAAGAAACCCTGGGGTCCTTCCGACCACCATCAAATCCCTCTCCCTGATCTGTGTGTAGGCGGCCACCTTTTCCGGAGTTCTAGTCAGTAAAGGCAGGTTTGTCTGTGAATCACGACCACCACGGAATAAGATGACTATGACTAGATTACCCTCAATACACGAAAATAAAACGTAAGAGAAAGCAAGAATGAATGAGTAAATAAGCAAATAAACAAATAAATGTGCACGCTGGGCCTCTAATGAATTCACCAGGCAAAAGCATCAACCCAGGTAAGAACCGCTCCCTGAAAGCAGAGACCATGATGGGCACCTTTACTCATTTCTCATTTCACAGACCTATTTTCTAAGCTCTACAAACGATAGTCAACTCGTGATGACATCGTTTCTGTAGACCCAGGCAGAGCTTCATAAACCCCCTTCGAACCTCATTAGCGTCAATTATCTACCTTCTTCCAACTTTGCAAAATGTACTAATATGAACCTCACTTCCACCCTTTAAAGGTTACAATAAATGGAGAAAATCCCCAGAAGGATGGCAGAAAAAGCAAGAAAAAGCCATGAACAGGGCCAAGAAAATAAATCCACATCATATCTGCCCACATGCTACCTCTTTTGATCGAAAACAACTGCTCAAGAAGGTTAAATACTTAAGCTTTGACAAAGCTTCAGAAATAAAGGTTATGCTACGCTTTTATTTTTTTCATTTGTAATAAAAATGAGACTCACTATATAAATAACATTTTAAGTGATAAGAGAAATCAGGATTTCCTTAATTAAATGTCTCCTTTTGAAAACATGGAGAACCAGATTCTTCCTTTTGGAACAACCTTTCTCAACTAGAACTCCGGTGATTCCTGAGCCACTTGTGGGTGAAAATCGGAAGGGAGAAAAGTTCAATGACCTTGTAAATCAGAGACTGAAAAAACTGTAACGGTGTGACAGTTCGCCTCAATGAAATTACAGGAAAACACGAGTCTGGAAATTGTTTTTCTTGGGGGAGGGGGGACTGGAAAACTACCAGGAGGTAGCGCAAAGAAGGGCGGCTAATGAGAGAAGAATGCAAATGGTAAATCAGTGAACAGTGGACCCAAGGGACGCAAAATACCATCTCCTCAGCCTCAACCGTCACGCAAACAACTTCTGAGCATCCCTCGATTAGAAGGCAAACAGTCGTTTTGCACTGGTGTCGGGTGAACGCTCCGGAGTTGGATGAATGGGAAGACTTGTTCTATACACCTAGCGGTGGGTGGATTTCACCAGGCTGCAGCCTCCACACTGCTTTTCTTTGCTGCACTGCAGAGGCGCCATCTTCTCAGTCTTAATCTTCACTCTACTCAATCCTTTTATCTGCACCCTAAAAAAAAGACGTTGCGCACCCTCCCCAGCATCCTGCATCCACAGCGGGACTAAACCGGAGTCTCCAGAGCTACTGGGGAGGAGGCCGCGCCTTTATCAGACAACAGCCTCCTTTGATGCACAGGAGGGGGCAGCCCGTGCCTCCCCTCCACCGCCACTGCCCTTGCCGACGCACACCCCATCCGCGTATTCCTCCCCGAGGCAGCCCGGGTCTGCACGCCTAGGTGGTGGCCTGCGGGGAGGACGCAGAGAGGCCCCGAGACTCCGCCACAGAGGCCCCGCAGCCCCCAGACCCCTCTCGGGCAGACGCGCGGCGCGGGGCTGGGAGCCTCGGTGGCGCACGCACCCGGGCGGCTCGGCCACCGCGCCCGGACGGCGAGGGCGGCTGTCGCGGCTTTTGTTCCCAGGGACCTCCCCCTCCGCTCCCCGAGCAGCTCCGCGCGCCAGCAAACGCCCGGGGACGTCCGGGCTCCGGGAAGGTGCGAGGTGGCCGCGAATCTCCGACCCCTCCCATTTCTCCCAACTTACACAAAAGGGAGACGCGGAAATGTACAAAGTTTGCCTGCGGAAGGCGGTGCGCGACCCCGGCGCAGGCTCCGGCCAGGGTCGCACCAGGCTGCCGCCACCCGCGGCCGCGGAGGGGAACGGGGAGGCGGTTCGGGCGAGCGGGGGAGGGTGGTGAAGCGCATGGAGAAGGCAAGACGAAGCAAGCGAGGAGACCCCCAGCTCCCAGAGCACCCGGACTCTCCCTCCCCGGGAAGGGCAGCGGTTTAAGAGCCGGGACTGGATCCAGGGACGCTGCGCTTTCGGTTTTCCACACGTGCTCCTCTCCCTTCCCCCTCCAATCCCTACCCGCCCCCAGTCTGGACGTCTCTCGCCTCCCCCGGCCCCCGCCCCCGGGGCCGCGGCTGAG
>NW_004955407.1:25965877-25973114 GCF_000276665.1 Chinchilla lanigera
TTTTTTACGTTTTTGTTTTGTTAGAGAAGGACAGAATCATTGGGATGCTTTTGACCCACAGGGATGTAACGTCTTTATGAGATGGAGATAAAGTATGTTAAGAGAGAGGAGTGCTTGGGAGTTGACTCTTGTCCTACTCCCATGACTAATAACTTCTAACCTAAAACTGCTCCTGTTCTTGTATATTCTAAATTTCAGAAA
Organism: Chinchilla lanigera; assembly: GCF_000276665.1. Lineage (NCBI taxonomy): Eukaryota > Metazoa > Chordata > Mammalia > Rodentia > Chinchillidae > Chinchilla > Chinchilla lanigera. The sequence continues at coordinate 25,966,079 of NW_004955407.1, forward strand.
TGCACTTTCTGCGAAACCACTTTCTCCTATGTTAACAGAAACCATCCAGTACTGAGTGTCCACTTCATTTAGAGTGGTCAAGATCTACCCATATATGTCCCCTTCTCCCAAGCCAAAGTGACATCAGCCACCAAGCATCGGTGCGCATGGAACTAGGGAGGAAATGAAGCCAAGGAGACCTCCAAGCCTTCTTAGGGCTGCGTGCTCAGCCTGCCTTCCTGAGACCCGCTCTTTCCCTGGCCAGGGATGCCCACTGTGGAACTATGGCTCAGCCTGCTTCCTTTCTGAGAAGTCAGCCTTTATCTACCCACCGTCGCCCCTAAATGTTGTCATCTGCCCTCCTCTGCTCCTCCTATCCAGTTCTGATCCTTGGATTACCTTTTGTCCTGAATGTCCTTTGAATGTCCTCAACAATTAATGACAAATATTTGTTATGCAGTATTTCTTTTCATGCTCTGTACCACTCCTACGAAATCCAAGGAGCCCATTGCTATGATTCTCGTTTATAAATCAGATAACCAGGGGCTGAGAATCTAGTTTAGCGGTAGAGTGCATGCTTGGCGCCAACAAGGCCCTGAGTTTAATCCCCAGCACCCTAAAAAAAGAAACTCCTCAAACATCCAGAAGTCAAGAAATTGAAACTAATGAACTTCTCCCAAATCTGAACTGCAAGAAAGTTGGGACTGCAGCGAAAAGCATAGGATGACCAAAAAAAAAAAACATTGTCGACATTCCATGCCATACTGCTTCCCAAACACACCTACCACTATGACTCCATTTAACCCCGTGCAGTAAAAGAATCCGAATGCAAAGACGTATGTGCGGCAGAGATGGGAAGGGAACCGGACACCTACAAAAACATTGCACATTTGTTCCAAAATTAAAAACTTTAAGACCATGGCAGCCCAATAGTAAACCAGGCATGAGGTGCTTCTGAATGCAGCGAACAAGTTGTAGGACACTGGAGAGAGAGGGGTGTTTTTAAGAAGCAGGAACTTTCAGTTGGCCATGGTGGCACATGCCTGTAATCCTAGCGCTCAGGAGGCTGAAGCAAAAAGATCGCAGCAACTTAAAGGACAGCCTGGGCTACATAATGAGTTCAAGGGCAGGATGGAATACATAACAAGTGCAAGACCTTGTTTCAAAAAACAAAAACAAAACAAAACAAAAAACTAAGCAAACAAAAAACCCCACAAAACACTAAGGGACTTTGGTGCAACATGAAATTTAAAAATATATCAAAGTTATAATCTATAAAAATAAAAGTTCTTATTTAGCAAGTTCCACTAGCGTTACTGCAACTCACCCCATTCCCACATTCCTAGTGAAGGTTCTCCTAACAGGAAAACGATTAGCTGCCAATGAGTCAGAATGATGAATGTTTCCTACATTTTTTTTTCCTGTCCCATCTCTACTCAGACACCCTGATGGCTTTTTGCTTCTCCTCACTACCTCTGCACTTAATGTCATTTCCTGCCCTGTAGTACCTTCCAGATCCCCTGAGCAAGAAGTACAGAACCATTCTTGATTAGCACCCAACAAAGCTAAGGAAAGGACCAGCAGCAGTGTGCTGGGATCCCTGCAGCAGCCAGCGCTTAAACGCCTACTCCTATGAGATATTCACTGTCTTTGGGCTGTCTGGTTACTACAAAGTTCTTGCCACATTTAAGGCCCATATCACTTTCCTTTGAACTCCCACTCAGATATCCTTATTGTGCTCCCACCTCCCCCGCTGCCAAGCAGAAAATTTACTTCTACTCCACATCAAAGATCTTTACATATTTGCCAATAGTTTTTTTTGTTGCTTCTACCTCCAGAGTCTTCTTCACAAGTTAAGTTGTCTTAGTTACTTTCTTCTTGCTGAGACATCTAATTTAAAGGGAGAAAGGTTTGTAGAGGCCTCAGTCCACACTCGGCTGACTCCAAGGCAGGACAGCCTGGCAAAGGGGCATGGTGGAGGAGGAAGAGCTCAGGACATGGCCATGGGAAGCAGAGAGAAATCAAGGAGGGAGGAGGCAGATAGACACTTCCAGGCCACGCCCCCAAAGACCACTCCCAGACCAGGCCTCCTCTTCCAATGTAACATTTAGCTATAAACTCACCAGTGGACTAATCCATGCTGATGAATATTGCATCCCCTGATCCAGTCACCTTCTGAAAGCCCCACCCATGAGCACATGAAGCTTTACAGGAACATTAAAATATTAACACTAAGAGCACTTCTTTGAATAAGCACATAGATGGTATAGTTTGCAGTTGCTTCTATGTGGTGAATGTTCTCTAAATGTGTTCTGGTCTACCTGTATCTGCAGCCTAATGTTGCTTTTGATTTTTTAGTAGCTGCATCCCACTGTGAACTCAGATTGGCCACACTTGCTAAAAAATTTTCCACTTTTATGCTACTAAGCATAAAAAATTTTCCACTTTTATGCTACTAAGCCATATCTCTGTCATCTTCTGTTTAAGCTGTGATCTGTGTCCCATAAAGATCACTGAAAACCATCGTAAGTCTGAGCCAGAAGATGAGCCCTGTATTAACTTGCTAGAACTTCCATGGTCAAATTCCACAGCCTGGGTTGAGGTGTAGCTGAGTGGTAGCATGTTTGCTAGTATGCTTCAGGCCCTGGGTTCAATGCCAAGCACCAAAAAGGTAAACAAAACAAACAAATAAAATCCCAGAGGCAAGGTGGCTCTAATGATACATATTTAGTTTCTCATAGTTCTAGAGGGTAGAAATTCAAGATGAAGGTATTGGCAGAGCTGGTATCTTCTGAGGCCTCTCTGCTTGATTTGTTGACAGCCACCTTCTCCCATGTGTCCACATATCTTTCCTCTGTGTGGGTCTGTGTCCAAATTTCCTCCTAATGCATACTCATTACATTGAATGAAAGCCTTCCTTAATGACCTCTTCAACTTGACTACCTGTTTAAAGAACCTATCCTGCACATTATCACATTCTGAGGCTTTGGAGGATTATGATTTCAATGTAGAAATTTGATACTGAGGAAATATAACCGATCCACATTTAAAACAACTATGACCTGCTCTGCATTCCAGTAACTAATTTGATGTACATTACCCATGACCAATAGTTCTATTGGAAGATTTTCCATTGGAAGATTATTAAACAGAAAGAAATAGAAATTGGAGAGATCTGCTTTCTCTGTCATGCATCAGGTCAGCATCCTGATTCTCAGGTGGCTCACCCTTCCCATGACTATCAGATTCTGAAAAATAAATAAAATGGGTGCTTACATTTCTCTTCAGAAATATAACCAAAGCTTAAACTTGTATTAACATTTAAAAGCCATATTTGGGGCTGGGGATTTAGCTCAGCGGCAAAGCGCCTGCCTGGCAAGCGCAAGGTCATCAGTTCGGTTCCTGGTACCGGAGAAAAACCAAAAAATAAAATAAAATAAAATAAAAAATAAAAAATAAATAAAAGCCATATTTGTTTCCAAGAGATGCCATAACAAAATACCACAGACTAGGGAAGTTTAAAGAGCAGAAATTTTTTGTCTCACAGTTTGAATTGCGGGCAGGGTTGGACTCCTCTAAAGCCTGTCTCCTTAGCTTGCAGATGAACATCCTCTTTGTCCTCTTGCTGTGTCCTCATATGGCTGTCCCTCTGTGTCCTTGCAGCCCTGATGTCTCTTTGTCCAAATCCCCTAAGTGTACTAATTAGTTTGGATTAGTTCCCACCCTAATTATCTCATTTTAACTTAATTACCTCTTTCAAGGCCCTGCCTCCAAACACAGTCACGTTCTAAAGTACGGGTTTGAGGATTCAACACATGAATTTTGAATTGTATATTATTCAGTGTATAACAGAACTCCTAAAGTTATGCTCACATTTAAAGCTAGATTCATATCCACCCTGGGCTTTCCATTTCTAGAATCTTTCCATTTCTTTCCATGTGTTTTTTAATCAGAATGCTTCCTACATAGCCAAGGTAGTTTCTTTTGCTTCCTCTTCATTAAATATTTGCATTGTTTAGCCCTTGCAGACTGCAAGAGTGCTAGGAATTACCATTCCTCCTATGGAGGCACTATCTTCTCTGGAGGTCATACTGTACTCTGTTAGCTGTGATGGCAGACACTGATAGATTTCAGAGTTTCACACACTTCTTGACTTCCTAGAAACAGTCTTCCCTTCCACAACTTAATATCAGCTTCTCTGCTTCTCTTCAAAGGTCAGAAGCAGATCTTGAGCTGCATTTTTACTCCTCCCTTTCCATCTTCTCTAAAGCAGAAGAGCACTATTAATTTCCTTGTCTTGACTACAGCCTTCAATATCTACAGAAGTCTGAACTATAAAAAGCATTCAAAGTTTTCAAAATAAAATAGTTTCTCCCAGTGGTGGACCAGTTTTTCTTAATAAGTACGCATTGTTTTCTTTCTTTTAAATGAGTAGACATAAGGAAATGCTGTCTTACTTTTTCATTGTTGGGATACTATATCCGAGACACACAAGATAAAGGAAGAAAGGTTTATTTTGGCTCACAGTGTGTAGAGGTTCAGTCCATAGTCAGCTGGCTCCAAGACAAAGCAGCATGGCGGAAGAGTCTGGCAGAAGTTCATGGCATGGCAGGCAGGAAGCAGAGCAGGATCATGGGAGGAGAAGGGATATATACCTTTCCAGGCCACAGCAGTGACCACCTCTTCCCACTAGGCTTCACCTCCTAACATCACACCCAGCTATACACCCATCGGTGGACTAATCCAGTATGACACAGCCGTGCTCCAGCTACCTCACAATGGCCCCACCTATGAGTGCATGAGGCCTTGGGGGAACATCTAGATATAAGCCATAACAAATGCTTAAATTTGTAATTAGCAATGAATATGCCTACAGGAACTCTGTATATCTAGCAAACCTGCATGTAAACAGGAGAGCTTACTTACCCTTTTTCTTAAATTATTGCTTCATTTCTTGGGTCTTTACTTGACTCGTGTATCTATGAAGTATTCATACATTTTCAAATAATATAGTACTTTTAAAATTAGTTCTTTTCTACCAACCCTGCACAAAACTACATTAGAGACAGACTCCAGATGAAGTGAATCATATTTTGCAAATAGGTTTCAGTATTTCAGTAGTAACTGAATAGAACAACAAAATTAAATGTTTAACCCAGGACTACTCTTGGAAGATGGCTTACATTACTTCTCTGAGAAATGGTAGTAATCCCAAGGTTTTTGAAAGGTCTCAGGTAGAAAACCATTCTGATATTTTATAGAATTAAAGGGAAGAACAAAAGAGGAGAAAGAAATAGTCTGTGCATAGAGGAGAAAGGAAAAGTCTGTACTTCAGAGGTAGGGAGCATGAATATCTATTCAAGAGCAGTAGGGGTAAGAGAGCCAGCCACATGGGGTTTATATGGTTTCTTTTCCGTTGAGGACTTTGGAAGGTTGTGCGGTGATAGACTATGCTGGAAAAAACTCAGGCTGCAAGAAAGTCTGAGCTCTACACACAGCTTTGGAAAGGGCTATGGACACTACCACAGCCTTAGTTCCTGAAAAGTGCTGCCCTTGTCAGGAGGTGTGGTGAGGAGCTGAGAAGCCACCTAGCGTAGTGTCTGGTTTACCACAGAAACCAGTTCCCTTAAGAGGACAACAATTCACAGTGACCAGGCATTGATTTTCCCAGAGGCATGTTGGCTCGCAACTGAGGGTTACTTATTTGGATTCTTAAGTAATGTTTTGCTAATAAAATTTCCAAATTTCTGAGGGTTTTTTAAAAAATAAATGACAAGTTTACCATCGGTCTGCTCTTCTTTGCAGTCTTCCAGTGTGTTCTCTTGAGTGGGAAAGAAAAAGATGGAGCATTATCTAGTATGCTGAGAATGAGGCAAAACCCTGAGCACTCCCGAGGGCGTGTCTGGTATGTGAGAGATTGGCCTCCGACTGTAGGTGGCGCAGTGCTGGGAGCAGCTGCTTGTCAGAGAAGCTGAAAGGATTGCCCTGGGCTTGTCCTGCAGCACGGAGGACCACAGCGTGTCCCCCAGGACAGCTACTCCCCAGGGCAGCTGCAGGAAGACAGAGCTCTCACCAGGAACTAGTGCGCCCTGGGGCCACTGCCATACTCAGCACCCTGAGACTGAGGATGTGTTATTCTCCAAGGTAACTGGGCCTCTATCTCTATTCAAGTTATATCTGGGATTGTCCTTCAAGTTATGTTTAAGCACAGAGAAGTCCTAGAGACATGGAGGGGTAACTCAACATTCCAAATCAAAATGAAGGCTGTAGCCGGAAAGGTGTTAGCTAATTCTAAGGTGAATGGGAAAGTTAAGCCAACAAGCCTTGAGTATTTAATAGCAAGTCATGTAGGGAAACAACATTCTGCTTGATAAACACATAGAGCAGCCAACAAATAAATACACCATAATCAACATTTCCTGTCTTATGTGTGATTTATCCCAGTTAAAATAAATATAATGATTAGAACTGCAAATGTTTATTACTGTGGAATTGATCAAAAATTGTGTATACTACTACTGTAGGTAAGATTAAAAAAAAAAAAAACCTCATATATCCACTCCCCTTGAAGAGCCTATGTTTAAGTGAAAGAAATATCTAGGAAGAAAAGGAATATGTATATTAGTAAGTACAGTGTGGTATAAAGTATTTATGCATATATATATGTGAATTTATCAAAAGGAAATTAGAGTTCCAGACCTGTAGCATTGGGAAGGGTGAATCAGGGACATCATGATTCATCTTCAAATCTCCAGCCCCAGGGGTAACATTAATAAAGACAAGAGAAGAGAAGGCTATACGTCAGAACAAACAGGAAAATACATAAAGAGTGCTCATGTTGGGAGAGATAAACAGGAGTTAGTGGTTGGGGCAGGTCTCAGTGTTCGAGGAGCTGAGGAATTTAAGTCAGATGGAATGGATACCTGTGGGCAACTCCACACGGTGCATTTCAGTCACCAGCTGAGATATTTTAACATTTCAAGAGAAGATTTGCCAGTGGCAAAGTGTTAAGGGAGGGGCTGGGGATTTAGCTCAGTGGCAAAAAGCGCCTGCCTCG
>NW_004955407.1:25973214-25974268 GCF_000276665.1 Chinchilla lanigera
GGGATGCGCAGGGCGCCCGCAGGCGGGGGCGGAGGGCCGCGGGGTCCCCAGACAGCCCCCTCTTCTCTGGATTCAAGCTGGAGGGGATCGGCTCCAGCCCCGTGCCCGACTCCCCCACTTCCGAGGCGCGGCACCCACCTCCAGCGCCCGAGCCGTCCAGGCGGTCAGGAGAAGCAGTGCCAAACTGGGCAGCATCGCTACCCTCGCGCGGGGCACCGAGTGCGCCGGCTGCTGTGCGAACGCGATCCGCCGCGCCCTCGCTCTGCCCGAGTCGCCGCCGCCGCCGCCGTCTCCGGGGACCCCGCGCTCGCGCCGCTCCGGGTGCTGTCGCCTACAGCTGCCGAGGAAACTGACTGAGCAGGAGCGCGGCGGCGGGGCGCGGAGCCGGGCGAGTCAGCTGATCCGGCCCGCCCCGCGCGCACCCGAGAGAGACCCCTAGCGGAGCCGCCGGGGAGCTGCGCCCGCGCGCCGCCCGACGGGGGTCCGCGCCCCCGCGCCCGCAGGTGCAGCGGCCCAGTGCGCCCTGGCTCCAGAGCGACCGGCGGCAGAGAGCCCCACGGGGCTCGGGGCCGCAGAAGGGGGAGCCCCGGGTCTGGAGCAGGACGGTGCGGGACGGGGGAAGGTGAGTCCTAGGACGTTAGGGCTCCAGAAAAGTCGAGATCGCTCTCGGCTCGTTCGCGTGAGCTTGAATCATCAGACCCCGTAGTGCCGCCCGGATGGACAGAAAGGGCTGCGGCTGGGGTGCGTTTGGATCCGCATTTCAGGTTTGGTCTCTGGGTTTGGAGAGGTGGGGCGGGGAAAGAAGGGGAGCAATCGAAGTTTAAAGGAAATAGGATTTCTTTGCTTATGCAGAGCACAAAACCTTTGGATTTTTTTTTTTTTTCTCTCTCACACAGGCAGCGAGGAGCAAGCTGGATTTTTTTTTTTTTTTTTTTTTTTTATCTTTAGAATGAAGCCAAGGAGAAAGGCGCAGGACCTGGGAGAGAAGCGGATGACCCATTTTTTTTCTCCTTCCTAAAAAGGAAGGTTTGGGTTTTTTTGTGTGTGTGTGTGT
>NW_004955407.1:25982676-26028866 GCF_000276665.1 Chinchilla lanigera
TTTTCAGAGAAACAGAACAAGCAGGAAAAAATATATATGGATTTATTACAAGAATTGACTCTTGAGATTATGGAGGCCCAGAAGTCCCAATCTGCTTTCTGTAAGTTGGAGACCTCTGAAAACCAGTGGTGTAATTCTGAGTCCAAATACCTAAGAACTGGGTGGTCACTGATTAAAGTCCTAGAATCTGAAGCTTGAGAAACTGGAGCTCTGATATCCAAGAATAGATGATGATATCTCAGTTTCAGAAAGGAATAAATTTGCTTGTCTGTGCCTTATTGTCCTTTTCCATCCTTGGGTGATTTAATAATGTCCACCCACACTGATAAGAACAATCTTCTCTGCCAAGCCTGTGATCCAAATGTTAGTCTCTTCCAAAAACATCCAGATGCACCTAGACAATGTTTTACCAGCTGTCTGGGCATCCCCTTAACCTACTCAGACTGACACGTAATGTTAAGCGTCTCACCATGTGAGAAAGAACTGCATTCCGTTTCCATATCAAGGTTATTTTTCAGTGAGTAAGTTCATTGGAATAATACATTTTGAGAAATGAAGAGTAACATTTGCTCACACAGTTTTCAAATCGTGTAATTTGGAACCATGGTTTTGTAGTATTGTTGCTGGCCAACATGGGCCCTTGCTTTAGTAGAAATGGAAATTAAAACTAAAGCACAAGTTTACAGGCAAAGCTTTAATTGAAAAGTTACAGGGAAGATAGGAAAGGACTCCAGCTTAGGTAGCTGGAGAAAATACACTCACAGAGGGGTTCAGACTGGCCTACCTGGGAAGGTGGGAGGCTGGCTTTTAGGAACAACTGGTGAGCTGAGGTCTAGTTGATCATTATCTCAGTACTGGTATCAGAGTTCTAGAATCTGTACAGCTGAGAGATGGTTTCAGTCCTAGAGAAGGGTTGCCTCTGTCCATGTTGGTCTCAGTCCTGTGGGCTCCACCTTTGCTGGGGTCCAGCCCAGGTGATCACACATTCAAGACAATGGCCAGAGACCTCTGGGTGCAGCAGAATGTTCCAGTAAACTTCTTATGTTGATGTCCTGGGTCTTGACAGGAGATGAGATCACATAATTTCAGAGCCAACCAACCTTGTCCAGCCAGCTCCTAAGCAGATATTCTCTAACTAATCAGCATACATTCATGCAGAGCTGAGAAGAGACCTCGCCCAAGATTTACAGCAACAAAGGATACAAAGTGAAGCTCAAGTTTTGTTCTGTTCTCAGTTACCTTTTGGTCATCTGTAGGTACAAATGAAGAGTCACGGTTCATAGCAAAAATGGCTCTTCAGTCCCTGACTGTCCCAGAAGAAAACACAAAGTCATGATTTCAATGAGTAGCAGGTAAGGGCCCAGGATTCTACTTGTTACCTACGCTGTGGTGGTCCCTGGCTATGTCGTGACGGGACCAGTGTGTTACAAGGTGTTAAATACATACATAAATAGAGTTCTGTAACCAAATAAGTCTAAGACAGCTAAATAAAATTAAACAAATATCCTAGAATAACTACCATACTTTAAAATTCAAAAATGTATTTTGAATTCTAAATAGGGCAACCCCAGTATGAAGCATATTCCCCTTTCCTGAGTTTTGTTTTTGTATGATGCTTGGAGTTTTAGGCCTTTGCAGAAATAAAGGCTTGTAATGTACATTTTTGTCAAAGCAAATGAGTTCTTTACAGTGGATGGTGTTTCTACACGTGACCTTGAAAATAAAGTAACAAAGGAGGAAAGTAGGAATATTAGGCTGACAGACATTTTAAAGTAGGGCATAGGCTGCCATAAAAAGCTTTTTGAAAGTTTAAAGTAGGAGTTAAAATGAGTGCTCTATGAAAGATACTGGATTAGAGTCTCTGAATATTTATTATACAAATGTGCAAGTGTATGACCAGCTTCTTCTCAGCGTGGGGAAGACATGGGCTAGAATCCAATTCACATTTGAGATCACTTCTTTTTAAAATTTCATACTAGAAAAGAAGGCTGTGTTCGTTAACTTTACAAAGATAAGCCCCAGGATAAGATTTGAGCTCACTGTGGTGTCTTTAATTATCTAGGGAGCCGCCCTCAGGAAGTGGTCAGGACCCCTGTGAAGACAGGTGAGGGGATCCAGCGGGAAGGATTGAAGGAGGCAGCTGTGGGATTAATTTGGAGAAGCACCTTTGCTGAAATTTCTCATAAAGTATACATGGAGAGCAAGGGCATCAGGAGATATAGAACTCTCTGGGTCAAAAAATAAATCTGAATTTCCATGGCTTTTCTGTGTTAGTCCTTATTGAAAAATTCATTTACCACTAATGGTGTCAAGTGGCCCTGTCAGTGCTTGTTATTGTAACAGAAAGAAAAATAAGGAGCCAGGCCTGAAAAGCAATGTTGCTATTTCTATTTTCCAACTGCTGGGGAAAACAGATTCTGTTATCTAAACCTTGAAGGGCCAAGGGTCCAAAGAGCCACCTTGTTCTGGTGTGTTTCTAAAGCCTAGTAAGAGGTACTAGTAAAAAGAAGGTGGAAAAATCCCAGGAAAATGGAAAATAAACTAAACAATAATTCTAAAGCCCTAGCATGTGCCACTTTTTAAATCCTAGGAAATATCAGATATAATACTATTTTTTTTTACCTATATAAGAAAACAAGTCATAGCTATGTCAGTTGTACCATGTGAGTCTCAATTACATTGTATGAACTAGGAATTTTTTTAAAAAATTAGATCCTATCAACATTTGTACTTTTCTAACCCAGATTTCTAAACAACCCACAAAGCCATATGCAGGACACTCCCAGAAAAAGGCCAACTAGTGGAAACTATGCTGAAATAACTCAAGTCTTTAATGTTATCATACTGGTCTCAGTAACTTAACACATAGAAAATACTCATGAAAGATATTTTATCAACCCAAACTAAGAAGCTCAGGCAGGCGCAGTGATATGTGTTCACTCGTGGGCCTACTTGTTTTCGATACTGGTCTTCAGTGATAATCACTCTGTGTAAGATTTATTCTCCATGAGCCGCCGCACAGCAGTACTTAGGTCTTTACTGGTCCCTTGGGAGGGAGAAACAGTTGCCATCCCGGGTCATAATAACTCTATCTGAATAAATAGCAGTTTCAACCTGAATTTGCAAGCTCAGAGCTCACTCATCTTTTACCCACCTGATGAGAAGTTGTTGGACACCAGGCACAGAAGATTTTTTCCTCTTATTTTTGAACTCCTGGGGTACATAAGGATTTAACGTGATTTTCCTTTATTCTGAACGTATCAGAGCATCTCCTCCCCCCCCCCCTTACATACTCTGCAAATATCTGGGCCCTTTCTTTAACACCTTTTCTGGTGTCTGTGAGTTCAGAAAGAATCTAGAATTAGAATGTCTGGAACTCATGAGAATGGAGTGGTCATTTTGCCCAATGGTTTCGTTTGATAAGGACTTACTAGAGACCCAGAAAAGTGTGGGAACTTGCGTATGATCCCGAGCGTTTATTGGCAAATCTTGGCCTAGTCTCCCTGATTTTTGATCTCATTTCATCGAGTGTTTCCTGGGTCTGGTATCCTCACGGAGTCAAGAAAATAATGAGACACTAACACTAACCATACTTTGTGAAACTTTGATATCTGTCTTCATCTAAAGTTGGGTTATGTCTCCAGAATCTTGAATTTCTAACTCAACTCAGAAGTCAATTGTTAAACCGGGCATGGTGGTGCATACCTGTAATCCCAGCACTCGGGAGGCTGAGGCAGGGGGATCACTGCAAGTTTGAGGCCAGCCTGGGCTATAAAGTGAGCTCAAGGCCAGCCTGAACTGCATAGCAAGACCTTGTCTCAAAAAGACAAAAAACAATAAATAAAGAAATATCTCGCCAGGCATGGTGGCTGCACTCCTGTAGTAGGAGGACTGTTGCAAGTTCAAGACCAGCCTGTGTTACAAAGTGAGCTCATGGCCAGCCTGAACTGCATTGGGAGAGCCTGTCTCAAAAAAAAAAAAAAAAAAAAAAAAAAAAATCACTTGTTTTCTGGGTGTGGTGGCACATGCCTATAATACTATACTCACTCTTGGGCGGCTGAGGCCAACCTGGGCTACATAGTGACACTAAACTACATAGCAAAACCCTGTCGAAAGAAAGAAAGAAAGAAAGAAAGAAAGAAAGAAAGAAAGAAAGAAAGAATCACTTCTTTGATTTCCCCATGAAGGCAGGTGTCTCTTTTGCAGTATTCTTTTTTTCAGAAGAGAAAAAAAAAATAAAAGCAATGATACAGAATTTCAAAACAAGATGATAGGAAATTAACAATGGTCATTATATTTCATACTGTTAACTTCAAAGTACCTGCTCAGATTTCAAGATATAGGCATGCAAAACTGATCAAACAATATAAGCACAAATTGTTCCTTTCAATGATCTAATACAAATTAGTAGTATAATTATACTAGTTATCTTGTGTATATATGTGTATTTTCCCCCCATACCCATATGTGTATTTTACTGCATACATTTTAAAAAGTAAATAAGAAAATAGAGTGTGGTATATAATAATACAGCCTACAGAGGAAGCTTAAGCACAGCAAAGGGAGATGGAGAATATGTGTATGCTCAGGGGTTTGAAGGCTTGGTGCTGTACTTAGGGTGATTAGTGAAGAAGTCACCAGTGAAATGACCTTTAAACAAACATAGAAAAGAAATGAGGGAGGAGGACTTTCAGCTATTGGGGTGAGAAGATTTGAGAATAAAAATGAGTCTGATATGTTTGAACAAGACCACTGTAGAGGTTCCAGTGGAAGGAATGGGGGGATAATGGTAAGGGATGATGCTGGGAAGGTTATGGGATAAACTCTCTCCCCTGAGAATGTATACACAGGACCCCTAAATTGCAGAAGGTGCTGGTGTTTGGCAAAAGGATCTTAAAAATAGTAATAAAATTAAAACAAGATCTTAATGATCATTAGATCCTTAGGCCTTAATCTAATATAACTGCTGTCTTGTAAGAAGAGAAACTTAGACACAGATGTGTATGCACGGAGGACCACATAAAGATAGAGGACAAGGCAACCACTTACAAGGCAAAGAGACAGGTTCCAGAAGACACTAACCCTGCTAATGATTTGATCTTGGACTTCCAGGTAACAGAACTGTGTGAAAACAACTCACCCTTGTGCAGTTCACCTGGTCTGTGGCATTGTGTTGTAGCAGCTCTTGTAAGCTACCACAGAGATGAAAAGACCATACTGTCTGTGTCTTTGAAAGTCATTTCAAGTATTTTGAACAGAGTGTGAGCCATTGGGGTTTTTGAGCAGATGCAGGGCATAATTTGGCTGATATTTTAAAGAGGTCACTTTAGCATCTGTATTGAAAGTAGTCCACAGGGTGGCACGGAGAGAAGAAAAACCAATAGGAGGGTGTTGCCAACATTTACACGAAGGTAGGAAGTGATGAGAACAGAAAAGCTTTGGAATATAATTTCAAGTTCGTGCACAAAAGATTGTTGGATAAATTGGAACTGTGATGAATGAGAGTAAAAATAATTAAGGAGCTGACAATAACCCAAAGCATTTGATTACGGCAACTGGAAAAATGGTAATTCATCAAGATGGCTAAGACTGTAGGAATAGCAGTTTTTAGTGGGGAGGTCGAAGTTTAACTTGGTCATGGTAGATCTGCAGTGCTTACTCATCTTTGAGTTTGAGATCCTGTTGCATATATTAATTTAGAATTCAAAGGAGTGGTCAGGGCAAGGATATAGCTACACTGAGAGAGCTCACATACTGTATAAAGAAAACAAAAAGAGAACACGTGATATGGAGGGTCCTTGGAAGGTTTGAGGTTGGTAGGATAAGCAGTAATGAAGAAAATCAAGCAAAGAAGGAACAGCAGGTGCAGTAGGGAGGGAATGAAAGAATGATTTCAGAGAAGACATAGCAAGAATATATTTCATGGAAAAAGAATGATTGCTAGGGTAAATGCTCCAGATATATAAAGTAAGATAAGGACCTCATCAGATTTAGTGATAGAGTAATACTGATCACCAAAGTAGGTTCGAGGAGGGGCAGGGATGGAAGTATGATTGAAATGGGTTTAAGAAAGAAGTATGGAGATGAATTTGAGTGAGTAAGAATATTCTCTTAAGGATGTTTTGCTGTAAAGGGGCAAAGAAATTGTGTAGTACCTAAAGCAGACTACCAAGAGGTGGCATTTTTTTTTTAGAATTACCATATAATCAGATACAAGGGGAATAATTCAATAACAAAGGAACACTGACAAAGCAGGAGAGTGAACAACTATTGCAACAACATCCTAGAGCAGATAAGAGTTTCAAAATGACAAGCAAAATACAAGAGTAAGGGCAGTTGCTCTTAGATAGGACCAACATCTACATCTGTGTTGTATTCTGTGGTAGTCACTAGCTGTGTGACTATTTAAGTTTAATTTAAAATGAAGTCATTTAAAATGCAATTATTCAGTTGCTCTAAAAACTATGGCTAGTGATTACAGTACTACGCAGCACCAACTAGAAGAAAGTTCTGTTGGACAGCCCTGAGATATGTCATAAGGCGAGGCAGACATTTGTATGGACACGAAAACAGGTTGGCAGGTGGATATGGTGGTGGGAACTCGGCCAAGGTCTTTGCTGATTTCTCCCACTTTCTTATTTAAAAAGAAGGCAAGCTCATGGGCTGTGTAGGATTTAGAACTTTGAGGAAAAGTGCATGCTATGGTTTAAATGTGCTTTGTTCTCTCCAAAACATATGTTAAAAGTTTAGGTCAGTAGTTTAGGTTAGTAGTTTATAATATAGAGATACCAGTCAGGATGCAGTGTATTTTTCTCCAACCCTGTTCACTAGCAAGAATGCAATCTTTGACTAGTGAAAAATGAGCTGGTCAAATAAATGGTTTTCAATACTGGGTGCACATTGGCTGCACTTGGGTGTAGCCTCTTCCTCAAAGGTAGAAGGTGTGATTCAACTTCTCCTTCTCCTTCTCCTTCTCCTTCTCCTTCTCCTTCTCCTTCTCCTTCTCCTTCTCCTTCTCCTTTTCCTTCTCTTTTTCTTCTCCTCCTCCTTCTCCTTCTTCTCCTCCTCCCCCTCCCCCTCCCCCTCACTGTCTCTGTCCCTGTGTCTGTCCCTGTCCCTCTCCCCATTCCCCTCCCTCTCCCCTCCCTCTCCCTTTCCCTATCCTCTTCCCTCACCTCTTTTTCTTCTTCTTTTGAGACAGAGTCTCATTATGTAGTTATGGCTGGTCTTGAACTCACTATGAAACCCAGGCTGGCCTCAAACTCTCAGTGAACCTCCTGCTTCAGACTGCCAAGTGCTGAGATTATAGGTGTGCCTCCAGGCTCAGCTATAACTGAAAATTTTGAAAATGGGCCCTGGGCATTGATCTATACCTAATGCAATTCTCACACAGACATGTGTTTGAGAACCACGGAGTGGGAGCAAAAACACGGAGAAAATGTAGAGAAATGAGGAAAAAGAGAACTTTGCTACTGAAGGACCATGAAAGCCACAAAGTGCAAAGAAAGGGACTCAGGAGTAGAGGAGGGACAGGGTTGGGATCACCTTGGGAGTGTTCAAGGCTGATGGCTGATGAGGAATGGGCTGGGAATTCAGAGTTTCTTGGGTAACAAATACAAATTGGGCAGAAGACACCATGAGACTTGTCATGCTTATGTAAATCAGCTAATTAATAGAAGGTAAAGCCAACTACATAATTTAAAAACTTTTTCATAATCTCCCTAAAAAGAAAAGAAAGAGGCAAACTTAATTTTAATAATAACATATTTTAGGCAATCAACATATGCAAAAATCTCTTTCAACATGAAATCACTGTAACATTTATTTTTTTAATTTTATTTTAAAGAGAAAAGAACAAAAACAAAATAAAAACAAAGACAAAAATAGAATAATACAAAAACTATAAAGATGATACAAAATTTCAAAAAAAAGATAATAGGAAATCAACAATGGTTGTTGTATTACTTATTGTTGTCTTCAAAATATTTGCTCAGATTACTAGATATAGGCATGCAAGACTGATCAAACAACTAAACATTAACTGTTCCTTTCAATAAACCAATAGAAATTATAGTACAATTATCTTAGCTATCTTGTGTATATATGCATGTATTTTTTCCTTTCCTTCTTTCTTTCTTTTCTCCCTTCCCTCATCCCGGTTGTTCTTTCCTATTGAGCTGTTTCTTTCCCTTTCACAATATCTATTGTACCTTTCAGATTCTATTTACGTTTCAGATTCTTACACTAGGTGTAACATTTATTAACGCGATATTTTTTTCAGTACTTTGCTTTCCAAATTTGGTGAGCATTTTATGGATGATGCACATTTCTGTTCAGAGCAGGT
This sequence comes from Chinchilla lanigera, assembly GCF_000276665.1. Classification (NCBI taxonomy): domain Eukaryota; kingdom Metazoa; phylum Chordata; class Mammalia; order Rodentia; family Chinchillidae; genus Chinchilla; species Chinchilla lanigera. The sequence goes on from NW_004955407.1 coordinate 25,991,021, forward strand.
ACAGCCACATGTGCAGTGGACGGTGCAGATCTGGATGGAGACAATGAGGGTGTGATGTGTAATTTCTAAGGGGCATTCCTCTGAGAATACAAACATGCTGTAATATAGTCAATCTTTAATCAGCCAGGTGTGATTAAATATAATTACATTCTTATCTAACCCAATCTTGTCCAGAAGAGTATCATGAGAGACTTAGTCATGTGCTCTGCTAAAGTCCAAATATGCCATGTCAACCTTTCCCTAATAGAGGTTAATCTGGCATGCATTTTCTAGAGAATCCAGGCCAGCTTCAGCTTCCACATTCTCCTGTTCTCTTGCTCTGTGTTTTCTTTTAATGATATAGTCCACAGGCTTACCCTCACTGTGTGTGAGTGATCTTTTCTTATTTCTAATAGTTGAGGTAACTAGTTTTGGAAGCTAAAGGAAAATGGGAAAGTAGAGAATTGTTTGGAATGTAAATGATAGCAAAGCTATATTTGATTTATTGGCTCTGAATTTTGTAAATTGGTCTTTTATTAGGGGTCTGATAAGGGCTTACACGGTAGTGAGGTTGAACCATTGAAAAAGTGAACATCAATCTTTGCATTAAAGAGTGGGTACTTAAATTCCTTAAAAAATGGCCCTGAAGTTTGGATTCCAGAATTAAATAACAAAAAGGAATTTGTATTTCACACAGCAGCCTAGGACAAGATATCTACTGTCAAAATGATTTGAACCTAAATTTTCAAAGGGAGATGCAGAGAGAGGACAGTGTCTAGATAAAAGCACACCAAGCAGGATGAAGGAAAGTGTGAGAGAAAGAGAGAGGTAACAGAGAACGGAGGTCCTCAGACATCCTCACAGATGATAACAGGAAGTCAGAAGAATAAACTTAGGTGGGGGCTTCGATTGTATATGTAGCGATGCTGGCGAGTGGGAAAAACCAACGTGTTATTTGAGTACAGCAAAGTAAATATGGCTTCACTGGTGGCACCATGTGTTGATGCCATAAGACTGACAGCTAGAATCAAGGAGCTAAAGTGTAGGTCTTTTTCAAAAGAAATTGACCTATATGCTATTGCTTGCTCAGCTGGAACAAGATTTAAAAGCTCCTCCTCACACAGACAACTTGAGTAACCCCAGAGCCAGGAGACCTCTTTGTCACTGTCCAGACCATTAGGGTTGGGTTTTAAAACAAGATTCTTACAGCACTAGAGAATACTGGAGTACTGAATCATGTTATTTGTCTTTTTCAGACATTCTATACTCTATTTTTTCTCTCTCTCTTTCTCACTCTCTCCCCACCCCCACCTCCACTATTGGGGATTGAATCCAGGTCCTTCACTGACCCACATCCTTGCAGTTTTCCTTTGTTTATTTTCATTTTTATTTTGAGACAGGTTCTTGCTAAGACTCTAAGTTGCTCAGGCTGGGTTGGAACTTGCCATCCTCCTGTTTCGGCCTCTTAAAGTGCTGGGATACCAGGTATGTGCCTCCACACCTGCTTCTTCCCTCTTTTGAAATTTTAAAATATACTGTTTGTAGTACATAATTATTTTCTTTTTTATTTTTTTGAGACAGGGTCTTTCTATGTAGTCCAGGCTGGCCTTGAACTTGCAGTGATGCTTCTGCCTCAGCCTCCTGAGTACTGGGATTACAGGTTTGCACCACCATGCCTGGTTGCAGTACATAATGCTTGCATTTGTCATGGGCAGTTGGTACATATACATAACAGCTTTTAATACTTTTTTACATGTCCTTCCCCTCTGCTGCCTTCTTTCCTGCCATGTCTTGAAATGGTTTTATAACTCTCTATCTCCTACACTAGACAATCCACTATTGGGGATTGAATGTGAGGAGGACACAAATTGTGAACAGACCACAGATGTATGTGTTAGACAGGGTTTATCAGTATCCACATGGTGACACTGGGATGCCTGACAAAGCTCCGTCTTTCTTCCTCTAAAAACATGAGGATGATATAGTCTGCTTCTTGCAGTGCTTAGGAGTCTTAGAGGTGACATCTGTTAAGTGCCTGGCTCATAATGGGCATTCAGTACAATAAATGTAGCTTGGTGTTGAAAATATGAACTTGGCTTGGACGAGGACTTTTCATTAGGTTCAGCTGGTTATTGTATCACAGCAGAGATAAGATCACAGTGGGAGAACTGGCCAAAGCAGACTGAATCTTAGTGAATATAGAAATAGGCAAGGGAGAAATGAGACCTAGGCTGGGTCGTCTGGCGCAAATGCCTGACATGATTCTTGTTAATCTACTTGGAAATTCTGATGGGCTGCCTGTAATCTAAGGTGTCTCTCACTCCTCTCCCCTCTCTCTTCTCTGTCTCTCTTCCTCTGTCTCTCTCAGCTTATTGACATATATTTCACATACCATATGATTCACTCATTTAAAGCATACAATTCAATAGTTTTAAGTGTATGTACTAATGCAAGGAGGGATTGAAAAATGTAATGAATGCTTAAATCAGGAAGACTTATTACAGTAAAGGACACGTTGCCAAGATGAGCTAAGTGTGTTTGAAGAAAGGGGGCATAGTTTGAATATCTCGAGGGGAATAAATGACAATGTGTCTTTTACTGAAATAAGTTTTAAAAATTTAAATATTTATCATATACTTGTTCACTTTGTTTAATCATCAGTATAGTTGATTTTAGAACATTTTCATTACCTTAGAAAAAAAATCTCCCAGCTTTGTCATCCCCTTAGCTCTAAGCAATAACTATTCTTCTGTCCTTCTCTACATGTCCCTGTTCTGGACATTTCCATATAAGCAGAATCATATTGTGTGGTCTTTTGTGATGGCTTTTAAAAAATTTAGCTGAATGTTTTCAAGGTTCATCCATGTGGTGACACACATTAGGATGCCATTCCTTCTTGCAGGCAAATAGCACTCCATTGCAGGACAAAAGCCTATTATGCATCAGTTTATGAACACTGGGTTGTTTCTACCTTTTGGTTATTATGAATAATGCTTCTGTATTTGTGTGCAAGGTTTTGGGTGGAGTTTAAAGGAACTTCTGTTGAGTATGAATCTAGGAGTGGTTTTGGCTCTTGCTCAATTATCGTTCCCTTGCAAGACCCAGACTTAGTGATTCTACCCCCATTTCTCTCAAACATTTCATGTAAGAATGCTGAGTTTTCTAAATGTTTATTCACTGTCAAAAGTGGCTGAGAACTTACTGCCTATCAGGTGCTGATGGAGGCACTAGGTAGTTTTGGGGTCAGGCTGGATTTCAGGTTCTTGGGTCTAACTAGAAGTTGACAGAGGGTAACTACTTATAGTAGGTATAATTGTAGGTTACCTTGTGGGAGAATATGATTTTCTTTTTTGTTTTGTTTTGTTTTTTTTTCCGGTACTGAGAATTGAACTCACGATGTCATGTTTGCCAGGCAGGCACTGTGCCACTGAGCTAAATCCCCAGCCCTGACAATATGATATTGATGAGATTTTTCCCAACCCATCTTGGAATTACTGAGGAAAGTTACATAAGAAAATAGAAATAAATAGTAAGTGGAGATGGACAAGGGCAGGCATGATTTCCAGACACAGGGAGTATATAAGCAGAGACATAGCTTATATGAAAAGTAGCTCTGTACAAGTAACGGTGTTGCTGGATCAGAAAGCTCCTGGGATTAAGAATTTTCAAGGGAAAGAAAATATAATTGCTTAATATAAACCCATCAGGGGAAATAATGATTAAGACAAGGAAGATTATGCAGTGATGTATAAGTGCTCCCTCGGGAGCTGCGTGTCATCAGGCAAGCCATTAACTTCTCTGTGCCTCACCTTGCATCAGATGTTGAGCAGAAATTAAGCATCACCAGTACTTGTTTTTGAAAGTGACACACACACATCGCTAAAACAAAACAAAACAAAAAACTAAAGCCTAGAAAACTTTCCAAGATTATTCCAGATACAACTAAATCTTGAGCAAATAAGACTACCTTTGCTAAAGGAGATAGAGAATACATTAGACTCCAGATTAAATGGACTGAAGGGAAGAATTAAAAGAAAAGGAAATAAAAGGATTTCTAACCAGCTGGAAGCTGGTTCTAGTTTTGCCAACACACCCACACCTAGTCCAAAACCCCAAGTTCAAGTCTGCACTTATCCTTCTGAGCTCCACCCTTCGTGACTCATGAAAAGGGTGCACCTTCCGTGTAACCGCTACTCCTCCCAAATAGTTGCTTTGGGACATTTACTGTGCTCATAAGGTTGTGATTGTTTATATGCTGTGAGCCAGTGCAACTACTCAATAGCAAGCATTTCTTCACAGATACTGTGGTTCCTCTGTACCCCTGTACAATTTGGTTCTTTTCAAGCCTTTAAGCTCCATCAGGGTTCTGTCACACTTTATTCCTAGATGAATGTCATCAGTATGTATAAGTTCCTCTCTTCCTTTAAGAAAGTGATGCATCCTCTTCCATCTGCATTTACTGCCTGTAGCTCATGGCAGCCATATTAGAAGCAAATAAGAGCATGATATTCCTAGTGACATAGCAACCTTTCATCCTTTTGTTTGTTTGTTCTGTGATCATGGAGATCAAACCAAGGGCCTCACTCATGCTAGGCAAATACTCTACCACTGAGCTATAGTCCCAGGATAGCAGCCCTGTAAGCTGGGTGTCCAGCCTCCAGAGCTTTTGCTCTTATTCTCTATTCATATACTGGTAAAGACACAAGGATGACCAAGCTACCTTCCTGTCCATTGCCCCAAGTGACTGGCTTAATCGAAAACGGACACAAGTATGAGGTGAAAAGATATGGCTGTTTCTGATTCTCTCATTCACTTGCAAAATTTTCTTGCATCTTTAATAGTCATCCTCATAGAAGCACAACAAGCAATCTACAGAAGGATAGATTTAGTGTCTGTAAGACACTAAATATAAGGGGCATAGAAAATAAAAACAGAACAGATTTAAATTAAGTAGCTAAAAATCTATGTTCCCAAGTTGCTCTGAGATCACATAATAGTCACAGGGCAACTTCTGCCTGTGCTGGAAGATCTGCTGCTAACTTATGTAGTACACAATCTGGCTGAATTACTACCACTGTGATATAAAATTTGGTGAGTTTCAATATCTACAAAACCTGCACAGGGATTGTTGTTGATGGAACATGATTTCTAGAACTGAATTCATGGGATAAGGAAGGGCTTTGAATGGAAGTTTTTGTGACAAGGACAAGTTAAGCATTCACCTTTCATTTTTTCATGACTTTTTATTTGTCAGTTATGGGCTACCAAAATGCCTGCAGTTTTATTATTTTATTTATTTATTTATTTTTTGGTTTTTCTCCGGTACCGGGAACCAAACTCATGACCTTGCGCTTGCCAGGCAGGCGCTTTTGCCGCTGAGCTAAATCCCCAGCCCCAGCTTTATTATTTTAATTAATGAATCTTACATAGTGACAATATGATGAATATATGTATATATATATGTGTGCATGTGTTTAAAGAAGTTTATATATATAATAAAATGAAATCAGCATCAATCCATCGGAAATTCTACTCTACTTGTTTTTGGAAAATTATGCCTCTAAGAAGAACTCTTTGGGAAGTCTTGTGTGTTGGTTACTTTTCTTTCATTGCTGGGACAAAGTACCTGACACCTAAAATTAGGGAAGGAAGTGTTCATTTTGCTCACAGTTTGTGGAGGTTTCAGTAAGTACTTGGCTGGCTCCAAGGCAGGGTTGCACATGGCAGAGGGCAACTGTTCATGGTGGTGGAAAACAGCAAAAGCAGCAAGACCAAAAAGAGAGGAGAGAGAGAGCAAGCCTGTTCCCCTCCCGTATATTGTATGCAGGATGCCTGCCCGAGGTGGGTGTATCACTCATACCCATAATCCCAGCTTTGGACCATGAGTCAGTCATAGACTCTACAAGCCCACCCCATGACTGCATGAGGCTGTGGGGGGACACCCAGACACAAACCATAACAGCATGTGTGCCCACCTCCCTGATGCTATGAGTGCAAGAGGTTGAGAGCTCCCAGCCACCCTGTTCACAGGACACTGGTTTTCAGTAAAGGGGGTCACCTCACTAGGAGTTATGTATTCTCCCAGCCACAGAGGGCAGGAGGGCTGACTGATGATTATGAAAGTCCTGCTCCTTTCTTTCACTCGGTTCAAAACTTCCTGTGTGTGCTGGGGGTCACAGCAGTGCTAGACTTCATCTGACGTTGTATTTTCACTTCATTTCTGCTTTACTCAGCTTTCTATGTGTTTTCTTTCTGAAACACTCCCTCAATAAACCATTATATAAGAATCCCTGTGTTAGACTGAGCCTCTGGACTACCCCAGCTATCAGTGTAGGTCAAAATATCCATTAGGTCTTGTCTTAGTCTATTCCCTGCTGTCATAGCAGAAGACCTGCCTCTGGGAAATCTATCATGATCAGCAGATCATGACTCTGGAAGCTGAGATGTCCAAGAGTATGGTGCTGACCCCCAGTGAGGGCTTTGTGCTTCTTCATCTCAGAGCAAGAGAGGGTCAAGCAACTCATTTTTGCAGAACCCATCCTTGTAGCAATGACATTAATCACCTATTCACCCTTTGATGGTTGTGCCTCTTAACACTGCCACAATGACAATTAAATTCCAATGAGGACAACATTCAAACCACAGCAGTCCCAAAGGAAGACAAATGTTGAAAAATGTTAAAATAAAATGATATAAACTAGTTTTAGAAAAAGCTATTCATTTGCAAAGCAGTGAAGGGGATGGATTGAAATATAAAAATGTGCACAGATGTTTGGAGATATTGACACATAGGGATAAATAATGTGAAAATTGTATACAACTTTGACACACAAGAAAAGAAACAGAGTCAAAGGTCAGCCACAGATGCCTCCTGTCAACACAAACAATGCATGACCGTGAACTTATGTTTAATGGCAATGACCTTGTCAGCTACATTCTGTTTGACATTTGCAGAAAGATGTGTGCTAATGGGATTGAAGAATTCATTAGCATTATGAATCATGCAAAAACAGAATCTTTAACACCTTTTATTGAGTGTGAACTAAAATCTGTTGGTTTGGAGAGGACAAAGATAACAAATATTTTAAATTGGGTTCCCAAACGGTGAAGAAAATTAAACAATCATATTTTACCACACTCGATCGACGGACAGGAAGCAAGTCTTCTCGCTTATTTTGTGCTTATGTGTTCACGAGGGCCAGGGGAGATTATGCAAGTCCAGAGAAGCACAAGGCTTGAGGACGAGCATAAAGAGAAATGACAAATACTGAGTCAGACAGCAGACAAGAAGCTCTGTCTGGTTTTTCAAAAGAAAAGAACTAGAGAGAGATTGAAGTTCATTCATTTATTGATTCAGCCAATATTTAGAGAGCACCTCTTATGCGCTGTGTCTTGAGCTCACTGCTGCAGTTATAGACATGAAAAGGCAGGGATGGGCTCCCAAGTGAACTCTGCTCTCTTGTACTCTTTCTGGCTTGCTTTCTTCACTTTTAGCACACAATTTCAAGCGTTTCTAGGCTTTGTCTGCATTTCTATTTCCTGGGGATTTCAAATATTTTAAAATGGCAAAGTCCTTCCTGATTGCTTTAAACTGTTCAGTTAGCTTATACTCCAGAAGAGTCACAGGAAAAACTGATCTCTACCTAGAAAGAACAAAACAAAACAAACAAAAACCCCATCCTCCAGAGTTATGGTAACTTAATGTGTGAATATTTTAAATGAAATATTCTGTATCTTGTGTTCCCTGAAAAATTAAAATGCTACTGATGCCTCTATGATTCCTTTGCTTAGTATTAATATACAAGTTGTAAAACTCATTAGGATTCTGAAGCACAGGAACTCCCACGTGTGAGAGATTAGACTATGCCTTCCATTTGAGAGTTCGGTGTCTTGATTTACTTCTTCTTGTCAGTCCCAACCCACCAGTATTTCAGTAACTATAGTGCCTAGTGATTGTGAATACCTTTTTATTACATCTGCCTTGTTACAACTTTGAAGGTTTTTATTTTAGCAAATTAAATATATTATTAGTCTATGTAGTTTTGCTGAGTACAACAGTTAGGATTCTAATAAGTACAGGACCGGAATTTGTCTTATTGTGCTAATATGGTTTAGTATATTTTGATTAATATTTTGACTCTATTCTGAGATGAATTTATAGGAATAAATTTCCCAAGCACTTTAATGAAAGTTATTTATGAGGGTTCTCCCATTTGTTAATGAAAGAGTGATGTGAGGATTTTGTATCTGACTTTTGTGTTTTGTATTTATTTATAGATATACATAAATGAAATTTGGACACTGGAAACCAAGTCTTCAAATTTCCATGACTGTCTTCTTTTTTATAAAACAGTACTATCTGAGATCTCTCACACCAACATGCCTTAATTAAATGTTAAAACAAATTCTTCATATAAATTCTCTTTATCACTGAAATTTTACCAGTAGGTTTGTGCTTGTGTTAACTTAATGCCCCTAGTGATTCTTAGAATTGATGAGCTGTTGGATTTTTAAAAAAACAATTGCATCAAGTGAACTTTTTATACAAACATTAAATACCTAATTTAAAAGAAAAGTAATATCTTATCCATCATTGCCAAAGAGTTCTCCATTTTTAATACTCTGTCTCTGAGAAGGTTTACTTATGAGCAACTAATTTTATCCCTTGACAACCTTCTTTTCATTTCACTACATTGATAAAAGCTTATATTTTACAAATAATTAACATAATGAAACAATGGGCATAAATTATATACATTGAAAATTTTCAAAAATTCAAATAGTTATAACCCAATTCATAGCTCATTTGTTGTACATCAGTACTTATATTTTAAGTTGTTAACTTCTAAGAAAAGCCTTAATATAAGTAAAATAACTTAGGAACATCTTAAAGTATATATCTTAAATATATATCCTGTACAAATTCTGCATTTTATACATTCTATTCACTGCTTTTAGAATACATACATTTCTATGAATCTACCTTCACTGATATTCTATAAATACCTTGAATTTTTAACATGATTCATTTTACTGGGGTTAGTCCTTAGATGTGTATGTCTAAAGGCAAACACAGAGATGGCTGAAATTTAGCAGACTTTTATCACTGTTATTAAAGAACTTTCTAAGCAGGTGTGAAGCTAGAACTATGTACTGAAACAAAACAAAGATATATGTGCTCATAGTAGATAACTTTTGCATTATTTTGTAGAGGGTTATTAAAAAATTGAGATGATATTTTGATCATTTGTTGATAGTTTTATGAGGTCATATCATAAGTTAATAAAAATTATCTTAGGCAGTATTAGGAAATGAAAGGAAATCAAAGTTGGTTATTTGCAATTTAATTAAGACGATAGGATTGTATCTTAGTTACTTTTCTCATTGTGGAGAAAAGTACTCAACACCCAGAGTTTCAGGAGGAAAGGTTTATTTTAGCTCATAGTTTGTGAGGTTTCAGTCTACTGTTGGCTGGCTCCAAGGCAGGACAGAATGGCAGAAGTACATGGTAGAATAGAAACAGTCCAAGACAGGGCAGACAGGAGGCAGCAAATTTTTCCTTTTCTTTTTCTCATTATATTCCACCCTGCCTAAAGCCCACTGATTGACGCCATCCATACCCAGCATGGGTTCTTCTCATTATCCACATCCCAAATCATACTAAACTAATCAGTGCATTCAGTCATCCCCCACCCTTAGCCCATCAGCACACACGCTATATCTAATCATCTCTCAAAAGCTCCACCTATGAGTGTATGATGCTTTGGAAGGGGAAGACATCTGGATACAAACCATAACAGGTTGCAAATGAAAAGGACAAGTCCACTTGATTACTAGGAATTGTTTTGCATGGTACCTTAATTGTATATAAGTGGAAGCTGAGCTATACTGAAGCTAAGTGTTTCTATCTGAAGACACAGATGGTGACAGAGCCAGGTTCTAACTCTTGTCCAGCCTTCTTTTCACTGTACAACATTGTCTCTTACGAACAGAAGGACATGTGCTAGATAATTGTAATTGCTGAAAAAAAAGCAATTGAAAAAATGGTGAACAATAATCACATATGGACTGAAATAACATTAGTATAATCGGGACTATTTGGAGGAGGAAACACCATTCTGGAACATCTTTCTCAGCCTTGGCAAGCGGGAAAGACAATCTGCAACTTTATTTTTACCAATTATCAGTCACTTGTATAATGAGACAAATGCTGCCAGTGAAATGTAATTATTAAATCAGTTACATATTTTTAAAAATTTGCACACCTTTAAATCTCATTGCACAAAGGAAAGGGGTTGTGGTTTCTTCAGACTTGAATTTCTCTCATTTTCCTTGATTTGCAGTGGGACCAGCTTGCTTCATAGGATATTTGTATGGAAACATCCATGAAGGGTGGGATTTAACAGATATAATTGTGCTGTTTTGTGAAGCTAACTATAGCTGTAGTCTATGAATGATTTCCCCAGCTTCTATTTAAGTGTGACTTGGATAATAACTGAGTCACATTTAATTTGTTAAATTCCTTTCCACTCTATTTGTTATTGCTCATATGATAACCATTTTGCTTTCATCTAAGTTCTATATAAGGATTAGAATACATTTATCATTTAGCATATGGATCTCTTGCAAGTTTTACTTATTTGTTTTATTTTATAAGAATTAAATTCATGTAGTTTTAGAGTCAGAAATGTGATCCAGTGGTAGAATGCCTATGTAGCACATATGAAACCCAGGGTTCAATCCTTGGTACAACTAAACAAATGAATGAAACAATCATAAAATTACAGGCAGTTGCAAAAAAAGTACAAAGGAAATTTATTCTCTTCCATCCATCTGAAAGGAAATTCCTAACATCATCCTCCTTGGCCCCAGAATACTTTATTACTAATGAAGACACCCTAACATATAACCAAGATATAGCATTGAAATCAGGGAGTTAACATTGATACATTACTCCAAGTTCATCAGTTGTCCAAATTATGGCCTTTATACTAGAAGGACTCAGTTTAGAATCATGCACTGTGTAGTGTTGACACGTCTCTCAACTTCTGTAGGCTTAGGAAGGTCTTCAATTTTTCCCTGAATTTCATAATTTGACACTAATTTTATACCATGACTAAATGCATTCATCTTTGGCAGGAACATCACAGAACTGATGCTGCTTTCTTCTCATTACATCCTGTCTGTGGTACATGATTGTGACTTAATCACTGACTGTGATAAGTGCGTTAAGGTGGCACCCGTCAGGTTTCCTCATGGTGAAGTTGACTCTTTCTCCTTAGTGAATAATGAATGTTTTATAATAAAGTACCTAAAGCTACGCAGTCATCTCATTCCTCTTCAAAGTTGTTATTAATTTATTTATTTATATCATTATGGACTTGGGGCCTACTATTTTATTTAATGGCATAAAATCCACTATCATCATTATTTATTTTAATGCTCAAGTTGTTGCTGTAGGAGTCGCTTCATTTTCTTTTATATAATCTCTTGGTGTGTCTCCATTATTCTTTGAGTGTTTCCTGACTTTCTGGTGTAACAAAACATCCTAAACTCATTTTGTACTTTTTAGTCCTTCTTGCAGTTGAGCATTTTGCTAAGGAGTCCTGCTACCCCTTTGTGAGAATAGTATCATGAAATCAAAATGTGGAATACTAAATATGCTCACTGCTATTGGTGTATGACAGACCTCAGACTGCCTCAGAGGATGAAAACCAAGGAATATATGATGATAAACACATACACATTCATATATTTATTTCTCACATATGCAGCATACTTATATCTGTTGAAATCCATGAATTCATGCTAATTCCTCCAGTTTCAACCCAACACCATTGAGCTCATTGTATTTTTTATCACTTTAAAACTTGTAGTCCTTTTCTCTGATAGTGAGAAACTTCGCTTGAAGTATACTGAAAACATACATATATAATTTAATTGTCCCACCCCCACATATAATGAAGCTTTATTACCACTCTGCTCTTTGTTCTGCGTGGATGCTTGCTTGTGCTGCTTGGGCTGTGATACTTGTGGCAGATCACCTTCCATGAGGATGCCCTCTCACTCTTCTAGGCTCTGACATCCTACTCCAGGTAGCTTTCTTACATGGATTTCTTTGTCCATGTCCTCAGATTCTAATTCCCTGAGCTGGACCATTCAGTTACAGTCTATAAGGACCGTTCATGTCCTTATTTGGATTGTTGCTTACTGACCTCTTAGTGGATTTATGACCTTGGGTACTATATCATGTCTCTCACCCCTTCTGCTCTGCTGCTCCCCTACTCTGCTTCCCAGCTGACATGAACTAAATGTCTTTGTTTTGCCATGTTATTCTGAGGTTCATGCCTTGGAGCCTGTTGGCCATGTACTGAATATCCTCAAACCATGAGCTAAATTAAGCCTCCCTTCCCCCTCCCTTTCCTTCCTTTCTTCTTCCTCCCTTCCTTCTTTCCTTCCTTCCTTCCCTCCTTCCTTTATTTATATATTTGAGACAGGGTATAGCTATGTAGTTTAGGATAGCTTTTACCTTACTAGTAGCCCAAGCTAACCTTGAACTCGAGGTGGTCCTCAAGCCTCAGCTTCCCGAGTGCTGGGATTACAGGTGTGCACCAACAGCTTTCTCTTTCTTTATATTCTGGGTATTGAGTACTGTGTCAAGCAATGGGAAAGCTGACTGATACATCTACTATCTCACATCACTGATCAGTGAGTACATCTTTCCCATGTGTCAATGCGTATTAAGTATTAAGTCAATGTGTATACAGTATTAAGATTTACTGTAATCTATTGACTGAATGTAGAATGCCCTTATGTGATAGACTCTGGCATGTCTCAAAGAGTTTTTACACCCTAGTTTTTGCAGTATCTTTTTTCAAGTTTACCTTGAGGGATTTTTCACTTTATGGGTTGCTGATTTGCTAGATCAAAATGAATCTTTTAAAGCTGTTGTGTCTTATTAGTTTGCTGAAGCTGCTTTCCATATTTAGTAAAGCTTCTATCTTGCAGTGTAGACACTTGAGACATAACCAGCCTCTCTCCAAGAAAAAGCAGGTGCTACTTCTTGTTCCTGTTTATTTCATGAAGGACAGGCCTCGCTTTTTGACTTGGAATAGCCTTGTTGAGAAGTGTGCTTCTGTTTTGCTTTGTCGAATACTTGAAGTGATTTTTAAGACCTTCCTCATGGAAAGATTAACACTTAAGGGACAAATGATTCACAGTGTTATTGGACTTGGAGCCAGAAGACCTAAATTTGAATGCTGACACTGCCAGTTACTAGCAATGCGACCTCAGTTTCCTCATTTATAAAATAAGGTATTATCACTGTCTCACAAAAATGTTTTTGAGCCTCAATTTAAAAAATTAAGTAAAAATCATTTTGAAGCTTGAAAGCACCACTTAATGCTTTTCTCAATTTACCTTACCTTTTAAGGTAAATTTTAAGGTCTAGTAGATGAGCATCTTGGAGTGGAATCTACCCCCAAATGGCAATTTCCTTGGCACCAAGAAGACTGTAACACCAGTCTCAGGATAGTGATCAGCAAGACCATAGCCTGACCAGGATCACTAGCTATGCAAATTCCCTTGACCCTTGCATTTGTTCCTTTCGTATAAAATCCCACAGTTGTTGTTAAAGTCTTGAAGACAGATCTCAGGTCATCAGACTTCTCTATTCTTCCTGGCACAGCCATATCAAGAAGAAATTCTGTGCCAGCTTTCATTACAAGTCGTTTCTTGTTGAATCTATGGGAGTGAGTGGCTAGGCCTGGTGAGGCCTTCTGCAAATTCTCTGGAAACATATATAGATGAGTTCATGAGATCAGCATATGCCACACCAAAATACACCTCTTTAGCATAGAGATTACTCTGAGTTATTATTTTGAGGCACTACACATGCTGTAGGAGCTCAGAAAACACATAAATTATCTTTAAAGGAAATTTACATCTATGAAGGAAGCCACCACTTGCAGAGGTATCTCTCTGTTTTTACCAGAATGAGGAGAATCAAATTATTAGACTCCTATTGATGGAGAAGGCACTATTTTAAATTTGGATAACAAATTTCACCCTTCTTTTCTATGCTCTTCCTACTCTCTCTTTATTATTGGCCTCTCCAACACCCTTCTTTCTTTCTTCCCAAAGATAATGAACTAAGCAATCTCTTAGAAATTTATCAATTTCTCTGGGTATCTCCCATTTGTTTTTTTTTTGTTTGTTTGTTTTGTTTTTCTCCGGTACCGGGAACTGAACTCACGACCTTGCGCTTGCCAGGCAGGCGCTTTTGCGGCTGAGCTAAATCCCCAGCCCCTGGTATCTCCCATTTGTACATGAGGTACATAGCATTAAACTTCTGGGGTTTCTTCCTTGTTAATCTGTCTTCTGTTATAGAGGGTCCTTCCCAATTAAGAACTGTGAAATGTAGAGATAAAATTATTTTTCTTCCCCTACAGTTAAAAAATGAGATTTAAATTTGTTTTCCAGCATTAATCAGAACAGAGAAAGTTGTGATTCTCCCGATTAATGTTGAGTACCTAAATTGTTGTATTTCTGTAATAGCTGTAGTCTAACAAGCTATTTTGGTTTGAAAAAAGCAGTTTTTGGACACACAGTGCCATATGTTCCAATCTGAAGTTCATTAAGCAACCACTGATCTGTAATTTGGTGTCCCAAATGGACCTTCCCTCAGGAAGTAAAAGTCCTGTGCAAATGGACACTTATCAGATAAATTCCTAATGTATGGAATAGCATATGGGAGCTCAGGTTTGAGGCAGTATATTGGAGGCTTATTATCATGTGCCAAATTCTTATCCCAGAGAAAACCAAAGAGTTTGCACAGTGAACGGTTATTAAGGTAACAATTTGTCAGAAAATTTGAATGGTCATCACCAGTTATTTCATCCACATTCCTCATTTTGCAGAAGCTAATAGAAATTAATAATTTCATGTTAAGTAGTCCATGAGTTGACAGGGTGAGACTACTCAAACTGGAATTCAGTTGAATACTTTGCAGTGTCATGATACCTGATATGCATTTGTGATTTGCATAATCAATATTTCACTTTTGCCTCATGCAGGGTCACCTGTTTAAGTACACAGTGATATACTTCTTGACCTTTAGAATTCTAAATCGCCAGGCTTAGTGAAATCCCCAAGACACTTCTAGAAACTTGAGGAAAGGCATATGAGTGCAGGCATTTGAGTGTTTTGAATACTAAAAACCAAAACCAATACAGGTAAATGACAAGCATCATTTAAAAAGAATAGCTTAACAGTTGGTTGAATAAATCAACCCAAGTTGGAGCCTACCTTTCCTTTGTCTCTGGAACTTTTCTTCCAGGAAGTGAGGGACTCCTTGGGGAAAAAAAGAATAACAGGTAAGAGCATTTATCTCTTGCCACTTCTAGAAACTAAAGGCTGCATATGTATTCGTATGTGTCATACAGATCTGACAACCAAACCTTTCAATGAAGGCAGGCATGTGTGTTAGGTCCACACTCCTGTGACCCTATCTCCTCATGTCAGGGTAGGCAGAGGCCTTTTCTATGACGAAATTTCTGTCACTGAATTACATTCTAGTCTCTGAAATGAGATTTCATGAAGTTGCACCACAATTTTGGTTCCTATTTTTGTTTCTGGGGACACGGACTCTCCACTGTGGGCTTCTGTTTGCAACCAGCCTCAGGCCAGTGTTTGGCTATGGTTAGCCAGGTACATTTCCCAATTTGTTTGGGAACAAGATAAAATCATACCTGGGAATGAACTAAAGGCCTTGCACATGCTAGGTAGGAGCTTTACTACTGAGCTATACTATCAGTCTTTATTTTTTTTTCGACAGCTTCTATTGATCACTCAGCTTTTGGAATCATCCTTCTCAGGTGTTGCAAAGAAAATACAACTGAAACTCCATGGAGATGACAGAGACTTTCTTGAGATCCTCTGGATCTTCTGAGTTGCAGGATATGATCTGTGTTAGGTGAGATTCTGGGTATAAGAAAACCTTTTACTGTATTGACTGTAGAGCAGCAGTACATAGTGCTGAGAGCTCATTGACTTCGCAAGAAGGGAAAATATGAATAGTTAACTGTGTCCCTTAGACTCATTCTTTCTGCTATGGATGTCCTTCTCTGGCCACAGGTATTTGAGGGAAATGAATAATGAGAGATCCCAGACAGAGTGGCTGGGGAAGCAGTGGAGATCGATGTGTGCTGCTTGCCGGAAATGTTGACAGAAACTACAGCTTGTGATTTATTAAAATAATCCATGGAAAAGCTTCTTTGTGGTACTTTTATGTTTTAATTATTATTTTTATAGTTAATGTTTTTAACCCATACTTATTCAATGAAAATTATGCCTGAAGTTAGATAATAATGCTCAATAATAGACTTATTGAAAATTTCTAATGTATTCTAAGGGAATGAGAGTAGTATAATAAACTCCACATACCATCTAATCTTTCTCCAACAATTATCTAATTATCAGATTGCAGCCAATTTTATTTGACCTTTACCTACTCTCTATGCTTGGTCAAATTGTTTTGAGTAATCCCGGAGATATTCGTTCTTAATTTTTAAAATAATTCTCTCTGTGAAAATCTAACCTTAATAACATTGCCTTAACAAAATGTTACTAATTCTCTAGTACCATCTAATCCACTTTAAAATTTTTCCAGTTCATTAAAAACTGTTCCTAGAGTTGGTGTGTTTGAATCAAGGTACACATTGCTTGAAGTTGATATGACCATTTTAATCTGTGACATTTCTTAATCTCTCTCTGTCTTTGTACCATGTGTTGTTGCTGCTGTTAATGAGTAAAGTACTGCCATTTAAGTTTATACATCAGTGTTTTCATTACTGATTCACTTACAGTGTGATTCTGTGCAGAAGCACTGAAGTTATTATACCCTACAATACTTATGCTCCCATCTATGAAGGAAGGGCAATTTCCTGTTTTATGCCATGTAAGTCTCTCAATCATCACAGGGTTGGTTGTGAGCATCTTTCATGTAACTCTTTCTTATTTTTGATTAGTCCCAGTTTAGCTTGTTTTTGTGGTTTCAGTGACTGGCTGTGTTAGTTAGACCCATGACTATTACAAAATACCTGAGATAAATTAACTTGTAAAGAGAAAAGTTTTATTTTGGCTCATAGTTTTGGAGGTTTTAGTCCTCAATCATTAGCTTTGTTTTTTTGGGCCTGTGGCAAGGCAGCACATCTTTGTGAACATATGTGGTAAGATAAAACACTTCCTGACCAGGATGCAAGATGAAAAGGGAAAGGTCTCACAATCTGCTCTGAGGGCATAGCTCCAATGATCTAAAGATCTTCTAGTAGGCCCTACCCCTTAAAGCTCTAAAACCTCCCAATAGCACCAACCTGGGGACTAAATTTTGGCATATAGAATTTGGGGGAACACTTAAGCTTTAAACTATAGCATTCCTCCTCTGGCCCTGAAAAGTTCATGTTCATCTCACAATTGTAAAAGGCATGTACTCTATCGCTAAAGTCTCAAATTCTTAACTGTCCTACGTTGCTTAAGCGAGTCTACGGTCTTCTCCAAGACCCAAGGCAAACTTACCTGTGTCACTGTAAAAGTCAAAAAGAAAGTTCCACACATTGAAAATACAGTGGCTGATGAGGAACAGAGTAAGTAGTCCCATTCCAAAATGGAGGAATAGGAAAATAAGAAGGAAGTACTAGAGCAAACCCCAGCAGGGCAGATGTTAAACCCTAAACCTCCACATCCACCATTTGGGACACACATTGGCATAATGTGGGCTCCCAAGGACTTGGGCAGAACACCCATACTATATTGCTCATTGTAGCATACTTGGCCTCTTTCTTAGGCAGGTTTTTCATGCTGCTGCAAATTCATCTTGTTTGGTGCTCCACATTGTTGCAAGTATCTCTCGCAGCTCTGGCTTCACTCTCATAGCTCCATGACTCACCTTGTCGTGAGCTACTTGCAGGGATTCTGGTCCTGAATACATTCCCAGGGTTGTCTTTTAAATCTCCATGAAAGCCTTCCTGAACCCATTAAACTCTTACATTCTGCATGCCTGCTAGTTTTAGTCCACAATCATTAGCTTTGTGTTTTTGGGCCTGTGGCAAGGCAGCACATCTTTGTTAATGTACGTGGTGGGATAAAACACTTCCTGACCAGGATCAAGTGGATAATACCGGGTCTGCTGCCAGTGTGAGCTATACCTGTATCCACTTGGACCGTAGCTGCTGTGGCCTGAGAATGCCTTGATAACTAACTACAGTACAAGGAAACAAATCCATAGTAAGTGATTCTTTAGGGAGTTAGGAGTGTGCAGGGCCCCAGGACTCACTTCTGAAATGTTTCAGTCACTGAACACCTTTGGAATGAATTTGTAATTCAATCTTTAAGCCAGGGATAGATAAGGTGCTTTTGCAGATTCCTGAGATGCCCTTGAAGAATCTTTCCTATTGTCTCAATACAGACACTGGGCTACTTTTTAATCATTGCTATCAACCACACCCTCCTTGGCCAAAATTCATGAATGTTCTCTTTTAGGTCACATTGCACATTTTTCAAATCTTTTCACTCTGCTGCTTCTTGCTTTTGATTTTCAGCGTAAATTTTGCTAAAAGCAGTCAGTAATTCCCATGCCATTTCCTGAATGATTTGCTGCCTTAAAAATCTCCCACAACAGATAAACCAGTCTATTGCTTTTAAGCCTCATCTCCCACAAAGTATCAGAGCTTAGATAAAATTGTAGTCAAATTCTTTGCTACTGTGTAACATGGCTGGTCTCTAGCCCTAAATTACCAATTGAGCTCTTACTTTTGTCTGAAACCTTATCATCCTAGCCTTTCCTATCTCCATTTCTTCCAGCATTCTGGACTTCTGAGTACCTACCAGAATGGACATTATACTCTGCTTACAGAATTCTAGGCTTTCTCTTCTTGACCCACTCTTCCACACTTTTCCAAACTTCTGCAAACCAAGTCAAAAGGCTTCTTTACCCTGTCATATATATGATTTTCGACATTAACCAGCTTTCTTTTTTTTTCTTTTCATTTTCTGAGACAGGGTCTTGTGACATAGTTCAGGTTGGTCTTGAACTCATTATGTAGTCCGGGTTGGCCTCAAACTTGCAGTGATTCTCCTGTTTCAGCCTTCTGAGTACTGAAATTATATATCTGTGCCACCATGCCTGGCTAGTCCAGATTTCTGTCACTATAATAAAACACTTGAGATAATTATAAAGAGAAAGACATTTTATTTTGGCCCACAGTTCTGGAAGTTTCTGGCCATGATTGGTTTCCCTGTTAAGTTGGGTCTGTGATGAGTCAAGACAGCATTGTAGGATCATATGATGGAGCAAAATTCCTCACATTAAGGCCAGTACATAAAAGAGGAAGAGGAAGAGGAAGGGATGAGGGTCCCATAAACTTCATTCCTGAGCATGTTCTCTCACTAGACCTCACCTCTTAAAGCTTCCACAACCTCTCAATAGCACCACCTGGGGACCAAGCTTTCAACACATGAACCTTTGGAAGACATTGACATGATGGCACCTGTGGTCAGCTGTGGTTTGAAAATATTAAAAAGACAACTCCAGAAAAAAACAATTCATGCATTTTAAATTATAAACTATTCTGAGCAGTGTGCAAGAATTACACCATACTGCTCTGCCCTCCCTGGATGAGAATCATCACTTTTCCAATGTATAAGGCTGTATACAGTTAGTAACTAACTAACTGACTAATGTCAGTCAGTAATTATCTAGATGATCAGACAAACTGGCCAGATATCACAGTGCTTGTGATAAGTAGCCCTTATTTTATTTACTAATCTCCCCAAAGCATGAGAGCAGCAATGCTGCCAGTTCAGATATGCCACGTAGTAGTCATAAAGCACTTCCTTTCAGCAAAAAAGATGAATGTTCTCAAAGAAAGAAAGAAAAAGAAAAAAAGTATATCCTGAGATTGCTAAGATCCACAGTAAACACAAATCTATCATTGAAATTGCAAAGAGGAAAAAGCAATTCATACTGGTTTCGCTGTCATTCCTCAAACTGCAAAAGTTACAGCACAGTGTGTGATAAGTGCTTGGTCATTCACCTCACTTTACTTTATCATGTAGGCATCGCATCATCTCACATCATCACAGGAAGAAGAGGGGGTGCGGTGTGTTAAGATATTTTGGGAGAGAGAGAGAGACAGACAGATACAGAAAGAGAGGAGCTATATTCACATATTTCTATTATAACACATTTCATAGTTGTTCAATTTTACTATTATTCTTGCTAATTACTTACCATGCTTAATTCATAAATAAAACTTTATTGTATGTGTGAGAAAAACGTAGTCAGATTTGGTACTGTCTAGAGCTTCAAACATCTGCTGGGGGCATTGGAAACTACTTCTCATAATAAGGAAAATGTCTGCATTTCTGTTTGTAGTTGCTGATCCAAGCTAAGGACTATGGGTAAATCTAAGATGCTCCCCACTGTTGAGGCATGAGGAATGTGTGGGTTTAGAGGCAGCCCTGATCCGGGTGCTCCCTGGGTAACGGTTTATGTTCTCACTCTCAGTTCCCTCAGCCCTCAAGTCAGTGTGATTCTATCTGCTCCTTAGAGTGGTGTCAGCTGGGTTACAGGAGGCGACATCGGAACATTCTTAACTCGGTCAGTGCTGCTCTCGCTCAGTGAATGTGAACTGCAGTGGTTGCTATGGTGCTCCCAACCCAGGCATTTTTGCATGTTTTGATTGTTTAGACCTTTAGAAAATATGGTTTTAGATTTACAGAATAAGAGAACAGATATCAGAGTTCCACACATCCACCCTTCCTATACTTCCACCCCTCATAATTTCTCGT
This sequence comes from Chinchilla lanigera, assembly GCF_000276665.1. Taxonomy (NCBI): domain Eukaryota; kingdom Metazoa; phylum Chordata; class Mammalia; order Rodentia; family Chinchillidae; genus Chinchilla; species Chinchilla lanigera. The sequence continues at coordinate 26,011,847 of NW_004955407.1, forward strand.
ATTACTAAAACTTGCATTGCTGTAGTATATTTGTTGCACAATCAATGAACCAATAGTAATATATTATCGTTACCTATAGTCCATCATTTACATTAGTGTTCATTCTTTATGTTGTAAAGTTCTGCGGGTTTTGACAAATGTGTACTGACAGGTGCCCACTGAAAGTGTTCAGAATATACCACCTCCAGCTATGCTGGTTTGGCATGAGGATTATTATGAGCTGAAGGCAATTCAGAATCATCAGACTCAGGAATAATTCTTCCCTTCCCCTCTGCCTAAAACAGGGCGTAAGTTTCCATTTACGGATTGAACGTTCCCCTCTCTGAAACCAAGAAGAGGAGAATGATTCTTGCGTCTTACAACTGAGAGGACTTGAGTCTTCTTACCAAGTCTCACCTTCATACAATTCACAAATGCTAGGACCCCCAATTCCTTTTTTCTTTCAGTCCTGCTCACTCTTTGTTAAAACGATATAAAGTCCCTGGGTTTAACCACCCTTTTGAGTTTGCACTTGTTTCCTGTGAAGGCCCCCTCACCTAAAATGAAAAATATACTTTTTTGGCTTCCTCTTCTGTTAATCTGTTGTCAGTTTAATTCTCAGGCTCTATCCACAGAACCTAAGAGGGTAGAAGAAAAGTTTCCTCCCCTACACCATCATTACAATTTCATACAGAATGGATTCACCATCTTAGAAATCCCTGTGCACCTATCCCTCCTTTTCTTTATCCCTCTAAACCCCAGACTAAGAGCTACTGGACTTCTATGACTTCCATGGTTTTGTCTTTTCCAAAATAGTTGCAATCATGTAGTACATAGCCTTTGTAGACTGGTCTCTTTTACTTAATAGCATGTCTTTCTTTTTCTTTCAATATTTATTCATTTATTTTATAGTGCTAGTGTTCCAACCCAGGACTCACGGGCCTGGTAAATGCTCACCACTAAACTATTTAAAAATACCTGTGTCATCCTTGCACAAAGGCCATGCTAATCTTCCCTGTATCGTTGCAGCAAATTCATGAGCATTCAATATTTTTCCATTAAGTTCTTAATAAATTGCATACTTTGTTAAAAAAACACCTATGGTTTGTACTTCATGAAAAGGATTACAGAGGGTGTGTTTTATGTCAATACATGAAAGTTAGCTTTGACAGTTGTCTGCTTCCTTGGTATGATATGGAACACATTGAGTGGCTTTCATTTCCAGCATCAAATAGAGGGTACAAAGTCAAAACAGCGAAATTCTGGGTCTTCTTAATAGACTAGCATTCTTTGGGGTTATGGCTCATGTGTGTTTGGATGCAGTGCCATGCTCCCGTGTTCATGAACTGGCTGCAACCTGGAAATGCAAATTGCTTCAGCTCTGGAGTTTCTCAGTTTAACTCTACAGTCTGCATTTTAATAGAATCTCCAGTTAATACTTACACAGAGCCATTACTTTAGTGCTAACATGAGCATAGGCTTTGTTATCAATCTGGTCAATCAGGTCCTCTGTTTTCATTAAAGCACCAAATACTTATTAAGCATCTACCATTTACCACAACTTGTGCTTGGCTCTGAATTGACACCATGGTGAGCTTAATAATTTGTCCTCTACATTAATGACCTTGGAGAAGAGGCAAATATTAATCAAAGATCCACATAAATAAATCTTATTCCTCAACGTGCTAAGTACTAAGAGAGAAAATATCAAATAGTATGAGAAATTATTAACTAAGAGGTAAGAATGGGGTCAGTGATTGACTTATTCCTGAGATAATGACCTTGACGGAGACACTATTTAAGAGAATTGAGGGCAGAATGTTTGCCACCTGGGCACACAAGATCCATATGGTTTAGAACGCAAGAAAGAGGCATGAAGCTCCAGAATTAAAGTACTCAATATCTGTCCTTCTGTGGATAAATAATCTGGGGCTCTGGGTCTCCAATATCCTCCTACTCAGTTGCATTGAAGTTTCCCCCAAGTCTCCAAAACATGTTTAATAAATCTGCCACTGTAATTATCAAGCTGAGGCAATCCGGTCAGGAGATAACTAAGACAATTGTTGCTGAAATCAGACCATGTGGAAAGTCCCACAATAAAGGAAGCATGAGATTATTATGTACACAGAGGACAGGAGAAGACAATGTAGAATTGTTGTCTTCAATATAGATTATTGTTTTAGGATTTACAAGACCACTTCCCTCCTTCACCAATATCTTTCCTCATATGTTAGTACAGCTCCTGTAAGTTCTATTAATGGAATCATTGCTTGAAATCTGTAAAGAAATCTATATGAAATGCCCCTATTAAAATAGCATGCTACTGAAAAGAAGTAACCTATTAGCATTAATTCAGGCTTAAGTATTAATCATAATCATGAAGTTACACCTACTTGATTTATTTACTAAGAATCCAAAGGCTCTAGATATGTCTGAATTCAGACATAAAAGCGACAGTTCACGTGATTCTAATGATGCAAAATATCAATGAATTATAGGATCTTCTCCTCCTCCCCTCTATCTCTATCCTGAACTGCTACCACTTGAAGATATATTCAAATATTAATCATGTCAGAAACTACAAGGTCATTCAAGGATACTGTAGAATAGATTGTGTCTCTGCTTTCTGTTGAGAGCTTCATGGAGGAACTCATTTTCTTCTCTGTTGATTTCTGAGAATTTTCCTTGGCTGTTTTACCCCTCCTTGATGATACAGTAGTGGCCTCAGCCTGGAGCTGTCTGCCACAAAATCTGACATTTCATCAAGCAACTTTGCTTTCTTCTCAGGGTGCTGAAGATTGAACCCCAGGACTCACACATGCCAGTAAGTGCTCTGTGCCTGAGCCGCATTCCCAGTCATAATCAAGAAATTTTTAAAATGTGATGTTTTCAGAAGGTTGCTCTTATAGGAGAAACCCAAAATATAAATAAAGAGAAAAATAGGTCTGGGGCTATACCTTAGTGGCATAAGCGCCTGCCTGGCAAGCACAAGGTCCTGAGTTTGATTCCTGGTACCACAAAAAAGTTTTACCGGGAACCGAACTCACGACCTTGCGCTTGCCAGGCAGGCGCTTTTGCCACTGAGCTAAATCCCCAGCCCGACAAAAAAGTTAGATAAAGATAAAAGACAGGCAATCGGAAATAGTGAGACAGACCTGCAGCATATTTTAAGGGAACTAAGAGGTGAAAGGGGGGAGGAGGAAAGGAGAACGGGATTAGAAAAATTGTGATGTGTTGTGTACATGTGCCAAGTTCCTAGGAGGAATATGATTATTATGTACTACAAACATGTAATAATAAAAATAAAGAATAAAATAAAATAAAATATGATACTTTTTTGTTTTGGTCATATTTTGTATTTGGCTATCTTTTGAAATTGCCTTTAAAAATTAACATACAATTAGTATCTCAGCTTTGTCAGATTGAAATCCAAGTTCTCTTACTTGGTTAAGTCTTTCTATAACCTTGTTCAGTTGTCAACAAAGGCAGTGAATTACTGATTAATTATGCATGTATTGTCTCTAACAGAAAAGTGGAGAAAGGAATGTCCTTAAGTTTCCACATTATGTGACAGTTTCATTGCTTAGCTTTTCACTAACTTTATTTTTCATTGTGTGAAGTGCAAGACAAAATATATTTCTCTTGGCTTTAAACCTCATAAATAAATTGTGCATTCATTAGTTCATTTTAATGCATAAATCTTCTCACTGTGCTGATGCTAGGATCCCGACCCAAAAGGAAATGGGTGGAGCACATTTTGATGGGGGAACAGAGAGAATTCCAGAATATGGGAATAAAGGAATTGTTACCTTGGGTCAATACTACGGTCATTGAGCCTGGGTTGCCAAGAAGCTTCATTGACACTAGAAGTACTAAAGGTATAAGAAATATGATACAAAGAATTCTTCTAGTCCATAGCTTTAGTTTGACCCCTGAATAGATGAAGAAGATTCTTAGAACGTGAAGTCTTGCTTGTAAAGGCTGGTCTCATGTAGGTATGTCCTTCTGTTTTACCTATCATGTATGGACTTGGTTTTGTTTACAGGATGCTAGGCCAGACCTTGTCCTTGCGGATGCGTTATGGTTTAGATCTAAAATGTTCCTCAAAATTCTCATGAGTTCAGAGATAAAGGATTTGAAAGGGAATTGGATAATGGAGGTGTAGCTGAACATTCTGTTTGGAGGTAAGGCCTGGTCGGAAGTGGGTCACTGGGAACATAGAAGGGGTTTATTCTTGTCTCCAGCTTATCCCGTCTCTTTTCTCTGCTTCCCCGCTGCAATAGATCAAGTAGCTTTCATCTGAAATGCCCTTCTGTTAGGCCATTTCTGCCTTGTAGCCAAGCAAGTATGGACTAAATCCTCTGAAACCCAACCTTTTCCTCCTTTAAGTTGCAGGCGTTGGGGATTGTGTCCTGCAATGGGAAAGTTTCCTAATACAGAATGAGTGAAACCGCCCAACTGAAAAACGAAGGTAGAACTTTGAGTCTGCAGCTCAAGTGATACTTTTGACACAGCTTCTTTTATAGGTAAATCAATAGTCACATCAGTAGCAAAGGGCTGCGCAAAATATTCTGATCATCATGGATGGCGTAGTTTCTTGTTGTCCTCAAATCCTGATATATTCTACAGAAATCTGTTTTTATCAGGTTCTTGAAGATAAATAAACATGCTTTTTAATTTTTTGGAGGGTACTGGGAATCAAACTCAGGACCTCACAATTGCCAGGCAGGTACAACACCACTGAGCTAAATCCCTAGCCCAATAAATACACTAAAAATCTGAGTATACCTATAGTCCCGACCCTGATATATAATCTGATAAAATAAAATTCCATGTAGCTCCTTGGATGGCATCATGTTGGCTAATATAGTAAGGCAAATGGATTTGTATCTGTGTATTTATATTAACAGCTCAAGTTTTTGTATATTATTTATATGTTGCATTATTTAATAAATGTACTAGATACTGTCCTACTGTGCTTTAATTATAATGTAGTCTAATATTAATTCATATTATTACCTAATTTGATGGAAAAGTGCAACTGAAGTAGCAATCAACAGCACATCTACTGATCTGATATTGAATGCATCTACCCACCTGCTTTGGGATTACATTTGGCATACAGGGTATAACCTTTGGGTTCAGATAGATGTCGGTGCCAGATTTTCTACTTGCTGGTCGTGTGATCTTGGACATATATTTAGGACATATATTTAACTTCTCTGAATCTTTGCTTTCTCAACTATAAGAAGAGGGCAATAATGTATTATATCTATGACTTGGAAAATCATTTTAATATGGTCACTGGAATACACCAAGTCCTCAGGAAATATAGTGCCTTTCTTTACACAAAAAGAAAAAATGAGGTGGCATTTTGTAGCTCTGTATAGTCAGGTCCAGTCTGTATTTAAGCGGTAGATATTTCATACTTCCTCTTTATTTCTTATTCTTATAATTTTTCTTTATTCATATTATAGCCCTGCCCCTCTATGGAACCACGGCACGTGGTATCACTCAAGCTGTGCTGTTAATTATGCACAGAGCCTGCTGATAGTGACCTCACCAGTAGTAGCATTCACTCTTTTGCCTTAAAACTAATTTCTCATAAAGGTTCTCCACTTGGCATGAGCATTATTCTTAGTCATCCCTCTGCTTCAGTGCGGCACCATCATCAGTAATATGTACATTACATTTGGCTCAGATCTATTTCTCTGCTTTAGTCCAAAGGTACCACTGACCTTTTTAATTAGTTGGGTTGCAGATGACTGAGCTTGCACAAATGAGGGCCAGCCAGAAAATAAATCTTCCCTCTTGCTATCTAACCAGTTACTGATAGTCAGGGAACATTCCACTCAAGTTCATAAATCTTCCATCTTCCTTCCTGAAGGGACGTGAGAGAACAGCCCTTCTGTCCTTATGTGTCACAGCACTCCTGTATCTGCACACGAGGGTTTTGATGTTAACTTTTTCTGCTACCATCCTGAGTGGTAACAGTTCACTTTCTGCCATTAGGAATGAAATTAGACATTTCAAATGGTCAATGAAATGTCTCCCCCTGCACGGATATGCCTAGGGTGGTGTAAATCTCTGAAGCTCTGCAAAGGAACTGAGGGTAGACTAAAAATCACAGCAAGCAAAAGGCTGAAAATAGGTCCTGAACAGCTCTGGAATGCATCTAATACTTCAGGGAAGAGGGAAAGGAATGAAAAAAGTCAGTCGTTCACAGAGAAAGCACATTTTCAGGAAATTTCACCAGCCAGGAAATGAAAACAGGACTCTGGGTCTCAGGACCATAGAGGACTCTAGATGAATGAAAGAAAGCTTGGCAAAGTTCAGGCAAGGTCCTCTGGCAAAGACTGGGGCTTTTCTCAGCTGAGAATTAGATTCCTGGGCTCTCCAGAGGTCAGTGTAGCAGCATAGCTGAAACACACCTAGCCCAGAATGAAGAGATTCCCCTTTGGACTGAAAACTCAGAGCCTAAAATTCTGTCAAACCTGTTACACCACATGAAATGGGTTGTGCTTGGAGATGAAGCAGCCTGTGAACTTGTGAACTGCTTCTTCAATCCTAGATGAGCCAGAGCCTTCAAACTCAGCTAAAAACCCAGACCCCTCTGTGCTAAATTCATTTTTAACGTTGAGACAGGCTCTCGCTGAGTTGCTAAGTTGCCCAGGATAGGCTGAATTTGTGATCTTCCTGCTTCAGCCTCTCAGAGTACAGGAATTACAGGTGTGTATCAATTTTATTTTACAAGATCAAACAGAGGGGGGATTGTGCATTTTTTTTGGCTGTCTTTGTTTTCTCCCCCTGCATCCTGCCCATCATGCTCACGTGCCTCCTTATCCCAACTATTCACATCCCCACTCGGGAAGGGTCATCCACATTTAGGTCTCGGGTTCTTTTCATTTAAGGCCCATCTCTTACATGAAGGCTGTGTGCTGATTTGATGGCAATAAATTTACCTCTATGAAATTTTCAAGACTGTGACTGCTTATGAAACACAAGGAGCACAATAAAGACATTCCCACAGCAATCAGCGACAGGCATGGTAGCCACCCTGGCCGAAAAGCCCCAGGAGGTGGTAGGTGGGCTAGGGAACCTATCCCTGTGACCTCAGATGGAGAAATGGCTCTGCAAACATTCCATGATTATCATCTAGTCACTCAGATGGCTCTCCTGAGTTTTTCTGGACCTATGAGATAGTACAAATAAGATTTAAGCTGAATAGCTCATAACTATATATTGTACAGGTGTTTAAAAGATTGCATTATTTCTTTGAAAAACAGGCAAATGTAATTATAGTGTTTTAAAGTGTCTTGGTCACTTAATGCAAAATGGTAAGATGGCACAATTTAAAATCAGAATTGAATGTTATTTTTGCTACGGCACCATGTGCCTGAACTGGACTCATTTCTGTACAATGACTGCTTTCTTGTGGCAGATGACCTGACCAGCCTCAACTGGCATAGCCACCATTGAAAACATGTCTACCTTTTGCTTGAGTCATTGGCTACTCAGAGTAGCACTGAGGGGAATGAGGACTTTGACCTGTAGGCAGCTATGTTCATTGAACTAACTGAATTGGCACATCCGAGGAAACTGTTCTCCCTCCTGGAATGAGCTCTCATCAGGTGTCAAACTTTCCTCTATCTCGCCAGTGAGGACGAATGCTACCCTCCTCCGCGCTAGTGGAGGATAGTCAAGTCACTGCCAAAGGACAGCTTTTCACATTCTTGCCTTCCTCTAGAGAATGCAAAACTAATTGGTGTGCAGCACGAAGGGATGAGATTCGGCTGAAATGGCAAGTGTGGACTTTCCTCCTTTACATCGTGCGGACTTATCAAGGGAAAGTGATGGGGCTTTTCCTGTGTGAGACTGTTTCCCATGGAGCAGGCGGCTGCAGGACACTCTATCCTCAAAGTGCAGTGCTCTCGTGAAAGGAGCTGACAGGCCTAATCTGGTTCTGGGAACAGCCTCCTGATACCATGCTGGAAACGAACTCATTAGCTGTGATCCTGTAAAAATTCTGGCATTCAGAGGTAAAGTGATTGGATCACCAATACGTCACATAAAGAGGTTTTGGAGTAGATGAAAAGGTTCAGTAGATCAATATGAAAATGAAATGTATCTAATGGGAAAATTCTACTGGGAGGAGATATTAAGCCATTAAAAATATACATACATACATGCATGCCTGTGTGAGTGCGTGAATGCACATGTATATGTGTGTATGTGTGTGTGTGAGTGTGTGTGTGTGTGTGTGTGTGTGTGTGTGTGTACAGAGTGAGAAAATCCACTTAGGAAGACTTGTATAGAACCTACTAAAAATTGTATAACACTTCTCTTAATTTGGGAACTACTGAGTGTTAAAAAACCAAAGGAAGTGAACATCAGTGTGAGTGAAAAATAAAAGCCAGAAAATATCAACATGAGTTATGATATCAATAGACAAATGAACTGCCAGTGATGCAGAAGAGCTTTATGAGCCCTGGCAGGCAATTAGGGAAGAGCAGTTTTTCCTCTCATAGCAATTTGAATTGGTTATTAACCATGTATCCCGAAATTTGACTTGAAAACAATGTGCACATCAAATTGTTCCCTCTACTCTGCAAAGAATCTAAAAGTCTCATGATGAGCTGAAGTAAGAGATTTTTTTATACCGAAGAAGACCAAGCTGAACGTATGAAACCACCTATTTTTAGTGGATTCTGACATTCTTTACTGCTTCATTCCCAGTTTCCAGATAATATGTTCTCCAGTTGGCTGGTTATTGTGCTGTAAATCACATTTCACTATGGCAGCAAACAATGGCATGAATTTAAAGAGTAAAGCAAAATCAGCTTGGAGAAAACTAAAATAAAAATTCTCATTTTGAAGTGGTCCCTTCCCTTAGGAAAAAAGGGACAATAAAAGAGGAGTTAAAGTGAAAATACAACACTACAGGTTGTTTTCTAGCTATATAAACACACATATATTTTTGTACCTAATTGTGAAAATAAATGATTCATCCATGTAGTCAATAGAACAAAGGTATATATCTGTCAATCAAAAGTAGTTTCAGGTCAAAAAAATGCATATATACAAAATATAACTCAAAGAAAATACTTTTATCAAGTTTTATCTTGATACATATTTATATATCACACACTCAATTCAGTATGTATATTCAGTACATAATATGTTGTATATACTGAATTATATTTTGAACTTTTTTACTCATTCCAGTTGCATCATAATCCCAAATATTTATTTTTAAATGTGACCATTATGTTCATTAACTAGATTGGGGCAGAATTCCGCACTGCTGTATAAATGTGCCACAGACTTTGACTTTTTATGTATTTTTCTTATATTTTAAGTGTGCTCACCTTGAGTTATCTGCTACTGTGGCACAGTGTTAGCTAACAGCAAAATATGTGTGTGTGTGTGTGTGTGTGTGTGTGTGTACGTGTAGAATTTTATAATGTTAATATTTTTCTGTCTTTTGAACAATTTATTATAGTATTTCATATTATACATTAGAATTAAAAATCATATTTGCTGTTAGCAAACTAAGTTTTGTCCTTTGTGATATCTAAGGTACTTGAAAAAATAAACCATGAAAATTTTCTGAGCCTATCAACTTACAGAAATGTTTTGGATGATTCAAATATATTAACATGATGAAATTCCAAGTGCAGGAAAACAGATAAAATGGAAAGTGCCTAAACAGTGTCCACTAAACCTCATTTGTAGTTCTTTTCATTCTTTGTTGCTTAATCATGTTTGTAATACAACTATACTTACAATTAATTAAAAATAAAATTAAATGTCTAATTTTGGAGTATTAGGGGAGTCTAGAGAAAACACACCCACATAAATCAATAGGAAAAGTGGAATTTTTGTCAGTGCTGTGTAGTAATATAACTTATCACTAGCAATTTCTCACTATCAGCATAAGATTTTTCCAGTATATATAAATCTGCTTCCTTGATTTCTGTGTCAATCAAAAATAGTATCCTGGCATTTCATTCCCTGTTTCACAGACTAGAAATTTTAGCAACTTGAAGACATGTGACTGGAAAACATGAGCAGTGCTGAGACTGTTATTCGCTTCCAGTCTTCATAGCTAAAGGGAGCTAGCATAGAATAATTCCCAGCACAGCACAGACAGATAGAAGATAGCAAATTCAGAGGCTCAGGTCTTGCTGTTGAAAACTGACAGTTTTTCAGAGGAGGAAGGAAGGGCAACCTAAACTAAGAATTTGGAATCTTGCTATCTCCTCCTCCCTGAGACTTCTCTGAGTAAATAATTAATGAAAATCACAGGATTTCCTTTTGTACATCTCTGAAGTATAAGGTTTGAATAGATAAATGCTAAAACCTTTCCTAATTAAAATTTTCAAGGGCTGGGGAATCTAGCTGAGTGGTGCAGCACCTGCCCGGAATGCATGAGGTCCTACGTTTGATTCCTGGTACCAAATAAACACAAATTAAAAATTTCAGGACTAGGGGTGTAGCTCAGTGGTAGAGCACTTGGGTAACCAGTGTGAAGTACAGAGTTTGATCCTCAAAGTGGAAAAAAATCAAATTAAATATTTTAATTCTTACCATACTCATAAGTGAAATAAATCGGACCCACATGTATGAACATCATATTGTCTCCTTGGTGTAGGAAACTGAAAGACTAGGTAAAACTCAAAATGTACAATAGATGATAGGAAAGGGAAAGAAATTGCCCAAAGGAAGGGATGACTGCGATGAGGGAAAGAAGAAAAAAGAAAGAAGGAAGGCAAAACATAAATGCATATATGAATAGCTGCGATGACTACTGCTGTTGTCTGAGGGTGTATGGAAATGAACAGTTAATGCTCGCAATTTTTTATGTTCTGGTCGACTTTGCATGCTTGTGTCTGGTGGTCTGAGCAACTGATTTGAAGGTAACAATATGCAATGGAATTACAATAGTGAACTCGTACCATCTTGTCTAGTGAAACTCTGTATTATCACTAATGTTTTATTGAAGAATTATTTTCTTATTCTCTTTAATAGTTTGAGCAATCTTTCATTCTTACATCTGAAAATCTGAGCAATGTAGTTGAGGATAGCAATATGCAATGTAACAACCACTGCTGATTTGTACTAACTTGTCTTGAGACCCTGTATCACTTTGAATGTTCCTGCTTTGACTTGTTTATGTTCATGATACTGGTATGCTGCTATTGTTCTATTTTTTTGTTTGTTCGTTTGTTTGTTTCTCATGTACTACTCTCTTTAAAATAAAAAAAAAACTAAAAAATTTTTAATTCTTGTGTGGCACTGTCCATAATTACACAGATATATAATCCAACCCTACGGAATCTGCACATTAATTTCCTAGGTCTGATCCTTAACCCACCTTCTGATGGTTGTGAGTCATTTGTTTTGTGACTGTGACCTTTCCTGGTCTGTGTGACATCTGACTCATGGTGCTGCACCCCGAATCGGAGCACTGGCTGGGCACTGATGTCCAAGTGCATTCCTGATGACCAAGGGAAGCTCATAATTCCCCACAGAAGTATCTGAGGGACCTTGAAGAATTTGCGTTGGCAAGTTTTGCTGTGTGGTATCTCAGGGAGCAATGAAGGAAACGTATATTCTGAAGGCAACTTCATAATGCTACTCAGCATTATTCCAGTCAGTGGTGTTTGGAATTCAGGAAGTACAAACTTGTCACAGCTCCCTGTAGCGGCTGATGAATATGTAAGCAATCCTTCTCAGAGGGAATGTAAGATGGACCAGCACTTTGTTAGCAGAGCTTCAAATCTCAGTTGAAACATCTGGCTGGGTAACCTGGGAGAATGGGTCCTCTCTCCTTTGCGAATGGGCATGATGGATTACCTGAGATTATATTTGTAAAGTACCTTGTACAGTTCTATAGATTGTATAAAGATTCTCTTTGTCTGCCCTTTCCTAAAATGTTTATTGTCTGACAAATAAAAGTAAGTTAGTCTGTAGGCTGTCAGTGTGGTCGGAATTGGTCAACTCTTTTGACTTTAAGGGTACCTTCTGCAGAATTTTGCACCAACTTCAAGAACAAAATATATGGGCTGGGGATATAGCTCAGTGGCACAGTGCTTGCCTGGCAAGCACAACATCCTGAGTTCAATTCCAGGTACCCCCACCCCAAAAAAAGGACAGGATATACTTACTTATCAATAAATATGCTGAATAAATATTTACAATATTAAAAATAAAAACAAACAACCAGAACAAGGAACAATAGCATCTCATCCATTTTCAGAGAGATCACAATTAATCCAAGCAGTTTTCTTGAGGTAGAGTGTATATACTATGTAATTACCTACATAAAGTATATATTTCAGTGGTTTTTAGCATGTTCACAATGTTGTGTAGCCATTACAATTCAAATGTTTTCTCTTCCTATGTAAATTTTAGAGTAAATTTGTCTAACTATCCAAAAAAAACCTTGTTGAGATTTTGAAAGGAAATGCATTAAATCTAACAATCAAATTAGAGGGAACTGACATATTTTACTGTAGTAAATCTTCCCATCTGTGAGCACAGGATGTCTCTCCAAGCATGTCATTTTCCTTCAGTGTCTTTAGCAGTAATACTTGTTATACCAATCCTATACATATTTGTTACAGTCACACATAAATATTTCATTTTCTTGGGAACAATTACGAGTGACATTGCGTATTTAGTTTTAGTTTCCACTTGTTCATTGGAAAGCAGCAAACTAACTACACTTTGTGTGCTCCATTTATCTTCTGTGTCTTTATTGCACTCACTAGTTCTAGGAGTTGTTACATTTGTTTATGTAGATTGAGTTTTGAGACACAGTTTTGAAAAAGAAAAGAAATAAACTGAGAATATTTTTATTTTCCATAATAACCTTCACCTGTTCATAGACACTCCAATTCTCACTCCAGCTTTAGGTCCTGTTATGCCCAGCCCCGGCCTCATTGGTATGCTTTTGTTGTACCACCATGATGGGGGCTTGGTCTACAGCACGCCAATATGGGGAATGGTGTAGATCTGTTCAGAAGTCTTGCCTATAGGGAGGTTCCCAGGTCCCTGGATGAGCTGTTCTCAGAAAGGATAAAGGCAGTTCTCATGGGATCCCTGAGTTCTCACGAAAGTAAGTTGTTAACAGTGAGCTCAACTCCAGAATCACTCTCTGGTTTTCTGATTCAAAGCCTTCTGTTCCTTATGGGCTCCCACCGTTGTGATTCCGTCCACCATGGGACACTCTTGAGAGCTGGGTTGATACAGATGCTGTGCTCTTGAAACTCCAGAACTGTGAGTTAAGTAAACCTTCTTTCTTAAAAAGTTACCCAATTTCAAGTATTTTGTTGTAATCATGAAGAATGGACTTGCATGTATATGCAGCCTCTGTGTACTTTATAGCTGTATAGATTTGCCTATTCTGGACGTTTCATACAGATGGAATTGTACGCTATGTTGCCTTTCATGCTTAGCTTATTTGGTTAGTGAATTGTCATACTTTACCTACATTGTTGTGTATTCCTATACTTCAGTCTCTTTTTACAAAAGCTTTGAAACTTGTTACTTGTTCTTGTTTAAGACTTTTATTGTTGTAATAAAATTTCCCACTTTAACCATTTTAAGATGTATGTTGCAGTGGCATTAATTACACTTTCATCATGTGCAACTATCACTATTGCCCATGGCAAAAACTTTTGCAGGATCCCAAACAAAAAGTATAATCCTTGAGCAATAATTCCAGTTATATCCTCTGTCCAGCCCCTGGTAACTTCTAATCTCATTTCTCTGTGAATTTATTGCTTATTTTAGGTATGAATCTGCTCATTTTAAATATTTCATGTAATTGGGATAATATAATATATGTCCTTTTGTGTAGAGCTTATTTCATTTGTCAGAATGTTGCCAGATTCAATAAGTAATATTTCAATATCCCACATTTGATTTATCCATTTATCTGTTGATGGACACTTAGGCTGTTTCTGTCTTTTGGCTATGAACTCCAACATACAAATACGCATTCAAATTCCTAGTTGCAGTTCTTTGGGATATATATGCAGGAGTGGAATTGCTAGCACATATGATGATTGTATGTTTGAGGACTTACAGAGTGTTCTCTAAAGTGCACCAATTTAAAATTCCATCAATAACTAATGAAGGTTGCAGTGTTTGCATAGTGCTACTTGTCTGTCTTTTTGATCATAGCCATCCTAGTGACTATGAAACGGTAGCTCCCTGGGGTTTTGACTTACACTTCCGCGATGGCTAAAGACACATTTCATACGCATGTTGCTATTTAGATATCAGCACACTATTAAAGGAGACATAAATTGAATTTTTTGTGAATCATTTGATATTTCTTTTTTTAGCCAAAAATCCCCCAAAATGAGTAGGTTCTTTACTTTAAGGAGGTAATTACCAAAACGTGAAATGATATATGGTCTAAGTTAGTGAAGCTATTTTTTTAAAAAAGTAAAAACTAGAAACATTCTATGATTGAAATTTTTAAAATTAATTATTGAAAAACAAAATGGAATATTAAGTGGCCATTATCAATGATGATTAAAAATAACTATTTTGACATATGGAATATCCATGATATATTGTTGAATGAATAAAATAGGTCACAGACGAACATGACATTTTACCTTTTATCGTACACAGTTTATATGAAGATGTTCACTTTCTTCTCTTTGTATTTATGTACACAAGTGTACTGCAGGGTGACTGATGAAGGATCAGTGTTTACCTCTAGCAGGTAGGAACTGGGGATTAGAACCTAAAAGAAAAAAGAAACTATCATAGAGACAATTACTTTAAAGGAAGAAGCATTCTACTCTGAATTGTGCTGCCTCCTGTTACTACCAAGGATTACTCCACTGAGACCCCAAGTTCCTAGATCCAAGCTACAGAGAATCCTAGTAAACCAGCAACTCAGAGACTTGGTGCTGCAGGAAATATGTGAGCCTGATTTCCTCAAATTTCCCTACAATAATTACACAAGTTTAATTACAGCAAATAAATTAAAATCAATACACTGAAATCAATATGAACAAAACAAAATGTGCTTGTTGTACAAGTCCTTGAACAAGCTTTACAAGGATCCCGAGAAGGAGCCATTTATTAGTGTATGTCTAGCACATCTATCTTTGAATGGAAATTTTGGGGAATGGTGAGAAAGAAATAGAGAACATTTACAGCACTTACCATCAGCCAAGAAGCTTCAGCCCATCGGTCTTGTTTAGAATTGCTTGTGGCTTGTTACACTTGCATTTGTGTTGTTTCTCTCTGTCTTGCATTCCTAGAAGAGTCCCATTGTTCAGCCAAGACTCGCTTAGGTTCCCTGTGTATCCTGATATCGCATAACCGCCTGGCAATTAGCTTCTTGCTTATCTATCCTCGTATCTCTGGAGCACTGTGGTTGTAATATTGTCCATACATATTTACTGAATGAATGAGTGAAGGAATGAATGAATGAAGGCACACACGCAGGACAGTGGTGGTCAGCTTGAGAAAGGCTTTATAAGAAATGCTAAAGAGAGGGGCATCAAGCTTAGAGTAGGGTCCTTTCCTTAGGGGTAGAGTGGCTGCTTCCTTTTTTTTTTTAAAAAAAATTAATTTTATTGATACTCATTTATATACACAATGATCACATTCATCATAGGGAAGTTGTACCTGTCCTTTATATATCTTTTTTATTTGTTGTTTTTTTTGTATTTTTTTCTGGTACCGGGAATTGAACTCATGACCTTGCGTTTGCTAGGCAGCCACTGTGCCGCTGAGCTAAATCCCCAGCCCCTCCTTTATAGATCTTGATTGTTCTTTTTGGTCCATTCCTCTCTCCTCTCTTCAACCCCTCTTCTTCTCCTTATTTACAAAAGCTCTGTTTCCATTTTTTTTTTTTACTTTTATTCTCTCTTTTCCCTTTCCCTTCCTTCTCTTCCTCCACTTCCTCCATCGTTCCCCTTCCCACTGAAATCCCTGTTTGCTCTTGGGCCTTTCATTGTGATCTTCAAATTCTGTATCTCTCACTCATTCTCTCTCTCTCTCTCTCTCTCTCTCTCTCTTTTGCTCTCTCTCTCTCTCACACACACGTGCATATACACAATGGACACACACATCTGTATAAAAATGTTTGCTATGATCTTGTTCTCTAATCAAATTAGAAACAATCATAATTTTTCTTGTTGAAAAATTATTGTTTAGTGTAAACCATTTAGACCACAGAGAAAAGTATAAAGAAGAAACAGTTTGACATCCTACCCACTAAAGAACAGTTAAAGACTCACTGTTTGTTTTTGTCAGACTTTTCTAAACATGTAAAAATATATGCATGCATTTGAGAGACTGTTAAGAAAAAATTAAAAAAATAAAGGTGAAAGGAAATGTTCTTATTCTTGGAAGGGTCAGTAGAACAGACTGTACATGTTGTCTTTTATAAATGTAGGGCTAGTCAGAAATTCTTATCCTGGGGAAATAAGGATATCCTTTGAAGTTTTGTATCATTTCTTTTTACCTATATAATTGGAAAAGAAAAGCATCAAGAATAAACCAGAGGCCAGGGATGTAGCTCAGCAGCACAGCGCCTGCCTGGCAAGCATGAGGCCCTGAGTTCGATTCCCAGTACCAAAAAAACCAAGCAAACAGACAAACCCAGAATAAACAAGAAAAAAAAAAAAAAACAAAGATTTTAAAATGATACAGCAGCAAGTAACAACCTCATACATCATTTTATTTTGAATTCCTAGTTCTAGAGCTAAGGACATGCAATCCATTCACACTATTTTTTAGTGCTTATCTCCCTATTTCTAATAGGGAGTGACGTGCCTATATTGCTTCTTCTGCAGTTTTCAATTATAGTGGCTATTTATTTATTTATATATAGTGCTAGTTGAGGGTATAGTTCTTTTATATGCTCCTCATCTGTGGCCTTTACTATGTTCCAAATGTTCTTATATTATAATTTCTGGTAAAAACAAAGGTATAATTTAAAACATAATTTCAAAAATATAATAGTATTTACAGTTCAGGGATGTTTTAATATTTTATATTT
>NW_004955407.1:26031389-26127958 GCF_000276665.1 Chinchilla lanigera
GATAAATGCTAAAACCTTTCCTAATTAAAATTTTCAAGGGCTGGGGAATCTAGCTGAGTGGTGCAGCACCTGCCCGGAATGCATGAGGTCCTGCGTTTGATTCCTGGTAGCAAAATTTCAGGACTAGGGGTGTAGCTCAGAGGTAGAACACTTGGGTAGCCACTGTGAGGTACAGGGTTTGATCCTCAAAGTGGAAAAAAATCAAATTAAATATTTTAATTCTTACCATACTCAGAAGTGAAATAAATCGGACCCATGTGTGTAAACATCATATTGTCTCCTAGGTGAAGGAAACTGAAAGACTAGGTAAAACTCAAAATGTACAATAGATGATAGGAAAGGGAAAGAAATTGCTCAAAGGAAGGGATGACTGCGATGAGGGAAAGAAGAAAAAAGAAAGAAAGAAGGCAAAATATAAATGTATATATGAATAGCTGTGATGACTATTGTTGTTGTCCGATGGTGTATGGAAATGAATAGTTAATGCTCACAATGTTTTATGCTCTGATCGACTTTGCATGCTTGTGTCTGGTGCTTGGAGCAACTGATTTGAATGTAACAATATGCAATGGAATTACAATAGTGAACTCCTACCATCTTGTCTAGTGAAACTCTGTATTATCACTAATGTTTTATTGAAGAATTATTTTCTTATTCTCTTTAATAGTTTGAGAAATCTTTCATTCTTACATCTGAAAATCTGAGCAATGTAGTTGAGGATAGCAATATGCAATGTAACAACCACTGCTGATTTGTACTAACTTGTCTTGAGACCCTGTATCACTTTGAATGTTCCTGCTTTGACTTGTTTATGTTCATGATACTGGTATGCTGCTATTGTTCTATTTTTTTGTTTGTTCGTTTGTTTGTTTCTCATGTACTACTCTCTTTAAAATAAAAAAAAAACTAAAAAATTTTTAATTCTTGTGTGGCACTGTCCATAATTACACAGATATATAATCCAACCCTACGGAATCTGCACATTAATTTCCTAGGTCTGATCCTTAACCCACCTTCTGATGGTTGTGAGTCATTTGTTTTGTGACTGTGACCTTTCCTGGTCTGTGTGACATCTGACTCATGGTGCTGCACCCCGAATCGGAGCACTGGCTGGGCACTGATGTCCAAGTGCATTCCTGATGACCAAGGGAAGCTCATAATTCCCCACAGAAGTATCTGAGGGACCTTGAAGAATTTGCGTTGGCAAGTTTTGCTGTGTGGTATCTCAGGGAGCAATGAAGGAAACGTATATTCTGAAGGCAACTTCATAATGCTACTCAGCATTATTCCAGTCAGTGGTGTTTGGAATTCAGGAAGTACAAACTTGTCACAGCTCCCTGTAGCGGCTGATGAATATGTAAGCAATCCTTCTCAGAGGGAATGTAAGATGGACCAGCACTTTGTTAGCAGAGCTTCAAATCTCAGTTGAAACATCTGGCTGGGTAACCTGGGAGAATGGGTCCTCTCTCCTTTGCGAATGGGCATGATGGATTACCTGAGATTATATTTGTAAAGTACCTTGTACAGTTCTATAGATTGTATAAAGATTCTCTTTGTCTGCCCTTTCCTAAAATGTTTATTGTCTGACAAATAAAAGTAAGTTAGTCTGTAGGCTGTCAGTGTGGTCGGAATTGGTCAACTCTTTTGACTTTAAGGGTACCTTCTGCAGAATTTTGCACCAACTTCAAGAACAAAATATATGGGCTGGGGATATAGCTCAGTGGCACAGTGCTTGCCTGGCAAGCACAACATCCTGAGTTCAATTCCAGGTACCCCCACCCCAAAAAAAGGACAGGATATACTTACTTATCAATAAATATGCTGAATAAATATTTACAATATTAAAAATAAAAACAAACAACCAGAACAAGGAACAATAGCATCTCATCCATTTTCAGAGAGATCACAATTAATCCAAGCAGTTTTCTTGAGGTAGAGTGTATATACTATGTAATTACCTACATAAAGTATATATTTCAGTGGTTTTTAGCATGTTCACAATGTTGTGTAGCCATTACAATTCAAATGTTTTCTCTTCCTATGTAAATTTTAGAGTAAATTTGTCTAACTATCCAAAAAAAACCTTGTTGAGATTTTGAAAGGAAATGCATTAAATCTAACAATCAAATTAGAGGGAACTGACATATTTTACTGTAGTAAATCTTCCCATCTGTGAGCACAGGATGTCTCTCCAAGCATGTCATTTTCCTTCAGTGTCTTTAGCAGTAATACTTGTTATACCAATCCTATACATATTTGTTACAGTCACACATAAATATTTCATTTTCTTGGGAACAATTACGAGTGACATTGCGTATTTAGTTTTAGTTTCCACTTGTTCATTGGAAAGCAGCAAACTAACTACACTTTGTGTGCTCCATTTATCTTCTGTGTCTTTATTGCACTCACTAGTTCTAGGAGTTGTTACATTTGTTTATGTAGATTGAGTTTTGAGACACAGTTTTGAAAAAGAAAAGAAATAAACTGAGAATATTTTTATTTTCCATAATAACCTTCACCTGTTCATAGACACTCCAATTCTCACTCCAGCTTTAGGTCCTGTTATGCCCAGCCCCGGCCTCATTGGTATGCTTTTGTTGTACCACCATGATGGGGGCTTGGTCTACAGCACGCCAATATGGGGAATGGTGTAGATCTGTTCAGAAGTCTTGCCTATAGGGAGGTTCCCAGGTCCCTGGATGAGCTGTTCTCAGAAAGGATAAAGGCAGTTCTCATGGGATCCCTGAGTTCTCACGAAAGTAAGTTGTTAACAGTGAGCTCAACTCCAGAATCACTCTCTGGTTTTCTGATTCAAAGCCTTCTGTTCCTTATGGGCTCCCACCGTTGTGATTCCGTCCACCATGGGACACTCTTGAGAGCTGGGTTGATACAGATGCTGTGCTCTTGAAACTCCAGAACTGTGAGTTAAGTAAACCTTCTTTCTTAAAAAGTTACCCAATTTCAAGTATTTTGTTGTAATCATGAAGAATGGACTTGCATGTATATGCAGCCTCTGTGTACTTTATAGCTGTATAGATTTGCCTATTCTGGACGTTTCATACAGATGGAATTGTACGCTATGTTGCCTTTCATGCTTAGCTTATTTGGTTAGTGAATTGTCATACTTTACCTACATTGTTGTGTATTCCTATACTTCAGTCTCTTTTTACAAAAGCTTTGAAACTTGTTACTTGTTCTTGTTTAAGACTTTTATTGTTGTAATAAAATTTCCCACTTTAACCATTTTAAGATGTATGTTGCAGTGGCATTAATTACACTTTCATCATGTGCAACTATCACTATTGCCCATGGCAAAAACTTTTGCAGGATCCCAAACAAAAAGTATAATCCTTGAGCAATAATTCCAGTTATATCCTCTGTCCAGCCCCTGGTAACTTCTAATCTCATTTCTCTGTGAATTTATTGCTTATTTTAGGTATGAATCTGCTCATTTTAAATATTTCATGTAATTGGGATAATATAATATATGTCCTTTTGTGTAGAGCTTATTTCATTTGTCAGAATGTTGCCAGATTCAATAAGTAATATTTCAATATCCCACATTTGATTTATCCATTTATCTGTTGATGGACACTTAGGCTGTTTCTGTCTTTTGGCTATGAACTCCAACATACAAATACGCATTCAAATTCCTAGTTGCAGTTCTTTGGGATATATATGCAGGAGTGGAATTGCTAGCACATATGATGATTGTATGTTTGAGGACTTACAGAGTGTTCTCTAAAGTGCACCAATTTAAAATTCCATCAATAACTAATGAAGGTTGCAGTGTTTGCATAGTGCTACTTGTCTGTCTTTTTGATCATAGCCATCCTAGTGACTATGAAACGGTAGCTCCCTGGGGTTTTGACTTACACTTCCGCGATGGCTAAAGACACATTTCATACGCATGTTGCTATTTAGATATCAGCACACTATTAAAGGAGACATAAATTGAATTTTTTGTGAATCATTTGATATTTCTTTTTTTAGCCAAAAATCCCCCAAAATGAGTAGGTTCTTTACTTTAAGGAGGTAATTACCAAAACGTGAAATGATATATGGTCTAAGTTAGTGAAGCTATTTTTTTAAAAAAGTAAAAACTAGAAACATTCTATGATTGAAATTTTTAAAATTAATTATTGAAAAACAAAATGGAATATTAAGTGGCCATTATCAATGATGATTAAAAATAACTATTTTGACATATGGAATATCCATGATATATTGTTGAATGAATAAAATAGGTCACAGACGAACATGACATTTTACCTTTTATCGTACACAGTTTATATGAAGATGTTCACTTTCTTCTCTTTGTATTTATGTACACAAGTGTACTGCAGGGTGACTGATGAAGGATCAGTGTTTACCTCTAGCAGGTAGGAACTGGGGATTAGAACCTAAAAGAAAAAAGAAACTATCATAGAGACAATTACTTTAAAGGAAGAAGCATTCTACTCTGAATTGTGCTGCCTCCTGTTACTACCAAGGATTACTCCACTGAGACCCCAAGTTCCTAGATCCAAGCTACAGAGAATCCTAGTAAACCAGCAACTCAGAGACTTGGTGCTGCAGGAAATATGTGAGCCTGATTTCCTCAAATTTCCCTACAATAATTACACAAGTTTAATTACAGCAAATAAATTAAAATCAATACACTGAAATCAATATGAACAAAACAAAATGTGCTTGTTGTACAAGTCCTTGAACAAGCTTTACAAGGATCCCGAGAAGGAGCCATTTATTAGTGTATGTCTAGCACATCTATCTTTGAATGGAAATTTTGGGGAATGGTGAGAAAGAAATAGAGAACATTTACAGCACTTACCATCAGCCAAGAAGCTTCAGCCCATCGGTCTTGTTTAGAATTGCTTGTGGCTTGTTACACTTGCATTTGTGTTGTTTCTCTCTGTCTTGCATTCCTAGAAGAGTCCCATTGTTCAGCCAAGACTCGCTTAGGTTCCCTGTGTATCCTGATATCGCATAACCGCCTGGCAATTAGCTTCTTGCTTATCTATCCTCGTATCTCTGGAGCACTGTGGTTGTAATATTGTCCATACATATTTACTGAATGAATGAGTGAAGGAATGAATGAATGAAGGCACACACGCAGGACAGTGGTGGTCAGCTTGAGAAAGGCTTTATAAGAAATGCTAAAGAGAGGGGCATCAAGCTTAGAGTAGGGTCCTTTCCTTAGGGGTAGAGTGGCTGCTTCCTTTTTTTTTTTAAAAAAAATTAATTTTATTGATACTCATTTATATACACAATGATCACATTCATCATAGGGAAGTTGTACCTGTCCTTTATATATCTTTTTTATTTGTTGTTTTTTTTGTATTTTTTTCTGGTACCGGGAATTGAACTCATGACCTTGCGTTTGCTAGGCAGCCACTGTGCCGCTGAGCTAAATCCCCAGCCCCTCCTTTATAGATCTTGATTGTTCTTTTTGGTCCATTCCTCTCTCCTCTCTTCAACCCCTCTTCTTCTCCTTATTTACAAAAGCTCTGTTTCCATTTTTTTTTTTTACTTTTATTCTCTCTTTTCCCTTTCCCTTCCTTCTCTTCCTCCACTTCCTCCATCGTTCCCCTTCCCACTGAAATCCCTGTTTGCTCTTGGGCCTTTCATTGTGATCTTCAAATTCTGTATCTCTCACTCATTCTCTCTCTCTCTCTCTCTCTCTCTCTCTCTTTTGCTCTCTCTCTCTCTCACACACACGTGCATATACACAATGGACACACACATCTGTATAAAAATGTTTGCTATGATCTTGTTCTCTAATCAAATTAGAAACAATCATAATTTTTCTTGTTGAAAAATTATTGTTTAGTGTAAACCATTTAGACCACAGAGAAAAGTATAAAGAAGAAACAGTTTGACATCCTACCCACTAAAGAACAGTTAAAGACTCACTGTTTGTTTTTGTCAGACTTTTCTAAACATGTAAAAATATATGCATGCATTTGAGAGACTGTTAAGAAAAAATTAAAAAAATAAAGGTGAAAGGAAATGTTCTTATTCTTGGAAGGGTCAGTAGAACAGACTGTACATGTTGTCTTTTATAAATGTAGGGCTAGTCAGAAATTCTTATCCTGGGGAAATAAGGATATCCTTTGAAGTTTTGTATCATTTCTTTTTACCTATATAATTGGAAAAGAAAAGCATCAAGAATAAACCAGAGGCCAGGGATGTAGCTCAGCAGCACAGCGCCTGCCTGGCAAGCATGAGGCCCTGAGTTCGATTCCCAGTACCAAAAAAACCAAGCAAACAGACAAACCCAGAATAAACAAGAAAAAAAAAAAAAAACAAAGATTTTAAAATGATACAGCAGCAAGTAACAACCTCATACATCATTTTATTTTGAATTCCTAGTTCTAGAGCTAAGGACATGCAATCCATTCACACTATTTTTTAGTGCTTATCTCCCTATTTCTAATAGGGAGTGACGTGCCTATATTGCTTCTTCTGCAGTTTTCAATTATAGTGGCTATTTATTTATTTATATATAGTGCTAGTTGAGGGTATAGTTCTTTTATATGCTCCTCATCTGTGGCCTTTACTATGTTCCAAATGTTCTTATATTATAATTTCTGGTAAAAACAAAGGTATAATTTAAAACATAATTTCAAAAATATAACAGTATTTATAGTTCAGGGATGTTTTAATATTTTATATTTATTATAGAACTGTTCATTTTTCCTGAAGTTAACAATTATCCTAGCTTTTAGTTTGTTGGTAGATGTGTTTATTTAGCTAGTGAGAAAAAATTTATTGCCATTTTATCAATGATAGCACCTAGTTTGGGGCAGGAGTTAGTGTCTAAGATTCCTAAAAGGTATCTGAGCAACTTTCTGGTAGGCCTCATAGACTTCAACAAGAATAAGAGGTCATTCTGGAAGCTAGATTTATCTGCTCAGTTTATCCAGCTTAAGATAGACTTCATAAATTGTAGCCAGACTTTATTATACCTAATCTAACATAGTTAGGCACCTAGCTCCCTCAGTGTCTGTAATAAATGTACACTTTTGTCTCTAATATATTTTTTCTCCAGTACAGGAGTTTGAACCCAGGGCTTCACACATGTTAGGGTAGTGCATTACTATGGAGGTACATCCCCAATTCCAGAATAACGCTGAACTTGGAGTCCACCTGCCTCAACTGCTGCTGTGCACCGCCAGTGCCGAGCTCCAATTAATCTTTTATTGGCTTTACCAGGAACCTTTTCTCTGGCAGCGAGTTTAACAAAAAAATTGACTCCAATAATCAATTTGCCTGAAAAATTGCTTTAACTGTATCCATTATTAATTTTTCCACTTCCTTTCCCCAAGAAGTGAAAATATCTTATGTGTTAAACCAGACTGAATACTCTTTATATTTCATCCTTTCCCTTGAAGACATCCTTCTTGCAACAATCCATTTTCTGGCTGCTTTGTGAGCCTGCGATGCTCTAGACTTCCTTCTTCTCACTCCTCAATTTGACTTGGGCCACTTTCATAGGTTTGGTCCTATGCTGCTGTTGCTAGAAGGACTGTGCATTCTGTTCTGTGTTCTGTTGCCGTCTTGAAATTGTTAATACACTTTGAAGAAAGGACTCTATGTGCGGATTCTGCACGGGGTCCTGCATGTGACACAGCTGGTTCTGCTTGGACACCTAAGTTTCTGTCCCTTGCTCTCCTGGTAAACTCTTTTGTCAGAGCACTTATTCTGGCAGCTTCCTTGCTGCACAGGAGGTAAGCAGTTTTGAAATTTTACATGCCTGAAAAAAATCTTTATCTGATGCTCATATTCCAATAAGACTATGCCTCAGTGTAGAATTCCCAGTTGGGAATCGTTTTTCTCAGGGTTTTGAAGGCACTGCTTTATTGTCTTGTGGTGTCCAGTGCTTCTGTGAGGAAGACAGATGTCTATCTGATTCTTGACCTATGGTTAAGATCTATTTTTTCTCTTCAGTTCCAGCTATGCGGTCTATTTGCTGGCATGCAAGCTTGACTGCTGTTGTCTCTGCTCGTCTACTTGGTTTTTTAAAATATATTTTTGCAGGTGATTTTTTAAAAAAATATGCATTTTAGTAGTATTTTGAGAGAGAACAGAAGATGTAAACACATGTTTTCCTTCTAGGCCACATTTAAAGGTCCGTGTCACTTTTGAAGTCTGTCCTTTCTTTTGATATGCAGAATTAGGCAGTAGTCTTGGGGGATAATTTGCATAAGAAGCCCAGTGCCTTTTAAATTTTTTTTTTTCAAAATTCGATATTAAGGAAACCTTTGTTGCAGATGAGAAGGGACACAAAGAACTCCAGAGATAAATTCACCTTGAGAAGAGAGACTGTACTTGTGTTGTACTTGTGCCGTTAGGTCCAGGATTGACTACATGAAGCTGAAAAAGTTACCATCCTCTTGGAGCCCAAGGAAATGAATGAGTCAATTCTACAATGATTCAGAATATGAAAGGAAGATTCAAACTTGTTCCCTCTAACCGAGGACGCTACCCTAATTGCCTCATAGGGGCATGATCAAAGGCGGTGATGTGACTGGGTTCCCCAAGGCAAGGGTGGTAATGAGAAGACCTCCAGGATCATAAATGGAAAAGCTTGTTTAAAGAAAGTAAGTCTCTAAGAAATAACAGGCAAGGAAAGGACACAAAAGTCCTCTGAGATTCTTTTTGTTTTGTTTTGTTTAGTTTTTGTTTTTGAAAGCTTGTTTGGAGGTTCTAGCAGGGGAGCGCAGCTACTCGTATACCCTTGATGGGAGGAACGGTCCTCCTCTATGGGAGGTGGGGGTGAGGGGTGGTCTTCCTCTTCCACTGAGCGCACAGCTTTGGGAGGGATGCACATGGAGCGTTGAGGGAGGAAGGGGACACCCGCCTAGCCAGCCAGATCAGCCATATCAACCCTGGCGATCAATAGGGTGACAGATGTCGCAGCCAGATCGCCCTCACATCCTAGTTTTTGTTTTTTAAGACAGGGTCTCACTGTGTAATTTAAGCTGTCCTTGAACTCATAACATAGCCCAGACTGGCCTCAAACTCAAGGTGATACTCCTGCCTCAGCTCCCTGTGTGCTGGTACTATAGACATGTACCTCTGTGCCCAGCTTAGGATCATGAGATTCTTGAAATATTTATTTTCCTTTTGTGGGAGTTCGGGTGGTAAACTAGGGTCTCATACATGCTGAGTACATGCTCTACCAGTGAACCACAATTCCAACCCCCTGAAAAGCATTTTTGACAGTGTCAAAAGCATTTGGGACACTTGAATTTGTCTGTGTAGAAGTGATCAGGATAGCATGAGGAGGTCTGTCTTTCCTTTACTATAAAGATCTTGTTTCCCTACTCATTGAAATATGACTGTATTTAAACCAGTTTTCAATTCTGTCTTCAGTTTTATCTTCCTGACCACCTGACTTGCTTGTCAATTTCCTTCCTAATTCTCTATTGTTGAACATTAATAAATATGTTTTAAATCACTATGAGTAAGGACATCATTGTTTATGTTTTGTATCTTGTTCCTTTTTTCCCATTTATTATATATTTGTACATTTATAATATATTTGAATATATTATATATATTCAAATGACAAAGCCATTTAAATACCTACTTTTATTTGATTATAATATTTGTCAAGGTTTAATTTCCATCTTTCAGAGAATTAGAATACATTAGCAATACAATTTTAATATCTGATCATTAATATTCCAAAAAGAAAGTTTTTTTCTATCCCTGAGATTTCATCTTTACCTAGATGTAACTCATTTAGAAATGTGTGTTCTATGAGCATTTCTCTAGGCATTCTGACAGTGTCAAAGTAATCTGAAAACAAAATTAAAGCTTCTTTGCACTGTTAAAGGCAATGGAAATTTGAAGTGCAGCTGGGATGCTGAGGTCTTGAGAAAGAGCACCAATAGCACTACGGTGATCACCACTCAGACACACGTTAGAATGCGGCAGCTTTCATTATTCCTGACTTCAAGATCAACACCCTGTGTTTAGACTGCAGGGTGGTTTAGTTGTGCATACTGTCAAAACGTATTGACTTTAATGTAGGTGAAAAGATTGAACTTCAAAGGCACTGTGATCTGCTTTGCTCTTCTTGATGGCTTTGCACATTTCCATGAGGAGCTCCAGCGGTGACATAGCAGAGGAGTGCACCTGAAAAAGACACTCATGCGCAGGTGGGTTTTGTGTCCTCAGGTTTGCTGCGCAAGCTCTCCTGAATGTGACTATTGATTTCCTTCCAGATGCAAGGGTGAGAGACTTCGTAAACAGATGGCAGCAGTTATGCCATATTATTCTTTAATTAAATTGTATATCACAAGTAGCACCACATAGCTTTAAAAATAAATTTTAAGAATATATATTTTTCCCAAGAGCATGGCAGTTAACTTTACACATTCCTGTACCCTCCTCACTGTCCAGTTGGTTATGTAGCCTGGCAATTCAACTCCCCCCAAATACCTTGCAAATTAGTTAGCTCCTTTCCAACTTGAGTTACTGTTGCTTTAATTCACGTTTTAGTTCTCCTAGATGATATCAGCAATACCTAATCAGACTGCCTGTTTTCTTTTCCTCATAACTTCCCACTCTAAACTCGATAGGTTACTCCCCTGCTTAACAATTTTCATGAAGATGTTACTTACAAACAGTTAAGGAAAGATGTGAAGCTGTTTGGGACTAACATAGACAGAAGTCTTTCACCCTCCTCTGAGGAAGCAATTAAGGCTGTGTAATCAACGACCCAGATTGACCTGAGAGCTGAGAACAGGTGTGCTGGCCTTTGATGGGAGAGTATGGCCACTGTCAGACTGTAATTGGACAGGGAGGACTCTGGAGAAATAAACATCTAACCCATTTCTGCATGGCCTCCCTTCTGATTTGCTGGAGTCAGTCATTGCCAAATTGCACCCTGAAACTCATGGGCAAGCAAGAAAGCATGGGTGACAATGTCCACTAAAATTGTTAGGATTTTAGGTACAGAGTTGGTGAAAAGTGGATACATAATGAAGGGAAATACAGAAACAATTCAACATAGTTGCTTTTTCCGACTCCCCCAGGAAGAACACATTTCCACCTCATCAGTATTCTAAGAACATGTTCTCCACGCCTCAGCTGAGGCACCTGTGATGTTATGTTTGCAAAGCATTTTCCACTTTAGACCTTAGCCCTTCATTTAAGGACTTTATCTTAATCATCTCCGTATTCGTAGTACTTGGCACTATCTTGCACACAGTGATCCCAATGTATAGTTGCTGAATAAAAAAAAGATTCATTGTATGTTTAGCTCAGGGTTCTATAATACATATTATGGTTAAAGGAAATTCTTCCTCCCTTCCACATTTCATCTTAGATGTCTTTGGACAATTTCAGGTCAGCTAGGGTCAGGGATTGGAGAAATGCAGAATGCAGGCAAGGTGTTTGCTCCCTTAAAATGAAATCATTATAGAATCATTACAGAGATAGAATGCTATGCAAATATTACTAACATCATTTCCCCTTTTCTTGAAAGTAAGGAGGAATAAAATAAAGCCAACAAATAGCAACCAAGGAGAAGATTGAATCCTTTTCTAGTCCCTGTTACAGGGAGAAAGTTAATACATACAAAGAAAGGTGATTATTCGACTAGCACCAGTGACCAGATCAAAGTCACTGAGGACTATTTTCTGTTGTAATCTTGACTCATTTTGCAATATTTGGTAAATCACTTAACCTTTCTGCAGTGCAGTTTTTCCAATCCATTAAGTGTCCATTATAGTACACGCTCTCTGCTGATGCGCAAGGATGTTTGGGTGATTCATTTAATAATCACTGTAAAGTACTGTGAGTTCCACAGAGAAGGCCAGAGACACGAGCTCTAACTGGGATTATTGGTTAGAAAGCTTTTCTGCATTGCTTGGGTCTCTGATGCTCATTTGTGCCTCTCTGGTGTTTTTCTGATTCCAGCCCCGTTCCCCGACACAACTGTAAAGGTGCAGTGATTATGTCATGTATCCCAAATAACAGGGCTATGTTCAAATTAACTAGTTAGATAAATGCAGAACATTAGAAAAGTTAGAGGATTTGGAACCTGCCTTAAAGTGACTAAGGAAAACATGGAGAGTATTTGCAATGGAGAAAGGTTATCAGGGAGAGAACGAAACAAATTGGGTATAGAGCCAAACTGTTATATCCCC
Organism: Chinchilla lanigera; assembly: GCF_000276665.1. NCBI lineage: Eukaryota > Metazoa > Chordata > Mammalia > Rodentia > Chinchillidae > Chinchilla > Chinchilla lanigera. The sequence goes on from NW_004955407.1 coordinate 26,043,554, forward strand.
TGGCTTTTGACCCATCACACAAGAGGTTTTTTCCTGTTTTTTTGTTTTGTTTTTGTTTTTTAAAAGGACAACTGGCTTCAGAATATAAAGAGGCCTCTTAGCTCAGATTGTTTGCTATGCACAACTTAAGGAATATGTTGATGTCAGTTATCTAGTTTTACAGAGCTTTCTCCAAATGATAGAATGTTTGCGAAGGAAAATAACAGCGGCTCTTTGTGAAGACTGTGCAGCGAAGTTGGAGTGTCAACTTGATTTGCTTTGGGCTCACCCTGAGGATTGACGTAGCACACTTGTGGGTGTGTTTGGTGGGTTATGAAGACACGGCCTTGAGGGTCTATGTCTGTCCTCTCGCCCCTTTCTCTCTGGCACCTTTCCCCTGCTTTGTTTCCCAGCCTGTCGTGAACGAAGCAGTTTTGTTCTTCATGCTCTTCTGCTGTGGTGTTTCTGACCTGGAGCCAACGTGGACTGAATCCCCTTAAACTGTGAGTCAAAGTAAGCCTCTTATCCTTTAAGTTGTGGTTTCAAAAAGGAAAAAGGAAGGGGAAAAAGAATCTCTCTATATATGGATAGCTGGGATAACTGTATTGCTGAAGTCTAGTGGTTTATTGAAGGGAACAGTTAGTGTCTGATTTTTTTTTCTTTTTGACCAATTTTGCATGCTTATATCTGGTAATCTGAACAACCAAGACAACAATATGCATTATAACAGCCATTAGTGAATTCCTACCATCTTGTCTAGTGAAGCTCTGTATTGTTTCTAATGGTTTGTTTATTTTTTACTCTCTTCATTGGTTTGATCAATCTTGCATTCTTACATCTGGTAATCTGGGCAATTTTGTTGAAGATAACAATATGTAATATAACAGCCACTATTAATCCCTATCATTTTGTTTTGAAACTCTGTGTCATTTTTAGTGGTTTTGCTTTGTTTTGTTTTTGTCTATGTTGCTGGTATTTTGCTATTGTTCTTTTTTTTTTATTATTCTCTTTAAAAAAATTGTGGCTTTGGTGCTGGTCCAGCAACCTGACTAATACAGATACTAAGTGATTGTGGTAGGGCTTCCTCCATATGGTTTTATGAGAAAAATGTGTCATTATTTGGAATTCTAAGTGTTATTTTGTTCTTGCAGGTTGAGAAATAATGTGAGGTATTGCTCCATTATGAGCTTTTGGACTATTTTATTTTTAAAAAATTAGAGCATATAAATATTTATCTGAAAGTTTAAGCTTCCATGTTTTAAAGAGAAGTTTAAGATTGGATTGTACAGCTAGCCCTCTCTCCCCTGAGAGCTGGCCTTATACTTTACAGCAATAGGTTTGCATATCGAAATGCCAGCTTGACCTAGCTGTCTGAAAGTCCTGAATGTCAAGCCTACACCAGAATCCATTAAATTTCTTTTACAAGTTTGTAATTTCCTATTTTCCCTCTAAGTAAACCTAATTTCAGGTACAGCCTTCTATGAGGGGAGAGTCTAGGTCCCCAACATTATTATCATATATGGGCACATGTCTTGCTACCATTTATTGGCAGTATGTAGTGCTGTTGTTGGTATATTCTTTCCCTAGAATTCACAGAAATTGTTTCAACATAAAGGAGGCATGAGCCGTAGCAACTCAGTTCATGGTTACTGAAGGGACTATTGAGTCAACAGGAAAATTATAGATATGTAAAACTAAACACTTACATTTTATATCATAGAATGATACTCAGCAATGATGCTGAACTTTAGTTCAAGGCATTGAACATAGAATTACAGTGGGGACAAGGGACTGTGCCCGGCAGGAGCCAAGGGTTAATGGCTTCCTTTCCAGCTGCAGTGGCCTCTAATCGATGCTCCATTTTATATTTATCTTTTTCATGAGGCATGTTTTTATTCATTTCATTGATTAAAAACTAAGCCAAGAAAGAGATTTCCCATTATGAGCCCTGGTGGGTCATCCAAAACCAATAGATAAAAATCGCTATACATTTGGGGTGGGGATGTAGCTCAGTGATAGAATATGTGCTTAGCATGTGTGAGGTTCTCAGTTCAATCTCTAGTCATACGCCCTCAAACACTTTATGTTGAGACATTGGTGCTATTGAGTTGGAAAAAATTAGGTCATATATACTCATTGTAACATTCCTTTCTTTCTTTTTGTCTTTTTGAGGCAGGGTCTCATCACGCAGTTCAGGCTGGCCTTGAGCTCACTTTGTAGCCCAGGCTGGTCTTGAATTAGCAACAATCCTTCTGCCTCAGCCTCCTGAGTGCTGGCATTACAAGAGTGCACTACCACTCCTGGCTATTGTAACATAATTTCAACAGGAAAATTGCAAAGCAGATCTTACTGTCACACCTGTGCTTTGCTTTCATGTAGCTTTGGAGACCTGGGCTCCTTCCTTCATTCTTTCACTGACTATTAGAGTCTTCCAGAAATCACTATGTGCATATGTGTACCATTTATTTCTTACGGTTCTGAAGGCTGGGAAGTCTAAGATCAAGGTTCTGGTAGATTCAGTGTCTGATGAGGGCCCACTTCCTGGTTCACAGATGGTGGGAAGCGGGTGAAGGAGCTCTCTAGCATCTCTTTTGTTAGAGGGTTAATCTTATCTTTGAGGGCTCTGCCTCAGGACATAATCACCTTGTAAAGGCCCCAATCCTTTTAATACCATCAGCTGAAGGTTTGATTTCAACTCATATGATTAAGAGGCCTGGAGAAACACAACCTGTAGGGTCACATTATACAGATCAATGTCATATTTTATATACATAAAGTGTATCTTTTTAACTTTGACAAAATAAATTACTCTCTGTGTACTATTCCACAGCTTACATTTGGAAGTTATTCACTATGATCCTATGTCCATTTCACTCTGATAAATCTGTTGTAGCCATTCTACCAGCCACAATGTACTCCCTTAAGATGTATTGTAGTGTATCTAAACAATTCCCAAGTGACTGACATTTAAGTTGTTTCCAATTTTTGCCTATTTTTTTATTTTAAAAAGAAAAAAGTAAAAATAAAGTTCCAAAACAGGCCAGTGGGACAGTAACAATAATTAATACATTGCATATTGTTGTCTATATAGCAGTTATTCAGAGTACAAGATATAGGCATGAAATATTGTCCAAACAATATTAGCACAGAGCTTTCTTTTCAATGAGCTAAGAGAAATTAGCTGTATTACTTTTTTTTTTTTTTCCGGTACCAGGAATCAAACTCACGACCTCATGCTTGCCAGGCAGGCGCTGTGCCGCTGAGCTAAATCCCCAGCCCTAGCTGTATTACTATCATAACGATCTTGTGTATGTATGTATGTGTATATATATATGTGTGTATATATATATATATATATACACATACATATGTATATATATCTTTTTTCCTTTTCCTTTCCTTCCTTTCCCCTTCACCCCATCACAGTTTCTCTCTTTTTTTTAAAGATAAGGAGAAAAATAGAAATAAAGTAACTCAGGCTAATAGGAGGGTAATAATAATTAATAGATTGTGCACTGTCATCTTCAAAGTAGAGTACAAGGCACACCATGAAGCAATGCTCAGACAATAGTAGCACAAATCTTTCTTTTCAACAAGAAAAACTAGCCGTATAACTATCTTAACTATCTTGTGTGTATATATATATATATTTTTTCCCCCTTTTCTCTTCCTTTCTTTCTCCTCTATGAGTTTTTCATTTCTTTTACACAGTTTCTTCCCAATTCACAATATCTTTTGTACATTTGTACATTTTGGATCTTATGTACTCATTCAGCTTCTCAAACTGCAATAAAATTATACAAATAATCCTTGTATATTTGGAGAAAAACTATATAGCAGGATAAACATCTAGAAATGGAGTTTCTGGGCCAAGAATATATAAATGCAAATTGTGAGAAATACTGCCAAATTGAAAAGGACAGCATTTTCTAACTAGCACAATGGGGAATTATTTTACTGTCTATGTCTTTGCCAACATTAGTCCATTCAGTGTTGCTGCTGCTGCTGCTGCTGCTGCTGTGACCAGGTCATTTATAAAGAACAAAGGGTTTTGGGCTCATGGTTCTAGAGGCTGCAAAATCTAAGGTCAGGGTGCTGCATCTGCTGAGAGGTTTTTTTTTTTTTTTGCTGCATTATAACATAGAAAAGGTGTCACAGGGCTACAGAGAGCAGGAGGGACCCAAATGGACTTTTTGTAATAAATCCACTCTCAAATAATGAACCTACTCCCTTGAGAACAGTATTAACCCATTCATGAGGTGTTATAGTTTAGGGTTTTGCAAAAGGAGCAATTTAATACAGGATGCATATTTTATACGATTATTTTATAATAATCACCCAAAGAATCATACACAAAAGAGAATGCAGGAATCTGTCCACACACTGAAGACCAAAGAAACCATCTGAGGACCTGGATCCCATGGTAATGTCCTGTGTGAGTCCAGCTGAAGACCCAGCCCCCATGACAGTGCCCCCCATGAGTCTAACTGGAGGCCTAGAGCCTATGACAATGTCTCTTGCAGGCCTGTTTCATGGATCTGCACTGGGAAGGCCCAAAGGTCAGTGAGGAAGCTAGAAAGTCTGTGCCAGGGGGATGAAGGATCTGTGCCAGCAGGCTGAGGGATCTGCACTGGAGGCAGGAAGCAATGCTCAAGGTAAGAACCAGAGCTCCCCCGAAAAGTACCACATCCGTCCTCACCAACAGTGAGGTCCTGAGCTCTTCTGATGATGAAGAAAGAAGAGTACCCATCAAGAAAGCAAACATGACAAGCTTCTCCAGGAGACTGAGAAGTGCACCATCTTCCCCTCCAGACCCAAGAAGTGATGCTCAAAGTGAGGGTCAGAGCTCCCCCAAAGTGAACTGCATCCATTCTCAGTGACAAAGAGGTCCTGAGCTCCTCCTCCTCCTGGAACAGCGAATTCATCAAGAAAGCCAGCAAGATAAGGTCCTCCAGCACAACAGCCCAAGAGAACTAGCAGCTGCCTAGCAACTTCCCAACAGCTTCTATCAGCTCCCAAGAGTCCCTCTACTTCTTCCTCTCCATTTTTGCCTCTTATGCTGCTAGCAACAGTCCCAAGGTGGGCCTCACACACCCAGCACCATGCTGGTTTGGTTCACTTGGGTGATACATGTTGACCACTTGCTGTCAATCCACCACATGAGGGTAGAGCCCTCTTGAAATAATCGTCTCCTAAGGATTTCACTTCTCAACATGATTGTATTGAGGATTAAATTTCCAATACATGAAGTTTGAAAGACATGCTCAAACCACAGCACCAAGCTAAGTAAGAGGACAGAGCTCTGGTCTGGCTTTGAAGATTGTCAAGAAAGAGTGATATGATGTTTAAGGTTGCTTCTATTTCAGTTTACCACCAAACAGCAGGCAAAAAGGGATAGAGAGCTTACTAACCCAGTGGCTATGAAAAATAAAATACCTGGACTAAGAGTGTCCTCCCCATCTAGGAACTGTTCTTCTTTTTAACAAGTTCTCAGGTCCGATTCTAGGTGTCCTGATTCAGAAACTCACAGTTAGGGTTATGTAATGGACTTAATGAATGAGTTGTCCAGCTGGCATTGCTGATAAAAGCGAGGATGCAGTTTTCTAATGCCTTTTGCAAGTGAACCTGAATTCTCTGGCTTAGGTTAAGACACCTAGTGCTGCATACTCTCTAGAGCTCATGCAGTGAGGGTGGGGCAGGGACCACGCCAGCATTTGGTAGAGTACCTAATTCCACAGCAGGCAATGCTTGCCCCCATTGCTATAAATGTCTGTGTTCTATTCCTTATTGAATACAGTAGACATAGCAAATATTAATAAAATTTTGTCTTCTTATCTATCTGAGAAATGGCAGCTTATTTCTTATTTATTATTAGTTTTGTAAATTGTAAGTGAAGTTGAGCCTTGTATTATTTTTCTTATCTACCTCTTTTGATTTGCTACATTTTCCGTAGGTTGCTGCCTTTATTAACTTTTATAAGCTACTTTAAATTTAAGGATATTACCTCTTTGTTTGCATTTGTCACTTTTAGTTACAGTATATTTTTGCATCCAAGATGGTTAAACATTTTGTGTGGTTAAATTAATGTTTCTATCTTACTGAAATTTGAATTTTATGTATGCTTAGATAGGGCTTCCCAACTCTAGATAATAAAACAACTATGCTTTTTCTCACTTTATGGTTTTATTTTTGGCATACAACTCTTCAACATAGATAGAATTTATTGTGATTTAAGGAATGAAGTATATATTTTAAACATACACTTCCCAGAAACTTAAATGGTATTCCAAGTATCAACTCTTGAATAATCTGTATAGTCTCCAATGATTTGAAGTACTTTCTGAATATTGTTAAAATTAGATTCTGTATTAGGATTAATTCTAGAACCTACTTCATTGATTCATATTGTTTTTAATTTTAGTCTAATTTAGAAAAAAGTACTTTCAAAACAAAGTGTTCCTAACTGAGAGCAGAATATACCTTTCCCATTATTGATTTTTTCCCTTTCTCTCCTTTGAGAATTATTTAACACATTCTTCATAGTTATTACATATATATTTTATAAATTTTTGAAATGTAATATGTCTAAGTTATTTTCCACTGCAATAGCAAAATTCTGGACAAGGAGTGATTTGTAAAGAATAAGGATACATTTAGCTCATAGTTCTGGAGGCCAGGAAGTTCCAGGGCATGCCACTGGCATTAGTTGAGGTTTTTCTTTTTGCATCATAACATGGTGGAGACCTCCCAAGGTTAGAGAGAGCAAGACACTAGCTCGAGCCTTTCTGTATCGTATTATAAAACCACTAGTACCTTCTCCTCATGACTAGTACCTTCTCCTCATGACTAGTACCTTCCCTCATGAGGGCCACTAGTACCTTCCCTCATGAGGGCCTTCTCCTCATGACTTCATGTAATCCTAACTACCTCCCAAAGTTATCACCTTGCAATACATTAACAGTAGCAATTAATAATGAACTGGTTCATTAGCCACTTTGATTAATGAAGTTTCCAACATATGAACGTTTGTGGGACACACTTAAGTCATAGCATGATATTTCCCCTTATTATAGATAAGTTTCTTGTTGCTAAGTTGAAAAGCTCAGCATTCTTTGTGTATTGATTTCACAGCTAGTGTCATTACTGAATTCTCACATTACTTATATTAGTTTTTGGTAGATGTTTACAGGTTTACACTAATTGTCTACTAATACTGTAATATAAAATATCTGTGAAATTAGCCTTTTATTAAGATAGGTATTTTGTTGTGGATATGCCTTTCTTATTTCCTTCTGTTAAAGCCACCAGTTTTTAATGAGGCAAACCACATAAAATACATTTCACAAATTTAAGTCAATTTTAAAGTGTTCAATTCTGATTTTTGGTAAGCACACACAGTTGTAAAATTACCACTGCAGTCATAATCTAGAACGTATCCATTTCTCCAGAAAGTCATCTTGTTTTCCTTTCCACTCAATTGCCTCTCGCTGTTCCTGGCCCCAGGAGCCAAAGAATGGCTTTTTGTTATTGCAGTTTTCCTCTTTTAAAAATTTTGTACAAATAGAATCATTTGTGTCTGGCTGTTTTGACTCCTTCTATTGTACAGACTTACAATAACTTGCTTATATTAAGTAGCTGATAAACATTTGGGTTGTTTAAAAATTTGGGGTTATTAATAAATAAAGAAGCTATTGACATTCAAGTATGTGCCATGGATGTTTGTTTTTATTGGGCTAATACTTGGGGTGAGAATGCTAGATTACATGAGAAGAGTACAATGAAGTTAATAAGAAACTGACAGATTCTGTGATGGTATTATTTTGTATCTTTCCCCGTAACATATGAGTGATTCAGCGCTTAGCACTCTCACTAGCATTTGATTTTTCTGTCATCTAAATGTGTCCCCAAAAGTTCATGTGCTGGAAACTTAATCTCCAGTGCAACAGTACTGGGAGGTGTGACCTTTGTAAGGTGATTAATTCAGGAGTGTTTTCCCTTCAATGAGTGGAATTTGGCCCTTATGAAAAGAGGTGTTGGAATGGGTTCACTCTCTTTTCTTTATTTTATTTTCTGTCTTTTTGAGACAGGGTCTCTCTATACAGTTCAGGCTGGCCTTGAGCTCACTTTGTAGCCCAGGATGCTCTCAAATTTGCAATGATCCTCCTGCCTCAGCCTCCCAAGTGCTGGGATTACAGGCGTGTGCCACCACGCCCGGCTTCACTCTCTTTTATGTGGCACTGTTCTGCCATTTGATGACATAGTGCCCCTCCCATCTGCAAAATATAATGCTCAAGGAGCTATTTTGGAAGCAGACACTGGACCTTCACTAGGCAAGGAAGCTGATGTTGACTTTATTTCACATTTCCTAGCTTCCAGAACTTTTGGAAAATAAACCTCTTTTCTTGATACATTGCCCATCTGTTAGAGTAGCACAAACTAGATCAAGGCAGGTACATTTTTTCTTTCTTAACTATGAGTGAATGTTTTGTGGTGTCTTAGTGTTTTTAAATTTGCATTTATATAATGACCAGTGAGATATTGAACACCTTTGCATGTGGTTACCTAGTATTTATATTTATTGGATGAAGGTTTGAATAATGCCCCTGATTTTTCTGTTATTATTATTATTATTAATTATTATTATTATTTGCAGTACTGTAGGTTGAATCCAGGGCATTTGAACCTACATCTGCAGCCCTTTTTCGTTTTTTATTTTGAGCGAGAGTCCTGCTAAGTTGTCCAAGCTGGCCTCAAATTTGTAATTTACCTACCTCATTCTCCCAAGTACCTTAGGTTACAGGTGTGCCTCACCCTGCTTGGCTTTCCCCAAACGTTTATTGAATTATTTGTATTACTGAGCTATAAAAATTTGTTTTATTTTCTTGCATCAAACCCTGTATCAGTTATGTGTATTACCTAATTTATCACCAGAATTTGTTTTCCTTTTTAAAATGTATTTTTAGAGATAAAAGACCCAATACACATTAACTAATACACAGACATAAATGAAACAACATAAAATCAGTAAACACCATACAGAATTTCAGATGAGGTGAAACGAAGTTAACAGTGGTTGCTGTATTACATACTGTTATCTTCATATTGGTTAATCAGATAAACAAACACAGACATGTAAGAATGATCAAAGAATTAAACATCAACTGTTCCTTTCAAGAAAGCAATAGAAATTAATAGTACAGTTATCCTGGCCATCTTGTGTATATATATTTTTTCCCTTTCTTCTTTATTTTCTCCTTTCCCTCATCCCAGTTGTTCTTTCCTTTTGAGCAGTTTTTTCCCATTTCTCACTATCTATTGTACCTTTTAGATTTCATTTACTCTTTCAAGTTCTTACACTAGGGAGATGATACGATGTTTACATATGTGAGATTTATTTCACTTATGAGTATGGTCTTAAGTGGCAACCATTTAACTATAAAAGCCTCGAGTTTATCTTTCTTTATAGCTGAGTAATATTCCATTATATAAAAATACTACGTATTTTTATCCATTCCTCAGTTGATGGCCATTTGGGTTGTTTCCTTGATTTAGCTATTACAAATTGCGCTGCTACAAATATGGTTGCACATATATCAGTGTGGTGTGATGTTTTTAGTTCTTCTGGAAAAATACCCAGAAGGGGAATAGCTGGGTTGAATGGGATCTCTAATCCTATTTTACTGAGGAATCTCCAGGCTAATTTCCACAGTGGTTGCACCAACCTACACTCCCACCAGCAGTGGAGAAAGGTTCCTTTCTCCCCACAGCACCTCCAACATTTATTACTGGTTGATTTCTTGATGATAGCCATTGTTTCTGGAGTAAGATGGAATCTCACGGTTGTTTTAATTTGCATTTCTCAAATGACTAATGATGTTGAACATTTTTTCATGCATTTATTTGCCATTTGTATTTCTTTATCTGAGAAGTGTGTATTCATCTCAGATACCCATTTTTGGTTTGGGTCTTTAAATTTGAGGGGCTTGATTTTTAAAAATTTTTATATGTCCAAGATAGAAGTCCTTTGAAGGGCAGTTGGATAAAATTTCTTCCCAGTTTGTGGGTTTCTGAATATTTTTTTATCTTTCCTTTTTTAATTATAGTTATTCCATCCTGTTAATTGTACGAATCTATGAGTTTCATTGTGACATTTGCATACCTGCAAGTGCTGTGCTTTGTTCACACCCACTTCCTCCACTCCCCTTTCTTTTCCTCTCCTCCCCTCCCCCTGGCTCCACTGTCCTCCTCCTGGAATCTGGAACAATAATTCTGGAGAACAAATTTTTTTCCTGAAGTCTAGTCTATTAATATTTTTGCTTTTATAGTTCATACTTTAAAAAACTCTAATAGACCCCAAGATAACAAAATATTCCTTATATATTTCCTTCTTGAAATCTTAAAGCTTTAATTATTACATTTAGGTCTGTGATTTTGCTGTGTTAAATTTTGGATCTGGTCTCAAGATGAAAGTTAAAACTTCTCTTTCATTTTTTTTTTCTATATTAATATCTAATTTTCCAGTTCTCTATGTTGAAAAGAGAAACTTTTCCTCACTGAAATATGTTGGCAGCTTTATTGGGAATCAATGAGTTGTATATGTGTACATCTATTTCTAGATTCATTTTGTTTTATTGATTTGTATGCCAATATCAGACTATTTTGATTAATGTAGAATTATATTAAGTTTATTGATAGATTTATATGAAACCTCAGAATAACTTTCAACTTAGTTTTTCTTTCTCAAAAGACTTCTGTTTATTCCTTTTATTTTGCCTATCTTAGATACTTTGTATTTCTATATAAATTTTAGAATCTTGCAGAGCGTACTGATGCACATCTGTAACTCCAGCACTCTGTAGGCTGAGACATGAAGATCACCATAAATTCTGAGGCCAGCCTGGGCTATATAGTGAGTTCAAGGTCAGCCTGAACTGCATACTGAGACTTTGTCTCAAGAAAAAATTACCGTAGAGATTTTTCAATTTGAATTTATACATCAGTTTGGGAAGAATTAGCATCTTTACAGTTTTTTTTTTTTTTTTTTTTTTTTGGTTTTTCTCTGGTACCGGGAACCGAACTCACGACTTTGCGCTATCTTTACAGTTTTGATTCATGAAAATGATATATCTTTCCATTTACCTAGTTCTATTTAATTTTTTTTTTCTGGTACTGGGAATCAAACTGTGCCACTGAGCTAAATCCCCAGCCCCTTCTATTTAATTTTTTCATAATGTTTAGTAGTCTTTTGTTTATATCTTTCATACACATTTTGTTGTTTTTCTGTGTTTCATATTTTTGTTATATTTTGATGTTTGTTTTTAATTTCTGAGTATTCACTATTTATATCTATCTATCTATCTAATTATCTATCTATCATCTATCTATCTATAAATTATTGATTTTGGTATGTTGACCTCAAATCTTGTGACTTTGCCGTTAGTTCTAAATGTTTTGTAGATTCTCAATGTTGTTTGTGAATAAAGATGTTTTTATGTATTCTCTTTCCAATTTGTATATCTTTTTGTTGGTTTATTTAGAGTTAAAGCACTTAGTCTTCCGATATTAAGTACCATATTGTCTTTAGATTTATCTGGGATTCCTTTTATTGAGTTGACAAGGTTCTGTTTTAATCCTAGGTTGCTGCATTTAAAAACAATCAAGAAATGATATTTCATTTTGTGAATTTTCCTGTACTAATTAAGCATATCATACTATTGTTTAGTTTTAATATATTAATATTTGGATTCATATTGCTTTTTTTCCTAATATCGAGCCAACCTTACATTACAGTAATAAACTCTACCTGATTATCATGCAATATTCCTTTTATATTGCTAAGGTATTGCTGAGGATTTTTGTATGTATACTCCTCAGAAATATTGGTCTTTTCTTGCAATATCACTTAATGTCTTAACAGTTTAAACGTTATAATTGAAACAGTACTGGAAAATATGTGGTAACACAGAGATTGGAAAGATGATCAGAATTCAAACTGTCACTGCACCTTTAGTCAGTTTAATTTTTGTTGGTTTGTTTGTTATTTTAGTACCACTATCCCTTAGCCTGGACTCCAATTTGCCTGGAACTCAATCCCTGGACCCAGGCATTGGCTTGGATAGGAAACAAAGTACAAGTGGGACTCCAGGCCAGGTCCTGCAGTTTTAGCTCAAGGAATGGAAAACAGGATCCTTCTGCTCTTCAGAGACTGTGTGTGTGTGTGTGTGTGTGTGTGTGTGTGTGTGTGATAGGGGAGCAGGAATTCATAATTTTTGTCTTTCTATTTTCCTGTTCCCTAGTCCCCAGACAATCTTATGACAGTGACAATAACAGCAGTGGCCTTCAGGGGATAATTGAGGAAGGGAGACTTCCCTCTTCACTTGGAGGAATTTGATCCCAATTGATGTTGTGAATGCTTGTTGCTGTTTTTCCCTTTTTCGCTTTTGCCCCAGATATAGTACAGTTACTGGGCCAGGGGACTGAAAGAGGAACTCGTAGGAAATTGAAAAGAATCAGCCATGTGATGAAAAGGGAGATGCTAAGGGAGGAAAGTCCCTGGAAAGTTCTGAGGTTCACTTCTCAGCTACCTATGCATGAGTATGATCCTAAATAGCACATCAAAATTTTGGGGTCTGAATGAAGGAATCAATCACCAGCTAGGTTTTCATATTGATTACTGGATAATGCACATATGAAACAGGTCTGAGTGGCACCTCAAATGCTTTGAGGGCAAACCTAACATTGAAGCCACAATCTGGAGAAGAATTCCACTTAGAATTTGTAGACTTTACATAAATTTGTAGATCAGTTGCTAATATAAGGCAACATGTCAACATTCTCTGTAGTTAAATAAGACCTAGAGTTTCATGAAGCAATTTTTACTGCTGTGATACAATCCATGATTACTTGTCAGTCAAAGAATAAAACTCACATGGCAAAAAAAGAAATAGTAGAAGACAATATTGAGATGAAGTGTTGAAATTATCTGATGAGGTTTTTAAAGGAAGTAAAGGTGAATATTTTTGAAACGAGTTAAAAGACAGAAAATTTCAGCAAATATAGAAGATATAAAAAATGATCCAACTGGAAATTCTAGAACTGAAAAATACAGTAATCAAAATAGATGTTCCCCCAGATGGTTTCAACTATATAATGAATATATACAGGAAAGAGTTAATTCTAAGAATAGAAATTATACAACTAAGAGAAAAACACTAGTTGTCTAATTTTGTGTTATCAGAATTCCAGAAGCAGGAGAAATAATGAGATGCAAAAACGTTTGATGAAAAATATTCATAAGTCCTCAAAATTTCTCTGTAGCTCCTATAGATTCATGGAACTCAGGGAAACCTGAGCAAGAGAAACTCAAAGAAACTCATGCCTGGCACTTGATCTGAATGTATGCCACACATTTTATGTGTTGGAAACAGTCCCCACTCCCATGGTGTTGGGAGGTAAGGCCAAATGAGAAGAGACCACATTAATGTGACCGTTGTGAAATGGATTAGTTATTGCAGGAGTGGATTTGTTCCAAAGGAAAACAAAAGAGTACTTGCTCTCCTGTACTCTTGCTCTTCTGCCTCTGTCATGGAATGCCGTTTATGAGCTCCCTTACTGGCATTTTGATAATGGACTTCATATTTTCCAGAACCATGAGGCAAATGAGGTTCTACAGTTTACCAATTTCCCAGTTAGTCTCTGTGGTCTGGGTGTTGGTTCATATGTCCTCAGTGTGGTGGTGAGAGCTGGAGCCCAGAGGGAGTTGGAGCCCACATGCTCCTTAGGTTATGGAGGGATTAGGGTGTTTCTCATGGAGTCTCTGGTTGGAGTCTCTTGAAAGAAAAGCCTGAGCATAGCCCTACCCAGCCTCTCTCCGGCTTCTGGTGTGGCAATGTGATATTTTCCTCCCACACACATTCCATCATGGTGACATTATCAGCCATTGCCTTGAGGTTTTTTGCCAAGTTGGTGCTATGCTATTTGGAATCTCAGCCTCTAAAACTGTGAGCTAAATAAACCTCTTTTTCTCCAGCAATAACCTGTCTAAATTTTTTCACAATAGCAACACAAAACAGACTTAAAATGCCTAGACACACCGAAACAAACTGCTAAAGACAAAGAAAAAAGTCTTGCAAGCAGCTAGAGAAATACAGCCCATTTCTTATAAGGATGCCATGACTCTAATGTCTGCACATTTCTCATGGAAACTGTAGAGGTCAGAAGAAAGTGCAACAACATTTTTAAAACACTGAAAGCAAAGAAATGCCAGCTAACAATTCTATTTTCAGTGAAAGCATCCTTCATAAATGAAGGTAAAATAAAGACATCAGATGCAGAAAAGCTAAAATCATTCATTGCCTATAGACCTTCTCTGAAAGATTGGCTAAATGAGCTTTCTCAGAGAGAAGGGAAGTAATATCCAAAGAAACCTGGAACATTAAGAGTAAGTAATATCTTTGAACTCCCTGATGTAAAGAGTTAGGAAATTGGCACCCTTGTCGTTTTTAAAAAATCTTGTTCTGTTAGTGCCTGAATTTTCTTAGTGATACTCTTTTGGTGGGATGGGGTTCAATGCTGGCTTTAAACCTATAACCTCATACATGCTGGGTGACAGTTCTATACCTGGGCAATACCTGCAGCCCCTAGATACACGGTGCTTTAAGAGTTTCAAAGTTTGTAAGTTTGCAGATTGCTCAGTTTAACTTTAATTATTTATTTTTTTGGTTGTTTTTGAAGGTGAAAGGGATTGAACCCAAGCTTTCACGTTTGCTACTGAGCTGCACTGACAGACCTTTTAGTTTCTATTTTGAAATAGGGTCATGCTAAGTCACCCAGGCTGGCCCCAAGCTTGCAAATCTCCTGCCTCATCCTTGCCAGTAGATGGGAAGACTGTTATGCTTTACTTCTATATTTTATTCCAGTGGTCACCAACCTTTTTTGATGCCAGAGACCAGTTTTGTAGAAGATGATTTTCCATGGAAAATAGTTTAGGGAAATCATTTTCATGGAAAATAATCATGCAGATAGTTTTCAGATGATTCAAAAGAGCATACAACCTAGGTTACTTGTATCTGTAGTTCACGGTAGGGTTTGAGTTCCTAAGAGAATTTAAAACCATGCTGATCTGACAGGAGGTGAAGCTCAGATTGTAATGGGGGCTTTGGGGAGTGGCTGTAATTACCAGTGAAGCATCACCTTCTGCCGGCAAAAGTGGCTTGGTTCCTAACAGGCCGCTGATCTCTATTTTAATCAATTCAGTGTAAATCGGTAATACTTGTGTATCACAATTAATCTTTACTCAAGTTCTTTCAATTGTAAGAACTTGTTTAATGAGAATTTATCAACAAATAGTTTTTTAAAATTCTATCAGCAAAAGAGGGGTTTCTGCTCTTTTTTGGCTCTTTTTTAAAAGAATTTCATAAACAAAAGAGGTTTGTGCTCTTTTTTTTTTGGCTCACAAGTTCAAATGTTGCTATGAAGAAATAGGAATCTACTCTGATTTTGTCCTTTTGCAAGGGAATTGAATTTTCTGACTGAATGCTCATGTAACTTCATTTTTATTCTTAAAAGTGAGTAGCCAGAATATATCATGCTGATAACTGGAACAAATTGTTTTGCCCTGGAATGTGGTGTGCTTTTTTGGATCTGCAAATTCAGATCTTCCTTTATTTCCAAAATTTTTTCTTTCATTTAATGTTTGAATATTATTTTTTGATCAATTTGCTTGACTCCTTTGCATAATGAAGCTTATGTTAATTTGGCCTCTAATTTCTAATTGTCATTGTTGCTGTGGTCTTTCCCATCTAAGTTTTCAGATTTTTTTCTCTTCAGTTCTGGGGATTGAACCCAAGGCTTTGTATATGCTATTGAGATCTTCCCCAGCTCATTCACATTTTGTTAGTTTTCCTCCATGGATCTAATTTTGAAAAAAACATTATTTATTATACTGTTTTTATGTGTCTATATCATATTTATTTCTGTATTGTTTGTATTGTCAATTTTGATTTCTTCTGTGAATTCGGCTAGCTCACTTTCACCATTTTCACCATTTCCCCTTCAATTTTGTATCTTTTCTAACAGCTTTCTCCCTTTGTGATGGTTTTTCCTTCTTCAATTTCATGAGTATGTTGAGTATATTAGTCAGCTTTCCTGATACTGGGCACAATACCCAACACCCACAATTTAAAGAGGGACAGGCTTAATTTGTCTCATATTTTAAGGGGACTCAGTTGGTGATTGGTTGGCCCCAGGATAGAAATGTCATGGCAGAGGAGCTGAAGAGAGTAAAGCTGCTTAGTTCCACAATGCTGGAAAGGAGGGAGGGGACCAGTGCCAGAGAGGAACCAGTGAGGGACCAGCTACAGTGCCAAGGTCACCCCTCTGCACCCACCTGGGCACCCAGAAGTGTGCTCCACCAATCCTGAGGGCAATTGACATAATCAAACAAGACCACCAGTAACATGGAATATTAATTATTTTTCTATTTCCCTTGGTATTTCTTCTGATAGGTATTTTAAAAAGTTATTTCTCCTTTGATCAAAATAATTATACACGTGGTAAATTGCACAGGCTGTGATTTCATGGTCAGATGTGGTGCTTAGAAAGTCTTTATGCATGTTGACAGCTAATACCTAGATGGGAGAGCTAGAAATCTGACATCAACAATGGGGAGATTGGATCAGCAGGATGGGAGAGATGCAGAGTCATTGCTTCCTCATGTAAGATGAGGGTTGGCGTGAGGAAGTGATGACCTGGGTTGGCAGGGAAAAGAACCAGTGTGAAAGTGAAACAAGGTTAAGTGTTATGACCCACAATTACACTTACCTGAATTAGTTCACCTATGCAAGAAAAGCTCTAGATAATGATGTACACACTACCATCAGACATATTATCATTTTAAATGGCCAAATTATTCACCTTTCCTTAACTGTTATCACTATGAAGACTTTCTTAGTATATCACTTCTGTCTTACGGTCTCCACATATACCCAACTTAAAAGAAAACAAATAAAAACTATAGATAGTGAATGTATGGAACAGGCTACCTCTTCCTAATCTTCAAACTCTTTCTTCAGAAGTGATTATTATTCAACACCTTGACGTATCTACTTGTTGATATTTTCCTACATAGTCTTATTTATAAGAATTCCTAATACCAAGAATCAACAAATGAGGATCACATCAAATTAAAAAGCTTCTGCACAGCAAAAGAAACCACCAACAAAGTGAAGACACAACCCACAGAATGGGAAAACATTTTTACCAACTACTCCTCAGACAAAGGACTAATATCTAGAATATATAAAGAACTAAAAAAAATTAGACCCCAAAATCTGAAACCTCAATTTATCTAAAATGAATAGATACTTCTCAGACAAAGAGAAACAAATGGTCGATAAATACATGAAAAAATGTTCAATTTCACTGGCCATTGAAGAAATGCAAAGTGAAACAACACTGAGATTCCATCTTACTCCAGAAAGCATGGCTACCACCAAGAAATCAACCAATAACAAATGTTAGTGAGGCTGTGTCTTAGTTACTTTTTTCATTGCAGAGACAAAATACATGACACCCAAAGTTAAAAGGGGAAAGGATTATTTAGTTCAAAGTTTGTAGAGGTTTCAGTCCATAATGAGCTGGCTCCAAGGCAGGGTGGCTGGGTAGAGAACAGTTCATGGTATGGAAGACAACAAAAGCAACAACGGAGAGTGAGATAAGCCTGTTTCTGTCCTTTATATTTTATCCAGTTCACAAGGTTTAGGGTAGCGCCAATCCGATTAGTGGACTGATCCAGCATTCATCCACTCTTAATCCCAGCACCCTTAAACCCAGCACTGAACCATGAGTCAATCACACACTCTAGATTCAGCCACCTCTGAGAAAACCCTGTGATTGCATGAGGCTTTGGAGTGATATTGAGACACAAACCATAATGGACTGGTACAGTCACTATAAAGATTCCTTAAAAAAAGTACAAATTCCATTTGACACAGCTATTCCTCTTTTAGGTATTTTTCCCTGAAAGAATTAAAGATATTATATCACAGTGATATGTGCATACCCATGTTTATAACAGTGCAAGTCATAATAGCTAAATCCTAGAAACAGATTATACATCTATCAGTAGATGAATAGATAAAACAATGTGATATTTCTGCACAATGGAGTACTACTCTGCTATAAAGAAGGATAATCTTAAGTAATTTGTAGGAAAATGGATGCACCCTGAGACCATAATATTAAGTGAAGTAACTCAGATGCACAAGTTTTAATATGACATGGTTTCAATTATATGAAAAACTGTCTGTCTCTGTCTCTGTCTGTCTATCTATCTTTCTTTCTATCATCTATTTATCAGACAAAGAATAAGAAAAAAGAGAAAGAAAAGAAAGGTATTATAATTCAGCATGGACAAGATATCTATAAGTGTATCAACTTAGTACAATTGTCTTACATATTCTATATGTTCTCTGGCCTATCACTCTGATTTTGAAGCTGTACATATGACAGTTAACTTTATAAGGTCTTATAAGATAAAAAAATGAATCTGAGGTGGAAAAATAAAAGGGTAGGCAGGGGGAGAAAATAATTGAAATATACACTACCAGTTCCATACAGTGGATGTTATTATTATGTACTGCAGACATGTACTGATAAAAGTGAAAAAAAAAATTTCTGCTTTTACCAGTTTATCTTGGTGATCTTTTTATGCCACTACATATTCTTCTTCTACAAAAATCACTTTCATACTATCATACGTGAAGGCTCTCCTTATTTATTTAACTTTCTACCATTCTCGACCTTACATTCACTCTAAAATGTGACAATGAATAGTTTTGCATGAAAAGTATATTCCTATGGAATATAATCTTAGAAGTAGACTAGCAGGTGTAAGAATATGCACAATGAAATTTTGATAAATACTGAAAAATTACACTTTAAAAGGATTTTGTAATTTACTATCTCATTAATGAGAGTCTAATTACCAATGCCCTATTCAAAAATAAAGTGTTATCCTGATTTTTCATTTATGTTTATTAGATAAGTGCTGTAACATTACAATTTTTGCATATTCCAAGCTACAGTGGGATTTCAACATATTTAAAAATATTCATTGACATATTCTTCTGTGAAGAATATTTTTAGTAGATATAGTTTTCAGTTCTTTCAGATTTCCAGGAGTCTTTTATATTGGTTAGTAACTATTTATCTATTAAAGATGCTGGAGATTTTTTTCAGTTTCTCAGCTTTAAATTTTATCTGTATCCTCATTATTGAAGATGTTTGAACTTCATAATAAGTAGTTGAAAGTTTAAGTTTTATGGTTTTTATGTCTTTGTTTATGTGTGCATTCCCAGGCTTAACATTAAGACATAAAGTTCTATAAATCTTATATTTTACCTAAGACCTAACCGTACATATTTATGGGGTACAATGTGGTATTTCAATACATGTATACAGTGCATACTGATCAAATCAGGGTCACTAGTATTTCATGCACATAGTTTTAAACGTTTTATTGGCTTGATTCTTCATCTGTTTGTAAATAACTAGACTGTTATTCCCATCATTTACTGAATTGTTGGGCCTTGCTCTCAAATTGGATATATCACTTGCTTTATCTTATCTTTTGCTTGATCTGTTTCTCTATTCATGAACCAGTACCATACTAATCCTGATGTTTAGGATGATCGAGCAAAATTCCTCATTATTCTTCTTTTTAAAATTGTACATGGTATTTTATTTCACTTGAAGATATCCTTTCAGAATCTCAATTGGGAATTGTACCAAATTCATATGTAAGTTTAGAGACACCTGATATATTTTTATATTGAATCTTCTCAACCAGAAGCATAGTTTGCCCTTCTATAAATTTTGAGCTTTCATATTTTCTTCTGTAAAAGCTTTGAGAAATCTTTTATTATATAAATCTTTTTATAAATGTATTATACTTCTTTTATTGGATTTAATTATGAATATGTTGTAACTTTGTTTGGAACTGTGGAATCTTTAATTATATTATAATTGGTTATTTTAGGTACTAAAAGAAACTACTTCTGCACTGATCTTGTTTGTTCTAAATTATTTATTTTAATAGAGACTCTTTGGTATGCTAAATGGATAATTTTCTTTTTTTAAGTGCTGGCTATCCAACCAGAGATTTATATATGCTAAGCATGTGTTCTGCCACTGAGCTGCACCCTGTAACCTCTTGCGTTCTCACTGATAACAATAATAGTTTAATCTTTTTCTTTTCAATATTTTTTTTTCCCTACTATTTTAATTTAAAAAAACTTTCCTGTAATAGTTGTTTTTTGAGTTAGGAGTCTCTTTTTTTGATGATAAATCCCTTAAATACTTAGTGTTTTGCATTTGTAAAAATACTTAGTGTCTGTGCTTGAGGGTATAGGTTGAGCGGTTTTCAAGATTTCTTCTGGAATATATTTTCTCAGTCTAGATGAGGATCCCTGTTTGTCTGCTAGTAGATGAAGAACTAATTCTTCCTGGTAAGTTCACAGCAGGTACAAGTGATGGTGGTTTGACTTCTACAAATAAGGCTTCTGATACCTCTGAGCTCACAGGGGTTTTCCTTTTTTTTTTTTGTTCAATAGTTATTGTGGTAGTTGCAAGTTTCCAAATTCTTAGAACACTTATAATACCAATCTGGGGAAAAATCCAAGATTTGGGCTTGCCATCTTCTGGGAGTCATTATTTAGTTAATTACCTAAAACACTGTTTCATTGTCCATCTTCCTACCTTTACTGACTTTCACAATGGATTTGTTCTGGAGTTTTGCTAGGAAAAAAGCCCACTACCTTGTGAATGAAATCTGGACTTTCACTCTGGTCTATAGATTTTATTTGTTGACACTATTTTGGTATGCTGTATTTATCTACTGAGAATTCCTTAAAAATTTTGGGATATATTGACAGTGTATCACTTGTCCTGGCCTGCTGGAAAACCTCACCTCCAATGCTATTATGCATTTGCTAATTTACTTCCTTTGTGTCTGATTTATTTATGTAATACTACCTGTTATAGTTTTAAAAATCAGTTGTTATTTTTGGTAAAGGATGATGTCATCCAGTTCTATTAATTGGCTCAAGAACTGAACAGAAATGGGCTAGACAGTAACCAAATGCACTGTCTTGTAATTATTTAAAACAAAGTTTTTTTTCTAACTATATAAGGCTTTATGTTGGTTTCTCATTGCTGAGATGCAGTACATAATGCACACAATTTAAAGGAGGGAAGGTTATTCTGGCTCACAGTTTGTAGAGGTTTCAGCACGTAGTCAGCTGGCTCTAAGACAGGGCAGCATGGCAGAGGGGGATGGCAGAGGAGAGCAGAAGCAGACAGAGACAACAAAGAGGAGAGGGGGAAATGTACCCTCCCAGGCCACGCCCCAGTGACCCACCTTCTCAGTCCAGGCCCCACCTCCCAACGTCACATCCAGCTATAAACTCATCAGTGAAATCCATACCCATGAGTATCACACCCCCATTATCCAATCGTCCCCCTAAAGCCCCACTTGTGAGCACATAAGGCATTGGGGGGACATCTAGCTATACACCACAACAGGCTCATTATATAATATATTCAAATTACAGAAAACTAGGAGAAAAAGCATTATTCTGAATGCAATTATGGCAGTTATTGTTAATATTTAAATATATTAACTTTTATGGTACTAATGAGTATTTTGATATTGTGATTATACTCTTTATAGCATTTTGCATTTCTTTTTTCAATTATCAACAGTTTTCTTTATCATTAGAATGGTTCATGATTAAATTGTTAAGAGTCAGCTATGGTGGGCACATGCCTGTGAGTCTCAGTTATTCCAGAGGCTGACACAGAAGGACTACTTGAGCCCAGAAGTCCAGGGCCAATTTAGGCAATACCATGAGATCACAATTCAATAAACAAACAAAACAGAACAACAACCAAAAACCCTACAAAAAAACATAAATATTACGATATTGGATTAATTTGATGTTTGGTTCTTTTTTTAAAAAGGAACTTTTATTTATATGCATTATTTGCAGTTTGGGATGATTAAATATAGAGTAAAATATA
The DNA here is from genome assembly GCF_000276665.1 of Chinchilla lanigera. NCBI lineage: Eukaryota > Metazoa > Chordata > Mammalia > Rodentia > Chinchillidae > Chinchilla > Chinchilla lanigera. Next base: position 26,065,613 of record NW_004955407.1, read on the forward strand.
CAGATCCTAAAAGACTCATGTTATGGTTTGGGGGATATTGCGCAAGGGAGAACAATATAACACAGGACACATACTTATAAGATTATTTATAGTAAACACCCAAAGAATGATATACAAGAGAGTACAGGACATCCGTCCACACAACATAGACCAAGAATCCAGCTGAGGGCCTGGATCCCACGATAACATCCTACATGAGTCCAGCTTAAGACCTAGAGCTCGTAAGAATGCTTCCCATGAATCCAGCTGGAAGCCCAGAGCCCATAACAATATCTCATGCAGGCCTGTTTGATGGATCTATGCTGCAATGCCCCAAAGGTCAGTGGTGGAATCTAGGAAGTCTGTGCCAGTGGGATGAAGGATCTGTGCTAGAAGGCTGAAGGATCTGCACTGGAGCCAGGAAATGACACTCAGAAGAACCAGAGCTCCCCTGAAATGTACCACAGCCATCCTCAGCAACAGTGAGGTCCTGAGATCCTCCAATGATCAAGATGGCCGAGTTCCCATCAGGGAAGCAAACACAGGAGGCTTCTTCAGGAAACTGGCAGTGCACCATCTTCCCCTCTGCAGCCAGGAAGCGATGCTCAAAGTGAGGACCAGAGCTCCCCCAAAGTGAATTCAAAGCCATTCTCAGTGCCAACGAAGTCCCGAGCTCCTCAGAAGATGAAAACAGTGAAGTTCATCAGGAAAGGCAGCATGAAGAGCTCCTCCAAAACAACCAACAATTTACAGCTTCTACCAGCTCCAACAGCCTTTCTTTGCTGCTCCCAACAGCCTTCTTCAGTTCCCAAAAGCCTTTCCCAGCTCCTTCTTGAGTTCTGCCTCTTATGCTGCCAGCAACAATCCCCAGGTGGGCCTCCCACACCCAGCACCACACTTACTCACTTCAGCCGGGGGTTATAAATTGACCACCAGTTATCAACCTAGTACAACTCACGTGGTGAGTTTTCATAAATGTTTGTATTCAAGCAGTAATGTACGTGAGACGTTAAGTGAAGCCAGTGGTTGTCACCTTATGGATTCATAGCAGGTAGGATCATGTCTCAGTCACACGCCTCTGTCTTTTTTTCCCAAAGAGATGGTGGTACTTCCAGTCCCATGAGCTCTGTCTCGTGAGCCTGGGTTCTCCTCTCTCTTGTTCTTGTTTACTGACAGGGTTCTTGCTCATTACGTATCTCTGGGTCTCACTTTCCTTCCTCTTTCTATGTTCATTCTCACTTGTTTATTTCAGCCTCTTAAACAATTTCAGTTGATTCATGTCTCCACATTCTCCCTGTCCAAATTACCTGACTCTTGGGTGCCAGCTCAATCACTCCATAACATCGGAGCTCAAATATCACTGCTGGAACTATTTAAAAGAATCTTTCCTGAAACTTTAGCCTGACATTTACAGCCTTCCAACTCTTTCGACCTTATTTTTCATTATCTCTTACGTCACATCAGCCAACTCCTTGTTATCTTTGTAGTTAACACGATTTTGTATTGCTCTGTGCTTTACTTAAAAATCTTGCCTTCTCTAAAATGCTTTCTGCTGCTCCATGGTTTAATATTCTAAATTTTACCTATCCTTCAAGATCCAGTTTAAATGTAATTTCTTGCACAAAATTTTCCTGCTAATTCTTGCAAAATAATCTTTCCTCTGAGTCATTACGGTACATTATTACATTTTTAATTTTAAATATTAGTTTCTACGTGGAGTTAGAATTCATCATCTGCCTCAGTTTCCTTTTTGAATGAGACTTTCCATGAGGGAAAATTCCCAGTTTTAAAATTTTCACTTTTCCTTGCATGTAGCAGAAGCTCAGTAAACAAGTGTTTGCTGGGGAACAGATTTGAGATCTGAAGCAAAAGATATAACTTATTTTAATTATTGGAAAAACATCAATCTAGCATTGTGTTCTTGCAAAAAAACCTTATCCACTGAGATAAACAGAACATTTGTTTAAGAAGTTTAAGGACTGATATACTTTTGTGGGTTATTCTGATATATCCTCCAAATCACCTCTGGGTTGAGATAGTGTAGATGTTTTAGAACTTAAAATAGGAACACTTAAGTCAGTAGGAAAATATATCGTGTTACTGCTGCAAATGTATAGAAAATGGAATGAGCACATACCTATGACATACAAATGTTTAGATAAAAATATATTGATGTAATTGCCATTAATTACCATTAATCCACTCAAAATTTTCCACTTCAAGCATAATTCCCATAATTCCTGCCACTTTGCACCAGCTCTGGATGTTCTCTTTTAAGAGTATCCTTATGAGGTATGATTAAAAAATACAGTGAATGAGTGCTGTCCAAAGGGTAGGCAGGCTTGGACAAACATTACAGCATGTCTTCATCTACCTTATTTGTCATGTTTGACACTGTGTGACTTCTGGATCTTCCCTAAAGTCAAAATGATCGTGGAGCATAAAGGTTTTAAATGAGGCCATCAAAGCTGTCACAATAATGCAAATAAGGACACTCAGGGAGGATTTCCAGAAATGGCAAGAATGATGGGATAAATGTGTTTGAAATAAGAGGGAGTATACTGAAGAGAAGGAATGGCAATATGTCCTTTACAATAGCAAAAACATTAAAATTTATAATTCACTGTATTTTAAATCATGTTTTGTGCAGTTCTTCAGCCATATTTAAGGCCAAATTTCTGTTGGATTGACCTCAGTTGACTATGAGTAGATTTATGAAGTACATATTGAAAATCACGGAGTTATATCTTTTCATGTGCTAAATGGTAGATTTTAAGGATTGGGTCCATTCTTTATGATCATTTTATATTGGCAAGTGTGTGTGCACAGACTACATAACTTACATAATCACATGGGAGACATTGTACTATAGTTTTTATTTTTAACCTTCCTCTGCCCTGCCTTCTTCTATCACCATGTCAGTAGATAAAATTCTCTGTGAAGAGACATGGTCATTGTATTGCTAGCCCTTCTCCACTGTTTATAAAACATATCATTCCCTAGAGTGAATTGGTGTTTTTTTTGCTATCCTACTTACTACCCAGGAAATAAAACAAATGTCTCCAAGCAAATAGTCTAACTCATTCCTCTTCAGCAGCATTTCAGAGATGGAAAATTGATCACTTGTAAGAGCTGAGCACAAGAGGAAGACATGGAGTTTTATCCCAAAGCTGGGGACCCATCCTGGGGTACCTGAACTCTGCAGCTCTCCACCTGCACCATTCATGTGAATAAATCAGCCTCATAGACAGGGACGCGACAGCAAAGAGCGCGCACCTGCAGTGTCACATGCCTGCTGCAGCTCAGTAAGGGGTTGCCAGGGAAGCAGTTTTAAAAAATTAAATGAGGAGAATTGTCAAGGTTTGGCTCCTTATGAAATCTGCCTGTCAGAACAGATGATGCATTTGGGCATAACGTGCTCCCGGCTTCTTCTTCTGGCAGTTCCCTCTCATTGTCAAGGATTTCACAGTTTGGCTGCGATTTATCCTTTAAAAGGGCTTTTCCTCTCACACGTTTCTCCCTTGACTGTTAGTCCAGAGAAGTGAGAGATGATGTTGAAAATGTGTCCTCTGGACTGGTTCACTCTAGAGTCAGGCCAGACAGGACAGCGAACCCCTCTAGCACCACCCTCAGTGCCCTTCCTAGTTTCAGGGTCGCCTCCCAGCTGCGCATCCTTCATTTTGGAACTGGAAGGAGCTTTGTCATTGTCCAGCAAGTCCTGGTCAGGTTAACTCCAAGGGCCCTGGTCTCTTACTGGAAATGGCCTGATGAAGGTTGTGAATTTTGGAGGTGCGGGACAGCAATCAAAGCTGACACAGAGGTGATGATAATGTACAGTATGCGGGAACTGCCTGATGTTCTAAAATCTTGGGAGATTTTTCTATTTTCTACAGTGAGTGAGCAGTTAAGGCTAGAATAAAATTTTCATCGAGAAATGTTCACTGCCAGATGTCACACTGACTTAAATTGAATGTTGTGTCTGCCCTTTGATCTTTACTAAAATCTTGAGAAAGTATTATTATTCCCACTTTATAGTTGAAGCACCTAAAATGCAGAGATGATTGTGGGTAGAAAAGCAGGGCATTATAAAAAAATCTGGATCTCTGGATAGATTTTTAGTATCTAATATTGCAAAAGGAAAAAAAAAACAATCCATCTCTTAAGTATCTGGCCTGGCTTTCTTTGAAAGAGTTGATAATAAGGAAGCAGAGGTTAAACGTCTGTGAAGGAAGAATTTATATGTACAGAAAGAAGGAATACCTCTCAAGATTTGGACTCTCAGATACAAGTAGAGCTGTTCATGTAGTTTTATTTTATAGCCAAATGATAGTAGAGAGTGGGATAAAGGCCTAATTTAAGATTTGTTCTCCAATTCCTCTCTGTAAGGTATGATGAAAGAAAGGGAATTTACGCTACGCCTTAATAGAGTGTGCTATGTAGGTATCCAGAGACAGAAAAATTCTAATTAAAAGAGTATTGATTGTTCATAAGTTAATGTCATGCATGCAAAAATCAATGGTCACTGAACTTCCTTCAATGATTTTTATTGTGAGACTTCTCGTCCCCTGTACTTTGCTTATAAAATGTACTACTGTAATTGTATGGGAGACTCTCTTGCTATTAACATGTAGCTTTCGATTTCAGTCTAGTTAGCATGATTAGTCAATGCAAATACAAGTCAGTGAAACCTAACAAACGCAAATGCTTTCCTTTAACTGCTCCCAGAGATAATTTAACTATCCTTCATTCTTCTAAGCCCAAAGCAGGTAAATATCATTAGGAAAGCTGAACAAGGAAAATAGAATTCTCTAGCATTGGAAAAACAAAACAAAAAACCACACTACCACCAAACAAATGAAAAATCAACCCAAATAGTCTCAGGATGAGTGAGAAGTATGCTTTTCTCATACAATGGGAAAGGAATTATTATGGGATGGGGCCCCATCTATTTTACTTCTAGGAATTCTTTATTTTTATTGGCGTATCCTCTGCACAGTTGGTGTAGGCATTTCTTCTTCACTTCCTGTGGACTATTGCTTTGTTTAAACCCAATTAGGCAGACAAATAAAGGAAAAGGGTTGGAGATATTGCTCAGTGTAGAGCACATATTTATCATCCAAGGCCCTGGGTTAATCCTCGGCATCAAATGACAAGAACAGCCAAAGAGCTTCAAACACCAAAACAAACTAAAACCTTAAGAAAATAATGCAAAAAAGTATCATAGGGAATTCATTCCTTGACCTAAAAGGGGATCTAATTTCATTGTCTATAGGCAAAATCATGATCTCATGTGCTCTGCTGGTGCTGTGGCAGGGGTCTGCAGAATCTTCCAGAGCGTCCTCTAATTAAGCGTGAGAGGTAGACATATCGGGGAAGCTACCAGGTGTCAGACCGAAGCCTGGCAGTAGAGTAAGAGGAGCTGGAAAAGCTCAAAGAACTCACATTTCAGGAGACAGATGTGATCACCGTATGAGGCTTGGGTGAAATTTATCTTCTAGGTCAATGGTTGGCCCGGGACTGTGAAGTATATCTTGTGACAAATGTTAATCCTTCAGACTCCTGAGATTTTATCCTACTTCTTTCAGTTGGTGTCACAGCTAGAGTTCATTAAGAATAAGCAATCGAGCAGATTCTGCCTACTTTGGCACTTCTGTTCTGAAGAGAGTTGTTCATTCATTTAACCAGTGTCTGCTTTCTGCATTCAGGGCTCCTTGATAGCCATGCTGGGTGTGAGAGGGCAGCATAAGCAGTGTATCAGATGAAAACACGCCTGAGGGATCAGGGTACTCAGATTCTAATCCGGACTCTGTCACAAACTGATTGAGGGTCATTTAATGTCTCTTTGTTTGCCAGATTCTCTGTAAAGCAAATTCTACCAAATCATCACCCCATACCTTCCAGGTCTAAAATTTGTTCTATTATAGACTCTAGAATAGTGTCTTCCAGCTATTTTTCTCATTCACTCAAATGTACTAAGAGAAATTTAAAGTGAACTGACACATTTTAAAGTAGATATATCATAAATTAATTAGTTACAAAGGATATAAGTTCAAAGGATGCATATTACATAAGGGTTTAGGAGCTATATATATATATAAAGTTTGTATTTAGCTTATTCAGCCACAGCACAGGAAATTAGCTCACTTCATTAATGGTATACATTGCCATATCACATGATTAACAAAGGCAGATGTCAAATCATTCAGCCAAATCAGAATCCTTCCTTTGTCAGGAAAATCTGACTTTATTTTGTTAATTTAGATACATATGTTAACATACACCCTGCTGAAAATCATTTAATTCTGGTTTAGGTACACAGAAGACTAGATAGCTAGACAAATAAAACAGGGAGCCTTGCCATAAATATTTTTTCAATATTGCTTAATTTGTGCTTAAAGGACTTGTTCCCAAGAGGGACATGTTTTCCAATTGTTCCTTTGTTTAGTGGCTCTACGGTTTTTCACCTATGGGGACAAGACATGGAAAGTCTCAGGATGAGTGAGAAGTATGCTTTTCTCATACAATGGGAAAGGAGTTGTTATGGGATGGGACCCCATCTATTTTACTTCTAGGAATTCTTTATTTTTATTGGCATATCCTCTGTGCAGTTGGTGTGGGCATTTCTTCTTCACTTCCTGTGGGCTATTGCTTTGTTTAAACTCCAAAGAGGCCTCCAAGAAGTAGATAAACATTATTTCCCAGGGTCTTTGCAGTAGCGCTAAGTCTTCCTTAGCATTAGTGCTGAAAGACTGCTCCCATTTTAAAAAGTTCTCTTCAGTCTAGATGAACATTTCCCTCTTTCCTTTCCTTTTCTCCTTCCTCTTGTGCTCCTGCAGGATCTATATTTGTGGCTATACTCTCCAAGTTCCAATTATAAATCAGCTAAAGATGGTAACATTGTAGGTGTGTTCACTTTTCATTTCAATTGGTCCTTCATCAGCCTTAGTCAGTCATTGTGTCTTCATAAGTCAGTGGCATTCAGTCACCTAATTCTGTCTTTATGCTTTTCTCTTCAGGTCTCACAGCAGCCAGACACATTGTAGTATCTAGTGCTTTGTCTTCCACTAACATGCTATCCCATTGTACCACACTTCCAGTGAAAGTTTGAAGAACTGTACCACTGGAGCAGGCTAGGTTTTCCTGGCACCAATTTAATTAGATTTAGTTTCTTCAGAAGAGATTCTGAGACAAGAAGCTGCAGATAGAAGGTGTATTGGAGAGTGTGGAAGATAATCTGGTAAGAAAGTTCAGGTGTAGCAAGATTGGGAATACAAAGAAGCTGACCTTCAATTTGGTTGTAACTGAAGCTTCAGTTGATCCTCAAACAAGTCTAATCTAAGATGAAATGGCCCTCAGGTTCCCCAAATAAATGCAAGGTGAATAAGCCATTGTAAGCCTAGAATAGCTAGTGATTAGCTATGGTACTATCCTCCCTCGGAGGTGTTACCTTGAACGAGGCTGTTCTTTGTCACAGAACCTATTCCCAGTGCGGGATGCAGCTGTGATGTGAGCCTTCAGCACCTGGAAGTTGGATGCATATGCTTTCAAAAGCAGATCTAGACAAATAAAAGAACACCATGGTCATATTGTAGCCTAACCCTCAGTCTTCTGAAAGTTAGGTATAGTGGCACATTTCTGTAGTCTAAGCATTCTGGGAGGTTAAGGTATGAGGATTGCAAGCTCAAGCCCAGTGTAGACAACTTAGTTATTTAGTGAGACACTGTCTCAAAATTTAAAAAAAGAAGTAGGGGTATACCCAATGTGAAGACCTTGGATTCAGCCCCCAGCACAAGGGTGGGGGAATGCATAAGTTAAGCTAGAATTGTCTTTGAACATTATTTTCTTTTCTTGTATGTCAGTTTTCAGTACACTGACCAAATAGTTCTAAGGTAGTGAAAAGACATTCCAACAATGGCCACACAAACTGGAGATTTAAATAAATATTGAAGGATTCAACAGTTTCAGTTGCATTGAGCTTAATGTTTTGTCTGTGTTCATTATTTGGCATAGCTATTGTTGTCCCTGAGTGTATTTCAGAATAAGCATATTTAATTTCCCTTGTCCGCCATGTTTGTTCATTTCTTCCACCACATTTACTTTTCTGCAGCCAGCTGACACTATAAATAGAAGCAGAACTCAGAAATGTACCCCAAGCCTACCCTAAGTGCTACCCTAAGCATGGGTTAGTGATCTCAAATACCGTAACTTTCACATTATATTTCTTTTGTTTTGTTTTGTTTTTTTTCACTTTTTTTGGTTTTTTTCCGGGACTGGGAATCGAACTCATGACCTTGCGCTTGCCAGGCAAGCACTGTGCCACTGAGCTAAATCCCCAGCCCCTCACATTATATTTCTTTTCCTTTATATTCTAAATAAGAGTTATCTGCTTTAGTTCTTAGGGAAGAGTCTTGGTAGAAAATTCCAGCTATTCTTGCCCTAAAGAGTCTTGAAGCAAAGGTTAATATCCACTGCCAAGCAAGTAAAAAGCCTAAATGATAGAAGAGAAGCTTTGCTCAAAATTAGACTTTAGTTGAACTACCTTGCAGTTGTTTTGCTCATTGGTTCTGCAATTCAGTTGATTATCTTAGTTTTTCTTCCCTTCAAAATTATGTAAAGATTATAGCCTGTTATAAAATTTTGTTTATTTTATTGTATTTATGTATGTATGTATGTATGTATGTATGTCTTTTTTTGAGACAAGGTCTTGCTATGCAGTTGAGGCTGGACTTGATCTCACTTTGTAGCCCAGGCTGACATCGAACTCCCAGCTATCCTCCTACCTCAGCCTCCCGAGTGCTGGGATTACAGGCATGTGCCACCACACCCTGCTGAAATTTTATTTTTAATATTTATTTTCAGTGGATCAAAGAACACTGTTACTGGACATAGATTTTTTCCCATTAGACTGGGATTTTAATTGACTGACAGAAGCAGTTGTTTAAAATGAAATAATATTATTTTCCCACCCAGAGTGATAAGTCTAATATTGTTTATGATGAAACAGTTGGTAGGCAGTACTGGATTGTATGTCACTCAGTTTTTTATTACTGTAACAAAATGTCAGAGGAAAGCTAGCATTGTAAAGAAAGGAGGTTTATGTAGTTCACAGAGTTTCAAGGACATCGTGCTGACTTCATGGTAGGCGGTAAGATCGCATTTGCGAAGGAGATCACGAGGCCAAAGAGGAAGACAGAGAAGCTGGGATCCCACAGTCCCTTCCAAGGCCATACCTCCAGTGACCTAAGGAGCTTCCGCTCGGTCCCATCTCTTAAAGGTCTCATTCCCTCTCCATACCTGCCCAGTCGAGATTGAGCCCCCAGCACACCAACCTATGGGGACACATTTAAACCATAGCCAAAGCACAGCAGCCTGCGAACCACAACTCCTCATTCTCTTGGTCCTTGTAGGAAAGAAGAGGTGCTTTTCTTCCCTGGGGCTTTGCTCTGCTCAGTCCCATCACTCTCTGAAACATAGGCTCTGCATCCTAAATGCATCTCTGACAGGTTCCCTATTATACAGGGCAGGTAGGCCAGAGTCATTGGCATCTACGTGAGTGATGAGTTCTGCTTCATCATAAGTAAGCTGAATATTCATTTCCTAGACTATCTGGAATCCTGTCACCCTCTTGTTCATGGATATCGTAAGAATATAATATAAGCTTATTTTGCTACAGTGGAAAATGTACCCTCCAGTCACACACAAACATATACACAAGACTTGATGTTGGCTTACCCTATGTAGGTAAGGATTTCTGAGAACTGCTAAACAACATAAAATAATTTTCAAATGCTCCACATAGATATTGAAGCATAAGGAGTGAGTCATAAAAAGATATCCTTAAATTGATTCCACTCATGTCTGATGGCACACATCTGTGATCCCAGCACTTGGGAGGCTGGGACAGGAGGATCGCTGAGAGTTTGAGGCCAGCCTGGGCTACATGGTGAGTTCAAGGCAGCCTGACCTACATACAGAGACCCTTTCTCAAAGAAAAATCCCCCAAAATTCATCTCCAGAACATTGGACAAGATCTGAAAGGGAAACATATTCTTTTCATTCTAACTTTTCAGGTCCTATATGAGAATATCTGTAAACACAAGCTTTAAAAAATCACTGATGATGGCTACCATTTGCTTCCCAGAAATGTTCATATATTTTTTTCCTGCCCAGCAATGCTTACTTTTTAAAGAAAGCTGTGTGGGAGCTGGACCACAGCTGCATTAAGCCAGGCCTGGCACAGCCAGTAAGATAGACAACCTTGACATACAAGAGGAATTGAACATCACATTTTGGAGGCTGTTCTCCAAATTCATGATTATCTCGGTTTCTATTTTGATAATTTGTAAATAGCCTGCTTCCTCTGTAAGCAGTCCAGCAGGAAAGCAGAAAGCCACGTGAGTTACAGCATCTCAGGCTGGGGAGACAACATAAATTTCAATGTATTGAAGCACGAAAGTGAGGGGAGACCATCTGGAGTAAGACCACTGGCGAAGGCTGGGCTACTTTAAGGAATACGGAGAGATACTCGTTTCATGGCACTTGTCTGGAACGCCACGAGTAAACATTACGGTAACAAAATAAACATTACCTAGTGGTTCTTAGCTAATGTTTTCCAGCAAATTTTGGGAAGAAAAATGTGAATACAAGCTCAATGTAGTTGGTGATTTCACACATGGTTATGGTGAGGCTCTAGCTGAGCGTAAGTAAGCTGTGCTTATCTTTGGGTTCCTGTGTGTTTGAGTATGTCTTGAGTCCTAATGAAGCACGTGAAAGAGTGGTGGGACTCTAAGGATAGCATCTGTCACTTGTTCTGTGGACAGACCATTTGGCCTCATCCTGGTCCCTATCAAAAACTACCATTAAAATTTAGGTATAAAGCATTTGCTTTTATAAACCTTTGTAAGGCATTTACTGGATCGACAACACTGCTTTGAAGCTTTTTTTCTGCAGAGTACAGCCAGAACCTCTTGGACCAAGCTATGAGAAAGATCTGCCAAGGTCTCTAGCTGATGCCACAGGCACTGACACCCTGGAGGGCAGCATGAAAGACACCGTGCCCTGGGGCAAAGGCTTGATGGCTGCCTGGCAGCTTTCTGTGTTTCCCTATGACCAGTGATCTTCCAGCTCATGGCAGTTTTGTCCACAAGGAGATATCTGCCAATGTCCTCAGTCATTTTTATGTATCATGACTGGAAGTGGATGGGTTTTGTCTGCTGAAAGAATGCATTTACTTGGTTTGTTTGGGATTCCTTGCTTTGATGTCACCTTTTATTAGCATGGAGACTTCAGCATGTGAATCTTGAGCAAACAAAATGGAAAACTCCAAAAAGACCCATGTACACTCTTGAAAAATTACAGGGAGTGAGAAAGCAAAATGTACCAGAAGAATGAGTAGTTTATGACATTTTATGATCACTGAAGCCATCACTTTTAATAGAACTGTGGGCTGTTACTAAGAGATTTAAATTTCACTGGTTGAGTCAATAGTAAATTTGTTAGTGCTTATTTTGCAGACTGTACTATTTGTCCTAACACTGAAACCATAGAGATTTTTAAATGGTATATGGGATTATCTTATGTGATGATATTACAGTAAAATCATTCAAGGGAGACCTTGATCAAGTAATTTTTAGAATTATGTTGACCCAAGAAAATGTTTTTGCCAGAGACACTGTCTGTATAACACAGAAATAAAATTTTTGTTAGAGATGGGAAGGTAGAGAACTAGCTCATATGATCTGCAGAATTCAGGAAGAGATCTTCTTTGTTAAAGTCTTGTAGGCCAGGTTTCCCAGGAAACCGACTTTGAATAGGGGTTTCTATGCAGGTTTATTGAAGGGAGCATCCTTGGGGTTAACACCCTGGAAGAATGAAGTAGGTCTGGAGAGGGGGAGAAGTTGAACTTTGATGCAGTTGCAACAGAAGCCTCAGCAGATCATGTGGGGTGCAGTGGAGCAGGATGGTCCTCAGTGAATCAAAAAGAGGCAGATAGATAGGGCTTGTACCCTGAGACTGACTGTAACTTCTTGTGAGCTAACTGAGAGGAAGGGTTAGAACTGTAGGTCAGGGGATTGTCTTTAAGTTTAGGCAATTCCTGGACAAAGGCTCTGCTCAGAATTCTCAGCAATCAATGCTTGCAGCACCTGGGAGAACACATCTGTCAACTGTGGGAGACTTCACTGTAGCATCCTTCTTCATAAAATTTGATTTGAGCTACTGAGAGACATAATATGATCACCAGAGAATGTAAGTTTACACATGTAGATGATGACATTTCATTTTGAGAGAATAAATTACCATTCAAAACCTGTAAGAGTGAAGCCCAAGATCCATCATACTAATTAACATCTCCAGGTGACCTTGATTAATCTCATGGCAGCAAAATATCTGGGCCATTTCCAGGAGAGTCTATGTAAGATGCTTCAAACTGCTGCAGAACTATAACAGTTCTCGCATGTTATAGGTGAAAGATGGAAATGAATGCATTCTAGGTGATTTCTGTTAACAATCATAAAGAGAGTTTAAATCATCAAAGATGATTTTAAGGTTCTTTGTTCTGCTACTCAAGGCCAGGGACCGGAACAAAAAGGCTGTGTTGTAAATGTAGCACTTTACCTCTGCAAGGAAAATTTGAACTTAAAGTATTGTCTCTGAAACTTCACAGGTGTCTCTTAGGAAGGAGAAATCAAACGCTAGGTACTCATACCATGAAAGTGGCACAGTTATAGACTCTTCTCCATGAGGAGGCTGTGTGTAGCCTCCAGGCATACCTGATGGCACACATCTGTGATCCCAGCACTTGGGAGGCTGAGACAGGCTCACACGCTGGCCTCAAACTCCCAGCAACTGGATAAAAGCACTGAGGGCTTGGGTTCAATGAACAGTTATTATGTTCTTTCACATAGTGCCCTTGGGAAAATTAAACTCTCAGTTTCATCCCCAAAGTGAACACTATAATAAAACAACAACATTCCCCTCATCGAGTTTTAACTGACTAATATAAGAGCCTGACAAGGAGTAAGTGCTTCATAGATGTATGCTGTTATAATATTCAGAAATGCAAAGAAAAATGTAAAAAGGAACTGGCTTTCCTTGTATTAAATTATTGTACCATTTTCTGATGTTGAATGTATAACTTCTGTCATGAATAAAACAAAACAAATAATGTCAGTGCAAGAACCAGTATCCTGGGAGCTGACATTTGAAAATTTTCCTCAAGCCTCTGCATATGACTCAAGAAAAGACTTAAAAGAAAGAAAATCCTACTGCAGCTCTTTACTGAAAGAAGGTGAGATTGGTAATGTCCTTCTCAGAAAAATCTGTGCCTCTCACATCTCTGACATATTATCTCATGTAAGTTTTAGAACACTCCTGGGCAGCTGGCACTGTAATTTTCTCTTTTCCACAAATGGAGGAAAAGAAGAGGACAGTAGGCTATGAATAGAAGCAGGAAGGTTTTGGATTTGAAAGCCAAGAAAAATGCTGCATCATCTCAGTGCAGTCGAGATAGCCCCCTGCCATGTAATTGCAGTGTGACAATGTGTTCCCTGTTCCCCAAGACATGGGCCAGAGCCCCTTCCTCATGAGCACGAACTATAAAGGTGCTTCGCCTGGGGTGGCCTCAGGCAGCACAGTCATTAGCTTTGCTTTTTCTGGGAACATCTGTTTCGAGGTTAGTTGTTTATTTCTGAAGAATAAAAAGCATGAAAACTCCTCTGGCCATGCTATTATTAAATTACTTGGCATTTACCTCCTCAAGTTTCTAAGATAAAGCCATCCTGCAAATTAACATTGCGTTTTGCGGCTGGTTAAGGAACAAATGATCTAAGCAAGAAAAAGTGTTAACATTTGGCAGACCCCTGGTAATCTATATATTTTCTTTGAAGGCACCTTTTTTATGGTTTTCTCTGGATATTTGCAGAATGAGGAATTAGCTGGAGGACATAGCTTTGGTGGTGAAAGGTGTTCTCTTGAAATCTGTTTCTAATATTTTCTGTCATAGAATTAATGTTAAGCACATTAGTTTTATGTTTTAAATACTATCTTTTGAAATAAGCCTTCCCTGAAATCAAAGAGAAAAGGACATATTGTGATTTTGAAATTTGTAAATTCTTATATTTGGACAGTTCTGCAGTTGCTCAGTTAATACATTTTCTTTTCCTAGAAATAAAATGACTTGTGAAATTTTTTTTTTTTTTTCTGTTCCAGGACGTTTCAGTGCTACCCTTGAGAAGTAAATTTGAAGATATTGAGAAGAGCAAAAATTTCTTTTTTGGAAATTTGTGAAGAGAAGTACCCAATTACGTAAAAATAGACTGATCTTGTAATTATGGAGAAAATGATGTTTAGATTGTTGTTTAAAAAATAAAAGAGATCCAGTGGATAGCTATGGTCCTTTGTACTAATTGGCTAAGAGATTCAGGCAGAAGATGATAATATAATTAAAACAAGAGGATGACCATGAACTAGTCAGAGTAAAAACATAAAGCAAAAAGATACAGAAACAAGAAATATTTCTGTTTATTATGAAACATTTTTCAAAAAGAATTATGTGGCTAGATGAGAGAAACAGTGAAATTGATGGAGTGGGAGATTGAAAGTATACATAGGCTATCACATTTCCAGTGCTCCTCTGCTGGTTGCTTTGAAAACAAGATTAATGTAAGATATGAAAAATAAACATTTACCTTCTCTCAAGTCAGTGAAATGCGAGAAAATTTTTCTGCGATGTCATCTAGCACTGTGACCAGATGGTTAAAGAAGATAAATTTGAAGAGTTGATTTTCAAATTTTAGAGGAAATTGCGATTAGTTTTTAGTTTGGTTTGATGAGCTTCATAATGCACATTTGCATACAAAAATGTTTCCATAATATTAAAGTTAATTTACTGGCAAACAAATGAAATATATATCATTGGTTTGTGGTGTCAAAACAACTAGTTGATCTGAGCATATCGGGAATGGAAGAGGTTGGAGTATTAAATCAGTTTTCTGTCAAGAAAAGAAAATGGTTACTTATTTTTCCTCAACTTCAAATCCACCAACTTTTTTCATATAGCTGAAACTGCTTACATAGACAATGTATGATTACATCAATAATTGGTTATTGATTAATCTTGGAAAGCTTAAAATAGATGCTTGGCTCCTTCAAAATGATGGATTTTTTTAGAAAAAACTAACAATAAAATGCTTGAAAAACACTAGATCTATTTAAATGCAGTCTGAACACATACTTATTAAAAGTTAACTAATAGACACAAATTTAAAACAATCTTATTAAAGTAGTGAAGCAATGATTTGATTTTCTAAGCATTTAGAAATGATTGAAGGGTCAATTAAAGAAAATGTATCTTTCATCCTGTGCATTTGATTAATTGGATATGATGTTTGAATGAAGGAATAAGCCTTTCTGGTGAATACTACCAAGGGGTTGTCAGTCAGACACACCTTTGTTATTTAAATGTGAGTTTGTATGTCATAGGTATTAGTGCTGCTTTTCCAGTATTAATTCCACCAGTTCTCTATGATAGAGCAGTCTCCAATCTAGTAAATGATGTCACCTCTAGCTTTAGGAGTAGACTCTAATTGGCTTAGCCCACAATCCATCTCTTTTGTCAGAGTAATTGGATCAAGAGTATCACATGATATGAGTTGTTTGAAATAGATGCCCATTACATTTATTCAGACTTGGAGAAAGGGAAGTTATTTCTCCTTCCAGGTGTTGTGGTGTGTTAACATGAGTCTCTGAACTGCTATAGATACTTTGCTACCATGAGGAAAATCAGTCTCAGGATAAACTTGACATACCAGGTTAAGAAGCAACCTTTGAATCACAGAGAAATGGACGGGAGTCCTGGGCAAATCACTCCAGGAGTTTAAACATCTTCTGGGCTTTATGAACCAAAGTATTCCATTCACTATTTTAGCCAATCTGTGCTGAGTCCTTTATTACTTGCAAGTTGAATTATCCTAAGAGTTTCAATAATTTAACAGCACCAAGGACGGGAGCTATTACTGGTCTTTCACCTGTGTTTGCCACACACAAACACGAATATGAGATTTCTTTTCTTTTCAAAGCTGTTTGCCGGCTGTGCTTTTGGACAGAGGGAAGATTAAATGTGGAAATGATTGTCTATTCCTACTTATCTTAGCTTTGAAATACCTTTGAAAATCTGGATGAGACCAGGTTTATTTACTTAAACTGTTTATTCTGAAATGATTAGAGATTTACATTTACACATATGGTGACATATAACTATAGCTCAAAATATAAAAGAGATGTGGTATTTTTATACAATAGATTATAACTCAGGTGTAAAAAAGATAAACTTTGAGACTTTTGTAGGTAAATGTATGCAACAAGAAACCATACTCGTAAGTAAAATAAATCAGACTCACATGCGTAAACATCATATTGTCTCCCTAGCATAAGAGCCTCAAAAAGTAAATAAAACGCAAAAGGTACAATAGATATGGTGAAAAGGAAAGAAGTTACTCAAAGGGAAGGAACTGCTTGGATGAGGGAAAAGAGAAAAGAAAGAAATGAGGAAGGGAAAAATATATATGGATATACTAGGATAGCTGGGATAATTGTACTGCTAATATCTATCAGTTTATTGAAAGGGACAGTTAATGCTTAAATTTTCTTTTTCTGACCAGTTTTGTATGATTATATCTTGTAATGTGAACAACTACTTTGAAGACAACAACATGCAATATAACAACCATTGTTGAATCCTTACTACTTTGATTAGTGAAACTCTGTAACATTTCTAATTTTTAAATTATTTTTATTCTCTTTAATTATTTGACCAACCTTGCATTCTTATATCTAGTAATCTGAGCAACTTAATTGAACATAACAATATGTAATATAGCAACCATTGTTAACTTCATATCACCTTGCTTTGAAATTCTGTATCGTTTCTGTTTTTGTGTTGCTTTGTTTTTGTCTTGGTTGTTGCTATTTTGTTTTCTTTTCTCTTTAACATAAAAAAAATTTAAAAAAAGAAAATTAGCATTGCCATACAGTGAACATTTATTTTTGAGAAGGATATTTATCTTGAGAGAAGAGTTGATGTAACCACTAATGGTTCATTAATCACTATTACACCTGGCATAGTCATTTAAGTAGGTTACATGTGTGATGTAACATGGTGGTGTTTTACTTGTTTTACATGCTCATCACAGAACTTCCTAGCTGTGTGACCTTGAGCAAGATAACTAGCTTCATTAGATCACTGGATTTTATAATAAATTGATATGTTTCTATTTTATTTTTGGTATTGGGGATCAAACTTAGGACGTTGCACTTGCCAGGCAGGCACTGTGCAGCTGAGCTATATCCCCAGTCCTATATGTTCCTTTCAAAATGAAACAAGAAATATGTTTAGCACAATGCCTAGTGCATATCATGTGTCTCATAAATATATGTCATATAAGTATATATTATAGATGTATATATGGCAGGTATATGTCCATACATATGTACTGGCATGTACAGGTTGACTTTGGGAACTATGATATCTGAAATATTCCATAGTCTGAAACTTCTTAGTGTTGACGTGATGTCACAAGTGAAAAATTCTGCATCACAAAACTTTTTTCTTCATGCACAAAATTGTTAAAAATATTGTATAAAATCAACTTCAAGCTATGACTATGAAACCCAAATGAATTTTGTGTTTAGTCTGAGGTCTCATTTCTAAGATTTTATTATTTAATCCCAACATTCCCCAACATAGAAATTCCAAGTCAGAAAAATTTCTGGTCCCAAGTATTTCAGACAGGGTATACTCAACCTTTGTACAAATACACTTATACGTGTGCATGTGCATGTGCCATGTATATTTGCATACTAGTGTACATATGTCATATGTGTATATATGTGCCATATATGTTTGTATAGATACACACATGTCCATTTTGTAGTGCTTGGAAAATAGTCAGCATTGCCTGTAAAATTCAGAATTCTAGAAACTAACTAGCTGAATGCATTAGGTGAATTCTAGTCATGTATTTAAACCCCATAGACAAATCTAAAAGAAGGTTGTAAATTTTAATAATTTAAATTCCAATTGATTTTGCATTTCTATGAATTTCCAGGCTGATGGAGATAGCTCATGGATCGATCCTCAACAACTAAAAGAGTTCTCACTTTACACTGCACTTTCCTCTGATGCAGTGAGTGAGCAGGGGAACCCCTGTATGACATCACAGTGTCAATTCCCAAGGACCAAGCCTAGACCACCTGTGTGAGGCTCTCTGGGATAGGAGGAAGAACTCTGCATTGTATGCCCATCTTGTCAGATTCCCGCATGCATAACAAACATTGAAGAATGCTTTTTTAGTGCCATATACCTGCTTCCTTTAAAACAAGGGAATAAAGAATTCTAAAAAGAAAAGCACAACAATAAAGGCCACCACAAGCACTAATAAACAATGGGGCCAAAAAGTTTATGTCAAAATTGGGAAAGAAACATATAGGAATAAAACTGCTTATTTAAAGAAGCATCTCAGACTGAAACTATCTTAGAGTGAATTCATCTAGCTAGATTGCTATTTCTAAGATAATTGATAGGTACAAATTTTAACTTTTAAAGTAACATATAGGAATATTTGGAGTGTATAGTTTTATGAACTTTAACAGATGAACTGATTTGTATTGCCACATCATAAGCTGGATAAGAGCAGTTCTACTACCCTAGAAAAATACCATTGTATTCTTTCATAGTTAGAATCGTACTTCCTCCCTTCCCTCCTAAACTGTGGCAAATATTTATTCTCTGTTACTACTGTTTGGTCCTTTAAAGAAAGTCATATAAGGAAAACCAAACACTCTGTATGCTTTTGATATTCAAATCTTTCACTCTACATGTCTTTGAAATTCATTCAAATTGTTGAATGTATGAAAGGTTCATTCCTTTTAATGTTTTATAATATTCCATTCTTTGGATGTATTATAGTTTGTGTATTCATTTACTTGTTGGGGGACATTTGGGTTGCTTTTACATTTTTAATGATCACCTATAAAACAATATAAATTTCAAGTGTAGATTTTATATGAACTTAAGTTTTTATTTCTTTGGGGCAAATTCTTGGCAATGGGACTTCTCTGTCATAGAGTGTGACTTTTAAAGAATCTGCCAAGCTATTTTCCTGAATAGCCTTTCAATTTTGCATTCCTGCCAGCAATATGCAAGAGTTACAGCTGCTCTATATCCTAGTCAACACTTAGTATTGTCAATATTAGTTGGCTTTTTTCTTAGCTATTCAATAGATGTAAGGTGCTCTTTGCTAATCCAATTAGTAGGGTAGGGTGACCTCAGAAACCATCATGTGTTGTTGTTCTGTGACTTCTGATTTTCAGAGTAGCTCAGGCTTAAACAATTAACTTCTTCCCAAAATGGTTCTCAATGATATCACTCTCAAATATGGCATGTGCTGCCTTAAATGTCTTCTCCAACTCTAACCTGCCATGTAGGAGGGGTCATCTTCAAAGTAAAACCCCACACTTCATTTGCAGTTTACAGCATCTGCTTGACTTTTGGGGTGCCAGCACCGCAGGTCCTTTCCTTCTCCCTGGAGCTGTGACCCCCTCTGGGTTTACCTTTTATTTGTGGAAACACTTTCCCCTCCCTGGGTGCAGGGGGTTAGCATTTCAGACTGCTTCATTTTTTCCTCTGCATTGTCTCCAGCTTCTCTGTGATTCTAGTGTTCCTGTTGGATTTTTCTTGATTTCCCAGAGCTGTTCTTTTTCTTTTTGCTAAGTTGTTTCCATGTGTCTCGATTCCAGGTTCCAGAGAGGATATGATATACTTCTAGCTTTTACTTCATTATCCTTGGCTTCCAATTTCAATTTTCTTCATGGCTGACTAACTATGCATTGAGAATACACACTATATGTTCTGTATTCACTCACCTGTTTATGGGGGTCTCGGCTGATTCCTTATCTTAGAGGTTGTGAGTATAACAATAAACATGGACATGCAGGGTGTCTGCTGCTTTTGTTTCCTTCCTGGTATCTGGGATCGAACACAGGGACTTTGTTACATTCCCAACCCTTTAAAATTTTTTTACAGGAGAATGATAAGGTCTCGCTAAGTTTCTCAGGCTGGTCTCAAACTTGTGAACCTCCAGCTTCAGGCACCTTTCAGAGTGCAGAGATTGCAAGGGTGCACAACTCTCCCTGCACTGGCTTTTGATGAACATGCAGGAGTTGGGTAGTGAGAGCGTGTGACAGTAGCAGCTTTCCTTCACCACAACCTTCCACTAGGATATTTCTGCCTTGGAAACAGCTGACCATGGACTGGAACATCTGCAACTCTAAGCCAAAAAAATCCTTCTTCTTTTAAATGGTGCATTGCAGATATTTTGTCCCAGAAACACAAAGCTGACCAATCAAAGACCCATCTTTATTAATCCACATAACTTCTTATGTCTTAGGAAGGTATCATCCAACTACACACAGATATCTATTCTTAGGAAAGAAAAATAGTATTTTATTCTAAAGTTTAATCAATCATAATGTCACCTTTTTAGAACTAAGCTATGAACTTGAAAAATTTAATGTGCAAAAGATTTACTAATATTTAACATGTTTATGAAGGTAAAATTAAAGTAAAATTTTATTTTCAATGATTTACCCCAAATAACTAAATAATGATTAAATTAGCAAACATTAAAAATAATGGACACATTAACTGTTGTTTATAGAAAACCTATTACTTATGATATTACTTGTAATTACTTTCTGGTAAAAGAAAATGACTCAATTCTGAGTTTTTGACATAATTTATAAAAAATTTGTCTACCTTTTGGTTTCTAATAATATTTTAGAGCAAGAACTAAGGAGGTTGGTTTCGTTAGAACAATGCTGATTAACATTTATATGCTGGCTAATTTCATAGTCTAAATGCTACTTCTCAAGAACCATCAGAAGTCTCATTTTTCACGTAAGGAAACAATGAAGAAATTTAGTAAATTTCTCCTGTTTACAAAACTTGAACAAAAGGGGCAGAATTAAACCTGAGTAGTCTGGCTTTGTTACTACCCTCTGAACTGCTATAGTATCTTGTCTTTAGAGGAGATGGCAGTCATATTTTAGTATTCTCATCTTAAGAACCTTTACAGTATAAAGTTGTCCTGAAAACAAAGAGCAATATGTTCCCTGTGTGTATGTGTATGTGTGTGTAGCTGTATGATTTTTGCTTGGCATGCCTCCCTAATTTGGTTAAGGATTTTGTATTGGTTTCATATGGGAAAAAATCTTGTCAGGCATTACTGCATTCCAATGCTTTGCTGTTTACTTCCAGCTTTGCTTTGATCTCTTATATGTTGATATGTATACAAATAACATGAGACAACCATCCAGTCTTGAATGCCACATCTGAGAAGGGTCATAGTGTTATAGTCTTAAAACTTTAATTAGCAGAAGCTTTAGTGAGCATAGTTGATACTGTTTTGCATATGATGATCATAATCTCTCTCTTTCTCTAAAATAGATCTTTTCTTGTGTTATTTTGCAGTTTTTTGAGAGCTTTATTTAAAAATATTGTATATTAGTAACAAGTAAAATTGTTACTTTATTCCCTTTTGCCTTATTTCTTCCCAAATCTCTTCTTCAAATGTTTTCTGTTAAAAAACAACAACAAAGATTCATCTGAAAGGGATAATTAGGCAACTGAAATTATTGAATGTTGCTGTATTCGGAGCTTTAATCAGATTTGCTTGCACAGAACATGAAAAATGTGTTTTCTGTTACAGAAATATGTTTTTCTTAACTTGCAGTAGAAAAATCGAGATATATGAGAAGTTATATTCTTCAAATAATCTGAAAACTGTACTGTTTTAGTACATGTCATGGAATCTCTTACTGAGGAATTAAAATTTTGGATAGGTAAAGATTTTGGGAGAAAATATGCCCATAGATGTAAGATTTTCTTCGTTTATCCCTTATGGAATCTCTGTTCTCTTCTAGATATTGACAAAAGAAAACAAAAACATAGTTAATCCCTTGGCAGTATTTAAAACACTCTGAAGTTTTATTTTTTTCTCAAGTAATGATTTATTTATTACTGAAGCAAAAGTTTTTTTATCATCCAAACTTTAGTTTTTATTTTCTGTCTATTTTTGAGCTAATCCTCACTCCAAATTCATCATTCTAATATGTGGTGGAAATTTTAAAGATTGGCTTTCATTTAATGATGCACATATTTCATGATAGAGATTTTAGAGCCTGGTAGAATCTTGCAACTTGTTCTTTTAATAGGCATTTAGAAAAAGAAATCTTTGTTCACATTCATACATAGACAATATAAGACTTTAATATTTTATGTTTGGCTGTGATGTTGTATAGCACATGGCATTAACAGTCACAGCTAGCATGGCTACCAAGGCAATCTGTTTGCCTGGGCACAAAGAACCTGACCTATCACATCATTGCTAACCTTTGGCCCTAGTGCTTTTGTTGGTGTTATTTGTAATCCAGTGAAATCAAAGAGAAAGATATACCCATTAAAATCACACACATGCTAACAATCTGGCTTCAGTTAAATGAGTGATTTTATGCAATTTTCTTTGTGTACCAGCAAGATGAAAATTTCATTTTGAGCAAAAATGGAGAGAGATAAATTGTGGCAATGGCATCTCATCTTATCTATGATTTTGTTTTGATACAAACCATGATTACTAATAATAGGCACATAATTTCTCGTGGCAGATTTATCTTCTTTCATATGTTTTTATCAGGGCTTTTAGCAGACATTCTATTTTTCAAATGATTTCCCAGTACGCTCCTGGTTCAGAGACTTAAAAACACAAAATGAATCACTTAAATTAGTAGGAATTATTAAGGTGTAAATAAAGCTATTATTTTCCTTCATTTTTGGTCAAATTAACATAATTTTCTGTCTAATTTAAAAGAAAGATGGAACATGTAAAAATTCAGCTTAAAAATTCACCCAAATAATATGACAAGATAGGCAATCAATTTACTAATACATAGGAATATAGATCATATCATTTCCACCGACCATTATTTAAGTTATCCAAAATTAGTGGGCTGCATTTTTTATTAGATAGAACTGTTTTCTTTTGTTGGTAATAGGATAATTGGGTCAAAAAAGAGAAACATAGACAGAGTTGAAGAATTCACAAGTAGTTGAGATAATATTTGAGCACTTACACAGGCCAGGATATGTTAGAATGAGGCTCTGTTCTAGGAATACAAAAATGAATGAGAAATGATTACTGTGGGGTGGTAGAAAGACGGAAAAACATGTATAAAGAATGAGTTTGCGATCTGTAGATATATTGAGTTGTAAGAGAAGGCAGCGTAATTAATGCCAATTCAAGCTTTAGAGTGAAGAAGTATCTTACCTGAGACTGATAATTAGTAAAAAATAGAATTTTTTTTGGCTCACAGTTCCTGAGACTAAGAAATCGAAGAGCGTGGGGCTGAGTCTGTTCAACATCTGGGGAAGGCTTTCTTGCTGTTATGTCATGGCGGTCGGCATTATGTGCTGAGACACAGAAGCAAACCCAGAGGGAGTTTGCTTTGCTTTTAACAAAGCCACTCCCTTGATAACCACTAATCTGTTAATCTATGCATGGGTTAATCCATTCATGAGCACAAAATCCTCGTGATTCAGCCACCCCCTAAAATCCCACTTCGAAATACTATTATTAACACATGGCTTTGGGATTAAATTTGCAATATATAAATTCTGGGGACACAGGCAAAGCAGAGCAGGAAAAACAAGGAAAAAGTTTTTGGAGAAATATAGAGTCTAAAACAAGCACACTGTACCAGTGACCTGGAGTAAGAACCTCATCCAACGTGCGTAAAATATAGAACACGGAAAAGTGCAACTGGAGAGGTCACAGTTGCTTAGTTATAAAGACGCTAGGTGCCAGGATGAAGGGTTTTGTGTTCTGTTTTTTATTTATTTATTTATTTATTTATATTTTTATTTTAAAGATAAAAGAATGAAAACATATTAATGGACACACAGACATTTACAAAATAACACAAAAACAATACAAGCAATACATATTTTCAGACAAGGTGATAGGAAATTAACAGTGGTACTTGTTTACCTATTGATATGTTCAGATTGATTACTCAGGTCAACAAATATAGGCATAGAAGATCGTGAGTTCGGTTCCCAGTACCGGAGAAAAACCAAAAAAAAAAAACAAAAAACAAGATTGATCAAACAACTAAACATTAACTGTTTCTTTCAATGAAGTAATAGAAATCGGTAGTACAGCTATCTTAGCTATCCTGTGTGTACCTATTTATGTTTTTGGAAAGCATGGATCTTACAAAGAAGGGTGGTTGAGAGACTTTATTATGGATGGTCTCTCTTACTCACTAATAGACTTAACAGTTGTTTTTGATCAAGCTGCTGAATAAAATTGACAAAACTGTTGGTGAAAAATATTTAACTGATGTGAGATATGGTTTACATTAAATCATATTAAATGACCTCATTTAAAAAAATCTCCTCTCTCTCTGTAGTATTTTGCCTTTTACTTTCAGTGATTTACCTTTAAAAACACTCACAAATTTACTTCTTTTAGCTGACTGATTCTAGCACATTTGCACATATATAAATATATAAAATAAAAGAACATTGTTTGGGCAAAACAGGTTTTTTTTTTTTTTTAGTTTTGATGGAAAGTTAAAACAGATTAGTTAAGAAGTATGTACAAAATTAAAGCAGCAAATGACTTCCATGCAAAATTTGTACCTTGTAAAAAATGTTACAGTTTTAAGAGAGGTGAACATATGTTTCAAAGTCATAACTTTATCCTAAAGAGAATTTGAAGAAAGCCAGTTTTTCCATGATGATGTTATCCCCAATTTTAATTACATCCTTAAACCCAAAATGAAGTGATTAGGAAATATCAAAGCATTTAGAACAAAATTAATTGAAGCTATTAACAAGAAAATAAAAACAGGTATTTCTCTAGATATTTTAAGGCTTTTGTGGGCACGTGCAGAGCTTCAGGGGGAAAATTTTCAAGCACTGAAAATGGTAAATAATCCTAACATGAGTACTGATTTCATTCCTAAAACCATCGTTGATTTTGTGGAAATGTAGAACAAAATTAAATCAACTGCATTACTTACAAATGTTTTGAATGAACAATCAAATCCCTTCCCCCAAAATAAAATAAATAAGTAAATAAAAGACACAACAAAAAGTTGGAAATATCAGAAAACTTAAAGCCACGAACCACAAAGAATTACATGTCTCCCGCCTGAAAGACGGAAACCCCATAATCCATTTTACTGTCTGGTCATCCATTACAGATTTTTGGTAAAGGACAAAGTACGTTAGAATGGTTGGGAATTGATAACAAAGAAACAAAGGGCTGGGAAAATAGCTGGAGATCCTGTCAACAACGCAGCATGATCCATGATACGGGTCCTTCCTGATATCCAAGGTGAGAGGGAAAGGGTCGAGATCCCGGCAGGGTGGCTCCACAAACACAGGCTGGAGTCTGGCACCCCCGAGAAAGATAGGTATGTGGTGCATACAGTGCAGAAGACAAAGGCTGTTGTCTTCCTAATTTTGCTTACAGCTGGCAAACCCAGACTAATTCAGTGACCCTGCCTGGCCTTAGAGAAAATTTGCAGACAAATCCCTGCCCCTGCCGCCCTCCTTACTGTGATTTTGCAGAAGCAAAGTAGCTCGGATAGCTCTATATTATAGCTAGAGGCAGGAATCTGTGCTAACTGTAAAGGTTTGCTGCCTTGGTTTTCATTTACCCTGAAGAATTTTCAAAATCAATATATAGTTTTTCCCCACAAGGACTCAAGAGATCACTTTACCAGCTTAATATTGACTTCATTAAAATTCTAGTTTTAGTAGAAAATGGTTTTTATCATTCTTAAAGTTGTGATCTTTCTATCTTGATTTCTCTCTTATGTTACAAATCTTGGAAAAAGCTGATATTAATTCTGGTATGTATGTAAAGCAAAATAATTTCTGAATGTATTCCTAAAAATTTTAAATATATTGAACAATATAACAACTAAATAAGAAGTACCTTGAGCCCATCTACCACTACCCACAATTATTCACTATTGATATATTGGTTTACTTCCATGAAGTGTTTTTTTTTTCTGATCAGGTAATCAGTACACATACAACATATATACAATAAAAGGCATACATACTATATATATAAAATGTGTATATTTATAACTAAACATGTGTGCATGCTTATAACTAATCCAAATTTGCAATATTTTGAATGGTTTTAATGATATTTTGTCACCTAACAGTTGTCATTGGGTTATTCTTCAAAAATATGAATTTTAAAATATCCAAAGCACAAGAGGATGTAAATGTACCATTTTTTATTTTGCCATTCATTTTTTGGACATTGTTATTAAAAATGAAATCACAAGAATATTTTTGTTTATAAATTTTCTACTCACCTTTGAGAGAATTACTGGGCCAAAGTATATGAATGAATATTTTAAAAAGAGTTTGGTGAATATTTCAGATTTACCTCTGGATGGAGTATATTAGTTTCTCCCTTTGTGTAATCTACAAGGGTGACCTTTTCTTGTATTCTCATAGGTATTGGGTGGTACAGTGCTCAGAACTTTGCCAGCTTGTGGGCAAAGCTGGCTTAGTTGTTTGAATTATTTTTACATTTTTGTCTGGGTGCCACCTTGGTAACTCCATAAGAAACATTTTTTTGAAACTGAAAAATAATAATAATATCTGTTTCATGGGGGAAAATTGGGAAACCACAAATATGTGTGAAAGTGCTACACAAATATTAGGAATTATATTTTTTTGGTACCAGAAATCGAACTCAGAACCTTGCCCTTGCCAGGCAGGCACTTGCCACTGAGCTATGATCCAGCCCCAGTAATTATCATTTTCAAGCTAATATGGAATCAATGAAAATTTTCCTGTGTGATGGCAATTGCAAATAATATCACGCATCCTTTGCTGTCGTCATCTTGGGCAGATGCTCCTAGTATCCACATTGCAGATATCCAAGTCCCTTCTAATTTTAGCCTCAGCTATTGTGGAAGACCACGACCCTGAAAGGGATCTTGCAGCAAGCTCTTGCAGGCGTCTGTCTGCATTCTTCCACTGGGCCTTTTCCAGTGACCAGATCTAGCTGGCTTATTTTTGGCACCCAAGCCACAGAGATGGGGAATGACCTAGACAATACAACTCAACCAGTGAGAGTTGAGTCAGTGGGAAAACGTCCCATGTCCTAGTCTGATGGAGAGTTCTGGAAGGTATTACGCATGTACTCCTTAGAGGTTCTGGCAGAATGTCACTCTTGCCTATAGAAGAAAAACCAAGAAAGCACCACAGAATGGTTTTCTTTCCTCTAGGTCCTATATTTCTTCTTTTATTTCTACTTGCTAGGAATAGCTTCCAAAGAAATGAAATGCAATCAAATCCTTCTTCTAGCCTGTTCTCTTAGGGGAGCCCTAACATAAGCAGCAGTTTCTCCCTGCCTCCCCCACAATGTTGAGGTCATTTCCTTTTAGAATATTTCTTGAATTTACTCGGTCGCTGTACACTGAGTGTCACTGTGGCCTGGTTGTGACCCCCAGAATTCATATGTTGGAAATGTGATTCCCATTGCATTGTTATTGAGAGGTAGGGCCTCTAGGGATTACGTTAGATGTTGAGCATATTGCTCTTTTGAATGAATTACTCCTTTCATAAATACATGGATAATTGCTTATTGTGGGAGTAACTTTGTTATAAAAGTTAGATTTCTTTGCAGGCTTGACCACTTTTGCCATGCGATGACCTCTGCCAAATGATGCAGGAAAAAGACCTTCATCATACTCTTGGACTTCCTCTTCTGCAGACTGGAGTGTAAAAATAGCATCTGGCTGGATGTAAGCGTTGTGTGGTGTGCTGCTGGAGACTGAACCTGCTGACTTCTGTTCCTGGTTTAGGGTCAGTTTGGAACCCTATAAAACCTGCTGACACTGCACCTTGGCATACTTGTTCATCTTCTTCTTTTTACAGGAATATTTTCATATTCCAGATCAAGATAAAATGACTTGAAATACTTTCCATTTCAAATTTAATATATATATTAATATGTAATGTTAATAAAATTCAAAATGCATTAAGTAGTTTCATGGGGTATTCCAGTGTCTTCCAGATACATTATGACTTTAAAGAAATCAGTGGAATTCTTATCTAAGAACTATTTCTTTAATATAAAATCAAGTACATAAAAATTTCATCAGATGAGTGCAATAACAGGTGGTTGCTGTTACTTCTGGGAAGGAAGATTAAAGTCCTGAAGGTAAGTTGTGGGAAGGTGTCTTATTCTAGGATAGCAATCAGTAGCTATGTAACAACAGTTGATTATAGCATCTTAACCAAATCTAGGCTTTGTTCACTAATTTTTACAAAACAAGGGACCAATGAATGGAAAAGCAAGACCCAAAACCCTTGCTCAAGGAACTGAGATATTTTTATTTCCTTGTCAGTTATCTCCTTTTTACTAGCTTTATTAAGATTTAATTGACAAATATTACATGCATTTATGATATATAGGATGTTTTCTTATATATATACATTGTGAAATGATTAAATTAATCTAGTTAACATATCTATGACTCCATATACTTATTATTACTTTTTTGGTGGTGAAAATATTTCAGATTTAGTCTCTTAGCTTTTTCCAGTATACAAATACATTATTAGTGCCGTTGTAATGCAATAAAATAGATGTCCACACCTTACCTCTCTTGTGTGACTGTCACTCTGGAATCAATATCTTCATTCGGTATTCCTAGTACTGGTAGCCAAATGTGTAGTATGACTCATTTTTACCTGAAATTTTTAGTGTTTAAGCGATATTCACGCTTTCAAAGGGGCGTGTAACATAAGGCAACCACGAGACTCTATTTGATTGAAGATATTTTTCACTTACGCACTGTATTTCACTAGTAAAATGTTCAGATTTGGATCACGGAGCAGAATTTTCCATGGTTATAGTTCAACTGTCAAGATTTAAAGAAACTCCACCTTATCAGAAGGGTCTCTCCAGACTACCCACCTAAAATATGTATTGTTCCAATCACTCTCTTGTTAATTTCTTATTAACACCATTTCTAGATAAATAATTATTTGACTATTTATGTGTTCGTTCATTATTTTTCTTTCTGCTCCACCCAAATGTAAAAGCTTTAACAGCAAGCATTATACCTGATCTATTTATATTAGTGCTACTAATAGCTAATACTAATCAAGTATTGTTCAATGTCTGCTTATTATGGGAAAGAAGAGACACTATGGTTTAAACATTACATTTAAGAAGAATATTTATTAATTTCTCAACTCGTATGTTGTTTATTTTTATGGTTATTAGACAAGAAAAACAAGCAACACAGTTTTGTCTTTCCTGGTAACAATAGAAGTTGCATCTTGGCTGAAACTCTATCCAGAAGTACATTTAAAATATGTTAATTATAGGTGACATCAATTTTTTAATAATGGTAGGAAGTATAAGGTCAGAATTAGAAGTGCAAATGAATTTAAAATGTTCTTGGTAAAACAATGTCTGAGATTCATGCTGCAAGCTAAAGATACAACACACTATATACTTTTCTGATTCTAAAGAAAATCCATACCTCAGGATTAATAAAATACAGCTTCACTGTGTGGGTTGACTTGTGAAGATGTGTGTGTGTGGATGTGGAATTTGCATGTGTTTGTGTGGGTGTCCTCACATAGTAAGATAATGTGAACACAGATGAAAAGACCACAATGAAAAAGCATTAGAAAAACACATTTTTTTCCTCTATGGGAGGGAAAACAGTAAAAAAATCTTGCCATTGTTTACAGCTAATCCATTTTAGATCATAATACTTTCTGTTCAAGAATGACAGTATGTGTCAAGAAGCAATTTAGACTATAATTTTTCGTAAACTTATTTCAATCTCGGATTTCTGAGAATTTCTACAATCCAAATAATATTCGATGCCAGTTGATGGCTCAAAGATTCCTCATAGGAAAGTTGGGGAGCCCACAGCCTCTGTACATGTCCCTCTTGACTTTCCACGTTTATGAGCTCATTTGCTTCCTTTGGTCCTTTAGCTTATTTATGTACGGACTCATGAATAAAAGTCATTTTTTAAAATCTAAAATTTCCAGTATGGAGCATCATTACTCTTTTCTTGGCTTGTTGATCCCTCTTAAGCTTTTCTATTGGATTTTTAGGGCTGGTGTAATGAAACTGTAAAGACAGGGCAGCTCACACACAGAAATTTATTTGTTCACACTCTGGAAGCTGGATGTCCAAGATCCATGTGTCTGCAGGAGTGTTTCCTCCTCAGGGTCAGGATGGAAAGGTCTGGCTGATCCTTTCTACTTGGCTGGACAGTGCCCTGTTTCTATGTATGTTTACAACATCCTCCCTCCTTATGCCACTCCATTCAATTCTCTTTCAAGCACACCAGAGATACTGGACCTGCCCAAGTGACCTCATGTTCACTAATTACCTCTTTATCTACTGTTTCCACTAAGGTTGAATTCTGAGCTATTTGGGATTAGGACTTCAACATGTGAATTTGGAGGAGGATACACTTCAGCCTATGCATTTGCCTTCAGTGGAGTCTGTCCTTGAAGTGTGGAGTCAACTCTAAACAAGGATGTTATAGAGTAAGGGCCATGGCCCCAGTAGCATGAGGGATTTCCTTAAATAAATAAGTCTAGCTTGAGACTCTGGGATCAACTTGCTTAAAGGAATGGGATCTTCTCAAAGCCCTATTGAGTTTTCTAGGTCTGTGTATCTGGTCCTTTCCTTTGGTTCCCCAATGCATGTTCCACTTGGTTTATATCTGTCTGCATGGGTGGTAACTAGATATTCTGCTCAGATCTTGAGAAATCTCTGTCCTTTGGGTAGGAAATCTCACTTGGGGTTGAGCATTACAATCACTATAAAGCTAATTCAGAAAACCAGAAGAAATGACACTCTTTTGTTAAAATAAACAATATTATATATAAAATTCCATTGCAAGTCCCTAACTAAAACCAATGTCTTCCCTATTATCAAGTGTTGCTTTAGATTACACACACACACACACACACACACACACACACACACACACAGCCAACATCGCTACTGATGTATTAACCAGCAGCACCGTCTTCTAGAACTGCTGCTATAGGTAGGGTCACCATTCAGATGCCAATGAAGCCTAAGTCTAGGCTTTGCTTCATCATCTCCCTATGCAATGAAGTAATAGTACTATTTATTCACGGTTCACTAATTGTCAACTGTAATTGTACAAAGAAAGTTTTATCCCTGTTCTCAGTAAGAAAGCTGAATCCTAGGACATAAAGTCAGCCTGAACTCAGGCATGACTTTCCCAGCACCCAGCCTGTTTTTCAGCAGCCACATCATTCTCAGCAAAAACTGTAGCATCAGTATAAGAGCTGCCCTCAGCAAACACAGGACAAGATGTTCTAAAGAAGAGGTAAGGCAGAACACGGAATCTTCCCAGCACCAGGACATCTGATAACATCCATACATTTGTACCAGATGCGCTGAGAACTTTGAACACTGAAGTTGGCCCAGATCTCCTCACATGAAGTCCCTTGCCTGACCCCTGGATAGGATACCTTGCCTGATTTCCTCAACCTGATCCCCCTTCTCCCAAGCCCTATAAAAGGTCTCACTTTCCTTTGTTCTCCAAAGATGGTCTTTTCATCCTCTGTCTGCCTGCACCCAGATATATTAGATCTTGTGCCTCATTGCCATCATGAAGCCTGAGGGGTGGTCTCTGACTCGTGTTGTTCATTACATGCATATCTTAATACTTTGGGGTTGTAATAACAAAATACCATAGACTGGATAATTTATAACCAACAGATATTTGTTTCTCATAATGCTGGAGACTAGAAAGTCTAAAATGAAGGCCCTGACAGTTGCTGTGTTCAGTGAGGGTTCGCTGAACTTCACAGATGGTGACTTTTGCTGTGTTCTCACCTTGTGGAAGAAGCGAACAAACTCCTTCAAGCCTCATTTTTTATTTTAAAGATAAAAGAACAAAAATATATTGACAAACACACATACATTTAGAAAATAACACAAAAACAACACAAGCAATACTGAATTTCAGACAAGGTGATAGGAAGTTAACAATGGTTGTTATATTACATATTGATAACTTCAAGTTGGATACTCAGATAAACAAATATAGACATGTAAGATTGATCAAACAAACATTAACTGTTCCTTTCAAGACAGCAATAAAAGTCAGTAGTACAACTATGTTAGCTATCCTGTGTATACATATATACATATTTTCCTCCTTCTACACCTCATTAATAAGCACAGTAATCCTATTGATGAGGGATCTTTGCTCATGGTCTAGTCACCTCTTAAACATCCCACTTTTTAACATTATTGTCCTCAGGATGAGATTTCAGCATGTGAATTTTGGGGAACACAAACATTCAAACCATAGCAATGTTCAAGCAAATTACTTAAATGGTTCACATAGGATTTAACTTTGAGAATCCTTGAAACTTAAGCACACATTGAATTCCCTTAATCACTTTGTTACAGTGCTAAGTGTTCTGCTACAGTTTATATCTACAGCAAAGTGGTTCTTCCTAATCCAGATAGCCTGGCATCCAACTTGACCCTGCCAGCCTATTTGAAATCCCAAGGTGTCTTGAGAAAAGTGCCCCCGTGGTATGATACGGGCTTGGCTCCTGTACAAAGTCTAAACCTCAAGCTCCTGCTCTTCATTTCCTTGTATCTGGCTAGTTACATCTTATTCTATGGCCTGTGCTTTGCATTTTAAAAGCCATCTTCTAAAATGACTACACAGCTTTCAGGAAGATTAAAATTTTCACTTACAAAAGAGTCAAAGAGTATTTTGAAATATAATCTAAAATATTTCTAATAGTTCACTTTCAGAAAAATCTACCTCTTAATGTAGACATGGTATATGCAACAGACATCTGTCCAATTACAGAATTAGTAATAGAGAATCCTTTTTAAATCCGCATCTCATATTATATTATTGCTAGGAAATGTTTCCTAACAGTTTTCATAGAATTTCGTCTTTTGCACAACAATAAAAGGCAATCCTCCTTTTCAGTGCAGCTATTGAGCAAATTGAAATTGCCTTTTTAAGTTTGAGAGGACAAAAGAGTAGTTAAGGATATTTGGCTTGAGATAATTGCTCAGACGGTTGGTGAGAGCCAAAGTGGTTTCTTACAGTGTAATAACCACTGCATTTTAAATAAGTAACGCAGATGGGTTTCACTCTATGCATACATAAATAGCTGTATGAAAATCAAATTTTTGTGAAGGAAATTACATTTTAAATACAGAATATCCATAAATTACTTATAAGAATTTTTGTTGGCAAAATGTTTTACATAAATAATATTTACTAATACAATTTCAGCTATTTACTTATATTAATGGATTTGTTTATAAAAGGAACATACATAGTATACATATAAAGCACTATAAAATATGTATACACATCTTATGTAACTTTGGGGAAAAACAATACATTTTTTTCTCAAACTGTGTGTACAGTTGGTCTTCTGCACCCATAGGTTCTATATTCATGGATTCCACTAACAGAGGCTGAAAAATATAGTTAAACTACCTTGTTGGCATCAGTACCAATATGTGTAGATTTTTTTCTTGTTATTAGTCTCTAACCAAGAGAGTATAATAACCATTTACATAACATTAGCATTTTATGAGGTATAATAAGTAATCCAGAGATGATTTAAAGGGTATAGGAGGATGTGTGTAGGTTATATGGAAATACTATGTCACTTTATATAAGCAATTTGAATAAAAATGGGTTTCATTATGGGGAGAAGCTCTGGAACTAGTCCCC
Source organism: Chinchilla lanigera (assembly GCF_000276665.1). Taxonomy (NCBI): domain Eukaryota; kingdom Metazoa; phylum Chordata; class Mammalia; order Rodentia; family Chinchillidae; genus Chinchilla; species Chinchilla lanigera. The sequence goes on from NW_004955407.1 coordinate 26,099,486, forward strand.
TGCCCTGCATGCCATGGGATAACTGGATGTTATTTCTACAAATTGTAAGCTTCTAAAATGGTTAATATAATGTCTGACATTTCAAAAATAAAAGTATTAAATTACAGAAAATAATAATTTACCAGTATAACTTAATTTTGGTAAAATCTAGAACCTATAAAAAGAAAAAAATAGTTTACTAGCTTTAGTTAAGGGTTAATATTGTATTTTTAATATGCAATGTTCAACTTATTTCTTAGGAAGTTATACTTGGGCAGTTTTCTCCTTTATAACATGTCTTCATATTCCATAATCTGTTACTGTTGAAATAATATTGAACTCTGTCCTCAGTGGGTCAGAAGTTAAATGCCCTACTTCCTTAAATTTAGTTCAAATCAATTGTTCCTCATGAAGGAAGACTGAAACTTTCGATGTGAGAAGTGCTTTCCTCTAGTAGTGTTTGTTTTAATTAAGTAAATGAATGGGTGACAAATAAATATATCCTGATTCCAGTATTAGTTAGGGTTCTCTAGAGGAATAGATTTAACATGGAATATATGTATGATTATACAAAAGATTTATGAGCTAAGTTTATAGGATCAAAATTGAAAGAGTCCCAGTCATTGTCTGCTGGATCCAAGATGTGAGAATCCAAAATGGCGGCCTGTGTGAGGGAAAGCTGGAGGGTATGGTAGCAGTGGAAGAGTGAAGGCTGGGAAACTTGCTGCAGAGTCACTAGTGTGTCTGTATTGGAAACTTAAAGAGTATGTTCTGGAGGCCTGGAGGAACTGGAAACCAACTTCTGAAGACAGTAGTAAAGAGCAAAGCTCCACTGAAGGAAAAGGGAGAGACTTTTTTCTTCTTTCTCCTTCTATTCTATCCAGGATTCAAAACTACAAGTTGGTACCACACACATTTGGGTGGGTCTTCTGTCCTCAGTTTCCTGCCTACATGTCAATCGTCCGCAGACACACTCAGAATTTTACTAATCTGCTAGGTAGTTCTAACCCAAGTCAAGCTGACATATCACAATTAATGATCTTATTACTATGGCAAATCTGTCTTTATTATCTGGTTGTCGAGATGAAAGAGGATAAAAAAATCTGTTTTACATATGAAAAAACAAAGCAAATGTAAATGGGTAGAATTAATATTATACTATCTTAAATTTATTATAATGAGGAGGTGCATTTGTTTTACTTTACACACATTATTGTGGGCTTATTGGTAGTTTTTCAAAAGATATGTCAAGGCTAAAATAGCAAGAATCTATAAATGTGGCATTATGGCAAAAAGGGTCTTTACATATATAATTAAATGTCTAACTGAGAGCATTCTGAATTATCTTGGCAGGCCCAAAATCCAATGAGAAGCATCCTTATGATGGAAAAGAAGACACGGAGACACAGGGCAGAAACTCATGTGAAGACAGAGAAAGATACTGGAGTCTTGTAGCCACAGCCAAAATCCACCTGGAGCTACCAGAACCTGGATGGCATGATAGACTGTAGCTCTTGTAAGATTCAGAGAGAAAGAGAGAGAGAGAGAGAGAGAGAGAGAGAGAGAGAGAGAGAGACAGAGAGAGAGAGAGAGAGAGACAGAGAGACAGAGAGAGAAAGAGAGAGAGACAGAGACAGAGACAGAGAGACAGAGACAGAGACAGAGACAGAGACAGAGACAGAGAGAGAAGGGAGAGAAAGGGAGAGAAAGGGAGAGAAAGGGAGAGAAAGGGAGAGAAAGGGAGAGAGAGAAAGCATTCCTGAGACTATTGCCCTACAGAAACCTTGACTTCAGACTTCTAATCTCTGAGAGTGAGTGAATAAATTTTTGTTGTTTTAAGCCACCAAATCTGTGATAATTTTTTACAACAATGATTAGAAACTAATACACACATCATAGAAGGAGAGAATCAGATGTTAAAGGAAGCAATTGATTCGTTTGTTCTTCCTGCTGGGAATTGAGAAAGAAAACTGCAGCTGGGAATGTTCACGTCCCCCAGGAACACTCTGATCTTACACCTTGCTTTACTACCAAGATGTAAAATTTTTCACTGTTAATGTTTTATTAAGGTATAGAATACACCTTATAAAGAATACAGATGTCAAGTAGTGAATTTCTTCATGTATGCTATGTATTAATATGATTGAAATTCTATACACATGCACACAATATTATCTAACTGCAATCTCCCAAGTGAGGATATAGAATATTTCCAGCATAGTAGACTGTTGCCTTGTGTTCTGATCCTACCGACCCAATTGTCCATAATTTCTTCCCAAAACAAATATCCTGACATTTTCCAAGACAGATTAGTTTCAAGACAAATTAGCTTAATGCTCCATAAGAATGGTACCACACAATTTGTAATCCTTTATATCATTTTATGCATTATTATATCTGTACAAATCATACATGTTAATCACAGTAAGCAATAGGCCTTTCTCTTTTTATCTTTCTCATACGTGAATATTATACAAATCATTTATATATTCTGCTGCTAAAGGATACTTGAGTTGCTTCCAGTTTTAGGTGAACCATGAAGAAGGTTGTTAAAAATATTCCAGTGTTGTTTTAAGTGGACTTATACAGTCCTTTCTCTTCAATATATAGGAGTAGAATTATTTTACCACAGTGTAAGGATATACTTAGTTTCAGAAAGTATTCTTAAAAAGTATTCTAAAATTATGGTTTTACCTCATATTTGCACTAACAATATGTGACAGTTTCAATTGCTCTATGTATTTGTCAACACTTAGAATTGTTAGCATTTTAAATTTTAACCATTCTGAAGTGTGTTTAATGGATAGCTTATTTTAGATTGTAATTTGTACTTCAAATTGAACATCTTTTTATACACTTATTGGCCATTTTGTTAATCTCTTCAATAAAATGCCTATTCAAGTCTTTTGCCCCTGAATCATTTCCTCCTCTTTTTATTGAACATTCTCTTTCACATTTACTTGAGCTAGTCAAGTAGAGAGGCAGAAAGAGCCACTCCTTCATGAGTGAAATTTAATTTTTTTACCTTGATTTATTCCTAGAGAGATTTAAATCTTACTTCATCTTGCTCACTTCTACATACACCAAAAATTTTGAGTGTTTCTTTAGTTTTTCCTTTTTAATTTTAGTCACCAGAATGTCTTTGGAATACAAAGTTATTGCTACACTGTCTGCTATTAGAATGCCTATTTCTTTGGATGGCAGTATAAATTATACATCTCTGTAGGTTGATTATTATTAAAATAGTGATTTATATTAATATAATTATTATACTATAATCAGTAATATTGTTAATAGTTAGCAGGAGAATAAACCATTTATATAGAATTAGAGATCCAATATTAGTGTCACAGCTCCTTAACAATATCTATTCTTCACTCAGCTGGATTCTATTTTCATAAAGGTTCTTTCATATTTTTCTACTTTTAAATTGTTCTTGATGTATTTTCTTAACACATAAATATTACAGAATGAAAAGTATTTTAAGTAAGTAAGAAAATAAACTGTATTATGGTTGTTAAAATGACATGATTTGTATTTGTGTCCTGGAGCCTAAAGGTCCATGCTTATTTAAAATAATATGTTCAGAACATTTAGTATTATAAATTGTGGAAAAAGAAATTTCTGAGAAACAAATATTTGGTTGGAAAGATTTATCTTTTTAATTAAAAGGTTAATATCCAAAAGCTTAAGTTAAAATTGGTCTTCTGGATTTTTTTTGTGTGTGTTGTTTTGTTGTTTCAATGGAGAGAAAAAGATAAATTACCTAATGGTGTTTAAACATATGGCTTTATCTTGGGAGCAGTTAGAAGATTTTGCTGAAAATGGGTCATTAGAATAGAATTTTAGGTGTTACTTTTCTGGGTTTGGTTAGAGGACAGAACAATTATACAGTGGTTTTATGAGCACTCCTGATGCATAATATTTATTTTTATTTGCTCTTCATTTATCTTTAGTGCATGCTGTAAAGCTGCATAAAGCTATTGAGTAACTTTAGAAGTTATAATGGGAACAGCTCTTAATGAAGTCTTTTTTTTAGAAAAAGATCCACTTTGAAGTGTATATTCAGCTAAGTAAAGCAGCCCCCATGCACCATAGGTTTAATTCATACACATAATGAAACCTTTCCAGGTGCTTGCACAAATAACACAAAGATCAATAATCTGAGAGAAGCCAGAGGAATGAAAATATATGAGAGATGAGGCTTGTATTGTTATGAGTCAAGAGAAGAAATACTTAAAGCTCAGTGACAGATTAATATGATCAGTTTTACATTTTGCTTGCAAAAGTGTTGCATCTATTTTCAGAATTTTAATCAAAGCCACTGAAGGAGAAAAATGGACATTCAGAAAAATGAACCCAGTGGATGACTAAGGACTTTCTGCAGAGTGATATATTCGCAGTTGTCTGTTATCTCCCTTTATTTTACAAAAACTCATCTTTGAGTTTTGTTGGGCAGCTAAATATCTCGCTTGTGACATTATGATAAATGGTAATACTGTCATGATATGTATGAAACTCCTTTAATTTTGTCTTGAAAATTTTTGGAAACTAATAGGATAATTTGCTCTTGATGTAAAAATATAAAATTAGAATTGGGTTTGATGGTGCATTCCTGTAATCCTGGTACTCTGGGAGGCTGGGGAAGGAGTATCATGAATTCAAGCCTACTCAGTCTCAAAAAACAAAACTCCAAAACAAAAAAATCAACTTAGTAAAAATCGCTCTAGCTGAAATTTAAAAGTAATATTGATCTTATGATATCCATAAATGATATAAAACATGAAGCATGAAAAGAGAAAGATGACCTTAAGTCAATAATTGCTGCCCCATTGGTAATATGGGCTGCGACATTTGTCTGCTGGCTATGTGAGTGTCCCTGCCTTCACCATAGCTCCACATGTCTTTCCTGAAGGTCTACAGAGACATATGAGACACTGGGAGAGATGACAGGACATTTGCAAGGTAAGGCTGGACCTTTCTTTGGTCAAAATTAAACAGCAGGGACAAACTAAATGCCCACAGGGACTGGGTAGGCTGAATGTAATGACTCAAATCCAGTGTTTGACAGAAAATAGAATCAGGGTTCAGGGTAAAGAAGCAGTTGTGACTAAGAAATGGTGGGGTTTGGTTCTTGTTTAAAAAGCTGTTCCCTGCGTTTTTGCTAAGTAGGCACGAACTCCATTGTTGTTGTGGTGTAATTGTACTTTACAATGATTCTTTCCATGACTTACTTGGAGCCTTTTCCCCATAGAGACAATTGAAACAGAATGCATGAACCCCAGGGGTTTTCTATGTGTTAATAATGTTACTGCTTTATTTTTTTATTTTTTAATTTTTTTCCGGTATCAGGAATCAAACTCATGACCTTGTGCTTGCCAGGCAGGTGCTGTGCTGCTGAGCTAAATCCCCAGCCCCTGTTACTGCTTTATTGATCAGCCCTGTAGAACACCCATAATTTTCAGTACACTTAAACTATTATCAAAGTTGAGTTCATAAAGCTAATCTTTTCCAGCAACATCATAACCTTGGATTTAAAGTATCTTTTTGAGATCATTAATCAAAAGAGTACCTACTATGAGTCAGATAACTGGAAGTGCTATAAAGATGAATAATGTGCATTCCCTAGGCTAGTGAAAGTGGTAGTGAATACAATTTAAATGCGGTCAAAAATAAAGGTTATGTAATATAACATGTTTCATATGGTAATAAATTATATTAAACTGAGGAGAAAGTGATTTCAATTTTTATTTTTGTTTCTAACTGTTGCAGTTCTAAACAAATGAGTGTTTTCTCTTAGTTTTAATTCCAAATTTCTTATTTACTATTAATGTCAAATTATAATAATGCTTCCATTTCTTCCCAGTGCTGGAGGGTTTATACACTGAACAGTATTTCAAAGGAGATTATCGTAGTGCTTTCAAACAATGCACAGAAGTGTTTTTTGACAGATGTGGTGTGATCAAAAAATATCATGAATGTTTAAGTTAAAAAATGTATTACAGTAAAGTACACATTGCCATTAATCCTCCTAGGAATAGTCTCTGTCACTTAGAATACCTTATCCCTTCATTCTCGTCACTTTCGGACACAGTTCTGGAGTCATTTCCTGTGTCTTTAGTTGCATTATCCTGGCCACTTTGACGTCCTGAACTGATTCAAGATGTTACCTATAGTGGTTATTTTGACTTTGGGGGACAGACACCACAACATGCCAAATGTGTGTGAAGAAGGTGGGTGAAGACATGTTACAATGTTTGCACCAGCTTGCTTTTCCATGGAACAGTATTTGTTAGTGGAATTCACCCTATTTTTGAGCAGACCTCAACGGACACTCATGAAATGAAAGATGTCTAGAACTGCTTCAGAAAATGGTGAGAATGATGGGATAAGTATTTGAGAACCACACAAAAAACAGCTCACTCTGAAGGCAGTGGGAGTATGCCTTGTATTTTTCAGTCATTTCCTTTTTCTGGCTCTGATGTTAAAGCAGTGGACATTCTTTACTTCTGTTCTGAGTAGAATGAGCAGGAAATTACTATAGGCACTGTCCCTCCATTTAGGTGGTCCAGGTCATGGGGTTGGATTTATGCTACTGTGCGCTCAATACTCTGTATCCTGTAGTTTCTGTAATTTGACTCTGAATTCCAATCTGTGGGGCCAAGGTTCCAATACTTCCCTCCTGTTCCAATACTTCTCCCTATATAACAAGGTGCACAACTGACACCCTTCTCTGAGCAACATTGGAGCTGGTCTCATGTGTCCTCGTATTGGCCAACCCCATCTTTTGGGCTGGATCTTACTGAGTAGTTAGATTTGTGCAAACCAGTCTGAGTTCTCTGTGTACCCTGGACAAAATATATTAAGTTTCTGTTCATTTCTGCAGCAGAGTTGATTGTCCATTGCTCTCAAATGTCACTTTTCTTGCTCACGTTTCCAGGTGAAATGAGGTCCTACTGCTCTATGGGACAGCCAGTGGAAGACTCAGAAACATTTATGCAATAGTTCACAATATTTACAGCTCCTTACCACCAGAAGTAGAACCTGAGGACTATCTGTTGAGAGGACCACCCAGGACATCACACAGTCTCACTTCATAGGAGTCCTGCTAGGAAAATGAGCACCATGCCAAGATCTATACGATTTAGCAAGGAATTTTCTTTACTCTTGTTCACAACTAAATAGTCTCTATTCACAAAATATGTTCATGTGGAATCCACTTCAGATTTTAAAAAATGAGCTATATGAATTCTAGTCTTAACAGCTTCTTTGGCAGTTAAATATTGCTGCTGGGAAAAAAATCTGAAGTTAAATATGCAGTCGCTGCAGGTACTATGGTTTTTAAACTTGTTAGTGTTCTTCAGGTTGGTGCCATGGTTGGCCTCATATTCATTATCTTTCGTGTTTTTATTCAAGCAACTTTATGTCTCAGAAGAAGATGGTCATTAAAGACTTTAAGGCATATTTTGAAAACCTCCACAAATTATTATTCTGACTTTAGCAAGAAGAAAGTAAAATATATAAAAAGCAAACACTTGCTTTTAAATTAGAGTTTTGGGTGTTTCAGCCTTGTTATTTCATTGCTCGTGGCTAATCTAAATACCTAGAGTAAGACTGGGTTTGAACACGAGCCCTTTTCTGGTACACAGAGAGAGATATTAGAGTGATTAAGTAAAGACGTTTTCCTCAGATTCTATTCTGGTTCCGACGTGGATTTTATTGGATTCCCTTCTTAAGCTACCAGCAATTGAGTTAGAAACACACATTACTCACTGGAGCCAGGCTGCTGTGAAATGCAACATTGTATCTGCTCTGCTGAGGGGAAAAAATCATGTTCAAACGTCTTACTGCAGGTTTTTATAACTTTTGGACAAAAATGCTCTAAACCCTGAAATTTACAGTTTCTTAGTTTCCTTTTCAGACCTGGATGATCATCTCTTCCCACATGCAGTAAGTTATGTTCTACATTCTGAAGATTATTCAATATATTGCCAACTGGTTTTAAAAATACATTCTTCAAATCCTGTTTTTGCCCGAATGCTGTCACGTCTAAATTCAGCATATATTAATGACTGGAATATTAAAAAGATATTTGCTGAAAAATACGCTATGTTTGAAAACTATTTGATGCTATGCGTGATACACACTCGCATTGACAAAGGCTATGATATTTATATGCATATAAGTGAAAATTTCTGAAACTAATGGCACTGGCAAGGACAGAATAGGTTATTCTGCAGTGGCAAATTAGCCCTGAAATCTGGCTGAAGACATCCCAAAGGTTAGGGATGAAGCAGGTTTATGTCAGAAGTACAGGATTTGTCTTGGCCCCTGTGTATGGAATGGCTTTGAGACCCAGGTGACTTGTTTCTTCTATTTCAGCTCAGGCTTTGCACATTTGGCCTTTGATAGAGAAGGAGGTTCTTGGGAAGATAGGTTGTTAAAGGCTGCAAGTGACCTACCTTATTTCCACATACATCCCTTGCCTAGGACAGCGCTTCTCACCATTGACTCTATAGGCAGTGAGGGCTGTGTAAGCATATGCGGTTGAAGGGCTCCTGTGAATTATAGCATAGATTGCAGAATCCCTGACTTCTACACTCTACATGCCAGAAGCATCCCTTCCAGCTCTGATAAAGAATGCCTCTCCAGGGGTGAGGGCAGGGAACAAAATCACTCTTGGTGGAAAAATACTGAAGTCTTTCAGTTCAGACTATCTGTGTGATTGTTGGAAAGAATGATCCTGTGACCAGGCATGGTGGCTCATGCCTGTAGATCTAGCACTTGGGAGGCTGAGGCGGGAGTATCACTGTGAGTTCAAGGCCAGCCCGGGCTACATAGCAGGCTGAAGGCCAGCCTGGTACTACATAGTGAGAACCTGCCTGAAAAAGAAAAAAAAGAAAAAAAAAAGGAGGAGAACCAGCCATGGATGTGCACTAGAACCAGAAACACATCAGCTAACAGAAATGGTGAACTTTCATTATTATATGCAAAAAATGGCAACATGTTTAAATTTTAACATCAATTAAAAAAAAATTATTGCACACTCACAGTAAATTTAACAACTCTTAAAAGATGATTAAGTTTACCAAGCTATAAAATGATATATCTGCAGTACAAATAAATTTTAAAAATTATCAAAGGAAGTTGAAATTATTGTGTTTGATAAGAGAATGAAAATAAAACCGTAGCTAAAGTACATGTTAGAGTGTTAGAGAAAACAAGTTAGTGTTAACTGTGAAAATGGCTTTAACATTTCTTAACATATATTCAATTTTAAACATTATTTCTTATTAGAAATTGAGATAACTTTCTGGGGGAGACTAGTTTAGTGTATACTTTTTCACACATGTTGACCTTGGTATTTTGCTTTGTTAATGTGTTGTTAAATTGTATGTATTAGCCACTAAATAAAGAATATACATTATTCATAGGAGAATTAGAATGCTTCCACTCTAGGGGTAGAAACCTAGTGGAACCATCTTCTCGGGCAAGGGGCAGTTTGATTTACTATAAAGAGCTTTTGTTTTACAACAACACAGTTTTGTTTCTTGTTCATGTTACATTCTGGGTATAGCTTACCTCCATGGATTGCCTCTTTCTGATACTCAGGCTGAATGAGTAGCCCTTATATTTATTAGACTAGAGGATGAGGGGGAAAAAATCATAGAACCCACTGATGGCTTTTAAAATTTTTGCTTGTACACATACATTTCTTCTGTCCATATTCTGTCAAAGCAAACCTAATGGTCATCATCGGTGTCAATAGATAGGGGAAGTATCTCCTCCCACAGAGAGGTACTCAAGTGACATGATCACAGGAGGGTCACACAGAGAGGACAACAAATAATTGTGAATAATAATGGTATCCAGACACTGAGTCCCTTTCTGAAGATAGGACAAGAGTAAAGCTGATCACCATTGCAACCCTCTCTGCTTCTCTCTGGTTTGACTGTATTCCTTTAATGAAGAGGAAGAAGTTAACAGTTGTCCTAAGGTTCATATATATCTGATTAGCAACAAAATAGAAAAGACCCTCTCTCCAGAGATTTCTTCTGAACATCCCTGTTGGGCTGATTTGTCAGAAGAAGCTTTTGCTTTGCAACATGGTCCACTGACCATACATGTGTCCTGAAGTCTTTCTTATAGCTAGAAGCAGAGCAAAGAGATTTCTGTTGTTCCACAATCATGCCTTGAGTGAGAGAGGAGTATTTCCTAATGGAAGACAGGATCTGATATTGAAAGTGTTGAAAGTCCAGAAAAGACACCTACCATGTACAGAGATGACACAGCTATGAAATGCAGTAGTCAATAATGATGCTGTAAAAAGGTTTTGCTATTTTTATGCAAGTTTTTGCTCCCATAGTCCTATAGTTACACACACAAATTTTTTTTTTCCATAATCAATGGGTAAAGTTTGCAGAAGAGCTTAAAAATAAATTTTTAGAGGAAAATAATTCCCTAAATGTTCCTGAAAAACCTTTGAATAGGGATCAAAAACAATAAAAACTTGCCATTCCATTAAGGTGATTTTGTTAACTTGGCAAAGAAGAGAACTAAACTTGCTTTCTTCTTGCTCTGATTTACTATTGATTTTTTAAAAAAACTCTTTGGATATACTGAGATTCTTTAATGGAGAGAATTGGAAGAGCGTCAGTAAACCAACAATTTTATTCTGTAGCCATTTCTAGGCATGTTAGAAATAAAGAGGGCCTCCCAGGATAGTAATGGACTTTGAAGGGTTAGATGTAGAGACAGCATGCGCATGACGAGATGGTAGCACAAGGTTCTATGTGACAACTGAGAGGAGGAAGGCAAGAGGTTCCTCATAGCTGGCACTGTTTCAGTCACTGGGCAAGCTAGATTAGGAAAACCGAACTCTGAGATCAAGGGAAGACAGGCAACTGGGGCTAATTTAAGATAATGCTCATTGTGGTACAAGTTGTATTCTCGGAACACATGTGTCTAAATGGGCAGGCAGACTATAGTGTCAGAAAGATTTAGCAGCTGGTTCTGAAAATTTAAATATCCCCATTAGGACAGTAGGTCTTAGTCCTGGATAATTTTATTCCCTCTGGAACATATGGTAATGTCTGGAGATATTTTTAAGTGTCAGAACTAAAGGGGAGGGTGATACTGGTAGCCCATGTGTATGGTAGACATTGTGTGTATATCTGGCATTGCACAAAGGCCTCATAACAAACAATGATCAGCTCAAAAAGGCCAGTAGTGTCAAGGCTGAGGAATTCTGCATTAAGGAGTTCTGTGAAAAAGAGGCAGGTCTAAACTAGAATGCAATGTGAATGAAAGAAGAAATGTATGTCAAAACTGTTGCAAAAAATAAATTCTTGGGGACATGTGACTGAATGGGTAGAACCCATGAAAAGCTTGGTCTGGAAATTTTCCATCCTATATTTTTGGATTTCAATTAAGACACATAATTATCTATATTTTCCTTAACTGATTGAATCCCAAAATGATATTGTAGTTAAAAGGAATCTTATATGTAATCTAGATATTGGGCCAGGAAAACTCAACACCTCCAGTGTTCTGACAAGTGACCAAATTTGTGATTTGGGGGAGGTGTGAGATTAAATAGAGGCTCTGTTCATGAGATAGCATGAAAAAATAACATTCTAATTCCAATAAGCATACTATACAGATCTTAATTTCTTAAATTGTTCTCCTTAATTGAACCAAGGGTCTTGGCAAAATGACTTCTTCTAGGACAGAGGTAAGAACATAAAAATATGAATCTAGGGCATTTTAGAGTACCAGAAATTAAGAACGTGATAAACAAACAGAAAAAACAAATCCTCATGGATGGAGTATGTCAAAGGAGAACAGGAACAAATTCAAAGAGCTTTAAGTAGCTTTTAATAGTGAAAAATAGAACACTTTGAAGAACTAAGTCAAGAATCATTGAATTGTAGCCCTAAGTATAAAATACCTGTCCATGGATCCATGCTGACATACATGTCATTGAGTAAATTATTAAGTGATAGGGAGGAAACAATTCCATGCACAAAAATTCCATATGGTTTATAAAGATGCTACACCCTTGAAAAGCAAGTACATAATCCTCCTTCCATAGAGTGTGCTGCAAATGGTGACTTCGTTCTAAAGCAGATAGTGTGAGGACAAAAGTAACTTTGCAGTAAAAGTGCTCGACGAACAGTGTAAGCTAAGTGACAGAGGTCAGCACGAACAGTCACGAATCTCGCTGATAGGATGATCTCTTGGGAGAATGTGAAGGGAATGGCATGTTACCTCTGAGGTATGCCTTCCAGCACCTCCTAACTCCAGCTGTTTAGGAGAAAAGCACTAGACAAAATCAAGTAGACAGACATTCTACAAATACCTCCCCAGTCCTCCTCAAAAGCATTAAGGTCATCAAAAACAAGGAAAGATTGAGAGATGGTTACATCTAGAAGAGACTAGGGAAACCTGATGACCAAATGTAATGTGGTAACATTGATGGGATTCTGGAACAGTAACAAGAAATAAAGCAAAATAAAAGCATTAGGCATACTGTAAAGAAATTCAAATAAACGGTAGACTTTAGTTAACAAAAATGTACCAATATTAGCTTATTAGTTGTTAGAAACTGATCATACTAATACAAAATGGCAATCATAAGGGAAACCGCAGGCTGTATGGGAACTGTGTGATCAATATTTCTGTCCAGAAATCTAAAACTGTTAAAAATGAAGTCTAATAATTATGCTAATTTAAAGAAAGGGAGAGGGACTATAGTAAGTATTCCTTCCTTGTAGCATTTTGGTAGGCTGAAAAAATAATCGATCTGGTTTGCTATGGGCCTCTGACCATAGACACAGAATTTGTGACCTTTAATCTAGTGAGTTTTCTTTATTTTTAAAAGGATACCGGAAGAGAATCATCAACAGTGAAAGGTTTACAGAAGCCACACAACCACCAGTGGCAGCATCAGGGCCTGAACATGAACTACCTTCACTACTGGACAGTGCTTGGTCCTCCCTAAGTGGCCTGTGTTGTACTAGTGAAGGGCTTAGGCAGTAGACAATGAACAGGTACTTACTGGACTTCATTTTTAAGTATAGTACCCATGAATATACAGACACTAAAACTTGTTTTAAAAATGAAACATACTGGTAAACATAGCCAAGTTCTTAGGAGAATAACAACATTGGTAGATTTTTCTTTTTCAGTGCTGGGTTTGAACCCAAGGCATTGTGTATACTAGGCAGGCGCTTCACAACTAAGCTGCACCTCAGCTCCTATAAAATATATTTCAGAATGAAAAGAATAATATACTTCTTTCGCTCCTCATGAGAATTTCATAACAGTTGAAACTGGTGAAGAAACAACAGTGATCTTGTGAGTTTTTATTTTTTACAATAGTAAAGAGGGTAGTGAAAAAACAAGGGATTTAAGTAAATATGAAGTTATTTGAATGATGTAGGAGGAGATATTTAAGTAGGAGTCAAAAACTTCTGGTTAATCTGAATGTTAATGAAATTATATTTTTATGGCTATCCATAGAGCCTACAAAGTTAGAAGAGTCATACTGCAGCTGAACATTTTGATGTTAATGCATTTTAGCTGTGTTGACATTCTTAAAAGTAAACAAGGAGTAGAACATGCGCATTTAGGGTAGATTCTTTAGAAGTGCTGTTAGTCTTTTAACCTGGAAATAGTCCATGTTAATCAGCAGTTTAAAAATTAATTATTTTGAAAAATTTGTTATAGTTTTATAGGCTTTCAAAAGTCAATTATTGTTCTTTAAAAAGACAGAGGAAATGTAGTTTTTCTTACCTCATCAATCAAACCCTTGAAATTTGCCATACTGCTTCAAGTTCTCACCTTCTTTCTCTTGTGTTGAAAGTCAGTGATATTTTTCAAAGCACTTGCTGTGGATCATCCCATTTAATCTTTAATAATTCTCAGAGGAGGAATCATTGTTTTATTGCTCTAAAGATGTGGAACATGTAGGTGACATCAAGGAATAGGCAAAATTGGGATTTCACTGAAGGATGTTTGACTCCAAGACAGATCATGTACTTAACCCCTGTGTTCTACTGGCATACTATAGTTGTTTATAAAAATGAAAAACTGATCATGTTATGTACGAGTTGGCTTTCCCACACGGGGGCAGCACAATCCTTGACACCCACAATTTAAAAGGTTTATTTCAGCTCACAGTTTTAGTGGGTTCAGTTCATTATCAACTGGCTCCAAGTTGTGGCAGAAGGGCATGGCAGAGAAAAGTTGCTCAACCATGGCAACCAGGAAGCACAGAGAGCAGGGATAGCTGGAGACAAGAATGCACTCTTCTAGCTCACACTTCCAATGACCCACCTCTTTTGACCACCCACCCTGCTCCTAACAGCACATTCAACCATGATTTATCAGTGGATCAGGATAATACCCCCATGATCATTCACCTCCCAGAGTTCCAGCCTTCGGAGGGACACTTTAAGTCTAAACTATAGGATGTCATATCACTTACAACTCTGTAATGCCTTCCTGTTCCTTTCGGGAAAACACTTGGGATGTTTTTCCTCTGTGAACTCTTTGCTGTCCATCGCCAACCCCTGGAAGAGATTACATGGTCATGTTGTGTATTTCCATTTTATTTTGTACTTTTCACTTCATAGTAATTATCACACATCTAATTTTATGTTTATTTGTTTATTTCAGTGTGTGTGTGTGTGTGTGTGTGTGTGTGTGTGTGTGTGTATTGGGAAGAAGAGAAATAATAAGAGTGACAGCAAGAATTAAAGAATGAGAAAATGGAGTTAAATAGATCCAAGTAGTCATTATCCACTTTCAACACTTATTAATACATGGTCAGGCCTGTTCTTACTGAAATGCCTTCATCAATTCCTACTTCTAGATGCCTTGGAAAAAATTCCCAGCCATTTATTATTTTATTGCATGGAATGTCAGTACATGAGTCTATACATTCTCTTAGAATACAAACCCAATAATATTAGTACACAAATGATAATATCCCCTTAACAGCCAATATTTTGTCAGTGTTCACATTTGTCATATTGGAACTTATAATTACTTTTCAGTGTATTTCAATTATATTCTAATTCAATTGGCTAATGTTTGTTTTAAACTCTGGAGTATCTTTCTTTCTTTTTTATTTTCTTGAGAGTAAACAGAATAATTTGTTTTGTGGAAATTCCCATAGTCTGTATTTTGTTATTTGCAACCTTGTGATATCATTTAATATGTTCACCTGTCTCCCATTTCTTATTAATTGGTGGCTAGATAGAGCAAAACCATTTGTCTACTGAGTAATAGACAGGCCAGGAGGAGGAGACAGGGTGGGGGTGGGCCAGACAGGGTAATGGACATGCATATTGCCAGTTAGCACAACAACACTGTCATCTACAGGTAAATGAGGTGATGCTCAAGAGACTTAATTTGCTAAGATGACCTACAGTGAGTGTGTGGACCAGAATTCCAAGCATGTTGGATTGACACCCTTACCAACTTTTTCTTTGACATTACTTTGCTTTGTCATAGAATAGAAGCCCAAGTAAACATTTACTATCACTCTGAGAGAATGTAAAATATACCAATAGTTGTTGCCCCTAAATGGGGAAAAATAAACAAGAAACCTCCAGTGCAAAGATTATTAATACCTGTGACCTTATGAGGAGAGTGATTCAAAACTACCGTCCTCCTCCCGCCATAGGCATACCTTTGTCCTTGCCTATGGCATGTCAACGTGCTCAAAAAACATGATCTATAATCCAGAGCAGAGACACAGTGCCTACTTTCCTAGGCATTTTGTCATGTTTTATAAGAAATAAAGTGAAGTTGGTGGTTATAAAAGGAATAACAATCAACCACATCTGCTCAGTGCGTGTGGGAATGACCCTCTGGAAGAGTTAAGCTTTTCCTTTGGTAGGTACATGTGGCGGATTGAATAGTGTCCCCTGCCCCAATTCATGTCTGTTCTTAACCCCAGAGTGTGACTTTGTTTGCGAATAGGGTCCTATATATGTAATAATTAAGGTGCAGTCAAGCTAGATTATGGTGGTCCCTAACTCCGAGGACCAAAGTCTTTATAAGAAGAGAACAGGACACAAAGAGATGCAGAGAAGACTCCCTTGAGATGATGGAGACAGAGGTTGGAGCGATGCAGGAATAAGGAGCACCGAGGATGGTGAGCACCTGCCAGAAGTTGACAGAGAGGCCTAGAACAGATCCTCGTCAGTCTCAAGAAGTAGCCAGTTCTGCTAAAAGCTTGATTTTGAACTTTGACTTCTAAAACGTGAGAGAATAAGTTTCTGTTGTTCTACGCTATCCATTTTGGTAATTTGTTATGCAGCCCTGGAAACCAATACAGTAGAGGTGATGTCATACAATTTAGAGAAATCACTAGCCCCAGCCTGGGTAGAAGGTCCCCATATCATAACAAAGGCCTGGCCTCTACTTTCCCGCTTGGTTCACCACACTTTGCCTTCTCTCTATATTCTCACCCTGAAACTGGAGTTCTCCCTTCCTATCCACAGAAACAGCTGGCATTGGGCAGAGACCCTGTGCACTTTCATGTGCGTGTCCAAAGCTGTAGAATTTGCAAGACAACAAAAAGAACTCAGAGCGCTGAGCTGGATGGCTTAGCAGGGCTAGGGACAGGATATAAAGAGGCTGAAGATTTCTTAGGGAAGGGGGCAGGATGTAAAAAAGCTTAAGGGAAACAGTAAGTAGGAGAAGAGTTAGGGGACGGAGAGAACCTACTAGGGTCCATGCTTAGAGATTTACTGATTTTTATGTTACATCTGTGTTATGGTGTGAATGTGGTATGTCATTGCTAAAACCTGTTTTTCAGCTTCATTCTCAATTGTAACCACAATGAAGTAGTAAGATATTTAAAAGGTGCATGGGGTGATGAGGGGCTTACTCTTATGAGTAGATTAATGATGCTTCTCTGCAGACTCAGTCCTGTTGAGACTGGATTAGTTACTAGAAGAGTTCAGCTTCCTTAGCTGGTGCTCCTGCTCCCTTTCTTGCCAGGTGACTGCTTCCCCTTACAAGGGCTCCTGCCATGGTCTCAGTCCAGCATGCTGTGATGCAGCTAATGGCTCTTGCTAGATGCTGGCACCATGCTATTGGACTTTCCAGCTGGTAGAAATGAAAGTCCTTCCCGTTATAAATCACCCAAGTGTTGGCACTTTGTTATACCAACATAGAATGAACCAAGACAATGGATAACAAACCAGATTCCTGCATTCTGCCTTACAGCTCTGGAACTATTTCTTGAACTGAAAACCCTTGACACAATTGTTGCAAATCTTGAGAAGGCAAATGAAAGGTATTCCACAAACATAGGAGGTTAATCACAATCTTCTTACTCCTATTCAGTGAGAAATAGCAAACCTTTAGATTTAATTAATGGTAAAATGTGGATTTTCTGTGGCAGGTGATAATCCAAATGGAGAAAAAATGTAGTTAAGGGAACAAAATTCCCCCCTACAGAGAGCATCTCAGGTGATTCTCTGAAGGAGAGAAAAGGAGTGTCCAGCGACATGGTTTACATTTATGGCAAACACAACATGAAACAACCTGCCAAAGCAGAATATTACCTAGATTCAAATAAATCATTCCCACTTTAGAAAGAAATAGTTTATCCAGTAAGATCCAGTCCAAAGTAAATTCCATGTTTGCATTTATTCATGAAAAATTGTTTTACTAAATAACTACCAGATGTAGTCATTACTTAGGGCACCTTAATACTTGGAAATTGGGTAAGGTGATCTTTGTCAAAAGCCCAAAACCAGGCATTTGTAGTGTAGATGGAATGAATAGAGTTTTGGAAGAAAAGAAAAAGTTTCTCTCCAATAAAGTAAATATTTTCAATCAGCTCATTGTGTTGGCTATCATATGAAAGGATGAAAAAAATATGGATTACCCAAAGGGAAAATCACAGCTGTTGTTTAGACCATCAGAGTTGATAGGATTTTTAATATTTCCTCTATTACCAGCTGAAGCAGAATGTGAATAATGAAACAACTTAGAAAACACAGGAATAAGCCCACCTAGTCAGAGAAGCTCACTGAAGGGCAAGATATAATCACTGTGACTATCTCCTGTTCTGAGAACTGCATGGGGAAGTTATTGACTGAGAGAAGGCAGAGTATCTTCAAAAGATTTCATGTTAGAATGATTTTGAATATTGTGTATCTGGTTTGTCTGGGTATCTGACAGCTCCCATTTTTCAAAGCCTGCGCATGGGTTGGTTTGTGTTATTGCCTTCCCTTATCGTGCCATTCCATTTGTCATGTACGGCTTGTTTGTCTTTGGATTTTCCAGGTTCTCTTTTCTCACTCTAGTTCCATAATGCAGTGCCCTTAATAAAGAATCTGCCCCTGCCTTACCATGTGTCATTTTACCACCAATGGCAGAGGAGGATATGCAAATTCAATCCCAACATTTCCAAGGGCAGCTATTAGGGGTAAAGCTGTGGCTCTAAAGTAAAGCAAAAGGATATTTTTCCATGCAAAACTCAGATACTCAGCAACGAGTGATGAGTACTGGTCAATTGTTGTGTCATTTGCTCACTTAGTCATTCAACTGGTGTAGGTCATAGGTCACATGTTGTAGGTCAGTGATTCTCAAACTTGGCTGCAAATTGCAATTAGTTGTTAATCTTAAAACAAAATGAAACAGTGATGCTTGGATTTCTTGTTCTAGGGATTCTGATTTAAGTGTTTAGCTTCTGCGTTTCCAGTATATGGCTAGTTTTAAGCAATACTGTGAGTGCTGGATGTCTTAATGAAACTGTCAGATGATGGTCTTCCTTCCACAAAACTCACGTTCTGGTGTAAAAAAAGACCATAAGTCAATGAGTGATTCATATAATACTAACCTCAGTGGAGAGGATAGCAATAGAGAGGTCTGGGGAGAACTACTTTAGAAAGAGTGATCCAGAAGACCTCTTGGGGTAGGCAAGGAACTGAGCAGAAACTTGGGGGAGTTTATTGTGATCAGTAGAGGAGAAGCAGAGAGGAAAATGAATTACTTCAAGATAAATAAAAATATAGAAATCACATCCATTTTAGTGATAAGAGCTTTATTATCTTAGAAAGTTAAGTCTTTCTTGGGACCTGCCATTTACAGAAATCATCAGTAAGGATTTATCAGACACCTGCTCGGTATTAAGTACGTACTAGGCACTGGGGGTAAAGAGATGAGTAAGGAGCAAGACATTTTTGATTTAGTAATAACATAATTAGTATATTTAGTATGCCGTGGAGCATGCAGACATAGAGGTGAGGACTGGAAAAAGTTTTGATGCAGCTGCAGATTTTGGGCTTCTTTTAGCATAGTCAAGAAGCTACTCTCTCATCTTCCTTTTGGACTTTCGCCTTTCATATTTTAGGTAGGTGGTTTTAAGTGGAATTTAGAGCTAACTTATGTTAGGCAATTGTGTTGATCTTTGGGTAGACTTGACCCAATGAATAATTTAGCAAAGAACATTTACTTCTCTTTTTCCTGTGGATTCCTATGGTAGCTAACGTGGCTCAGAATGAGTGGATGTACTTAGCTGGATGAATTTAAGTCAAAGTAAAACAGAAAAAAATAGCATGATGCAAAGCTGTAAATGCTATAATAAGGAATGCCAGCAGTGTCTGGGAGAGTGGAAGCGGGAATGAATTTCAGCTGGTAGTGAACTCTGGCGTTGGTGTTCTCATTTACTTCCGGGGGCCAGCTCTGGTCATATTCATATTTATTCCACAAGGTGGTACAGACAAGGCAGAGTGGCTTTGATGAACTTGTAAGGAGACAAATTATATCAGTGGTTGATTTTTAAAGAACATCTTAGGAGACAGTTAAAAGAATTGCTAAAGAATTTAATAAATGTATTTATTCTGATTTTTTTCTTTTAGCTACACTTCACTTTCACTTCAGACACAATTCTGGGTGATTTTTAATAGCTCATTAACACCCTAAGGTGATATTCTGTGTTTGGCTTTTACAGAAACTATGAATAAGAGTTAGAGAAATTAGTACAGAGAAAACAGGAGTTGGATAATAATAGTAATTTCACGACACTTGTTCTCCCTGGAGTCTTAAAACATCTTGCAATATACAAACAAGGATACTGAAAATTCCCAGTGGGAAGGTGGCGAAATTCACAGCCTCCATTTAGAGACAGAGTTTTCCCTGAGAATTTCTGTGGAAAAGAAAAGCAAGGTGCTAAGATGATTTTATAGCTAACCAAAAAATATCCTTGGGGAAAAGTGTGCTTGCAATAAACCAAATTTTCTACACAGTGACTGCTGTCTGTGGGCACATGAATTACTTGTAACAATAGCAAATCTTCAAATAGTATTACAAGTATAATTCAGCATTTGGTTAACTAATAAACTTCCAAACTGAGTGTTAACTGTAAGTATTTAAAGGTTCATTCTTTGTTCTTGAAGATGTACTGTAATATTTAATTGCACTTTTCTATCAGTTGAAAAATGCTTTACTGAAATAATTTACTGTGTTGAACCAAATGTAATATCAATGTGTGTATACATGTGTGGTGATTTTGCCTGATATACAGGTTGATCTTGAATGTATAGAACTTTTTTGAATAAAGAACTTTTGAAACAAAATTTTGAATCATAAAAAGAAAAATATCCACAACTCTTTCCTTTCACAAGACTGCTTTCAATTGCAGTTGGTCTTCTGTGTCTGTGGGTTATTCCTCTGGGAAATGATCCATTTTTGGATCAAAAATATTTTTAAAATATTGTCTGTTCTGAATATACAGACATTCTTCCTACCATTATTCCTTAAACAGAAACTATGTTATATAGGATAATAACTATTTGCATAGCATATGCAGTGCATTAGCTATTATAAGTAATCTTATGATTACTTATGAGATGATTTAAAATATATTGGAGGATATCTTGGAGCCAACTTCCTATTAATACTAAAAAACAACTACAGTTATCAAACAGGGACTCAGTTCTATGTCCTTTTTGAGGTCATCTTTTGGATTTTTTGTGGAGTTTTATTCTCTAATCAGTAAATCACTCTTAAAAATATTTCTTTGATATCTAAACTCAAGGAGATCTTGGCATTGTCTGGTGGTGGTTTTTGGTACTGGCCTGTTCTCTTCTCCATTTTTTTTTTTTTGGTATTGGGAATCGAACTCAGGGCCTCGTGCTTGCCAGGCAGGCACTTTGCTGCTAAGCTGTCTTCTTCCCTCTTTTCATGATAGCGAGCGTGAACATTTTGTATTCTCTGTAACATTCTGTTTCACACCAAATCCTTTCTTTTTCTTTTTTTTTTTTTTTTGTTTTTGTTTTTGTTTTTGTTTTTTTTTCTGTGGTACCGGGAACTGAACTCACGACCTTGTGCTTGCCAGGCAGGCACTTTGCCGCTGAGCTAAATCCCCAGCCCCCACACCAAATCCTTTCATACTCAGCCGGTGGCCTCCAGTCTTGCCTCAAAGAGAACACCAGCACTCTATCTTTACACACTGGAAAATTTCCTTACTCTCATTTAAATGACATTCTTTTCTTCTCACTTATAAGATTTTTCTTTGTTTCTTATTTTCAGTGTTTCTTGGGCTAATCCTGCATTTACTCAACTCTTCCTGAAACTAGCTCCATCGTAATTCATAATATAGTAATTTCCTGTCTTCTTAGTAACGACAGTGTCCCTCTTTTCTGGCTTTCTTTCTGAAATCACAACTTTCTACATTAAACTCTTACCTCAACTTCATTGTGACCTTCAATGGGTTAGTGCCTCTGCTTTTATTGTGTATCAGAATCTCCTATGTCCTCTCCCCTGCCCTTTCTCCACTTCTCCTCCTTCCCCGTACTCTCTTGTCCTGTTTCTTTGCTCTGTAATCCAGTTTGGCCTTGAACTTGCTAGGTAGCCCAGGCTGGCCTTGGACTCACAATCCTCCTGTATCAGCAATACACATGCTGGGATTACAGGTTTGGGCCAGCACACTCAACCCTGATTATTCTTTCAATTACTGTTCTCCCATGCAAGCAATACTCAACTTCCATGCTTCTTTTCCTATGCGTGATTTCCTACTCTACAATATGAGGGTAATGAAGTGTCAGTTGCATAGAAAGTCCTGGGTGGATGACTGTGATGGTGACAATTATTGTTATCATTTAGAAGGTTCAATTGTTTCCCAATTGTCTATAGTGGTAAACCTCCAACCCCTCGTCTTGGCATTCATTATCCTCAACAGACTCTTCTTTCTGTCCTTTCCTCATGCTCTGCCTAGCCACTCCACATACTCTATGGCATTGAATTTTTAGTCTCTCAGCATCTAAATACACCATACTGTTTTATGTGTCTGTGCCTTTGCATCTTCTATTTCTACCTTTTAGAATGAATTGTCCCACTTCTCTGTCTAGCCCATTTTAGTTGATCCATTTTAGTTGATCCAAAAACTATATTAATTGTTTCTTGTTGCACAACAAATTAGCCCCCAAATGAGTGACACTGAACAATCATAAACACTTCTTTCATACAAATTTCCCCATTTCAGGGTGAGTGGTTCTGACTTGAGGCATCTCATGCAATTTACAGCCAAGATGTAGTTAATTTACAGCTGGGAGCTGATGTTTCTGCTTCGAGAGTTGCTCACTCATATGGTTGGCAAACTGGGATTGTCTGTTGGCAGGACAACTCAGTTCCTCAGATTATAGGCTGTTCCTGGGGGCGGGGCTTCACTGGAGCAAGGGACTCAAGAGAAAGCAGGGCAGAAGTGGAAATCTTTAGTCACCTAGCATTTGGTCCCACCCACTGTCACATCATCAGTGGTCGACTGGGGCTCCAGGCAGGCCCCGATTCACTGTGGGAAGCAGACAAGTCTTGACTGGCAGGGAAGCAGATTATTGGGGGCATCAATTTTTCTGTGATGTTCTCTCACCTTCCTTCAGAAAATTTGCTCTGTGCTTATCTTTTCTGATGCCTCCATGAAAACATTTGTAGCATTCTTTTATTTTTTTTTAACTTGGTGTGTACAAGTGACACAGAATATTGAGAGTCTCTACATTGTCTAAGATTTTTTGTAAGTACTTTGAAGATAACAATACCCCATACCATAACTATTGTTATTCTCTTAGTTGGTTACCAAAATTTGGTTTTATTTTTTCATAAAATAAAAAGAAAATCATGACATATTCTTGTTTTTTTTCCTCTTCAGACATTTCACATTTATTTTTCAGAAATACACTACACTGAAGTTCATTAAGTTCATTGAAGTTAATCAAGAAGTTCATTAAAATATCACTTCTTAAACAAGTATCTATTTCACTGAAAGAAAGTACTTAATAACTGCTACTCACTGGCAAGTTAATGAAAGTTTACTGGGTTCTCAACTAATGCAGTTTTCTAAACCAATTAATTGGGATTCTCCAATTGTATTTTAGAAAGAAGAAGGTAAAATTGTTAAAGTTATAGTACTAAAAAACTTTCAAGCCTGAAAAGTATAGCAATAAGCTTCAAAGTCAGTTGCTGTAGAATTCCTTGTGTGACTAAATTCTTCTCAATTATTTTGAAAGATTTTTAAAGGAATCGCACACTAAGTATTGGTCATCAAGATAGGCTGGTGTCCATTCATTCAAATCTGTGAATTTTTACATGCTGGCATTTGGTATCATGTCAAATGCAACAACAACATGGAGTAAAATTCTGATACTATACTCAGAACAGAAAATATTAGTGGAAATATTTTAAATATTTAATAAGCATTGTGAATAATCAACACTCAAAATTTAAATTACATTTATTCCCTTATAATCTCTAATTAAGGACATTTAAATGCTTATCAAGTGATTACATATTCTTGTATAGCATTCAAAATCCATCTTCTAGGACAATAGTTTCTTGAAACATGTTATAGAGTCACCATTGCTTTTACTTTTTACTTTAAAAATGAAATGATACTATGTACCCACACTGTTTCTCTCTTAATTTTTAGGAAGAAAATCTTCCACCTTGTTTAGATTACTACTTGAGCTAAAACCTATACACTTAGTTTTCTATGAAAAATGGCACATTTCTTTTTGGATATTATATTGTTTACCTCTATTTTCTGCAGCTCAAGTGTGATGAATTGAGGGAGGTTGTTCACAAAGTAAACTCTTTTGTCCAGATCATTGCAAAAGCTTAGTGTTACTTTTTTACTTGATGTATTATGAAGTTATAATTTAATTTACTTTTAGAAAGATTAAAAATAAAGTTAATACTGATGAAGATAATGAGGTTTTCTGGCCAGGTGTTTTTTTCTAGAAATGTTTCATCAAGGAAAAAAAACAAGTAACGTGTTTCGTTTTTGTCTTAAAATGCTAAAACTACTGACCTATGTAAAGATAAGGTTCAGATTTAATTCTGGTACTCAGTACTGAAAGCATACTATCAGGGATTTATCATTTGCTCTGGTGAACTTAACTCATTCACTTTCATGCATGAATAGCTCTTTACATTAACTGAAATAAGCCACTGTCTTTGCAAAAAATGAAGCAATTCATTCATTTGGTTACTTAATATTTATCAAGCACCTAATATGCACATATATGGGTTTCTTAATTTTCTTGATTTTGAATGTTACCTGTGTCCTCTCTGATTTGTAATATTTTATATTATCAAAGAGAAAAGCAAAATTCTTTCTGCAGAATTTTTATTTTGCCCTTCTCTCTGTCTTGATTTCCCCTCATTCATTCACTCTATTCTAGATTTCTTTTCTTTTTTCAATATATATTTTTATTAGTACATATTTGCAGTACATTGTGATTACATTCACTATGGGGAATTGGTAGACTTATTTTTCAAGGGCTATTTCAAAGCTCTCCTATGTAAGACCTTACAGTGTAATATTATGTTGCAGATATAATGGTTGATACATTTAGCACCGTATACAACTCCTCTTATACTTCTGAGGCCTTGAAGAGTAATACAGACTCCTTTGCAGCTAGGAGTGGCCACATAATAGAGGGTACACTAGTAAGTTCCATAGAAAAGTTTCATGAAGAGGAACCCTTTGCCTTCTCTTCTCTTTCTTCCTTCCAGGAATGTGCACAAAATATTAGTAGTTTGAGAAATCACTTTGGGGCTCTGGTGATAACAGCCACATTGCAAAGATGGCAGAGTTGGCAAGTAGGAGGAGGCTGGCTCTTTTATAAGATTATTTAACAACTGTGTAAGTCCCAGATCATTTTCTGGTTTCTCCATGTGATAAAAATAAATTCCTTAAACAATTGGATTGAGTTTTCTGTTATGCATTTCTGAAGATATTTCAGATGTAACTTCAATGACATTGGTTACAAAGTCTGTTAAATTCAGAGTTCATGCCTCTCTAAGTTCAGGGTTTTGGAAAAAATCCAAAGGATGGATATTCTCCAATACATTATCCTTCTTGTTTTTTTCCCCTTTACTTCCTTTCATTTTCATTCTACATTAGTTCTACCACCAGAATTTAAAGTAATAAATTTCTCTGAATTTCTTCCCTTAAGTAGATTATATATCCAAAAAGAAGTCTATAATTATGTGATGATATTTTCATAAAGCCTTATGTAATCCTCAAAAAAGATATGCTTGCCATCTGCAGTTTTGATCATTGATCTTGTGTTATCTTGGAAAGATAAATCTCTAAGACTTTAGCTAAAGTTCTCATAGAATAAGTACATGTAAGTATATGTAGCTATTGAACTTCCAATTATTTTCTCTGAAGATAAATTAATGTTTGTTCACCATTTGTCCAAATAATAATGAGTTTTGGTGATGTAGGATATACATTTTGGAAAAAATGGCTCCAGTTTTAATCTTTAAAAGCCTGAAAGTTGCTTAAACTTCTGAATTCTAAATGAAAGTATTTGACTTGGTTTCTCCAGTAGGTTACTATGGAAAGCAAACAAGATAGTAATTGGAATAATGTTCTACATAAATGCAAATATAAAGGCTATTATTTGGGACTAAACACTAGAATATGCATGCCAGCACTGTCCAAATCAGAGTCACCTATTCATCAAGCATAGACATAAAAATCAATGTGATACTATACTACTTTGAAAAGTATATTAATCAAGATATCAAAGATCAAACAAAATACTTGTTTTCCTAACTCCATTTCCAGCACCATATTTGAGGTGAATTTCCTGCTAAAAGTAGTTTTTGTAATGTTGTGTGAGGCAGATAAAACATAAGGATAAAACATTAGCAGTCTTTTTTATGTTGTGATTAGGCTACCCAGGAAATCTACTTTTTTGAATCCTCTGGTTTTCAGAAAAGCTATCAAGACAGAAAAATATTCTAGAGGAGAACAGGTACCATGGCTTAGATCTGCAGTGTCCCCCAGACTCATGTTTTAGTGGCTGGTTGCCAGCCAATGGACTTTTTGGTTCTAACCTCATCAACTGGATTAATCCATTGATAAGATCATCATTTGATGGCATTTTTGGGAGGTGATAGGAACAGGGGGTGGGACCTATTTGAAACAGTAGGCCAACAAGAAAAGAAAAGAAAAGAAAAGAAAAGAAAAGAAAAGAAAAGAAAAGAAAGAAGAAAAGAAAAGAAAAATGTAGGCCACGGTGGCACAAACTTGGCCATATCTGGTCGCTGGGTTCTTTCTCTGTGGACTTGGTCTCTGCTGTTTACTGCCATCAGGTGAGTAGCCTTGCTCAGCCCTGCCTTTCTGCCACGATATTTCTGCCTCACTACAGGCCCAGTGGTGATGGAGCCCAGTGACTGTGAACTGAAATCCCCAAAACTGCATTTCAAAATAGCACTCTTCTCCTATTAGCTGTTTTTCTCCGGTGTATGCTCACAGTGACAAAAAGTTGAGTAACACAGACTTCTAGCAAAATGAATACGTTGGACATAGTCACCTCTCAGGAAATAAAGAAGCAAGCATACCACTTTAAAAGCAATGGACTCAGCCACAATCATATAAGAAGCCAAATACCAAAAGAAAAAATATCTTTCTAAATTTCTAAAGCTTCAATTAGTTATACAAATAAGAAATTTGTTTGTGGGTTTCCCCTAGCTGTATAGATTGTGATGGTTAATTTTAGGTGTCTCCTTTCCTGGGTTAAGAGATATCCAGTTGGCTGGTAAAAGATATATTTGATATACCTGTGAGAGTGTTTCCTAGACTGAGTAAATAAGATCTGTGCTCACCATTGTGCTTGGGCATCACGTAATCTGCTGAAAGCCTGGCCTTATAGAAGCCGTGGACTGGGAATTACATAATCAACAGCTCTTATTCTCAAATTCAGACCAGTACTGAATACAGCACCAGATTTCTTGGTTCTCAGGCTTGCTAATGGTAGACTATGGGACCTCTTGTCCTCCCCTATTGTGTGAATCAGTTCTCATAATAAATTTACTCTGTAAACCTGTCTCTGTATGTCCTATTGGTTTTGTTCCTCTGGGGAACCCTGGCTGATACATACACAATAAAAAGAAGAATATTCTGGATGAAAGTTGTACATGTTGGATCAAAATGCATATGGATACAAGTGCTTCCTAGGGAACAGAGAAAACTAGTGTGTGACCTGACTTACAATCCCCTTAGGTCTGGAGAGGAATAGAATTTTCTCTTTAGAATGTGCTTGCTAAAGCGTTACGACTTCTGCCTGAAAAATCTGCCTTTATACAGAACGGCCTGTCTGGGCTGAAGTGACATTTTCCTAAGTTATGTACAGGTTCATATGGGATTACATGTGGGGAAGCTCACCTGTGTGTTAAATACATATGGCTAGTTAGGATACCTGGTTGGGCTTTACAGGAGGATATATTTGACTGGGTCCTCTCCCCAGATATTGTCCTTAAATAATCTATCCCACTTAATAAAATGTTAAATCATATTTTTTTCTCTGGGTTACATTTATAAAACGTAGCTGCTCTCTCAAAATAGTTGTGTTCACAAGGATTTCTTTGGTATATGCGGTGTGACTTAAAGTACGGTGAATGGTTTACATTTTAAAATTTTATTACAGTAAAAGATGTTATCAATCTCCCTCAACACCATGTTGGGTACGCTTATCCCATCATCCTTTCCATTTCCTAAGCAATTCTAGAAATTCTGTTTGTTATCCTGGCTGCCTCATCCTGAACTAATTCAAAACATTTCCCTTTCATAGTCATTTAGACTTTGAGCAAGAGCAGAAGTCGCCCGGTGCCAGTGGGATAAGTAAGGTTAATGAGGACAGGTAGTCATGTTTTTGTGAGCTTGCCTTTCTGTTGGATGATGCCAGT
Organism: Chinchilla lanigera; assembly: GCF_000276665.1. Lineage (NCBI taxonomy): Eukaryota > Metazoa > Chordata > Mammalia > Rodentia > Chinchillidae > Chinchilla > Chinchilla lanigera. The sequence goes on from NW_004955407.1 coordinate 26,127,692, forward strand.
AACACCACTCACTGTATTTTTTACCTCACCTCACAAAGAAACTCGTGAAAGACTTTACTTTCATACTTGGGCAATTGGAGAGAACATCTACTATCATTACTGTTATTATTATTACTGCAAGCAAAAATTGTGTCCTAATTTAATAAATCTCTTTTCTATAAATTACTACAAGGTTTGTATTTTTGACAGCCCACAATTTTTTTTTATTTTATTTTACAAATTAAAGGAGGAAAATACTAACAGACCGACAACATTTTACAAAATAGC
>NW_004955407.1:26129224-26170056 GCF_000276665.1 Chinchilla lanigera
TTTTCCAGCACCATTTATTAAAGAGACTGTTGTTCTCCCAGTGAGTTTGATTGGCCCCTTTATCAAATATTAGGTGACAGCCCACAATTTTCTTAATGGTAACTGAATGAGTAGTAGCTCATAAATAAGAATTAGTTCTATTTTTAGGGGATTAAATAAAACTTTTCACAGATAAACTGTAATTTTCATTATAAGGTACAAATTCCCCAAACATAGCTTTAAAAATTACTAAAACATTATTTTACCTCATTCTCATGAAGGAAAAGCTCAATAGTAATTTCAGTAATAGCACACAGAATCTAAAAACTTCATGACGTTTTATTTCCACTCAAAAATAGTATTAAATTCAACCTAGGTTCTTGGCCCTTGGCAAAATTCTAGAGATATAAATCTACCTAGTCTTGAAGAACTCATTGATTAGTTGGAGGAACAGATACCTAAATGCCTGACCATAATATGTAATGGCTGTTCTAAAGTTTGAACAAAGTGCTAGTCATTAAGAGCAACAGCCATAAAACCATATGCATTTTTAGCTATATATAGATATAGCTCTAAGAATGAATTCACATTAAATTCTTTCCAAAGAAATTCCCAGTAGGTTGAACAATGATATACAATTATGCTGTAAAAAGATTCGGGAACATATGTCTTCCATAAGGCATATATTTATTGTCTGGACTCTAGAGAAAGGTAGAATGATTATGGGGATAGAGCTATGAGAAGAATAGAGAACAGAGAGGATTCTATAACTTTGGAGTAGGTGGGGCTAAGTAGTGCATAACTAAAGACACAGAGTCTTAATTGACCCTATGGGTATAAACTTAAAGGCAAAGACTATTGAAAGTCATAGACTACTGACCTCTGGCAGGAAAGTCCCATTCATTGTGAAGTCTGATGATCTTTAGAAAGTTACAATTTCATGGCTTAATAGGATTAGTTAAGCAGCAAGATTTGAAGATGCACACATGGACTTTCAGAAGCGAGCAAGTTATATAGTTTTCAAGAGAGTAGATGAGTAATTTTAAGACTCTTAAACAGATTGTAACACTTTTGTGTGAATTTTTCCCAATCCACAGTTAGAGGACTTAAAATTTTTTTCTGTAAAAATATACTTGCACACCAAATCATTAAATAAAATATGTACATTCTTTTGGAGAATTTCAGCAGTGGCTGCGCAATACCCTGTAATGCTGTTGTGTAGATACTTGTTTTGAGGATAGCTGTGATGAACATATATGTATATATGTAATGTCCCTATGTACAGAGTTCCCACATTTACCTGACAACCATGATAAGGAAGACAAGGAGAGGTGGCGTCAGTGGCTGAGACAGGGGCTCTAGACTCAAGCTGTCTCACAGACTGTGACTTCATTAGAGATTAATTTCTTCTGCTTTTGTCTGTTAGGAAAGTCACATTTTCCTTAGTGAAATATCAACAGTTCCATTCTAATTTCATGAATTTGGGAAAAGGGAAGGCTTGGTCAGCAACAGATGTCATTTGTTATATGTTTGTCATATATTGTCACTTGTTATCTCTGTTGAGCCTGCGCCCAGGCTCAGTAACAGGCATGGCATAGCCTTCCTCAGTGGTGTTATCTATTTCTCCAGGTCATCATTCCCATATCTGTGAGGTGAATAACAGGGTTTTTGGATAAATCATATTATAGAAATTGAGGTCTCTTGGGTCTAAAAATCAGTTCATGAAACATACCCAGATTTGCTGAGTCCTAGTAAAAAGAGGTCTTTTCTGATAACTCTACTTAAAATAGCAACTCACTTCCTTTCTGCACCCGATTTGTGTCTTATGAACCCATCTTATTATGTTCCTGTGATAATCATTGTCTGGCATTATTGCATTTTCTCGTTAATATTCAGTATCTCATCCCACTAGAACAGCTTTGTGTCTTGTCCACTGGTGCCTAGAACAGTGCCTACCATATGTTATTTGTTTAAAAAATATTAGTTCAATGAATAAATTAATGAACTGATACATCTGAGAGCAGTGAGCAGCAATGGTATTGCATTTGGCTTGAACATTCATTTTTTAATGAAAAACTTTGATTTATTTTTAGCTTGGTTTAATTTTACTGAAAGCTAATTTGCATTTTAACACATTGGATGGTGTGCAAATATGTTCTAGAACTGACCTGATTTACTAAGAGTATACCAAAGTCAAGTCCTGAGTCCAGAGACTTTTCATTATTCTGCTACTATCCTTTCCATTCCTCCTCCTGACTTATTGCCCATGCATAGCTTTTTCCTGTCCTCCAACCAGTAGCCAAGGAGATCTGGGACTATCCTACAGGCTGCCATTCCTGATGTTGTAGTGCCCAGAGGCAAATGGAAAATAATAGGATACATAAAAGCATCTCATTGCAATCTCTGCTTGTGTTACCCACCTGGGCTATAGTCTTGCTGCAGTGCTAGCTGATGTCTTAGTTTGGGGGTCATGGCCTTGTTCAAAGCCAGGCCTTGTGTTTCTTTTTTTCAAAACATAATCGGTGGAGACTGTTTATGTTTATCTTTTATTAAATTTTTATTAGCGTGTGTTTGCTGTATGTAATATTTATATTCCCCTTTGGGAGTAGATAATACATTTAATGTATTTTATTTTATTTTTTATTTCCTTTCCCTCTGTCTCCCTCCTCCCCCTCTGTCTCTTGATCCCATTCTCCATTTTCATTTTCTTGGTGTGTGTTTGTGACATATGTTTACATTCACTATGGGTTGTTGGTGCCTGTACTCGACACATCTTTCTTCCTTCTATGTCCCCTTCCTCTCTGCCCCTCCCCCTCCTGCCATCTCTTGACCCCTGTTCCATTTGCAAAAGATCTATCTCTCTGTGTCCTTTTATGTCTTTCATTCTTCTCTTTATTTATACTTTGGATTTCTCATATGAGAGAAACCTTTTGGTGTTTAAGAGTATGCATCTGGTCTGATTTACTTCTCTTAACATTATGTCTTCAGTTGCATCCATTTTCCTGTACATGACTCAAATTTATCTTTCTTTATAGCCAAGTAGTATTCAAAGCTTGCCTTTGGCTTTCTATCGCTTGTTCTTGCTGAAAAACTGCTAGGTACTGGCTGTGTCTTGCGTGAGTAGTTCACCAGCATTGCACATGACTCCTGGTGCCTTGTTCCATTCTGATTCTTCAGTTCAGATCTCATGGACTTTCATCCTTTGGATTCAAGTGCTTTTCTCCTTCTTCAAGGAGTCAACTTTCCTCCCATGAGTTAGTATTTTCAACCTCACTTACTTTGATATGGTCTAGGTTCTTCATGCACACTTTCATCTCTCCGTATGAGTTCCCTGTATGTTTTCCTGCTGATGAGTTATTCTAGAGGCAAACTCATCTAGCCTTTTCTTGTAGAAACAGGTGTTCATAAAAATCAACTACAGAGACACGCCAAAGATAGAATTTATTAACAGAATCTAAACTCACAGCTTATTTTCAGAAGATTGACCTTAATAGAATATTAAGTTTCCTTTGGGTATTCAAAAGCTGGAGCAAAATCCATTTTATGCAGGCATTTATTATAAAAAGTACCAGCCATCAAATTAAGCCCTTGAATAATAACAGCTGCATATTATAATACCCTGTAGTGCCATGATTAAATCATGGCCATTGAATCTGTTTCCTGACACCAACATGAAAATGGGTTCTCCCTGTACAGTGGAAATTGACTAATTTATTTTAGTCATTGATAGTCATTATTTATCTTCTTGAAATGGTATTAATCATTGAACAAGTATTAAAATTACTAATGCCACTGTAGCAAACAATGTGTAAGGTAAACAAAGGCGAAAATCTGTAACCAGATAAAAGTAGCAGGATACAGATGGTACCATGCAGCCCAACTCAAGATAGTCACTGAAGCACCACTGGAGAAAGTCGAAGGAGGTAGTCCTTAAAGTTAGGGTCCTAGCCTAGGGACACCCTTGTTCCTAACACCCCATGCCAAATAAAGCACCTTTCCCTTTCACAATGTCTGTTGTACCTTTTGGATATTATTCACTCTAAGTTTCTTACACTAGGGAGACAATACAATATTTACACATGTGAGTCTGATGTCTTTCACTCATGAGTATGGTCTCTAGTTGCATCCATTTACCTATAGGAAGAAATATGTATATATATATGTATATATATACAAGGTAAGATAATGGTACTACTAATTTCTATTAGTTCATTGAAGGGAACAGCTAGTGTTTATATTGTTTGATCAAACTTACGTTCTTGTATCTGGTAATCTGAGCAACTACTTTGAACACAGCAATATGTAATATAACAATTTCCTATCATTTTGTTTTGAAATTCTGTATTGTTTTTATTGTTTTTTTGATATAAAAATATTTAAAAAGTAAAATAAAATTTAAGAAGTACCTTTGAGTGGTTGCAATCATTAAAACAATTGAAATCATTATTAATTTTGAAGACTAATTAAAATGCATGTCTCCTATTGAATCATTGTCAGGATACAAACTATTAAAACAAATCATATATATTAGTTACCTATATAGTTTAAAATGTAAAGAAATTTATTATTTGAATTCTCTCAAATTAGGACTTTTTGGAGTCAAAATCCACTGTAAACTTTCTAAAATGCTGAGGGTTGTTTTTCTTGCCCATTATGGGTGTTTCTGTGAAATAAAATGCAGTCCTTCTATCTGCTTTATTACCTACTAGTGATTTGGTTAATTTTCTTCAAGAGGAAAACATGAAAAATAATGTGAGCCACTGAGATACTGAGGTTAGCCAGTTGAGCAGTAAGACCTTGAGTCTACTGCAATTTTAAGTAATTGGACTACAAGGAATCACTTAAAGTAATATATATCAAATGACACATAGTTTGATATCAATCATGAAATTCCATCTCTTGTAGCTGTGAACAGAAAGCAATTTATAAAGAATAGGATAAAAGAAAAACCTGTGTACCCACAAATATCCTTCTCCACTAGCCATTCATTGAAACTAAAGTGTCTCCATTTTCGATATTTTTCCTGGGTGCTAACTCTTAGTAGGTCCATGAGGTGAAATAGCACCAGGTTTACCTAGAGGCACAGATAACCATGGAACTCAGAGGTCTCACGTTATATTCTCCATTGCAATATCTAATACCATGGCATATGCACACTGCACACAGCATTGAAAAAAATGCAAATAGTGAAATTTCAGTCTTCACAATTGTAAAGATGCTAAGATGGTGCATCTGGTGTAAAAGAGAAAACCTGACAGATTGTGAGAAGGAATAAAAGTGCTGTCTGCCCTAGCCAAGTTTATTCACTCATTCACTTATTATGCATTAATTAAAAGTCATGTTAAAAATTATTTTTATGTGCATAGTAGAAGAGCAAGCTTCCATTGCTGTTTAGGGTCAAAACAGTTAATCAAGCTTACCCAGAGCTCTCAAACCATAACCCCACCCCGGGTGGGATTTCTACACGAGCTAAGCTAGAGGGACAAGCTAGGGGACAGACTGAGGGATATGGCCTTTTATTTGGAAAGGTTTTCGCCAGTTATATAATGAGGGCCTTATCAAAGCAAAGAACAGCTCCTAAGCCAGTGGATGTCAATGCTGGCTGCACATTGGAGTCACCTTCAAAAAGAAAAGGACACTGATACCAGGGACTTCGTCCTGAGATTAATTTGTCTTGGGAGTAGCCCAGACCCTGTGCTTTTTGCTAATGTTTCTCAGCTGGCTTTAATGTGCAGACAAAGATGAAAACCTCCAGCAGGGAAGAAAGCAAATTAGAACATCTAACCTTGGAAATAAATATAATAATCTTGAAAATAGAAAAAAATAAAGATACATTGGTAACATCTGTATGCACAGGTGCATATGCATAGGAGAAAGAGAAACGGGGAGAGAGAGAGGAGAGAAAGAAAGAGAATATGCTAAGGAAACTAAGGAAGAAAGAAGAAAAACAAAGAGGGAAGGAAGAGAGACAGAGAGAGACAGACAGACAGAGAGATAGAAAGATAGAGACAGAGAAAAAGAGAGAAAACAGAGCCATTCAGAGAGACAGAAATATATAGAGAGAATATAGAGAAAACACACAAGCTCAACTGAAAAAAAAAGGATCCCAGCAATCTGAAAGGCCAAGGTAGAAAGATTGCAAATTCAAGCCCAGCTCCAGTATATATATAAAAAGGATATTATATAAAGGACCTCATTGCTAGATTTTCTACAGTATTTCATAGGTGGTAGTCATTGTATTATTATTGTTATTAGGTTGCTTTACTGTGTCTTTGGGTGATTGATGGACTCCACAATTCTGCTCATAAAAATCCTGCTCTGTAATACAACAGAGCTTTTAGAGTATTATAAAAATAGTTCAGTTCACTAATTGCTGTTTCCTGCTCTCTTTGCAATTTTCTTCCTTAATTCCTGATGCGGGCCCAAGCATATCCTCTATCCCCCAAATCTCATTTGCAGCCAGAACTGTGAAATCAACTCGACTTTCTGGTACAATTTGGAATTAAATCATGGTGAGAACTACTTCCAGAATCCAGGGCCTGGGGCAAGCTTTGGCTGCTTACATCGCTCCTGACTTACAGTAGCTTTAATAATGTTCATCTTTTAAATCTTTGCCACTTCTTAGAACTGGGCTTCTGTCTTGACTCGAATGCCCTCCAGTGAAAGACCACCAGGAATATAACTGCAACTAAGCTATTCAGGCTTATTAGTCTTTTCAAAGGGAGAACCCCCAGAGTAGGAAGCCATGAGCTGCCTTAGTAAAATGCTGTTAGAGAGATCCTCACACAGGATGTGCACTTTGGGCAAATGATGTGAAGAGGGATTCCAGAGGCAGGTGCTAATCCAGCTTGGATGCTGTCAGAAAGCCAATGCAATTCTATGATGAAGAATCTTAACAAATCTTTTCTATAGAGAGAGCAAATGAAGAAGTAGCCGCCATTCATTTCGGCCAAGAGAGTGTGTTTGATATTTGGTGGGTGCCAGGGTAATGCTAGTTTTACCTATGCTAAGGCAGAGCTGTGAAGTAGACTGGTTTTGTCTCACTTTATCATGGTTTCTGCATCACCCTGCCTGATGTTGGTATTCTATGCCCAACATGAACTAGGGGAACATGACCTAGCTGTGTGTTCAAGGATGGCTCCTGGGTGTCAAAGCTGTCTCCTTCTCTTCTGTAGATTGCATGGTCATACCATCCTCAATTCCAGTTTCTTTCTAACAGTAGGACACTTCCAGAGCCCTGAGGCCTTGTGCCCTACACTTCGCTTACTTCTAGGTGATCCATCTTGCTGGGAGTAGGGCATGCTGGTGGTTCTTTAGCCCCCAGCTAGTGTGCTGCTGAGGATGGGATCATGTTCTGAAATCGTGAAAGCTGATCTCACGCCCAGCCTGCCACCTCAGTCTCCCTGGACAAAGTTCCTTGTGCAACTGAACAGGGACATTGGTAGCACCTCTGGCTTACGCGCAGGTCTGTGCTGACAAGGCAGTGATCTGCTGGCCCAGTCTGTGCAGCTGCGGCAGCTGTAGGCAGCTTGATGTGGCCAGAGGCTCTTCCTTCTCAGCACATCAACTTTGGCTAGTCTTGAAGTGCCTTCCATCCTTCCAGGACGACACCAGGTGAGTCCATACAGACTCATAGTCCATCCGGACGAAAAGCACTGAGGCTGAGTCAAAATTCATCTTTTTGAGCCTCTTTTAAAAAATCTTTGTGCTATTTCTGCATGACAGACCTTCAACTTTGTTACTGATTGCATCCTTCCCGAATGAATAAATCATCTCTGAAATACCAGAATTCAGTAATGTATAGCCCCTTCCTTTGTGTAGCAAGGTTGGAATGTTAAAACTACCTTGGAATATATTTTTTAAAAAGATTGAGGAAGGGGGACAGAGAAGATATGAAAGAAAGAGGGCAATTAAGAAAATGTAGTTCATGGTAGATAAATTTTCAACGCAGAATGAGACATGAAGGAGAGTCACAGGCCTTTACATTGCTTAATCACTCTAAGCCAATTTCCTTCCCAAGGCAAAAATTGCCTCTGTGTCTCTGACTTAATTACCCAGTTACCCAGGAATGTTGGAGAGTTGTAGCCTAAGGCGCATGAGCAAGGTAAACAGTAAAAGGATATGCAAAATAGGAAGAAATTGAAGCAATATTAGGATGATTTTTGTAAAGAAAAAATACAAAGATTTTTCCATTGTTATAGAATGGAGCACTGAAAAAAAAATAACCTAAATGACTTCCTCAAGGTTAGCAGAGACTCCAGGGCAGCGTGGGGGAGCAGACTATTTTCTCACTCTATCCACCAGACCATGCTATCTCAGTAGCAGTCTACCTGCAGGCTAAAGTCTTCTCACAGCATAGTCAGTGCTGTGCTTACTGCAGAGACCTGAAGGCAGCAAAATCACCATTTCAGGAGAAAGATTTATAGCATTCTTTAATGAATCTGAGTAGTTGTTTTTGTAAGTACATAAATATCTTCAGTATGGAGGAGCAGAATTAAATCCTGATAGCCACCTCACAAATGTTGACTGTAAATGTTTGGTTAGTGACAAGTCTAGCTAAAGAGGAAATAGAATATTTATGAACTGTCATGAAAAAAATTCTCTGCAAAATCAAGATTTACACTTGGACTAGAGTGCAATAAAGCCAATCTTATGGATTATTCAAGGGAACGGTCTTGGGAACTAGATAGTTTGGTGATTTTGAGAGTTATCTGTATAAATAAAATCAAATAAGGGCCATTCTGTCTTTGGATAAAGTTATTTTGTTTTTCGGAAACTGACAAAGATGTACTGAGGTGGAGATTATCACTTGCTTATTTTTTTAAAACATGCTTAACATAATACAGAACAGAAAAGAATGGTATGGTCATTAATTAGATTTAAAGCCCAAAGCAACACTTATTACACACACACACACACACACACACACACACACACACACACAGACACATAAAGACTCCACAACATACCTATTTTCTTATTTAAAATATTACTTTTATAACATTGCTTAGTTATATTTTATAGAGATTTGAAAAAGGTCAAGGGTAGCTTCTACTATAACGTAAAAGATTAAATCTCAAAATGACAAGGTCATGCTAATGCTGGCATTCTCTGAGGGTGAAACAAAGCACAATTGAAATGTATCTTTTCTGCTTTATCAAATCCTAATGATGTACCAGATCCAGTGCAGGTCCTTGTTATATTTTCTAGCAAATTACATTCTGTCTGCCTTGAGATGATAATGACATTCTTTATGAGGTCATTAGATTAATGCGAATCATGCGCTTTTGGTAACAGTTGGATATTTGAGGCCGGGAGGAAATGAATGGCAGCAAGAATGGCTTGTTTTCTGAGTAAACATGGCTTAGAGGAATGCTTTCCCGGGAGAGCTTTCTCCACATTCCTGGTGTATCATCAGCAGGCTTCTTCATATAGACTATGGTGTCACTGTCCAGAATTGTCTTCCTTTTTTTGAGATGAGTCTCATTATGTAGCCCAGGCTGGCTTTAAATTTGCTATCTTCCCACCTCAGCCTCCTGAGTTGCTGGGATCAGCAACACACCTCACCTGGCTGTTCAGAATATTCTTAATACAGTCTCCCAGTCTCACCCCCTGTCCCTTTTACTGCTTTTTCATTCATTGCTAGGGCATCAACTGGACACTCACTTCCAGCAAGAATGGAAGATAATCAGATTTCTTATGCTCTGTAACATCTCCAGCCAAGGTGTGGACATGGCGCCCCAGTGAATAACCCAGTGTCTTACTTCCATACTTGCCATATGTATGAGCAGTATTTTCTTAGACATGTCCAAGACAAATCAGACCTCATCAGTCATAGGATCTATGCTTTGTTTGCAAACACAGACCTGGCACATCCCCAGCTGTCAAACCCCTTGGAAAACAAGTTTGCCCTGCCTGTCGGGAGGGCCTTCTCCTCATTTTAGTGCCTGCCATCCCGCAGAGCTTTTTCTCTCACCAGCTGGCTTAACAGTGGCAGAAATGTTGTTGACACAGCAGATGGTCTTGATATTTCTGAAAATCAGGGCTATCTTTGCCGTTTCCACCCCCACACTCTTGGCTAGTGCTTCTCCTTCAAGGGGTTCAGGTCATTTTTAGCAAAACTATATCTTCTGATGATTTTTCAATAACAGAATAGGAACAGTGTAAGTTACACAGTACCTTTCTGGCCTAGAGACACAAAATTGGGCTCTTTCACAGAAAGTTCAAAAGCTGAAATAAATGTCACTTGGAATGATAAAGTCTTTGATGAATTAGAATGAGCACGATTTCAGCAGATGTTATGTGTGTGAGGTGTAACGCCGTGGCAGTAAGGTGTGGCTAATAGATTGTGCTGGAAGAAATGGAGTTTAATACATGGTGTTTGAAGCCCCTTTAAAATAAATTATGGAGCAACATTTATCCTTATGGGACACACACACATGCACACACACACACACACACACACAACTTGAGTGGGGGGAGAGCAAAAGTGAGAAAATATTCCTTAGCAGGACTCCAAAACCAAGCCAAACTGAACCAAAAACCCAAAAAACAAACAAATCAATCTGAGAGGCTATCACAAGTTGGTGATCTGGGATCCAATCCAGACATACTAAAAAATTCAAACTGACTCATTCTCTGCCTTTACTCCATTTTCCCCATGCAAACAGCAATGTAAACAGTCTCTTAAGCTCACTAAGTAATTATGTAAAAACCTCTGTTTCATGTGGACTAGGTACAATTTTAGAAACTACAGGAAGCGGGCAGGAGTAACGATGGGCACCGAGTTCAGTCAGCCTCTTGATCCAGCGTCTGTCTCCAGGCCTTCACTGATTCTCAACTGCGACTTCCCCTTGAGTTGGTTAACAAGGGACAGATGAAGACCATGCCTGAGAATGTCACAGTTCAAACAATTTACCAGGTAAATGCCCCTCCATCTCATGGTAGTAGTAATGGTCACAAGAAAGGGGAAGTGTTTAATTGATGTTTTGCATGCCAAAAGCAGGGCCCTCAGGGTGAAAACCTGGAAGAGATGTATGGATAAATGGAGTGTGAAAAAAGATGGGAAGAATCTATAAAGGTGTGAACGTGGGATGTGCCGGGTAGGGCACATTGAATGAAGAAAACAAATTTGGGTCAAGTCCATGGTGGGGGCATAGGAAAAAGACTCACATGGCCCCCAAGAGCAGAGAGAGACAGCTTCATGAGTCATGATGAGAACCCAAGGCTGGCAGGTGCTGGGTGCATTAGCTAGTTCCTGCCCTCTCTGCTGATAATGTTAGTGGGGACTCCAAGTAACACAGCACTTGAATTAAAGAGTTCATTTCATAATGGGAAACAGCTTATTCACAAAGAATATTCTGCCAACCCTATGATCAGTCTGGCTTATTATCTCCAAGCACAGAAGAACAAGTATAATTAAGAGAACTGAGATGATGTGAAAAACGTTTAACAAGCTCCAGTTGCCACCAAGCCAAGCAGAGAGGCATAGTCTTAAAATCAGATTATTGGCTGGAATTTTGGGATGTCAGAGGGACCCAGAGGTTGTAGGGGAGGGATTTTAGAAGAAGTTCTAAGGGAATTATAGGATTTAAGTATTTTTGTAACCAGATACACCAACCAAAGACAAATTCCAAAGACAACCAACTTTCCTGACTGATATAGGGAAATGAATTTGTTTATAACATAGACCATTTTAGAAGGAGTAAACAAAGTTTATAGAGCCAAGGAAAGGCTCCATATCTTTGCTCCTTATCTCCTGTGAAGGCTCCTTCCTCTTTATTATCTGTCAACCTAAGGAAATAAATAATGAAAAGGAATATTTCCGCATCTCTTCTTGAAGATAGTATTTTCAAGGAAAAAGCGTGAAAATTCAGCAAAATGTATGAATATATTAAATTAAAAAAAACCATTAAAACACAGATCCCATTGATCTGATACCTTCCCAATTAGCCTTAATTCCTATTGTTTACCAGTAAATATATATTTGAGCAGATACTGAACCCAGCTACAAATGTCATACTAGCTGTGACTTCGGTTCTTACTGGGAGCTTTAGAGCTCTTGATGTATTGGAGAACAGCGCTAATTCTTTCAGCCTGCTTGGGTTGCAAGATATTACGGAAACATTTGGTGAGCACACAGCAATGCAGTAGATGTGTAATAGTCCTTGAGAACAAGTATCCAATTTGTTGTTTGGTGACAATGTGATCTGGGACCTTTTCTCCAGAAATGGAAGGTGACTAAAACTTTAGGAAAATATACAAAATTTGCAGCATACCAAAACTTAGGGATATACCTACAGATCTGGAATATTTATTTCTCTTTTCTCATGTAAAATGCATCTGTGTATCCATATATATTATTCACTATAAATGTTTCTTTTCATTTTTGGTGAAGAAATCTTAGTGACATAAAAGAGTAAAGAATAATGAATTAGAACTTAAAAATTGTTTTAGAGCAGTATCTCAGGTGAAAAGAAATGTTTCATGTATTTTTCATAAATTTTCTTTGTGCTATATGGGCAGAAAGTGGGAGGTTCTTTCTAGCCTCTCTGTTTTTTTTTAAAACTGCACAGCCACACTTATTGTTCTTTTGGGCCTCTCTTAAAGGGTCTTGAACAATACCTCTAGTCCAGGAGGTGGGTAGACAAGAGAAAAGCGTAATGATTTTACTAATATGCATAGACTTAAGAGTCCATGGAAAATATGAAACAAAGAAAAAACCGAGCTTGTTGAAGCTTAAATGCCCTTCTTCATAAGGGAGAAGGAAGGGAGGAAGAGTTATGGTCGTTATTTAAAATGTCCTTAGTGGGCTTCTTGTGTGTGAGGCCTTGCTGATGGGCTTCTAATGTGATTGGATTAATCCACCGATGGGATCATAAGATGGCATTATCAGGAGGTAATGGAACTACGCGGCGGGGATTAGCTGAAGGGAGTTGACTGTCGGGGCATAACCTTGGGGACTGCATCTGGCCCCTGTTCCCTTCTTTTCTTTCAGGCTCTTTTTTCTCTCTTTCTGCTTCCCAGATTCCATGAGATGGGCAGGTTTTCCCAGCCACATCCTGCCATCATGTTTCTGCATAATTCAAGCCTAAAAGGATTGGAGCTGCTAACCATGGACTAAAATATCTACAGCTTGAGCCAAAATAAGCTTTTTCTCCCTTTAAATTGATTTTCTCAGATATTTTATCGAAGCAATGGAAAGTTGACCAAACTTGTTGCCACATGTTCGAGGAAGGGGAGGGAATGAACTTCGCTGTAAATGAGGTGTATCTTATCTAGGTCTCCCCAGTAATGACTCTGTCCTGTCTTCTGAAGAATAGATAAGAAGACTGGTGGTTTTTGCTCTCCTTTCTTCTCTGGTGCTTAACTTCTCCTGGTTATTTGATGATATTCCTAGGGATAAAGAGTAAGACAGTCATTTCTTTTGGAAGAAGTTGTCTCAATCAGGAATCTTACAGGAAGAGTTCATTCCTGTGCTTGGAGGAGAATAAAAGAGAGTTAGAAAGATCTTGATTCTGAGGCTATTTCTTTAACTCGGCAGATCAAAGCCATACCATTTGGGATATCCTTTTCTGAGCACCACTAATATTTAAAATAAAATAAATGATGAGATCTGCTGCATGTAAAAATGTGTGTGGACAGATTGGGTCCATTTTAAAATAACATTGTGGTGAATCGTGCCTGTTAGGAAGAGGTAGATTCCGAAATTAGAAAAAAGTTGTTTTCCAGGCTTTCAGAGCTTTTATTTAGCAGGCATCCCACCTGAATTCTATATTTATTTCTGAAAGCAGCTAAGCTGCTGGAAGCGAAATGATACTGCAAAGAGTTCACAAGGTAACACACACAGATACACCTTCGTGAATCACACTGACTACCGTTCCCTACCTCAGAGGCTGCTAGAGTGTCGAGGAGGATGAGTGAAAGCATAAAGTTAAAGTCACTCTTTTTAAAAGCAATGATTAGTTAGCATACAATTCCTAAAATTTATCTTTCATGAGCCTGTATTTTTAGTCAACTTTGGCATTACAGACATCCTTTAACACGCTCCTAGAATTTCACCCAAGTATCTTTCATTTTGAATTGCAAGAGCCAATGTAAGAAAAAAATGTTTCTTCTGCTCTACCTGTGCTTTTTCCTTTGCTCTATTTCAAGGCAGAAACCAGGGTTTAAAATTTCTTGCTGCGGATGGTAGCATGGAAGAAAGCATAAGGAATCTTAAATGAAAACTTTTTATTTGGGTTTTATATAAAAATCTCAGCCTGTAGTGAAAAGAAGAAGATGAAGAAGAGCTGAGTCATAGTGGAAGCAGAAAAAGGATCTTGAAACTTCCTGTCTGGGAACACCAGGAACAGTGAGGAATCCACAGAAAGCAATAGCTCTGTGATTCCCAGATGCATCCAAATCACCAGACACAAAATGACCATAAATGTACTCAGAACTACAGTGAAAAATAAAACGATCTTAGAAACACTTCCTGAAGACAATATCTAAGTTTTATCCTCCTCTTTACCTTCTCAGTGTCTTTCCAGTGAGTGTCTTTGTCTTATCTGCATACACACATGTGTGATGGAAGGATTTGGCAGAGGGGCCCAGGCATGAGCAGGGATTCCAATGATTGGGTCACAGAATTGAATTAAGGGGACATTAAGAGATAGAGTGATAATAGTCCTTCCATAGCAAAGTGTGTGGACTAAATTCATCTTGAGCACATTAGCTATTAAAGATTATACATAAAGAACCAAACTTCCTGGCTTGAATATAAGTGGGAGTAGTTGATTTTCCAGAATAAAAACAAGTTGTGCTTGTCATATTTACTTTCCAAAAAAGTTACTTTATGTTAAATTGCACACATAATGTATATATTACTTTGCCAAATGAGGCTATTTATTGTTTTCATACCTTTACTTCATAAAAATGTAGTAAATGTTACTGTTTGTTAATTCTCAAATGCACTGATTTGCTTTATCAATGTGTATAATTAGTATTTACACATCAACTATGTACCTCGTACAGACTAAGGTCCTAGAATATGATGAGAAGTGGCACATTGTCCAGCTCCCAAAGCAGTCAGAGACCTAATGTGCTTCACCATCCAATTCCTTACTGTATGGAAAAATCTATGTATTGGTCAAGGATTAGCCAACCAGAGTACCATGTTGGAATGTAAGAGTGGGATAAAAGAAGACAAATTTCTTATGGACATTTAACCTCGGCATCTTGTAGCACCAAGGAAGAGTTCCCCAAAAGGAATGGAGGAGTGGCTTTGTGCTTCCCATACTCACCCAAATTCCAATGTATTGAGTGTAACCAAATGAGCCAAGGAAATAACCTTCCCTCTCACCTGTCTTGGAGATAAATTTGTACATGGAGCAGACAATTCTTCCCATTTCCATCATGTTTTCAGAGACATATAACAGAAATGATGAATGAACATATGATATAAATAAGATAATGTTTAATAAAAGTATTTTTCTATTTCAAGTAAGCCTTACAAATCTCTGCATACCACAATTCAAGTAAATTTGC
The DNA here is from genome assembly GCF_000276665.1 of Chinchilla lanigera. NCBI lineage: Eukaryota > Metazoa > Chordata > Mammalia > Rodentia > Chinchillidae > Chinchilla > Chinchilla lanigera. The sequence continues at coordinate 26,144,732 of NW_004955407.1, forward strand.
ATTATATGAATTTGCCATTTCCTAAATACTTACTATACTAGTTGTCTTGGTTACTTTTCTCTCATTGCTGAGACAAAATATGCAAAGACCAAAATTAAGGAAGGAAAGGTTTGTTTATCTCACAGTTTGTGGAGGTTTCAGTCCATATTCAGCTGGCTCCAAGGCAGAGTGGAACATGGCAGATGGCAACAGTTCATGGTGGCAGAAGAGAGCAAAAGCAACAAGAGCCAAGAGGGGAGCAGCAGCTGGAAGAGCAAGCCTCTTCCTCTCCCTTATACTGTATGCAAACTGCCTGCTCCAGGGTGGGTGTAGCTCTCACACCCATAATCTCAGCATTGGACCATGGATCAAACATAAACTCTAGAAGACCACCCCATGACTGCATGAGGCTTTGGGGTACATCCAGACAGAAACCATAACACTGGTCCTTATCTTTGTCAAATGTCTTTTCATCCTCTTACAGATATGGAATTATTGTCATCTAAAAATAGCTTCTCTTCTTTTTGAGTTATTCAACAGCATTCCTAACACTATCAGACATACCGTGAACTAGACTGGGTGGTGGGATTAAGGATGAAGGCTACTTTTGCTCCTTTTGTAGTACATTCATTAATCATGTCAATTTTTATCTCAACTCTGTTCATTTAAAGAACACATTTTCTTGAAAAAATATTTAGGTGTGGTACAGCTATGTAAAACTATAGTGAGGTAAAATTTATATTCTGTAATTGTCATCCTAAGCCAAGCTTTTGTCCTGAGGAATTTTTCACTGTGTGGCATTTATTTTCTGTTTCAAGATGTCTGTAGCAGAAAAAGTGACTCAGAGATTAAACGTCAGTATTATTCTAAAAGCAATCATCTGCAAAATTTAGATTCTCTCTGCAGTGACTGCCCTGAGAAGTGAAAAACTCAGTCACACAATTGGTTTTTTAGTATTGAGGATATCAAACAGTAAACAACTGAGTTTTGCTAAATGGACTATTTAGTCACTGTTAAATGATGTGCCCCTTAGGTGAGACAGCTTGAGAAATTGTTTTGAAGTATTTGGGACTCTTTCACCCCAATTTTCAGCACAGCTCTATGACCATCTACTTAGCTACCAGGCATCTTTTCGGTATAGATGTTTCCATCTTGAAGACAGAGTACCCTCTTTGTTGAGCCTTCTCCAGAGTTCTTCAGTCACATATTTTAAGAGAATTAGTCCTATAACTTTTCACTTCATAATCCATGGATTTTTCACTTCTGTTCCAATTGGGGGACAGAATGTTTTCCTTCCATTTTTAGCATTTTGATTCACTTACAACCATTGTAAAAGGTAACCTGATATAGTACATGACACTGTAGCCCTGTACCTTGCATGACTGCAATGGGTCAGAGCATGCAAATCTTAGTTGGTGATCAATAACTGGTTGTGGAATAAATGAATGAAGAAATGATTGAATGACTATAACCCAAAAGTCAACATATAATAATGAGGACAGGCATTACTAAGTAATCACATACCGTAGGAATTATGTAAATATTTTACTGGATTACATTTTTTTTTTTTTTCATGTCAGACATATTTTCAGTTTTAGTGTTAGGCAACTCAAGTTACCCTATGGTTTTTACTAGGGTCCAGAGAGAAAACAGCATATGAAAAAGAAGTGTAGAGGAAAGTTTAATAAGGAAGTCCTTATAATTATGTGAGCAGGGTTAAATTCCTTATTGCAGTAAAGAGTAGTGCATGTCTTCATCGTTTTCCTCATTGCTGAGACACAATCCCTGACACCCACAACAAAAAGGATGAATTTATTTTGGCTTTCAGTTAGAGTCCTCGGCCAACTGGCTTCAAGGCAGAAATACCATGATGGAAGGGTTTGAGCAGAGGAAAACTTTTAGATGATCGTGGCCAGAAAGCAGAGAGAGAAAGATGGAGACAAGCTTGGAGGTATACCCTTCAAGGTCACAACCCCAGTAATACAATTTTTCTGACCAGGCAAAACACCTAACAACACATTCAACTGTGAATTCAACAGTGGATTAAACCACTGCTAAGTGTAATGCACCACGATCCAATGACTTTTCAACCCCCTTCTCTGATCACATCAGGCCTTTGCAGGTGTTATAGATATAAGCTCTAATATTCTATTTCCAAACCCAAATAATTCATGCTCATGTCTACTCAAAAATGCAGTTAGTCCATCTCTAAAAGTCTCCAAACTGTTAACAGTTTTAGCATCACTGAAAAATCCAAAGCCAAAGTCTGCTCTGAGACTAAGGTAAACTCTTAGCCATGAATCTGGTGAAAGTAAAAAAAAAAAAAAATTAAAACTTCTAATATACAATGGTACATGGTAAACATTTCCACTCTAAAAGTGAGGGCTAAGGGAATAAAAGAAGAAATTGGATCAAAGGAAGTCTGAAACACAGTGGGGAACCATTAAATCTCATTGTTCTATGTTCACCATCCAGGGCAAATTTTGGTGAGATGTGAATTGCAAAGGATTTGAGCAACCCCAGTTCTACAGCATTTCTGGTTGCACCCATCATGGTCTTTGCTTTGGGGTGGATTTCCTCCCTGCCTTCTGCTTTCCTTGGAAGACATTCCATATTCTTGGCTTTTCCAGATTTCTGGGGTCTCCAGTGTACTTTTTGTTTTATTCTCATAGCTTCATACACTGCCCCATCAGGGGCATACTCTCTAAACTCCCAGCTCTTCTGCTGAAATCTGATTGGAAGCCTCCTTGACCACACAAGTCTTTCATCTTGATGACCCCACATGGATGCTGCCAGCTCAAGCAGTAGCCAGCCCTTTTGGACTATGGCTGCAGAGATCTCTGAGTGTTTGAATGTCTGAGTACTGTGAAAAAAATCCCAAGGAAATAATTCCTAAGGCAGCTCTTCTGGAGCAGGGCATCTTGGGCCTTTCTTCTCAAAGTGAAGTGTTTCAAAGGCATTTATATTTATTCTTGAGCCTCACTGGAGGGGTGGGGGTTCTTGCTGATTCTTGAGATGCCCTCATGCCATCTTTTTTATTATCCTAATGGAAAGTACTTGACTTCTTTTTAAATGCTAATAATCTCGGCAACCTCACTCTTCTAGGCATTAACTTTGCTAGTGCTTCCACTCTGGCTAAGCTAAAGAGTTCTCAATGAGATTTTTGGTCTTTTTTCTTACTTAAACCTGAGTGAAAGCCCTCAGAAATACCCATGCTACAGCCTCAACAATGGGCTGCCTTGAAATTTCATCCACTAGATTAATTAGTCTGCCACACTTAATCTCAGTCTCTTGCAGAGTCTTAGGATATGGTTGTAATGTAGACAGAGCATGACATGTATGGCCTCTTGTTCAAATGCCAATGGAGTTCTTATTACCAACTGAAACCTCCTGAGCTTTGTTTTTACTGTACTTTTATCACCATATGGATCATCTGAGTTCTGACCAGAATCTCCCGTTAATCTCAGTTTACAGAATTCTAGGTTTTTTAAAGGTAGAATTACTAAACTTTTCCAAACTTCTTCCCCAAGCCAGTTCCTAAATCTTCTGAACCATATACTCAGGTATAGTCACAGCAATGGTTCCACTCTGAGAGCTAAAATCTATCTTAATCACACTCTCATTGCTAGGACAAAATATGTAATACTTACAAATTAAAAGAGGGGAGTTTTATTTTGGTTCATCTTTTCAGTCCAAAGTTGAATGGCTCAAAGGCAGAAACAGCATGGTAGAAGGACCTGAGTGGAGGGAAACTGCTTACATTGTGGTGAGCAGGAAACAGAGAGTGTGAAGGGAGAAGGCAGGGAGGGAGATGTACTCTTCTAGGTCACATCTCTAGAGACCCACATCTTCTAACCAAGCTCATCTAATAGCACATTTAGCTAAGAATTCATCAGTGGTTTAAACCACTGAAGAATATAGTGCCCACTGATCTGATCAGCTTCCAAAATCCCCACTTCTGATCACATGAGGCCTTTGGAGGACATTCTAGATTGAAAGCATTAGAACCAGAACATGCAGCAGTGATGAAGGGAAGACATAAGAAGCAATTAGTTACTCAAACATAGAGCTGGAGGGAGAGGCTGCCCAATAGGAAATGGAGGGATAGAGCCAAGTTGCAAGGACTTGGCAGGAGGGTTGCTGTTGGAATAAAAGTGTTACCTCATTCTGCACAAATATTTCAAATTTCTGGCAAGTGTCTTCCATAGGCCCAATAGAAGCTGGGAGGCGAAGAAACCTATTGGTGTGGTCCTTAGAAATCTTGGGGCTCAGAGCAGGGTAGAGAAAAGCAAAGGATAGGTCTCTAAGGCAAATAAAAATATCCAGTTACCTCCTTTATACTGTGAGGTGGTTAACTGGCAGTCTCTAGAGTATTGACACTTTATTCCACTTTCTATATAGGCAGGATAAATAGGGGTAGGAAAAAAATTGCAACTATGAAAGTCCAACCAAAAGAAAGAAAGAAGTATTGCAACAGAAATGAAATAGAGGAGTTCACTATTTTACGTTCTTAATGGTATAATTTGCAGACAATCAAGCAGTGTTGATGTTTGTCACATTTATTTGACTGAAACATCTTAAAATTGTCCATTTTTTGACCATGTATATTTAGGAAAAAAAGTTTTCTATTTCACTCCTTAAAATTCTATTGGGTTCTCTAAAGAAATGCTTTCAGCAGAAATGTGTAGGTGCATGCCGAAAGCGTAGTGCAGGGGAAACTAGGTTAAGAAGTGGTTACGGCTGATGGGGAGTCTCAGCCTGATTTTAGGGGGAGCTCTGAAACATGAATGGTGCACAGTACCATCCTGCAAAGAGGCCAGTCACAGTCCTTGGCCAGTAGTGGTGAGAGCTTACTTCCTAGGTACAGGCAGGCAAGGGGATTTCCCTTGGCTAAGGACAGGTATTCACAAGAGGATGCATGTGTGAGCCGCTAGAATCCAGCACTTCAAGTAGCTATAATATGAGGCTTAGCCCAGTAAAGAAGGCCTGGGTGGGGCATAACATCTACTAGATATCTATAAGTTGGTTTGCAGAACCCTTCTTAAAAATGAATATTCTGAAGTTTGAACTTCAAAAGCTGAATGTGACTTTGATCACATAGCGGGACACAGTCAATCATCTCTTGTCTGAGAGAACTCTGTAGAATAATTAGCCACTGGTGGAGATAAAATTGACCTGAAAGAAGATTATCAAATAAATGTTTGCTGACAATTACAACAGCCTTTTGAAGCCTCCTATCAGAAATCCTCTACCTATTCATCTTTTAAAAATCTCTTTCATAGCTTCTTGTATTTCTTCTTTTTTCCCACTATGCTTCCAAAGATTGTTCTGTGACACACTCTGCTATGGTTTGTGTCCCACTAGTGTCCTCCAAAGGTCCATATGTAAAGACTGATCCTCAGTGTGGTGAAATAAGGCTGTGGTGGGGGACCTTTAAGGAGGTAGAGCCTAATGAGAAGCCATTGGGTTACTGGGTTCATGCTCGTTTAAAGGCGTGTAGGAGCTAGCTTCCCTCAGCCCTTGCTTTAGTTGGAGATATGATCCTTTTTCCTACACACACCCCTGCCATGTTGTGCTGGCTACACAAGTGGTAAAACCAATGGAACCAAAACTGTGAGCTAAATAAAAACTTTACCCTTTATGAAGTTGGTTACCTCAGGTATTTCACAATGTGAATTCAAATCCTTACCTGGCTTTGCCATCCCAGGATAGCATGATGTTAGCTGTGGTGAACAGTGATATGATTTAGTCAGGACTGACATTAAAATTCTTATGACATACATGCTTATTAATCAGTAGCAGCCAATCAGAATATACCATGGTGGGGGCTCACAAAATGGGCTAGATTTTGACCTTTTGATTATGTTGTTATTCAGAGAGGTGTGTCCTGGAGGAAGGGCTGAGACAACCTAGATGGAGTGGCTTCATCCTGGCTTGGGGAATGCTTATTTTCAACTGCTCAGAAGTACTGAGTTCTGGCTTTACTTGATCTTCTGACTAAATATCACCCTGAAAGATTTGCTTCTAATATTATTTACCTTTGTTGTCATTGCTTTAAGTAAAGCCTCGATAACTGTGGCTTTGACCCTGGGAATCACTCAAATCACAAAAGAACTCAGATACTCAAAATACCAGTCCCAGATATAATTACAGCTATAACTTAACCCCAAATCAGGGTTCCCATGAAACTTTTCTATCTATTTAAACAAAAAGGTAAAAGTTAGGAACATAGATGCATAGTTAGCACAGTAATTTATTTTTTATTATGCATGCTGATTGCAAGGTGGATAAGAACTTTCTAACAAGAGATCACCTTGAAGAAAAGGCATAGATACCAGACTATCTTAGGTGGATGTAAGAAGTCAGTGCTTTTTCAATTCACAATATTTTATGAATTTTACAGTATGGCACTTTAATACATAATACTGCTAATTATTTTTTCTGGCATCATTTGTACAAAGTCTCCTAAAATTGATCACATTTGAGAGCAAAGTCTAGACATTTATTATGATACAATCAAAAGAAAAGCCTGCAAGAAAGAAAGGCATAAAAGTGAATAGAAGTGCTGATTAAAATAACACTACCATTTATATGAAGTTTCTTTTAAATTGGCATTTTCCAAAATTCAGTTTTTGGAAGATGCAAATCACAGTAAAATATTTTAGTACTGAAGTCAGCTTGATTTTATAGGTCTAAGGAGAAAAAAGAGTTGCATTTATTTCTGCAGGAAGGATTTCAGCAATCTAATTAAATAAATATTATGGCAGTACATTTGAATAGTTTTCTTCTCAGTGAGAAAAGAAGATGCTCTCTTTCCCTGAAACCAGACATTCATGTCATTGTTGAAGAAGTGCAAGTTAACCACTGCTGAAAAAAAGATTTTTTCAAGTCTATATCTGAGTTGATGAAGTCAACTTTTCAAAATAGGAATTCAAAATGTGGAATGTACATTAATCCAGTCCCTGAACATCATTTTTCTTTTTAAATTTCCAGAACCCCTATTTCAATTGTAGAACCATCTGCTACTGCCTTTTCTACTATGCATGTGGACAGATAATTTCTCAGGGTGCAGCTTAGCAAACATGGAGAAAATTAGTTCATTCTATAAAAGGATCTGAAAAAGATAAACTATAAATGATAACATCTGTGTAAGGTGTGGTAAAAGGGAGGAGATAGAAGCATGCAGATCAGGCACTCATTGTCAACACAGAAATCCAAGTTCCAAGAAGATGATAGGATTGGGAAATAATTACAAATTGCCGTAAAAAGGTGGAGAAGATAAATAATTTGTCAGGTACATTCATGTAGCATGGAAATGCAAAAGCAACTCATTCAACTCAGGTGAAAACAAAATGAAACCCCAAACATCCCCCCTGTATAAAAAAGCCAGGATGAATGAAAAGAATATTTAAAATTTCTGATCTTAGACTTGAAATGATGTAATTTGTTGATAAGTAATTTCATTAAGTCCAAAGTATCATTAAGGAGGTGGTCACCCCCTCTTATGGACATTGGCGAGTGAGCGTTGAAGTAATTCATTTCCGGGAGGTGGGCTACAGACTTTCCCAACAGGAAAGTCACAAGTTTGGCTGAGTATAAGGAGATTTAATTTTGCTAAAAGCTTATAGCTGAGGTTTCATTCTCATATTCAACACAAAGGCTGCCTTCTAGACGATTAATGTAATTTTTACATCCTCTTCAATTTGGCTCTAAAATATCTATTTCAATTACCATAATTCTCTCGCTGATAACTTTTAACATTTCCAGATGGTTTGTCTGAGGCATTTTTCACCACTTCAGACTAATGCTGCAAAAGTTCTTCATTCTTCTGAATAAAGAACTTTTGCAACAATTTGCTGGTAGAAAATTCAGGACAACATGCCTTTGGTCCTACGCATCTTATTTTTAGGGTCATTCTGATCTTAGTATATGGTCATATTTGTGTCTCAAATCCTTATCTAAAGATGAAGCCAAGGCAGGGGCATCCATTCATGTAATTCTATATCTGAATGCTTCTTTTTTCCTCATGTCTACCTAGCTTCTTCACATTTTCAAACCTCAAGTCAAATCCCATTTCATCCTTTTGACATTGTCTAACCCACTGTAGCATTTTTAGCTGCACTGAACTATTCATGGCTGCACCTGTGAACATACGCAGCTAGTATAACCTGGGATTCTCAAAATCTAGTCTGCATCAGCATCCCATGGAGGGCTTCTTAGGCATAGATGTCTGGACCTCACCCTCAGAGTTTCTGATTCAGTAAGAGGATGGAGACAAAAAGTGTACATTTCCAGTAAATTCTTAGGTAGTGCTGATGTTGCCTACCTGGGAACCACACTTTGAGAGTTGCTGCTGTATTGTAGGGACTATCCTTCCCTCAAGGAGAATGCTTGCTACATTCTAACTCATCCAATCAAGATTCCCCTCCAGAGCTAGATGCAGTGGTCAGTGTATATAATCCCAACTACTCAAGAGGCTGAGGAACAACAATCTCTTGCTTGGCCTCAGAGGTTTGAGGACAGTCTTGACTACATAGTGAGATCTATCTCAAAAACAGAACAAACAAAATAAAACATAACAGCATGTTCATTTCTGTAAAACCTCTGTGTCAGTCAGAGTCATGCTTCTTTCAGTCTATGTTCTCATTGACAATTTATCCTACATCACTTCAATTGAGGTGGCAAATTTGGACACATAACGGGACCAGAAAGAATGCAAACATATGCATTTGGTGGGATGAAAGACATAAAAAATGACATGTTTCTACTGGGCCATGCTACGACTTTCTCATGGACCATAAATATTTTTTCCGGAACATATATACACTGTTCAGACAGGGTTACAGTATGACCAGGTTTGGGGCAAAATAAGACAAGGCCACATTACAAACAGAAAATGACTAAAGATCCTCCTTTCTATCTGCTGCTTTGGTGGTTAGGGTGGAGTGCTAATTGGATTGGTTTTGAGACGTACACAGAAGGTTGGTTGAGCATACTTCTGAGTATATCTGGGTTGGTCATGAAGGCATGACCTTGCAGTCTATATCTGATTTATTATCCCTAACTCTTCCTCTCTGGTGCTGCTCACCTGCTGTGTTTCCTGGCCACTATAAACTAACAAGGTTTGCTCTGCTTTGCCCTTCAGCCATGACGTTCCTGCCTTGGAGACAGGGGATCATGGACTGAACCCCCTGAAACTATGAACTAATTTAGTTGAAGGTGTCAGGGATTGTGTTCCAGCAACAGGAAAGCTGACTAATACAGCTACTTCACCTGTGACAACTCAAACCTCTATTTGACCTTCCTCCCTGCTTCTTCCATAAAAATTTATAAGTCCATCAGCCATGAGAAATTCCCACTTCTTGTCAGCCTCTGTTTCAGATGTGGATCTGGCTTCTTTAAATTCTTCTTGGAATCCTCCTTCTCAGGTTACACAATTTATAAGAAGCTCCTTCCAGCCTTCCTGACTGTTGTGAGAGGCCTGGAATTCTTCTGCACAATATCTCTTTTTACCCCAGCAAGTTCAATAATATAAACTCTTTGACCGCAGTTTAGTTCCTAGTGCTCTTCTGTCAGTAAGCTTTATAGACCGACAATAGAAATAACATGATTGGCTCTAATGGAAAGAGCTGTTCCCCTTGTAAAGGCATTCCAATTTTAGTATATATGCTGCCAAAATGAGCCCGTAAAAATGTTCCAAATAAATACAAAATTTAGACTGTGGGAAAGTGGGGCCAGCAGAACACTGTCAGCCTGAATCACATGCTCAATGGTTTATGACATATTCTCTGAAATCTTTGACTTCACCAACAGAGACTTTTTCTCCCTCTTTTCTGACTGCATTAGCAAACTTTCTGTTACTGTAACAGAAGACCTGAGACCATCAATTTAAAATGGGAAAAGTTTACTTTTAAAGTAACAGTTTGAGAGATTTAAGTCCATGGCAGAAAGCCCCATTGGTGAAGAGTGTGTGCTGGAGCAAAGTGCTCAATTTTTGAGAGATGGGAAGCAAATACAATGGACAGGAAGGGCCAAGCTCTCAATATACCCTTCCAAGGAACACTCCAGTGACATAACTTCCTCCCCTTAGGCCCCACCTCTTAAAGGTTCCAGAACCACACAATAACATCATGGACTAGGAACCGAGTCTTTAACACATAGGCCTTTGAAAGACACTGATCTAAACCATAGGACTGACACCCTAAAAATCGGGCATCAAAAGAGCATCAACCACTTATATGGTTTACAAAGCAAGTTTATATTCCTGTTTTATTTAATCTTCACAGCACATCTGTAAGCTAGGTATAGTAGATCCTTTTGAAAGATGAGGAAACAGATCCTCAGAGATGTAGGTGTCTTTAAAAATCCTACATTAATAATGTGACCAAATTCATACAAGAATTAAGTAAAAAATTCATAAGTGAAATAAACTGGATCCACATGTGTAAACTATTGTCTCGCTTGTGTAAGAACATGAAAGAGGAAATAAATCTGAAAATGTACAATACATAATAAGACAGGGAAAGAAATTGCTCAAAGGAAGGAACACCTGGGATGAGGGAAGGAAGAAAAAGAAACTACTAAGGCACTATATCTATATATATATCTATATATATATATATCTATAAATGTATATATGGATCGGTGGCATAACAGTACTGTTGGTGTCTGATGGTTTGTTGAGGGGAACAGTTAATGATTAAAAGTTTTTTTTTAATATTTTGACCAATTTTGCATGCTTTTATCTGGTAATCTGAGCAACTTATGTGACAACAACAATTTGCAGTATAATATCCATTGGTGAATTCCTACAATCCTGCCTAGTGACACTATGTATTGTCTCTAATGTTCTTTTAAATTATTATTTTCTTATTCCCTTTAATGATTTGATCAATCTTCTATTTTTACATCTGGTAATCTGAGCAACTTCGTTGAAAATAGCAATATGTAATACAACAACCACTGTTAATCTCTATCATTTGGTTTGAAACCCTGTATCATTTTTAATGTCTTTGCTTTGTGTTGTTTGTATTCTGCTATTGTTCTTTTTTATGTACTATTTTTTTAAAAATAAAATAAAATTAAAATAAAGAATCAAGTAAAAAAGGCTTTGAACTCAGTATTTAGCACTCTTTTTGCAATGTTATATTACCTCCATCTCTCAGAAGCATGCTGTTGAGCTAAGTAATACTCTCTTATGGTTGTGTATGTTTCATTTTCCTTCCCATTTAGATTAGAACATCCTGAAAGCTTGAGTCTGTGTTATGTATTTCTGTGACATCTCTTGTAGCTAAATCTAGTGTAATGCTGAGTACACAGCAGACCCTCAGTAAGGAGTTGATGATTGATGGGAACCCACAAATATTTTTCAGACAGAGACACAGGAAAGACACTATTTTAAAACAGAAAAAATTTTCTGTCTTTGTCTCACCATTGTGATATCATAGACTGTTGTTACTTCAATTCTTCAGGGTTCTTGGCATGAAAGCATTTTTCATGCTTAGCAGTTTTTCTTTTCCTGGTATTGTTTCTACACTGCAAAAAGGTGGAAGTTTCAAATCTCAATTTCTTATTTGCTTTCTGGAGTTTTCTGCATTTTCAGAAAATGTAAGGAGAGTATGTGATATTCATTGGGATGTGCTGTTCAGAGCTCCCTTGAAAGAGTGTTTATTTTCCCAGCTGTTGGAATGGTGTTGACACTAGCCAGGGACTGCTGAGCTGCAGTGACCTTCCTTCTCCAAAGGGTGCATCCATTTCCCAAATAGTCCATGGATCAGAGAATGTAAAAAAGCTTGGTCACCTCCATCCCACTCAAAACAACTGTGACGGGGTGGTCTTACTTAGGAGCTGCTAATGGAGCAGGGTGAGGCTTCACTTTAGTCTGTATCATGACTCAGTGTCTTCTTACCAATTCCTGATTCCTTTCTCTTCCTTCCTGAGGTGTGGAACACACGGGTTGTCCTAAGGCAGCATTCTCTGCATGTGGACCTCTGTTTCAGAGTCTGCTTCCTGGAGAATACAACTTGGCACTGATATGATAAACATGAAATGATAAATTTGCTACAATCCATTAAGAGCAGAGGTAGCAGGGTGTGGCAGTGCACACCTCTAATCCTAAGCACTCTGGGAGGCTGAGGTGGGAAGATTGCAATTTTGAGCACAACCTGGGCAATTTAATGACTTAGCAAGAGGGTCTCAAAATTTAAAAAAAGGCTGGGGATGTAGCTCAATATGAAGGCCCTGGGTTCAATCCTCAGAACAGAAAAGAAAAAAGAGTAGATATATATACAAGAAGACCATGTGCTGTTTTTAGGTGTGGTCTGTTAAAGCTGACTATGTGTTATGTCTGGATGTGTCATGTGGCATTGCCAAAATCATTCATGCCTCACCAGCCTCAGGGGGAGGGATTGCTAGCTGCACAGGCTAGAAGAGGCTCCTCCAGGGGACCTCAAGACTTATCATGAGCAGCTTAATGACTTTCCAAATTCTCTTCCCTTAAAGCTAAATAGGTGGTTTACTTGCCCTGATAATATTTGTGTAATCTTGACTCTTCCATCTGCTGAATGGAGCTGTCTACATTATTACAACCTACACATTTTCCCCTAACGTAGCTTCTGATTGTACTCATGGTGACATTTCCTTTCCTGTTCACCCAAGTTCAAGTCTGGCTGTAAGAAGTTTAGCAGGTCATTGGTCAGCTCTAGGAATCTTCATTTCTTCACAGGGCTTCCTCTGAGTAGCATTGCTTGGGCAGTGATGTCTACAGTGACAAGCAAGGGGCTCTGTTTGCTGCCCTGAGTGTCCTGTCATAGAGATAAATTTCAGGGCACTCCTTGGCTCCAGGCACCTCTCTGGAGTTTCCTCAGTAGGACCGATTTGATATATCACCTCAACAAATCCCATCAGCCCAGCCCAATTTGGAGCTGAGGGTGAAGATAGTTTATAGGGGCAATAACCACGGAAATGTCCTCTCTCAGACAGGCAAATAATTTCCTCTCTGCTCCAGTCCAATACTATTTCCCTTAATCTTTTTAATGTCTGAGAAACTACTGCTTCCTTTGTCCTTAAAGCCAGTCTTCTTTCCTGAAGGTTAATGTATTGAAAAGAAAGCAGATCCACTGTTTCTGCTCCTCTGGGCAGGAACCCTATTTATCTTTAGATTTGTTCATCATTATATTCCTGTGACTTAGAGCCCAACATCATGACTGATATTCACTGGTGAAGTTAGGGTGTCAAGCGGCTTTATGAATGGCCCTTCAAGGAAGAACTGAGCTGGTTATCTGGCCTCCTTGCTGGACCCCTTGTCTACCTGGCAGGGCTTCTGGAAAGCCAGGAACCTACTCATTTGATTTGTTTCCCATCTGATTGGCTGAGTCATCAATATCAGTTGGTAGCTGACTGCACTGGGTTCCTACTTTACTCCCATTTCTGCTATATTCCTGCAGGGTTTATCTCTTATCCTTCTTCTTATGCTGCCTTTCTGTTTTTCTTTAACTGTCATGGCAAAGACCTCACTTGAGATTTTGGACCTCATTAGCATCAGCTGACATCCATTACTCCATGTAGAGGAAGGAAGTGCTAAAGCTAGAGAGGGTAAGTCCCACCCTGATCTTTCGGGGGCTTCAGTGAAATCTGTTCCACTTCATTATTTAGCCAGTACCTCTCTTATCCTGTTCCAAGACACTTCCTTTCTTGTGTAAAAAGTTCCCAAATTTAATGGAGAAGATTCTCCATCCTGTTGTACCTGTCCAAGCAGGCTTGGGTTTTCTCAGCTGTCTCTTGGGAGAAGGACCAGGGACCCTCAATTGCCTGCAGTCAATTCTCTAGGATCTCACTATTTTTTCCAGTAAGTTTTGTAAATGTAATAAGTTGGAATTTTGGGTAACTTTTTGGTAATCATACATGTGGTACATACATAATTAGAACATAATTTAATTATAGAGCATTAGTTTACTATTTACAATTTTCTTTCCTCTTCCAAAATTCATCGAAGTCTTTAGTTTCACTCACAAAAAGGGTATGTGCTATTGAGATTCTTGAATTAGTTGCCTTTTGTAGTAATACCTTTTATATTAATTATTAATGCCTGGACTTAAATTCTGTAAGATGTTTATGAACTTAAAAAAAAAAACTTGAGAGCATTTCAAAAGCAGTCAGAGCTGGGAGTAGAGACACTGGGTCTCCTTGGAGTTGTGTCATCCCATCAGTACAGCCGTGGTCCAGTCTCTGGTTCATCTGAGCCTTAGTTTACTTCCAAACAAAGTAAACATTTTGTCAGAGCCCTAGGTGTCTTTTCTAATTTACCTCCTTGCCTGTGATAAGGTGAATCTTTTAAGGTTTCCAAATCACATTTTATGTTCTTCATTTTGAAAGGCATTACAATTTCTTGTATTTAGAAACAGACTTTCCACACCCACAGTGTGGCTGGAGAGTTGCTTGAGGGAAGATCTCAGGTTAGAATCAAGGGACAAAGAGAAAGACAAGGCAAAGGGAGATAAGGCCCTCAGATGATTCCATAAGTAAGGATTTTGTAGACTTCAAGCTCATTGCCTCCAGTAGGCCCTGAATGTCAGGGAAAGAAAAACAGTGGAAAAAGATAAAAACTAAGTAGTGAATAGATGTCTTGGTCCAACAATGGGGTGAACGAAAATGGTCTGCTATCAATCCTTTAAACAGTAGTGGTCTCATTACTAAGCATTTCTTTCCCCTAAATGATAACTTTGTCATCTTGAATATAGATAATCCTCCCTATATTCCTTTTTTAGTAATATGTTTTGTAGAGCATATGATATGGGTGCAAAGCCATATAATAATAATAAAAGCATATGTGTATATATGTATATATACTATCTGTCCTATCTAATACATGTATATGCAACTAATTTAGATACAAAGTTGAAGAGATAAACATGCACACACATTGTATGCTTTAGCTATTTCTCTGTATTGGTAGCTAAGGCTCAAGTGCAGCTCATTATTTTCATAGCTGGAAATAAAAATATTTCCATAGAATAGAGTTAGTTTTTAAACACTAATTTTCCATATCATATTCTTCCCTCTTGTTTCTAATCTGAATCTGGGCAGATCCTTTTGTTGTGAGCTTCTGATAACTAAGGACATTTGTTCTTTTCTGTGTAATCTCTTCAAACCTCATAATCCAGTTGAGCACGCCTGTCTGACATATTGAGTAATAATTAATTCCCTTAATAGGCATTTCCACGGGCACATCTTTCTCTATCCCAGAGATTTTCTATCAGCCTTGACATGTTTTTTGAGCAGAAGCTTACAGATTTCAAGCTCTTTCTTCACCCCTGATTTACTTCCACTAGCTATTGTGCGCTTAGAGACTTGTTCTCTCTAGCTTCTCTCTAGTCTTTTGTGCTCAATCTTACTTCCAATGTCTTACTCCAGTTCAGCTTTTCATATTTTCTTGCTCCAGGGATTTTTCTTCATCCTTCCTTCACAATTTCAGCATTTCTAAATGATATAGTTGTAACTGGTTTTGTTTCCACCTAACATAGGAGTGTACAATAACGTTTTGGACATATGTGTATATTTTGGGAAGAGATGCACTACTTCTTCACGGAGTCTGGAAGAATTAGCTTTTCTCCAGTGCCCAAGAGTTGACTTTCTAAATAAGACACTATTTCGAGGGCACCTAGCTTAGGCTTAGAGGTCTAGAAGGCATTTTATGAATGGTAGTTTCTTTCATTTTCATTGTGGAATTTCATAAACTACAGCTAGGGAATCAGGAAAGGTATTTGCTCAAGAAGGTATGCTTTCCTAATTCCCTCATGTCGTGTGGTTAGTGTCTATTCAAAAGGCCAGCCATGGTAGAAGGTGAATTATTTGGAATCTTGCACCTACATGTGATAGAAACCAAACTCAATCTATGCTGTGAACAGAGGAGTATAAAAAAGAAATGAGGACTCTCTTGTAATTCTAAGTCTGGGCTTCAGAAATCTCTGCCATTAAAGTTAAGAACATGCTCAAGACTATCTCACTCCTATGTTTTTTATGCATGTCTATGTTATTCCTTGTTCCAGATTTGCTTCTCATTTTCCCATGGTATGAAGTAAGGATTTATGTACCCACAAGTCAGGCTTCCAAGAGAGACTGAGTCTCATTTCCAGGCTCTAAATCCCCACAAAAGGAATAAGTGGGAGGAAGAGGAATAAGCATCCTCATATTGTGTGAGATTCTCACTTTTAGACTAATTTGGGAGGTCAGGTCTGAGGGTAGACACTTTTATACTTAAGTGTTGGATGTCAGAGTCTGTTGGTTTTCTGCCTCCCCTACCTTCACACCCTTCCTAGTCCTTGGTCTATTTTTTTGATGCTTCTTTTTCTCATACCTCTAAAAACTGGGGGGTTTGCTCTGTACCTCTTTTCTGCCTATATCCACTCTCTGCATAGTTTCTTGTAGTTCTATGGCTTTAAAGTCACTGAAATGAATGATGTCTGTCACATTGAGAGCTTTGGCTGCTCTCACTCTTCTCACCCTCGGGTGCCAGCTGCATGCCCATGTGTGGGACAGTGGAGCCAGGAAGAGCACAGACTATGGGATCAGATGCCTGCGTTCCATTCTAATTTTCACCAGCCAGTGTTTATGATCAGCACTAATGATTTAATTTCCTTCTACTTCATTTTCCTCCCTTGTGAAATGGAGATAACAGAACCTACACCAAAAGGTTGTTGCATGAATTAAATACATTAATATGCACAAGCCACTGGAAATGGTGCCTGGCACATGCACATGCCTCTGTGAATGTTTGTTACTATTTTTAGATAGCTCAAACATACACAATCTAAAGCTAAATATTTATTTCTCATCTTTTGTTTTTGATCTTCAAACCACAGAGGAGAAGGATAATTCAATATTTTTCCAGGTGATTACTTCTCCTTTCTTCCTCTCTGTTCTTTCTCTTTGGATCATAACCTTATTTCTCATTTCACAGAATAAAACTGCTCCTCTTTACTGACTTCTCCAACCCATGTGAAGTCAACTCCCCTTCTACCCCCAGGTGTGTAGGTCAAAATTATAGGTGTCATATTCTTGCCCATTAATCTGACTCAGCTATTTTCTTTAATAACTCACATCTAATCGGTGGGCTCTACTGCGTTTGTACTTTTCAGTACCATGGTCACTTTACTCTCAGAACTGGCCATTCACCTCCTGGTTGGACAGCTCCCAGTTGTTATGGTTTGTGTCTGGGTGTCCCCCCAAAGCCTCATGTGGGTCACGGGGCAGGGTTTTAGAGTTTGATTGATTATGGGTGTGAGAGCTGCACCTGCCCTGGGGTGGATAGTTTGCATATGTAAGGGAGAGCAAGAGGCTGCTTGGGGCCATTTCTTGGTTTTTGTGCTTGTTGCTTTGCTGTGTTCTGCTGCCATGAGCTGTAGCCCTCTGCCATGTGCCAGTCTGCCTTGTAATCTGCCAAGTATGGGCTGAAACCTCCATTAAGTAAAATAAACCTTTCCTTCCTTAATTTTGGGCATCAGGTATTTTGTCCCAGCAACGAGAGAAAAGTAACCAAAACACCAGTGGATAACTGATCTCACAGTGGTCACCTTTGTGCTTCTCCATTCTTTTACTGACAGAGCAACCAAGTGTTTCCTGATTGCTTTCCTTATCTGAGTGTTACCTCTGCAAGAGCAGAACAGTGCCTGACATGGAGTAGGTCCTAAAAACATGTTTCTTGAAAGAAACACTGATTTCTGAGTTTATTACCCATTCATGTTTTGTACTTGTCAACTTGTGCATTTCTTATGTGTAGTGGACTGTCAGGCAAAGAGTGGGCACTCAAAATATATTTGTTCAGAAAATTTCTGAATCCCTGAGTTACTGGGGAGTAGTCCAGGTAAAAAGCTCCAGTTCCTCTTTTGGCACCTTTTACATGTTGACCTTTGGTTCACCTCATTCTAAAGGCACCACAGAAAGTCAAAGGGATAAAGGTGTCTAGAATTAATAAAGGATCATTTGTTAGGAGGAAGAGCTGCAGATCAAAGAGGATAAAAAAAACTGGAGGCAAAAATTTTATGAAATAGGGAGTGCAGACGCAGAGCTGTCTGGGAGACTGTAGGTAGGGAAATACAGGCAGGGACTCTATGGAAGGATATAACATCTCTTGATGCAGGAAAATGTAAGTGTTTGAGCTTTCAGAATCTGAGACCAAAGAAAAGATCCTAGGACTTCAGCATAGTAAATAATAGCTCTGTTTTCCCACCTTTCATCCATTCTTCTTTGGAAATATGATTGGATTATGGGTGCAGGACACACATCAGTAGATAGGCCCACTGATGAGTTTACAGCTGAATGTGAAGTTGAGAGGGGAAGCTTGGTCAGAGGAGATGAGTTAGGGGAGGTGTGGACTGGAAGGGCTTATCTCCCTCCCTTCTCCACTGATATCTCTGTCTCTCCCTCTCTATGTCTCTCTTTTTGCTTCTTGCTGCCACACCATGAGCTGTTTCTTCTCTGCTATGCACCACAGCCATACTAGTCTACCTTGCAGCCAGCCAAAACTAGGGAGTGAAGCCTCTAGAAACTGTGGGGAGGAGCCTCTAAATGAGACTGTGGGAGAAAGAGGACATCTTCCACAATATGTTGAGATTTGATGTGAGTTTTAAAGAATAAATAGGCATCTCAAAGCGATAAAAAAGAGATTGACGTTTAGGTGACCATGACACCAATGTGGATATGCTGATGATACACCAGCGTATGTGTAAGGAGTCACGTGACCCATGTGTTTTGGGAAGAGATGGCGTGTGATGGTGGTTAATGAGGCAAAGTGACAGGTAGGCAGAGGTCAGATTATAAAGTTCATAGAAGTTAGAATAAGAAGCCTGAACATTCTGGATGCTTTAGAAAGAGATTGCATGATTATAATAGTAAAGTAAAATAGCTAATCAGATATTTGTAAGTAAAGTAACATTAATAAAAGGAGGGCACATTTAATTATTGAGGATTTATTATGTGCTAGGAAATATTTCAAGAACTACTTAGGTAATGTTTTATTGAACTCTTCTAACAAACCTATGAAAAAAGCATTACCTGATTCACCCCATAGTTAAGAAAATTGAAGTTTAGAAAAATTTCTTGTAGGGATGTGGTCAGAAATCCCACAGACCTCTGCATCAGAATCCGCAGACGCTTAGATGCCAAGATCACAGCTGTAGCTAGAATAAGGGCTGAAGGAGGAAAGTGGCACAGGGTGTAGGAGACAAATGAGCTGCTTCACTCAACCTGGAGTAAAGTGATAAGAATGGAAAGTGAAATAATAGTGGGAAAGATTGGGGGAAAAGACGATTTTTGAGACAAACAAAGGAGACTGATTTTATAGAGCGGCAACTAACTTGCTCTGTTGTAGCAGAGCAAGTGAAAGGACAGTCCTGAAGATGGCTGTGAGCTGTGGGGCCATGGTAACTGGGCAGGGTGTGGGGCATTCACAGAGGTGAAGCAGACTTAGGGCCTTTCAGCTATGTTGCAGTTAGGAGCCTGAAGACTGGAGCAGTTAGGTACACAAGACTGAGCCCCTATAGAGGATTCTGAGTTAGAGAACAACCATCAGCACACTCCATTGAAAATCTGGGCCAGAAATGGTTGGAAAACTAATTAGATGTGAGGGTTGAGGATGGAATCTTGGATTTTAACATTCAGTAAAATATAAAGGAAAAGAAAGAAGAAAGAAGAGTCTGCAAGGGAATTGTAGAAGAAGTGTAAATAAAATGAGGAGAGTGGTATCTCAGAAGCCAAGGAGGGATTCCAGATCAAGGACGTGGTTGACACTGGAGAATATCACAGCAAGGAAAAGAGGTGAGAACATTATTTGGTATTATTTAATGCTATCAGAACCATTGTTCAATTTACCAAAATGAATCTACTCAGTGTTAAGGAAGTGGTATTCATGTGACGGGTGGAGAAGTAGATAGCAGTGAAGGGACTGGTGTGGTCATGGTGTAGGCTAAGGTGCGTAGAGACAGAGGGTGGCTACAGGAAGATGGGGCCGTGGATAAGCTCCAGGGGACAGAACTGTGGAAATGCTTTTCAAGAGGATAGACTCTCAGGAAATGGCAGAGAAATTATTCTGAATAACGCTTATGTTGAGAGACCTCAGAGACATATCACCGACCTTTTCAAATGGCTGTGTGAGGTAGGAGGAGAGATGCTCTCTCTCTTTTGGCTTATTCAGGAGTACAGCCTGGACAAATGCCCTTATTTCTCTATCGGTAAAATAGGTTTTTGCTTTTTCCCCTTTTCTTTCTCTCCCTTTGTATCTCCCTTTCTTTCTACCAACTAAGGCACAGAATCTTAGAGAATAGAAGTTCTCATCTTAATTCCTCACAGATAACTCTTTTCTCCATGGAAACTGATTTCTTCTTTCTGTAAATTCATATAATGTCCTCACCAGGGCACTGCCAGAAGATTTTGAGCTAGGTTAGGATGCCCACTTGATGCAGTGCTGTATCCAGTTATCAGTAATGTCCCACTGACTTTCTAGTTCCATAAGCCTTGATTCTTTGCTTAGAAGCAGGCTTAATCCTTTGTTCTGACTTTACTTCTTTTTGATTGAAAGATTTCAACAGTGTGGGACTGTGGGTGTTTCAATGCAAGAACAAGAAAACAGTTCTTCCTTTCTTATCTAGAGTAGGAGCACAGGCATTTATAATCCTAGAGAGGGACCATAGTGCACATTTTCTTTATGGTTGCATTCAACTGGGAAAAGGTTACAAGCAAATACAACAGAGCTCATTGATTTCAGAAGCACTTGACTTCAATGAGGGAAAGATGTTGGAGGAAGTGGAATCACAGGTTGGTTCTGTTTCAAATTTTCCCGAGGCTAAGTGAGGCAGTGTATACTTTCTTCACATCTGCGTTCCTGTGACTTCATTCCTAGGCACTTAGCAAATGGCCTGGAACAAATGGTAATACTGGATTCTGCCAGTGGCTTCTGCCAAGTCTCTCTGGAACCTATGGTCATTTTGGCGAAGAGGAGTTAGACCAGCTGGGCACCAGTGGATGTGTACTGACTCAACTAATCTCTGGAGTGGTTGATGGATACTTAAGACAGTTAAAAGTTACCATCCATCGGGTAACTAGTCAGTCAGTGAATAGTGTTTTGAAGCCTTAGTTCAACAGGACAAATGTATGAATGAATGGTTGTGGTGAATTGTTTGTTACATGTTGGAATTGAGATTTGCCTGCCCTTATGTTCTCCCAAAAAGCCCAGGTCATTGAACTCATTGGTTATTTGCATATTTGTACCACATATGCTAATTATAAAAAATAACAACTGAAATTTGTCTTATGCCTTCTGTTTATAAATTATTTCCCCACATGTTATCTTATTTGAAGCTCACAGCAATGCTGAACAGAAGGTAATTATCGTTGCTAATTTAGAGACAGGGGAAAACAAGGCTCAGACTACTTTAGTGCTGTAACTGAAGTTACAGAGCCAGTAAGTGGCCACAAGGGAATTTTTTTTTTTTTTTTTTTTGTCTACCATGGCTTTGCTCTGCTGATAGTTGCTCCTGTCCTGACATCAGGAACCTTTCAGAGTTTTAGCAGCCAGTGATGTCAGTTGGTGCTTGCAGTTAAAAGTTCCAGGCCATGGACAGTATTGTGGTTGATGGTGAATGGCTTCTTAACACTGGTCAACCCTGAAGTAAAGTACAATAACTATAATAACTTCCATGTGAGCAGTAAACAGCTTTGCAATCCCCACCATTGTGTACCTCTAAGGACTAAAACCCCTTCCGCTCCAACTAGACTTAGATAAAATGTATATTTATGTTTCATGGAGAGGCGTTTATTTTTGTATCTCTCATGAAAGAAAGTGTGAAGGAAGAATAAAAATAAAATAATTGAATTAATAATCAATCTCAAGGAAATTTTCTTTTATGGTTCAAGCATAATATTTTGCATAGTTCAATCTAAAAGGAATATGATCTTTTGATAAAGGTATTTTAAAATATATGATAATTAAGATAATGTGTTGGCTAAGTAAATAATGGTACTTCCGTATGATAAGCTGGTACAGAGCGTTTAAATTTGATGGTGTTGAAAATAGCTCATGCTATAGAAACATATATAATAAAAGTTACATATAGGGTGTGTGTGTGTGTGTGTGTAGGGAGATAAAGAAAAGGAGGAAATTCTGATACATGCTAAAATTTAGAAAAACCTTGAGGATATTACACTCAGTGAAATAGGCCAGTCACAAAAAGAGAAAACCATATTACTCCACATACACGTGATACCTAGAGTAGCCAAGTTTATAGAGACAGAAAGTAGAATGGTAGCTTCCAGGGGATCAGAGAAAGGAAAATGGGAATTGTTTAATGGAGATTCAGTTTTGCCTGATGAAAAACTTCTTGAAATTGGTTGTACAACATCAATATAGTTAGCACTGATGAAAATTTCATTTAAAATGGGTTTAAGAAGGTAAATTTTATGTTATGTGATTTTATCACAATAAAAATATAAAGGATTATTGAGGAATAATACTCATAAAAACGAACAGAATTAGGGAGGGGAACTGTGAGGCTGTGATAGACCTCTGACAATCCCTACACTACTGAGTGAATGCAGCCGCTCTGAGTGCAGACATGGTTAGGCCTCCACGTGACTTTACTTTGGCTATGGTGACCTGGCTTACCCATTGGCTGAGGTCTGCTCCATAAGAGCAAGACCTCAGCTTGAAAGTTGAGGCAGATGCTGAATGATTTCACATTTGGAGACTGCCAGCAAGGCACAATCCTTCCACTGGCAGCAATTCCTTCTCTGATGGGGCACTGAGCAGAGCATCTCCAGGACTGTTCCTTGGGAATAAGTGTGAGTTTTATTTTCCTTTAATTTGCACTTCTGTGCATTTCACATTTCCAGTAATAAATCAGAAAAGAAGCAAAAGTTTTTGTTATCATATATAGCCACCAGTAATCTTAAGTGTTCAATAATAGGTCACTTATTAAATATTCATTATCTAAATATTACTTGTAAACCCCTACCAAGTAAACACATTCCATCAAAGTAAACCATGGACTCACCAGCCTTCCTGTGAAGTACAAAAAAACCAAAACCCAAAAGATTGTCCTGCAGACTCCACTGGTATTGTCAGTTTGATACTGGCATCTAACATGGACATGAACTTTAGATACTGCCTTTTAAATTTTATTCTGTGTATCTGTCAGGATGTAAAAGTCATTCAAATGGATCACTGCAAAGATATTAAGCATAGTACATAAACTTTGGAAAGCACCACTTTATCATCTGTTGAAAGAATGGATTTCTTCTACCAGGCTTAAGGTAGAGCTGGAGACTTCCAAAGCCGGCTAGCGTGGAAAGGAGAAGACAGCTGGGTGTGAGCATCCGACAGGGCTGGTAAAAGCTCTCAGATCCCCACATGAAAGGGCCCATCCAAGAACAACACGAAAATGAAATCATCAGAGGGATGGGTTTTTGAACTTTAAATTACTTATGGGTTATATACCTGGATCCTTGGTTGGTTGGTGTCAAGGGCTTTATACACAAAAGATTAAAAATTTCCGAATTTCAATGAGGAATAGCTGATGGAAGGGAGCAAGAAAATTATAGAGTGGATTACAGGCTCAAATGTTGAGAGAAACATGGGGCCGTTGGCTTTTCTACATCAGTCAGGGGGAGCTGCACTGAGACATTAGGAATTCACCCAGGCAAAATTACTTCAGTAAAAAATTACGTTCTCCTACAGTGTCACAAAATAGAGGTTCAATAAACTGCTAGGAGATAGAGAGCGCTGAGTGATCAGTGGTATCAAGCTGAAGCTGTTGCTGCTATATACTTCTTAGACCAAATTGATGTCTCATTGAACAACCGAAGTGATTTATGGACTATAACGTGCTTTAGAAGTGGAGCTTGAAGAGCAGATCTGTCTTCTTCTAGACTCTACATGTTTAAACAGGAGCTTGAGTCACCTGTGATGAAACTCAGTACATCTCTGGTTAATGACTCACCTGGGCTTGGACAAGACTAAACTGATCACCAGTTCACTGACCCAAACTTGCAAAACCTTCCATTCTTAATCTCAAAGGGGTTTTGGTGTATCTTTTTATTTTGCCCAAATTAGGAAACATTTACTGTATGATGAACCCCTGGAGATAGGTATAATATTAAGTGCTCATGGTATAGATGAAAATAAGATTGAGCAGACTTTCAGTTCCTGGGGACTTTATCTTCTAGAAGCGGGTCGATAAGCAATCAGTCAAAGACAAAAGTAAGGTGTGGTCTCACAGAATGGGAGTGCCAAAGATAAGAACAACACGGGAAAGAGCTCCAGGGGGAAGCAGGAGGGAAGTGAGATGTCTGGTTCGTAGAAGAGGAAAGGTTTTACTAAAACAGTGACATTTGACCAAAGACTTGAAAGAGGCAGAGAGTGCATGATGTTCTTATCTTGCAAAATAGTGCTGAAAGCAGAGAAAACGGCAAGTGCAAAGGCCCTGAAGAACTCAGAGCAGGAGGCAAGAGATCCAAGCAAAGAGGACATTTCAGAGAGTTAAAAATGATGATTTGCAAAGCTGTGGACAGGTGTAGGGAATGACAAAGGGCAGTGCAGCATTCACGAGGCAATGGGAGAGGGCCCTGTAATCATCACAGGCTGAGTGATGACAGGTGTGTGGTGACTGTGACTTGGAGCAGCCAGCAGCTGTGTTGAGTCTGCCTGACAGGAGCAGTGGTGTTGGGCTGAGGGCAGTGGCTCCGAGAACCCTGCAGGAAAGAAGGCCTGA
Source organism: Chinchilla lanigera (assembly GCF_000276665.1). NCBI lineage: Eukaryota > Metazoa > Chordata > Mammalia > Rodentia > Chinchillidae > Chinchilla > Chinchilla lanigera. The sequence goes on from NW_004955407.1 coordinate 26,169,469, forward strand.
AGCAAGACTCCGGATTCCTTCTCCTCCCTTCTTCACACCTCCGCTGGGCTCCCCAGTAGCCAAACCGCCTGGAAACGAAGGCCAGGGAGACCTTGGTAGGGCATAAAGCTCCTCTTTCCACAGCACAGCAGCGTTGAGAAGGGTAGAGAGGATTTCTGGAGCGGCAGACAGAAGACCTTTGGCACATGCACGGATGTGAAGTGGAACGGAAGAGGCACTGAATAGGAGAGTATCGGGAGATGAGTCCAGAGGAGCAGCACACTGCACTTCTAAGGGCTCCCACTGTGAGCAACACAGAGATCACTGGAGAGTTTGTGTGAGAAGCTGATGTGCCTTGAGAATATCCCTTTGGCTGCTGAGTTAGGACAGACTCAAATGGGGCAGGGGTGAAGGTGTGGAACAAATGACCAGGCTGTTGCTTAACAGGGGAAGAAAGACAATGCTTTGAACAGGCAAATGTGGAGATTGTAGAAAATGGTGTGTTTCTGAACAAATTTTAAAGGAAGATGGAATTATAGCAGAGAGAGAGAGAGAGAGAGAGAGAGAGAGAGAGAGAGAGAGAGAGAGAGAGAGAGAGAGAGAGAGAGA
>NW_004955407.1:26170156-26278392 GCF_000276665.1 Chinchilla lanigera
AGAGAGAGAGAGAGAAAGGTGCTTGACTAGCATGTGTGAGACACTGGGTTCAATCCTCAGCGCTGAATTAAAAAATAAGAGAACCGAGAGGACTTTCTGATGGATTGAATTGGAGAGAGGTGTGACAGGGACAGAGGAGTAGGGAACTGAAGATGACCCCAAGTTGGAAGGGTGGACTTGCCAGTCATCTGGGACAACTGATGAAGAACCACGGTTTTTAAGTAAAGCTCACCAGTCAGTGTTGGACTTGTTGACTTTAAGGTTTTGCTTGGGACTTGGTAAGTAGGTAGTTTGCTTTATGAGTCTTGAGTTTAGGAAGGAGAATGTAGTGAATCCTTAGAACACTTTGTGGCCTCAGTTTCCATTTTGAATGTTCGCTGGACTTACATTCTCATGGCAGCTATAGAGCTTAGTCACCCTTGATGGTTTCCATTGTCTACTTTCTCTCAGATACTCCATGCAATACTACAGACATCTGTCTTATACAGCCATCTCCTGTTAACCATCTGCCTAGGGGACAGCTAGATACAACTTTCTTAACTCACCCCACTGACCCCCACCTCTGGCTTGGTGGTGTAGATGTGCTGAAGTGATCGCCTCTCACTTACAGCATGAATCCATGGAACTCAGGCCTGTGTGCTCTAAACCTGCCAGTTAGAACTCTCCACGGAAAATCTACTTGGATAATGCCCTAGGCCCCTCAGTAAGGGTTTTGACCTACAGGTGTGTCTCTGTTTCTCTGTATGTCTCTGCTCTCTGTCTCTGTCTCTATTCCTCTCTCTCTGTCTCTCTCTTTGTCTGTCTCTCTCTCTGTGTGTTTCTCCCCCAACTGGTTGAGTGCACATGTCCCCACTAGCTTCTCCTTTGCACTGATCCTGGTAGACATGATCCCCTCTTCTCTCCGGAGGTCTAAGTGATATTTAATCTTTGTATTAATTCATGTATTTTATTATGCTGCCTTCTCTATGTCTCATTTGGCCAACCCACTTGGACACACTTTCTTTCCTGGTCAGAGCTTTCCTAGAGAATGGTTATCTTGATAGGAATAAATGGACAAAGTTCCAACAAGAGCCATAGGGGTACCTGCCAGTATAAGCATGTTTCCTATGAGAGGAAAAATGTTTTCCAAATGACTTTCAAGCTTTCGGAATGCATTGGAATCACTCGGAAGAAGTATAAACACACAGACTGTCCCCACCTCAGAGTGTTTGCTTTGATAGTTATGGATAGATCTGCATTTCTAGTTTGCAGCTCTAGTATCTCAAGGAATGCTACATTGGGGATAATACTTTAAGTATCATGGATGTTTAGCAAAAATGGAGGAAAAGAGTAGTATATAGGACCAGTGGTGGTAGGTGAGCCTATGTAGTGGCAGATGTTCCCTTCCAATTGCTCAAATATTCTCAGGGAAGACAAAAGAAAAGTTACCATTGGGGAATGAAAGAGAGTGGGAAGGTGGCTTGATCAATCTTCCATTCTTACATCTGGTCATCTGAGCAACTTTGTTGAAGATAACAACATGTAATATAACAACTCTTTCACCATCTGCAGTTCTATTAATCCCTGTCATTTGGTTTGAAACCCCACATCATTTTTAATGTCCTTGCTTTGTTTTGTTTGTATTTTGCTATTGTTCTTTTTTTTCTTATTATTAAAAAAATGAAAAAGATTCTGAGGCTGGGGATATAGCTCAGCAGCACAGCACCTGCCTGGCAAGGTCCTGAGTTCAATTTCCAGTTCCAAAATAAATAAACATATAAACAATTTTTAAAAATAAAATAAAATTAGAAAGACTCCAAAAAAAAGAAAAGATTTGCAGAAAGAAAGAGAAGGTGTTTTATAATCGCTTAGTAGATAAGACTATAAGTGGACAAGAGAAACACAGCATAACTTTTGGGAGCCATAAGGAATCAGTAGCAGTAGCGTGGCTGAGTTTTCAATGAGAGATGAGAACAACTAGCATGTTTTTTTTAACTATTATTCTAGCAATACTTAGTTGTATACATGAGAGTTTAGACAGGTAGAAAGATAAATATGAACAGGGCTCAAGCTTTAGGAGAATGTTGTGAAGTGAGGATGGAGCAAGGCATTGAGAATTACAAGGGAAGATTTATAATGATTGAAATGGAATTAAAGTTTAGATAAGAAGGAAAAGCATAAGACCAGGTGGATAAGCGACAGTAGAAAGAGGCCAAAAAGTAGGGAGGAACGGAAGCCTGGAGCTCTCTGTCACTACTTAAGAGGAGGGAGGTGGTTGTGCTGAGCGCAAAAGGCTCCTGGGTGAATGGAGAGGGAATGTCTGACCTGGACTGCACAGCCAAAATTATTCTAATCAGAGGAAATGATCTTGTAAATGTTGGCTGATTACAAGAAAAAGACTCTCAAACGATCACATGGAGAATAGATGCAGCACTTTGGAGAAGGCTTCCTATTTCTGGTGTGTAAAGCGTAGTGAGATACAAACAGAGAATTCCCATTATTTTCTATCTAAGACACTTTTAGAAAAATATGCTTATTCAAATTGCCCATCTAGTTGCTTTGGCTTTGTGCTACAGTGAATGGGGCTACTGAAATTTCTTGTGAGACCCATGATCTGTAAGTAACTTCAGATAGTTTGTTTTGGTGCTCCTTTTAGCATTAAGGTTTTTGAATTGGATACCATGAAATTGACTACAATGAGTACTGTTTCTGGTGTGCTCAGTAATTGCTTACATCCTCTGGGAGATGCAAAAGAAACTTGGTAGCTGAAGTGAAACTAAATTTTGCTTTGCATTTCTCAGCATTTTCCCCTGCTAAATATTTCCAGATGATATAAAAAGTCCATTCTGAGTTTAAATTTATTTCATTAAGGCCATTATTAAATTTATTTTATCACTGCTCTTGCTAATTTAAGAGCTGATCTGTTCATTTAGAAATTCCCACCTGTGAACATTATATTGCTTGTAAGGCAGAACCAACTTTATAGTTGTGACTTAGAAAATCAAGAATATACAGACTCTTCACTTCTAGCTACTGTGTATATCTCTGTTCTTTACAGAAAATCCCTTGGAAAGTGGTTTCATACTTGATGACTGCAATAACATTATTTTCCCTCTCTTGTGCTACTTGAGTTGGGCATTGTCCATATCCTGTGCATGGCCATTGCACTGGTGCTCATTGGGCTTGTCTGTTTTTTGCTTCTGCCTTAATCTCTGTGTGATCAGTGTTTAGCTCTCTTCTGTTTTCTTTCACTGTCTTTGACTTTGCTAACATTTTTCTGTCTTGAAATATTTCTCCTGCTGTCTTCCTGGACCCCATATTTTCCAGGTTTTCTTGTTTTTCTAGTGACCATTTTTATCACAGCCCTTTGTTTACCCTCCTCTTTTCTTAGATCTATAAAATGTTAAAGTCCAGGCCTCTATTTCAATTTCTACAGGAACCCCCATTATGCTTTCTATAATGGGTATACTACTGATTTATATTTCTACTAACAGTATACCAGTGTTCCCTGTTATCCACATCCTCACCAGCACTTGTTAGTTTTTGTCTTTTTGATGCTATCTTTTTGGGACTAGGATAAAGTGATACCTCTTTGTGATTTTGATCCACACTTCCTTAATGATTAGTGACATGAGCACCTTTTTATGTACCTGCTGGTAATTTGTATGTCTTCCCTTCAGGTTTTTTTTTTTATTTTAAATACTGTAATATGAAAGAGGGGAATAGAATAGTGGCTACCACAGCCTGGTAGAGGGAAAGGAAGTGGGGAGATATCAGTAAAGGATATATAATTATAATTCAATAGGAGGAATATGTTTCAGAGGGTCTGTTGTACAACATCAATCATAGTTAATGATAAAATATTACAGTCTTTAAAAATGTAGAGTGGATGCTAAATGTGTCATCACAAAAATGATTACTGTATGAGGCAATGCATTTGCTAATTAACTAGAGTTAACTATACATGAAAACACTGAATCATTGTACTTCAAAGCATCAGGTTGTAGGCAATAGGAATGTAAAATATTAGGTCAACATAAAAAATCTTGTTTAGTGGAAAAAAAGACCAATCCTTATTTTGTGGTCTTTTTCTTTTATAACGCACTGTTACCCTTTAGGTGCCCCCATCCACTCTTGTGGCTTTAAAAATGATTAATAGGATGGTTTCCATCTGGTTTGTGTTCCCAAGGGCCCTCTGTGGTGAAAAGCTTCTCTGCATGGTGTGGTTTTGGGAAGTGCTGCAGTGTATTTGAGAGGTGAGGTCTTTGGGGACACTTTTGAATGATTTGGGGGATGCTTACAGGGAGCTTCAATCTCCCTCTACAGTTTCCTGTGTGGTGATGTAAATGGCTCCACATGGAAGGCCTCCTTCATGACACAATGCAGCCTAGCTCACTGGGATGGATCAGATGCAGGCACTGAGTCTTTGAGCTTCCAAAAGTGTGAACTAAATAAACCTTTTCTCTTTTTACTTTAGTGGTCTCAGGAATTTCATTGTAGAAACACAAGGTTGACTGATACACAATGTTTCCCAAATCTTTATTTTCAGCCCCAAGCTCTCCCTGAACTCTACACTCAGGTATTCACCTATAGGGCATCTCTATTTCAGAGTGGACGTCTCGGATTTAAGATGCCTCTGAAATAGACACTGTTTTCTTCTTCTCCATTTCTTCCCATTTCAAGATATCACACTGCTACTTACCTCATTGCTCAGCTCCAGTCTTGATAGTTAGTTCCTTATACCCAAGATACATTAGTAAATCTTTTGGCTGTACCTCTGAAAAACATGCAAAATCCAACCCTATCGAAGCATCTCATTACTGTCACCCTTGTCAACACTATCACCTGGACTGCCACCAAAACCCTTATAGCTTGTCTTCCACTCTTGTTCTCAAAGAGTCGAATTTACATACAGAAAACAAAGTGACCTTTTAGAAATGCCAATCAGATTGTGTCCCTTCTTATCCCAGAAACGTGTGTGCTGTTTACCACAAAATACAAAGATAAAGTCCTATATTTCCAGTTCCCTTTCTACAGTGGACCTCCTTTTGTGCTCACTCTGGCCTCCTTTCTGCGCATCGAACGTACTAAACACTGTGTTCTTGCTGGGTCTTTGCCCTTGCGGAGTGCTTTGCCTGCGGTGCTTTCCCCTAATATATGTACAGGTTTGCTTCCTACTTTTATTCAGGTCTCAGTGCAACTGTCACCTCCTGAGAATGTACTTTCTAGACTATCTTATTTGATATCAAGTCCACATTCCTTATTACATGTTCTGTTTCTATCATCCCTTACTGTTTTTTTTTTTTTAACTGACTCAAAGTATATTACTCATTTATTTGTTTATTCTGTTTCAATTTGAGAAAAGCATTCAGGGTCAAGGACCTTATTTTATTTCTGTGCAATGTTTCTACTATCTATGAAGAATTAATTACTGCTAGTATGGTATGCCAAAGTTGCATCTCCATTCAGGCGTTTTTCAGAATGATAAACATTTGGTTGCTGGTCTGGAGTTTCTATTCTGTTCTAAGAGTTATTATGGTCTAAATGAATATTTCTGATAAGGAAACAGAAATAAATATTTAAATAGTTTTATACTTTCATGTTTAAATCCTTATGGTGGTAAAGCTAGATTTGTAGTAAATGCTCAACAAATTTTTATTTAACAAAAGAATTAAATAAAAGATCGAATACAAGTGTGCATGTATGTATGTGATGTACACAGACATCCTCAAGTTTTTGAAAGGACTATTTTTCTAAAGCTAAAAATATTATTAAGTTAGACAAAATTGCATTTCACTTTCTTTCATTTGAGTATTAAAAAAGATGTGACATTCTTTGACTCCGGCTTCTCTAGGCTTAATTATGAGTCTGACATGGAACAAGTAAAATAGTTTAAAATATTTGGAATTTTAGATTTTTACTAGGCTTTCCAATATCTCAATTAATGACATTATCTTAATTGTGTTAATATTCCTATATCATTCTTTTTTCCTCCTAGTGCCAAGGATCTAACCCAAGTTCTTACAAATCTGAGACAAGTCTTAAAAAACTGAACCATTATAAACAAAAATAAGTTCTTAGCAGAAAGTCACTTGGCCTAGGTAGGTAATCCTACCTACCTAGCATTCAACAAGAGTTGGTTAATTTTAGGCATGAGAATAAATGGGACAAGTGGTGTCTTTGTTGAGTTTAACATGCAGCATTTAACATAGACAGAAAGGATGCAGGACAAAGTGACTTGCCATTATATAACAATATTGTATTCACAGAAATGTTAAGTTCTTTTTATACTGATATGCATCTTAAAAATATTCAATTTTTCTAAAGTTAAGTTTATTAACATGTAGTTTGGGTACAATATAATGTACACATTTAAAGTATACAGTTCTATGGGTTGTAACAAATGTTTAGTCATGAGTTGAACTGTATATCCTCCCACAAGATACATGGGAATTCTAATTTCTAATACATCAGAATGCAACTTCAGTTGGAGATAATGTCTTTACAGAGGAAATCAAGCTAAAATAAGGTGGTTGGGATCAGATCCAGTATGAAGAGACCTTATAAAGAGGGAAAATTGGACAGAAAGACATGCATATGGGAGGATGTCCTGTGAAGATGAGTGTTCTACGCTTCTACAAGCCAACCAGCTCCAGATGAAGAGAGGCCTGGAACAATGATTTCATCTTTAAGCTCATTAGCGCTTTCATCTTTAAACTACTTTCTTTATGTTATTTTGTTAGGGCAGCCCAACAAAACTGACATATATATCTCTAATTAAAATACAGACTGTTTCCATCATCCTGAAAAATTCCCTGGTGTCTCTTTGGAGTCGAGCTCCACTTCCCACTCCACACAAACACAGTCTGATTTCTGTGCCTGTAGATTAGTTTTCGCTGTTCTCAATCTTTTCATCATAAGATCATGCAGTGCGTTTTCTTTTGTGTATGGTTTCTGTCACTCAGCATAGTCTCTTTGGAGACTTATCCATGTCCTGGAGTGGGTCAGTAGTTCATTTCTTTTTATTGTCCAGTAGTATTCTCGATTTTCCTTTGCTCAGGTTCTTACAACTCAATTGATGGATGATAAATACACAAGTTTATTTCTGGATCCTGTATTCCATTCCCTCTATTACTTTGAAATACCACTTTTAATGTTTTGGTACTTTAAGTATGAGACTAAATACTTAGTATGTTATACAAACAAAATATTACAAAAATTACACTTCAAACTGAAAAGAAGTGAAGTGGTTTGACCCAGTAAGATAGAAAAGTACAGCAAATTAGTATTATCAACACATCTTATTTCAGATATGGCAATGATGCCATTAAAGTGGCAAGTCAATGGTGCCATTTTGGCTATTGTATAAAATCTAAATACTTAAGAAACATGGATTCATCTCAGATACCCATTTTTGGATTGGGTCTTTGAGTTTGGGGGGTTTGATGTTTTTCAATTCCTTATGTGTTCTAGATAGAAATCCTTTGTCTGAGGGACAATTGGATAAATTCTTTCCCACTCTGTAGCTTATCTTTTCACCCTGTCAGTGATTTCTTTTGCTGTGCAAAAGCTTTTCAATAAGATGAGACTCCATTTGTTGATTCTTTGGAATACTTCCCTTGTAGTCTGGATTTTGTTCATGAACTCTCTGCCTAAACCTGTGTCTTCAAAACTTCTACATATTTTGTCTTCCAGTAGAGTTAGTTTCTGTTTTAATATTCAGATCTTTGATCCATTTTGATTTTAGTTTGGTGCATGGTGAGAGAAATGGGTCTAGTTTTAGTCTTTAGCATGTAGGGAGCCAGTTTTTTCAGCACCATTTATTAAAGAGGCTATTTTTCTTCCAGTGAACAGGTTTGGCCCCTTTGTCAAAGATAAGGTGGCTGAGTGTGTTTGTAGTTGTGTCTGAGTCTTCTAATCTCTTCCACTGGTTCTCAGGTCTACACATTTCTCAGATGAAGAAATACAAACAGCAAATAAATACATGAAAAAATGTTACATCACTGGTCATTCAAGAGATGCAAATTGAAACAAAACTGAGATTCCATCTCAACCCAGAAAGAATGGCTCTCATCAAGAAATCAACAAATAAAAAATGCTGGAAGGGATGTGGGAAAAAAGGAACACTTCTCTTCTGTTGGTGGGAATGTAGACTAGTATAACCACTGTGGAAATCAGGGTGGAGATTCCTCAAAAAACTAAGATTTGGGTCTCATTTGACCCAGCTATTCCCCTTCTTAGTATCTCCCTAGAAGAATTAAAAACATCATACCACAGCAATACGTGTGCACCCATGTTTATAGCAGCACAGTCTTGGAAACAACCCAAATGCCCATCAACTGAGGGATGGATAAAAAAAAGATGTGATATTTTTATACAATGGAGTATTACTCAGTTATAAAGAAAGATAAACTCAAGGCTTTTATAGGTAAATGGATGAAACTCGAGGCCATACTTACAAATCAAATAAATCAGAATCACATGTGTAAAAATTATATTGTCTTCCTGATGTTGGAAGCTGAGAGTAAATAAAGTCTAAAATGTAAAATAGATATTGGGAAATGGGAAGAAATTGTTAAAAAGAGAAAGGAACTAGGATGGGTGAAAGGACAATAGAGAGAGTGGACAAAATGCAAGTCAGTTATACTACTAGTGTCTCTTAGTTCACTAAAATGAAGATTTGTGCTAATATCGATTGGAGAAATTTTTATGCCTATATCTTGTACCCAGAGCAACTACTTTAAAGATAACAACATGTAATGTAGTAATGTATTGTTATTCTCCCATTATTTTGTTGTGAAATTTTGTTTTACCCTTTTCTATAAAAAAATGTGGATTCCCCCACAACTGAAGTGCTCTTTTCTTTTGCTTTATCTTTCCCAATTCTTGTGCTTTGCCAAAAAAACCATTCACAGTGAACTTTGTTATCCCCAGGTGCTAAAAGTAATGCACTAATATTTTGACAGACTGGGAATGGAGGTCAGAGGTAGAGCTTTGCCTGGTATACACAAGAACATAATTTTGACTGCTGGCTCTGCAAATAAAAAAAGGTAAATATATCGTGGAACTTTCATCCCACTTTCATGAAGACAATGATAACTTTTATCTCTAAAATTTGCTATGAAACTATTTAACAGGAGACCAGACCTTGTAATATATTATTATGTTAATTTTATATTCTACAACACACTATGATCATTATAATCATGCAGTTCTTCAACCGATCCCTTGTATTAGTGTACCTTTGTGAGTTTTTCTATGCTCTTTCAATTCATTTGTAATGTTCTTTTCCCTGTCATCTGTAGGGTTGCACACGGATTTCCATTTCTTCTGTGATGAATTCCTTAATAATCTTGGTGGACTGTGCTTTGTCTGCTGTACCAGGCACTGTGAAGAGCACATAATGAGAATACCACAAGCATTTTTCAAGAGTAAAAGAATTTTAAAATATTTGTGTGCTATAACTTGGATTTAGTAATTCTTTTCTTCTCAACTCCAAATTCTATAAGGACAATAGTAATTTCATGTGGTGCAGAAGCATCTCTTGTGTGGTAGGTTAATCTCCAAGACTCAAGACCTGTGATCATTCTAAAACAATTTTCAAATGCACTTTCATTTAAGAAAATCATGATCTCATAACAGTTACAAATAGTGCACTTTGGTTTTCAAGAGAAAGATGCATGTAACAAGTGTATTAAAATGGGATCTGGAGACGTGATTTGAAGAAAGGTTCTGCAGATTTTACATTAGCCTTTAGGCAATAGGGAAGCAGTAGAGGACTTTAAGTAGAGAAGCCTCATGACACTTGGAACCTGGACTGAATGAATAAAACAAGGAGGAAAAGACCCAGTTAAGAATATTGTAACAGACCGGAGTATGGGGATTTAGGATAGAAAAATGGCAATGAAAGAGAGAAGGGGCAGAATGGAAATATATTAAAAATATAGTTTTAGTGACCATAGGATATGTGGGAAAGAAATGAGTATTTCAGGACAATTTAGAGTTTTTATTTGGAATATGAAAAATATTTATTTTTAGTTCTTCTCTATCTCCCTTTCTCCTCTCCACTTTGTAAAGAAAGCCAAAGAGCTAGAACAGTGGCTTCTAGATTTGTCTCCATTAGAAGGAAACTTTAAAAATTACAGACACTATCTGTATTGTGCAGACATTTAAAAATTAGGCATATTTTGTAATATTTCAATGTATAGGTAAATGACTTTAAATCCTACAAGACAAGAAGACTGAGCGGAAAACCAGGCCAATGAGACCATTTTTGAGGGAGAACAAAGAAAAATGTGCAGTGTGGGTTGGCACAAATACAAAAGGTAGGGACTCTTGGCACTGTTTCAGGACTGTCGAGCTGACCGTGCTAATCTGCTAATGATTATCCTACAGGTGTTATTTAATAATTGCTCTTAACAAATAGCATTTCAGATGAGCCTGATGTTCCAAGTTCTTTCTGGCTTCTCTGCATCATATTTTACTAAGATTGCAAAGACGTTCGATCTGGAAGAGACATTCTCTGTGTGTTTACATAAAGAAATACAAAGAGTTTCAGGCTGACTTATTTTTATGTGTCTACATAAGGAAGAATGTGCAGTGTAGTATTTGTTTTTCTGTGCCGGGATTATTTCACTTACTCTAATGTCCTGTAGTTCCATCCTTTTTTCTGCAATGTCAGAATTTCATTCTTGATGATTAAATAATACTGCATGGCACGTATATATATATATATATATATATATATATATATATGATATATATAACAGCTTCTAGTGTACCTCAAATGCATATGTTAAACTACCACACCAAAACCCATTAATATGTATAATTAATACATGCTAATGATAATAAAATGAAGAAGAAATAGAAATAGCAGAAAATCAACGTTACTCATAATCTCTGTGTAAGAAGTTATACTGTACAGATGTGGCATTATCCTCTTCATGTTTTATTTCATTTTTAAATGCTTATGGTAAAATTTGTTTTACATGGGAAAAAACTGAGGTCCTGAACACTTAGGCAATGTCTAACATTTTGTAATTTATGCTGAGTGTACTTGTATCTTGACCTCTGGTTTCTTAACTCCTTGCTCAGTTTTTTATTCCCATGTGATGGAGGCGGGTAGTGGTAGTGTTGAAGGTGGGAATCATTGAAGGTTAATAGACCCTTATTCCTTGCCAAGCCAGTTGTCTCTCCTGTTATCCCTCTCACACACTGGAAATTCAGTGGGAGTGTTGAGAGTGTTTGTACAAAGTGATTTAGCTAAATTCCCTCAACCTCAGACTCTGCACAAATTCTCAGTAAGGCCTGATTCCTGTGACCATCCCTCTCTTTCCTCCATTGTTGCTTATGAGACAAGTCTCGGACATGTCTGTGTTTTCTATTTAAATAGCTAGTTAGTCACTGAGGTGATTTCACACAGGCACTTGGAACGTGATGATGGCAGTTGGAAAATTCTAAAACAAGACCTAAGTGATGCGTGCATTTGGGCAGAAGTTTTAATAATGAGATCATCATGGAAAAGAGGAGCCCTTCACTTCCCATTTCTGTTTCTTGCCTGTAGCATAAATGTGTCAACTCTGAGTCACATCTTTGGGCCTCTGGCTGATCTTGACTTGTGCAGGCAGAGCTCAGCTTTTTCCCTGACTCAGCTGGCCACTGCTCTTATGGGGGTGATTCCCTTTGTCTCGGCCTTCTACTTTGCATCCCTGCTCCACAGCCCCTCCTGATTCTGCCTTTTCAGCAATTTCTGGATCCAGCAGACCTTGGCTTTTTGCCCTGTGTCTATTCTAGTCCCACTTGCCTCTGTTTCTGTCCTCTGTTCCATCCCAGATTTCTCAGTCTAGTTTCTGTCCAGCAGGTAACAAACACAGGCATTATTACTCTTTTCAATGTAATATTTTCTCATATTTTGGCACTTGAATCTCATCCTCTTCAGCTGCTCTTGGGGAAAGAGCCACTGAACAATACTTGCTACCTTGCTTTTCCTTAGTCCTCATGTCTGACTGTTCCTTGCTTGAGGTCCCTGTCTTGGCTCAGAAAGAGGATCTTAACTTGGCTTCATCTTAACCTTTCAGCTCCTTACACAGCTTGCTCATTTTTGCTAGGGCTTGCCACTAAGGTTGATGAGCTCCAATGGGAAATGTGAATTAAAATGAAACAATCCTCTTGGTTTCTCTATTGACTGATAACTGGTAGTAGCTCTGATTTCTACTCAAATCCTCTGAAGACATCATTTGAAGCTGATGCTTCTGGTTTCTCTCTAGAATACTTTTTCCACATTAAAATAAAGTAATCCATGTACATTAAAATTGCATACAATTTTAGCTGGCCACTAAGTATTTAAACAGACTCAGGAGCATTAGAAATCTCAGTTTTTGCGGACACAGTCACTTTTGTGGGCGTGATCTAGCAACCCTGAGGGATAGCTACAAATGGGGTGAGGAGCAAATGCATCAGCAGCAACACTGCTTGTTGTACCAGTTTCAGCTGTAAATCAAAGCCAAGGGAGACAAAGAAAAATGTCGGGTGTGGGATGACAGGGTCATATCCCAGTGTATAGAGCTTGGCTATTGTTGGGGTAGAACCTTGTATCTCAGGCTGAAAACTCCAAGATGCCCACTAAGAGGAAGTTCAAGATTGGAAGGAATCAGGGATCATGGCAGAGGAAACTGTTAGCATGGTTATGGTCCTAGGAGGAATATGTCTATCTCATCTTAATCTGGGCTTGCCTAGATTCTCTTTCAAAAGTGGATGAATTGTTTGAAACAATAAGCAGGAAGTCCATTCTTAGGGATGTTGTACAGAAGTTAAGAGAGTAGAAGAACTGATTATTAGATGTTAAATCCAGTTGGTTAAATGGGGATTCTGGCTCTTATCAAGGATTACCGAGGAAAGGTATGGCTTTTGCAGTGAGAGTGGGAGGTGCGTACGGCCATAGCTAAGTTCTACTGCAGCAATACATTCTTAGTGGACAAGCAGCTGGCCAGGGCTCCCAAGCCCACCAACAGCTGTTATGATTCCTTTTGTAAGATCTATTTTGGCTGAAGTTGATCATAATAGGATAGAACTGAATTTTCTAATTGAAGGCATTAGTAACTGCAGAAAGAGGGAGAGCTAGAAAGGTGTGATGGGACCAGGTGACTACCCAGCATGATTTTCATGGATGAAGGAGATTCCTAGGACATAGGACTTGGAGTTTTGATGCTGGGCTCACCTTGGACAAATCAGGATGTGTTGATCACACTATAAGGAAATGTTTTTGGTAGTCACAATCAAATACCTGCTTATGTGGTGCTTAAATAAAAAAACCAAGCCAACAAAAATATCTATATTATTTTAGCAAAATATAAAATGCACAATTGGTAGGAATCTGGGCAAAAAGTAAAAGATAGTAAATGTAAAATACACAATTGGTAGTAATCGAGACAAAAAATGTTCATTTACTTCTTACTGACACATGCAATTATAAATTTTAAAGCATGGAATATTTTCCTTTTTATTTTCCCCATGTTATTTTGTTAGTACATATTGGTTGTATAGATGAATGGGTTTAATACTGGCAGATTTATACATGCACACAGCTGTTCACTCATTCTCCTCAGCATCCTCTCTTTCCACTTTCTGCCCTAGTTTTACATGTATTTTGGGGGGAGGTTAAATGTGTATGATACATTTAGATCACATTCATGCCCCCTAATGAGCTGAGAAGGAAGTTAGATGTAATTTAATCTTTTGCTGTGTGGATGATAAATTTGAATGTCTAGGAGATTTAATGAAACTTAAGTTTGAGTAATAAAGAGCATATAATTTCAGAGTCCAAATTCTTTGCTTGCCTTCATTGCTTTTTTTCTTCTGTATCACAAAAGACTTGCCTTTTTCCTCTTGGCCAGAGCCTTACCACACACAGGCTAGCTCTGTTTTGGCCAGAGCCTTACCACACATAGGCTAGCTCTGTTTTGACATTCAGTTAGCTCTCATCATAAAGTTATTGTAAAATCTGCTATGGCACTATGCAGATACCAAGTTGTAATTTTTCTTTGAAAACCATCACTGTTACTAGCTATAGCATTACTGCTGTTACTGTAGCATAAGGGACATATCAAATAATGTTTGGTACAACCTCATTTCCTAGGTGGATTGAACTGAAGAACATCACATATTCAGGAAGTCTAGCCAAACTCTTTGACTACCTGGTAAATTTTCATGGCTCCATATTTTAAATCTCCAAGATGGAAACTTAGCTCTAGAGTCAGTCAATTTTCTCTTTTGTACATGTTGTCATTTCGGGTACTGACTAGGCCATAAGTCATGCACAGGCGCATATCTGATAGGAGGTAAAGAAACAAGGTACTCCCCGATGACCAAAGCTCTGACCCTGAAAACTGTTACTGGAGAATTCCATACCTGCAGAGTGAGTGGAAATGACAGATCACTCTGTAAACTTCAAAGTTTAGAGAGACAGATCGATTTTAACTGGAGGGTTGGGTTGTCATTTTTCATTCCCTAACTTGTCAGGTGCATGATGTCTAACATGCCCAAAGTAGCTCCTGGGGGACTCTCTGCCACTGAGGGTTACAAATAGGAAGATGTTTCAGCAAGTGCATGGACAAGATATGTTTGTACTTTAAAGATGCTTCAGATGAGTATTCGAGAAAAGGAGTTCAGATTCTTTACTCTAGAATGTGTGATAGAAGACCGTTCTTGAATGAGTTCCTTAGTATCTCACCTGACTTTCTTAGAGGTTAGATCAACAATACACTTGACCTGGATTAAACATTGAAAATAAAAACTTACATTTTGACACGTGCACCTATGTAATTCCCAGATGGGAGGTTAGATAAATATTATCATCAATGAGTTTTTTTTGTTGTTGTTTAAATGACATCACAGATGTAACTTAACTGAATTGGCTGATTTCATTGTCTAACATAATTCCAAATTACTTTGGAACTGAGTAGTTGTGTGTGTGTGTGTGTGTGTGTGTGTGTGTGTGTGTGTGTGTGTGTGAAAAATCTTCCATTATTCACAGGACAGGTATGTTGTTTTCAGACTGCTGAAGAAAGGAAAGGTTTTTACCAGAGGACAAAGACTTCATATATAAGACTAAAAATATATATTCTCACAGACTAGAATGAGTCATAGGAAGAAAAAGTGATGTTTCAAAATTAAAAGGCTTTTCCCCAGAATTTGAAGGAATATTTTTTCTCTACCACCCATGAAGCTTACCTTAGTATAGCAAATCTCTATGTAGTTCTAAAATGTCCTTCAATGACCAGTAGATATTCTCTCACGGGGAGTTTCTGTTTTAACTTGGAAAATGTTACCTTTGTTATGGTCTTACATAAGACACAATTTTATATAAGTGGCAATAATTAAGACTTTCAGGCTTCAGTAAATATAAAGTTTATTAAACACATAGCAAGTAAAGTTCATTGCTCTTGCAACTTAAGAAGTGTCTAGACTAAAATAATCACCCTGTTTTTCTTTCGTTTGTTTGGTGTAAAAAACCTTGTACATATTCACTGAAGACAATTAAAAAACAGCTGCATGAGAAAATCAAATTTAAATCGTTAATAAACTCATATTGGGAACTGGAAGATTGTTTTCTTAGACAGAGTAAGAGTTTTTCTCTATAATATATTGTTTTCAATAAAGAATTAATCCCTGTATTAACTACTCCAATATTCATTACAAAGGAAATCTAATAAAACATATCTTGTCAGATTAAGAAGCTTCTGAGTCAACCTTTAGAAGACAAAGCTGAGCCAGTGAATGCACAGATAATACTGTGTAGGGCAATCTTAATTATGCCTTCTTCTAGTAGGTAATAATACATCTCATGAAATATTGTGGGTAAGCACCTGTGACAATAGCCAATAACATAATTTTTAGGCTAGGTATGTTATGTGGTGGTTCTTTGTTCTCTGGGCTTTAGATTGCCTAATTTTACCATTTTTGAAGATCTGGTCCATATTATGATTCACTTTATATTTTTGTGAAGAACAAATTTCTGTTTAATCAGTGAAGCACACAAAGAATGAAGAACACATCCCGTGGTTTGATCATGTGCAAATGACTAGCATTTCCATCCTGTGGGCATAATGGAAGTTGATATCTTTATATATTTTTGATCCTATCAACTGCACGAGAGAGGCAGGTCAAGTTCATCCTCTAGTCTCAGGCATCCATGTGTATTAATTCTAGTTAATACTCCTTTTAGAAGGATACTGCAGAAAGCGCAAGAAAACTGTCTAGTAACATAAAATATTATAGCAGCCATGTTTTATGCACAAAAACATCCCTGAAAGTTTTCATTGTAAATATAGATTATAGGAATAGAAAATTAAATCCTTTGAGTGAACTGTTGACTTGAAATCTTATGATTAATCTTTCTTTTATGAAGCTGATTTTCATGTTTTGTGCTGGCTTAAGGAAACGTAGAGAATATCAATAAAAGAAGCAGCCATGTTTATGCATTTATAATAAACATAATGAAGATATGTAGTTTCTGTATGTTGCCCTTGAAATTGTTCCACATCTTATGAGCACAGTTCTACAATTAAACACAAAGGTGTAGATTGGGAGGAGACCCATCTGACCCCCACCAGTTGTTCAGTAAGTTGCCAGTTCCTTCAAATGAAAGCTTCTCAGTTTATGTTGATTCTTCTGACTTGTGATCTAGCCTAAGCAGGTGTGCATCTTGCCATTCACTGTGGAATAGCTCAAGCACCCTGACCACAGGTAACTTGTTAGAATACCAGTGTGCTTGTCATGCCCTTTAGAATTTCAGAATATTATGGTATCAATAGTCCTGATAACCTCAATCAATATACTCTCTGTAAAAACTTTAGGTTGTGAGTAAATGAACAGAAAAGCAATGAGGCATCTATATGTGGCAGGGAGGAAGCAAACAAACCTTTGTTTAGTACTGATTATTGTGCCTAAATTACACTGGAATTTTTCTATACATTAAGTCATCAGTGAACAGAATATGGTGTAGGTACCTCATAGAATTTATGAAGAGATGATTTTATGCAAAACTAATGATAGACAGAATTACTGTTTTGAATAGAGCAATAGATGTAAGTGGAAAGGCATAAAGATTATGTCTACTGAACTCACAAGCATGACTTATTAATTTGACAGTGGCTCCAAAGGAGAAGCACCCTAAGCTCACAAACATGGTATGCTCGCTATAAGACATCAGTAGGTGTAGTAGTGGGAAGAATGTTAAGATGCTCCTCATACCCTTCACCTCTGGAATCACTGCCATCTTTGTGATATCTTATATGGAAAAATGGAGGTTATCAACATAGGTCAAATCCATTTATGGTTATTGAAAAATAGAGCTTGTTCTGACTGCAAGCAGAAACAGATGTAAACCATAAGGACTCACTATGCCATCTCTGTCATTAAAGATGGAAGGGGCAACTTGTGAAGACCACAGAGCAAGACTTGGGAGCTGGAAGTGATCACCAGATGACATCCAGCAAAGAAATGAAACCTCTATCATATGGTTGCCATGGAGCTTAATTCTTTCAGCCACTTGAACAAGAAGATTTTTGTCCCAAAGCTTCCAGTCAAGGGTCAAACCCAGTCAATACCTTGGTTTCAGCCTTGTTGAGCCTGCTTTTGAGCTAGTAGGTGGATGTGGTGTTAAGCTGCTAAATTTGTGATAATGTGTCTCACAGTGTAAGAACAGATATGATGGGGGCAGCCTCAGTTCCTATCTTGAGCAATGTTGTGTCGAACAAAATACCTAAGAAAACTCCACTTTTAAGGAAATGTTGAAAAGTCACCTTGCTTCTGCCTTGTGACTGCTGGACAAAAGCCATCTTTTGCAATTTCCAGCCTGGGCAAAAAGGGAGGCTACAGAAAGTTTTGAGTCATTGCTTCAACAAAAGTTTGGTAGAAGTGCCTTTCATTCTTGGATGTGAACTATGCATGCAGAAGAATAAATAATCTGGCTAGTCTTGTTGGTGCATATATTCAAGTTTCCCTATTAGGGCACCCGAAGTGACTGACATATACTCTTTGTCAGGGATAATAGCATCAGCTCTGATAAATTTTGTGATATTCAGGAAAATTGCTGACATTCAAAAAAAGGAAGAAATAGGTAAGCTCGAAAAAATTTCACTAATTGTGAGTTTTTGTGGTCAGAATCTCATATGGCACTAAGAAAGAATAGAGCCTTCAGTAAAGAAATATATCCGACACAAGGAATTGTTCATCTGAAGTGATCACACAGATCTGTCTGGATTCGCTTGAATATTGTTCTACACTAAAGCTTCAGTGTACAATAACAGGGAAAATTAAAATGCTCTTTTCAGTTTAGATTTATAATATACAACTTTCCACCACTTTTGATATGTAATTTCAGGACACCATATATAGCTTTTAATCAATCATTTCACATTCCAACATGTAATGTCTAAAATGTAACCAAGATAATAGAATGCTTGCTTTCTGAAATACTAATGCTATTCCCTCTGCCGTGAAAAGTATCCTTTCGGGGCAATTGGTGTTAAGCTTGACTGTCTTAGGTACTTTCTCAGTGACAACATTGCCATATTTAATTTAACTTCTTGGCCTTTACTTTGTACGAGTGGAATCAGGAATTTAGGTCTTCTCATCCCAAATAAGATTCCTTAGTTTTAATTCTCAATTATTTTATTTTTAAAATGTTATTTGTATTTTAAATAAGTAACATAGTCACATGGTCCAAAATATGAAAAATCATAAAATATATTCATTCAAATTTTTCCCTATCCCATTGTCTTCCAGCTATTTGCTTTCTTTTTCTGGAAGCAACAATTCCACTTGATCCTTCGCTGTGTTTCCAATGATATCATATGCTCGGTATACAAAATTATGCCTACAGATATGTGTATACACACAGAGTCAGCCTTCCTATCTGTAAATTCTGTACCCTTTGATTCAACCAATCATGCATCAAAAATATTTGAGAAAAATTTTTCTATACTGAGAATGCACAGACTTTTCTTTATTTTCTATACAGTACAGTACAATTACTTGCATAGGATTTACACATTGTAACTGTGTTATAAGCAATCTAAAAATTACTTAAAGTACATGGGAAAATATGCATAGCTTATACCCAAATATGAGCAGGTATCATTTTGTATAAGGAACTTGAACATCCCCAGGTGTTGATATCTGTGTATGGGCGTGTGTGTGTGTTTGTGTGTATGCGGGTTGGTATATCCTGGAATCAATCCTCTAAGGATACTGAGGAATGACTATATAAAGATATGTTGTATGCTGAAACCTGCCTGATGAGCCACACAGAGAGATTTGCCTGGTTTCACATGTGGTTTTGATGTCCCTGTACTTCCAGTGGTGTCCACCAATCCAAATGGCTAAATGGTTTCCCCAGGTGTCCTAGGCAGTACCAGTAGGAAGGCCTGAGAACGTGAAATGTTGGTACAGTCTGGGAAATGTGCTGTGAGGCCCCACCTGCGATGAGGTAGTTGCAGAGCAACTGCTGCAGCAGAAAAGCTGGGCCAAGAGAAATGAGAAAGGTAAAGGCAACACGCATCACTTTGACCATTTTGTATGAATATGCACAGGCCATTAAGGAGAAAAAGAGGGCAGGAAACTGTTGTTACTGTAGTCCTAGCATAGATCCAAATTTTAATAAATTACCATAATTTAGAGAGAGATTCATTTTGAAAATTTTCACTTTTAATCATTTTAAAGTGTGAAATGCATTGCCACTAAGTATATTCACATTGTTGTGCAGCCTGATAGGGTTCTGTAGAAAAAATGCATGGCAGAAAATTACAAATATTTGGTAATGTTTAAATTTGCTGTTTTATGCTTCTTTTTTATGCAGATCCTATTGTACAAAAGAAGTTTAATTTTGAAAAATTTTATAAACTTGTCCACTGTAGAGCTATGCTATGAATAAATCACAGAAGATGGTATCATTTCTGGGGTTCTAGAACTCTACAAAGGGCTGAAAAGCTTTGGGAGCAAACATAATTTAAAATTGCTATTACATTGGAAACAACCCAAATGCCCATTAAATGAGGAATGGATAAAAAGCATGTACCTTTATACAAATGGAATATTACTCAACTATAAAGAAAAACTTGAAACTTTTATAGGTAAATGGTTGCAACTAGAGACCATAATCATAAGCGAAATAAATCAGACTCAAATGTGTAAACATCACACTATCTCTCTAGTGTAAGAAACTGAAAGAGTAAATGAAGTCTAAAAAGTACAATAGACATTGTGAAAGGGAAAGAAACTGCTCAAAAGGAAAGAATAACTGGGATGGGGGAAAGGAGAAAAAGAAGAAAAGGAACTTACCTATAAGTTCATCGAAAGGAACAGTTAGCCTTTATATTGTTTCACCAATCTTACATGCCTATATCTGATAATCCGAGCAACTACTGGAAGATAACAATATGTAATATAATAACCATTGTTAATTGCCTATCAACTTGTTCTGAAATTTTGTATCTTTTTTTATTATTCTCTTTTAAAAAATGGTTATTACAAATTGTTCCCAGTTTACAATGATTTGAGCTAATTATTTTCAACTTTACACTGGTGCAAAATTGATATATATTTAGCAGAAAGAGTACTTAGAGTTTTGAATTTTGATCTTCTTTCCAGCTAACGGTAGGTAATTGGGATACTGGCAGGGCCGTCAAGCTCAACTAATCAGGCCTATAGTCATAAGTGTGAGTAATTAATACATGAGTGTGAATAGTACTGCATTGCTAAGCTGTCGTGTTTGGTAGGTTAGTGTATTAAATGCATTTTTGGCTTATGACATTTTCAGTGTCTCATGGGTTTATCTGACCATAACTCCATGGTGTGTAAGTCAAAAGGTGTTGTCTTTTTTCCCACTGTTTTGAGAAGTGCTAATTTTTAAACTATCTTGACATGCATTGCTTGTACTATTAATAAGCTGGGATCACATCAAACCACACAGTTTCCTGAGTTTAAAGGATGATCGGTTGATCCACAAGAGGAGTTGGGTGTAGATTAGCTCTTTATGAAGTATCACACTAACTTTAGATTGTACTAATGGCAGATTAGTGAAAATTATTAGAGATAAGATGTGTCTTTTGAGTAAATAATTTTTAGAAGTACATTACATCTTTCTACCTTTTAGTGAGTTTTCTCCTCTAAATTACTTTTAATTCTACCTTGGCTCCCCTTCTAGGGTCCATTTCTATTTTCCAACTTCATGGAAAGGTATGATCTAAATTTGGGCAAGCAAAGGGCTGTTATCTGTTGTTGAATTTTTATTATTGATTAATTGTTTATATTAATTTTATCACCTTTTAATACAATTTAGAAGACTTACAACTTGTAAGAACTCTTTACACCTATCTATTTATAGTTGGAATCCTTGAGCAGAAAGATTACTGCATTTAGTTTTTTTGTCTTGATAGACAAATACCAGGTATTTCCCTGTTCTATCTCTTCTGAAATGACTGAATTTTCTTTATCACTGAACACATGATAAAATATATCTGCCTTGAATCTATGTTTGTAGAGGAGTTTGCTTTTAGAATCAAGGGAAAATATCCAGAGAGAAATCTCTATGCAAACATACAATTTAAAAGTAGCCCTGCTGAGATGATAACAAAAACTTTGTCAAATTGCTCATTATACAGCCAATGACAGACAGCACTTGGAAGCCATCCTCATGATACTTAATTAATCCATTGACAAACTGCTCATGCTCTGACACAGATTTAGAGAGAATGAAAAATGTGCTCTTTGGTACCATAGATGTCTACCTACATTCTTATTCTTATTTGCATGATGACTGCACATTTGAATATTTTCTTACAGGTTCCCTGGATTGCAGAGAATTTCATTTTGTTTGAACCTAAGAAAATCCACTGCTATTTGTAACTTTTATCAGTAATTATTTATTTCTTTGCTGAAAATCCAAAATTACAACTTTCCCTTGAATACATAAAAATAAATATTTGTGTTGATTTAGAGTTAGATTTTCAAGTAACTATTGTTTCCCGATTATAAAAACCAAGGGACTAGTTATGTAGAAAAGAATCATTTAAAAAAAATTAAAATACTTTCAGCTGACAACTTAGAGATAAACATTTTAAATTTTTGGTATGTGTTTTCTGGATTTAAATACAGATACAATTTTCATTGAAAGTAAAATAAGGGGCTGGGGATTTAGTTCAGTTGCAAAGTGCCTGCCTCGCAAGTGCAAGGTTGTGAGTTCTATTCCAGGTACTGGAAGAGAAAAACAAACAAAGAAACAAACAAAAAAAAGTAAAATAAGACCTGCATTCAGACATAGACATATAATAATTCCTCATGATTCACTTGTTGGGTGATCATTGCGTGAAATTATATTGTATGCTATAAAATAAAATCTTGTATGCTATATTGAAATCTGTATTGCTAAATAAAATTATATTGTATGCTATACAATAAAATCTTGTATGCTATATTTAACATTTATGATTCTCATGCATAGATCTTTGAAAATTTGTCCTTTTTTCAGATAATTCCCTCTAAGTGGACACATGGACTTAAAAAACTCACTTATATTTTGGTTTATGTTACCAGACTTCACCCGGAAAGGACTAAGCACCCAAGTTCTATCCTAACAGTGCTAAGGCACCTACCCCTTCTTCACTAGTCCCACATTTTGGAATAAGATTTCAATACACAATGCAGGCTGCCAAATTTTGAAGTTTTAAATTGATTTAGTTTGACAGTAAATGTTTTTGACAATTCTTTCTTAAGCTGTGACTGTAAAATTCAGTGTTTTCTCAGGTAGAATTTTCCCAGTTTAACCCACAATAGAAAGTTGTTGGAAAACATACAGAGAGATAAGAATATGGCAAATTCTGGTTATTGCAAAAGAATACTCTATCAATTTGTCTTAAAAGAATAATTTAACTATTATTCTGTAACTGAACTAACTATGGTTTAAGTTTTGTTTGAAAATTCTGATAAAAAGAGATGATGGTATTTAAGATACTGCAATATTTTTATTACATCCAGTAACAGTGAAAAGCCCTAGCCTCACTCACTTTTGTGGTGTTTCTTCTGAAGGAGTTATTTTTGAATCCTTTTTCTTCACTTACTCTTTAGATCCCAGAACCCAAGGGAAGAACAGGTCCTGAGTTTGATGTGGGATGATTTTCCAAAACTGGGCCAGCAGCTCTCAATTAATGTATAGTGACTGCACCAGACATGTGGCCCTCTCCTCTGAGGAAGGGACATCTCTCCTGGAGTTGGATCTGGGTCAAGGGACAGCTAATGACATACTGGGCATCATTTTTTTTTTCTGTCCTGGGCAGCTCCTGTGAGTAATTTGTGGCAAAGGGCAGATCAACATCTACAGCTAGTTCCCCGTGGGAGATTCTGTGGTTGGTGACTTTTTCTGTGGGTCCACACTTCCTCAATGCTCCTGCAAAGTCCAAAAGACAAAGCCCTTTTAGAGTCACCCTAATGTGTAAGACTGAGGCCTTATGATCTCCATGAATTATATGAAACTTCTCTTTTTATCTAAATAGCAACATAAGATAGTATGTTGGTCATAATTCTCCAGAAATCAACCAGTGCAGTATGTATGCATGCATGTATGCGTGTGTATGTTTAACACATTGACTTATGTGATCATGGAAGCTGGAAAATTCAAAATCTATATTGCAGTACAAGAGACTGAAAACTCAGGGAGAATTTCTATGCTGCAACCATAAGGCAGAATTTCTTTTCTCCAGAATCCTGTCTTGCTGTTAATATCCTCCACCTATTAGATGAGTCTCACCCACACTTCTGGAGGATGATCTGCATTACATAAGTCTGATTATAAACGTCAGTCACATCCACAAATACCTTTGCAACAACATGTACATTAGTATTTGACCAGACAACTGGGAACTATGACCTAGATAGGGTAACATATAAAATCAGGTATCTCTTGGTAGTGTAGACAGTCACTCATACTGAGTGGCTTATAATTTACAGATGGGAAAACTGAGGTTCAAAAAGTTATGTAACTTCAACAGGTCATGCTGTCGGTGGAGAGAGAAACCAGGATTCATATCCATCACTGACTGCCTCCAGAGTCCACAGTGCATCCATTGTGCGCAAACACACACAGGCGTGCACATATACACACACACACTCACATACACACGCATACATTCATGCTGATGTACCCACATACTAGCATCTTCTATCCTTTTTACATGAGTTCCAGGAAGAATTACATTACAGTAGATGAAAATGATCCCAAACTATCTTTGGTTAATACTGGCATGTAAAAGGTGATGTGCTATCCAGTGTGAACAAACTGAGTCAGAAAGAAGCTGTCATAGATAACAAATCTAAACCTTCAAATATTGCTTGGGTCTAATTTAAAAAACAAAGTGATTTTTAAAAAATGAAAATTATTTGGGGATTTATACTTGAAGCTGCTGTAGTGTATGCAGAGCTTAACAAATTAACCTTGTTAATTTATTAAGATATTTCAAAGTATATTATGGAAACAGTGATCCATATCTTCCCTAAGTTCCTTAGGTCTTTATAAACTTCTATCTTTTCCTCCTTCTTCTTTTCAAAAGAAATTAGAATAGTCTGTTTCTCATTGACTTCATGTTAGGAATTGGGTGGTTTGATCATTTCAATATTGGGTTCAAATAATATTCATTCTGTGTGTATTGAAGAGCTTGTAGATTGCTTCGTGTCCCTCAGAAATGTAAAATGGGAAATTTTAAAAGTCAGAAATTAAAGTGGGCTGGGGATATAGCTCAGTGGCACAGGCACCTGCCTGGCAAGCACAAGGTCCTGAGTTCAATGTCTGGTACAAAAACAAACAAACAAAAAAGAAATGAAATGGCATTACTTGGTTAGGATGTAATTTTTCAACCCATAACTCATCTTGTGGCTTAGCACTAGAAGGCAGTATTATTGTTTCAGGAAAAAAAAGTAGTTTCATTGTAGAGATAGTAATTTTCCTTAAAATACCCATATTTATCTGATTTTCTTTGACTGATCTTCTAGAGATAGATTTTAGAGAAATCTCAAAAATACTATGAACAGAAAAATCTGTTAATCTTTTAATGAAATACACTGTAACTGTTGTTAGATTTAAGGTTCTTCTTCAAATATTTTATGAGGATGAGATTAAAATCTAGTGAGTGACATAGAAGAGTTCTGACTGATTTGTAGATTTTCCTTTGTGATGATGTAATTTGGGACTGAGCATTGTTATATATTCACAAATAAATGATGGGTTGTTTAGATTTTGATCTCTCCACATCCATTTATGGCACAATGAGTGCTTAAAGGAATAAGAGTCATACACAGCAAATTGGTCATTACTGAAAATATAGTCTACTGAAAATTCATGGTGATATACTAAGAATTTTTAGTTTGAAAGTGTAGAAAACTCTTAAATTCATTTTATGGAGAAAGGATGATATGCAAGATAGTTGTCTGACTAGCTTTGGACCTACCCAGTTGTTCCCTTGTAACCCTAATGATAACTGTAGGATGTGTCAGAGTACAATGCTTTGAGCTCAGGGAGGACTGGCCAGAGCAGCCCAGGCTCATTCTAGACCACCTCAGAAGATAAGATACGTTAGGCCAGTCAGTCACATAAGCCTGGGGTCAAAAGTCAAGGTGGGTGAATTTCCAGAGTCCCTCAGCCACAGTGCAAATAGGATGTAAACAGTCCAGACTCCCCCGGCCTATGGCAGCTTTCCTGAGCTTTGGGAGACTGGGGCTCTACAAATCCTAGGTGTCCGCCTATCTGTAATAAATCTACCTCTTGTAACTTATTGCTTATGAATGTGTTCTGCTTCACTGTGCTCAAAGAAGTTGATAATCTGCATGGTGAGTCTGCCCCACACAGTGAAACAGTATTTCGTACTTCTACTTTTTATCTGCCAAAAGTGTGCAGAGAGGATATTAAATATCTCACACCTCATAATATCTTTAGGAAATGAAAGACTCACATTACATTTAAGCTCTAGCAGAAAACTCATCAAAATTTCATAAAAACCTTCATGAGAACCATGGACTTATCAGTCCTTACTTTTATATTATCTGACACAAACTTCCTATCCCTATCCATCTTCTATAAAATGAATGAAATTAAGCATGTATTTTTGTGTTATAGAGATCATAAGCATCTAGAAGCATAATTAGAACCATGTAAATAACCTGATTCAGTGATCCACGAACAAGAAACCAGCTGGGAGAAAATTTTAGAAGCAAGACCTAAGATTTTTTTTTTTTTATTGGTGTTGTGGATCAACCCAGCCCCTGCATGCCGGGAAAGTGCTTCACCACAGAGTTACAACCCCAGCCTCACTCAAGGAATGAAAAAAATTGAAGATGAGGTTTTGAGGACTAATCTTGTGCTGTGAAGTTTTCTTGTGGGTTATGCTTCCTAAGCAGGCTCAGGAGAGCTAGGTAGAGCTTTGACAGTATTTTCCAGATATTAAGGGATATTTTGAAGTAAAAACAGTATCTTTAGGAAACTCAAATCTGTTTCTTCTAAAGTCTACATATATCCATTAGGTCGTGTCCTATGAGCACTGTGATGACGTTATATATGTTGGGACGGGATGGGTAGCCATGGCTTGATTGAAAGTGTTTCAGGCTGACTATTTGCCATCACTCTATCTGTTCTGTTCTGTTGTTCTGTTGTATTCTATTCTGTTCTGTTCTCTCTCGTTCGCTTTTGCTTTCACTCTTTCTTTCTCTGCCTCTCTGCCATCAACTGTGTGAGGATAAAAACACAGTTACATACATGGAAGTACTTTGATATTTGAGGAGCAATATACAGATGTTTTACATTAGAGCAAAGACATATGTATTACACAATTTGTTATTTTAATTCAATACATTATGGTGACACTATGTCTATCTATACTATACCAACACTAGTGCCTGTCTACCTCTTTCTTCTGCTTCACTATCCTCCAGTTACTTGTCTTGGTTTAGTTCATTCTGCTCCAGCCAAAATGACTCACTGTCCTTCCTATTAAATAATCCGAACATGTCCCATCTCAGGATCTTAGGTCTGGCTGTTCCTTCCGTCTGGTGTAGTCTTGCCGATGCAGCTGCAAGCCTCACCCGCCCTGACTTTAAGTTCTCTGCTTAGATAGAACTACATGGAAAGTCTCATGATCTTCCTATGTAAAACACAGTTTTTCTTTCTCAACTCTGTCACACTCTCTCCTTTGACCTTGCTTATTATCATCATCAGAGATGTCTCACAGTTCATGCACTGTTTCTGAATTTGTTTATTTTTTTATCTCTGGTCTAGGGACCAAACTTCCAGCACATGAAACCTTGGGGAACACAGCCAAGTCATATGCAAGTGACAGTTCTTTACTCCCCAGAGTCACAGCACTTCCACCTTGGGGATTATGAGTTTAACTAACATGACTTCATCTTTTTTCAATTCTTACTTTTTATTAGTATGCCTTTTGCAGTACATAATGACCATATTCCTCAAGAGGAACTGGTAAATACATACAACACACTTGAATTCTTTTTTTCATGCCTTGACCTCCCTTGCCCACCAGTCCTACTTGCAAAACATCAATCTCCCTATTCTATCAGCCATATTTTATTTTGCTCTTCATTTCTATTTTGAGTTTCTTATACAGTAGAAACCATGTGATATTTAATCTGTGTGTCTATTTTACTTAACATTACAGTCCCAAGGTGCATCATTTTTCCTACAAATGATTCAAGTTTATTCCTCTTTATGACAGAGTAGTACTTCCTTGTGTGCAAATACCACAGTTTTTAATGCATTCATCTGTTGATAGACATGTAGGCTGTTTCTAAGGTCATCTATTATGAATTGTGTTGCTGTAAACATGGGTATGCATGTGTCACTGTAATATAATGTCTTTAACTCTTTAGGGAAGATTACTAGAAGGGAAATAGCTAGATCAAATGGAATTTCCAATTTTAGTTTTTTAAGGTATCTCCATACTGATTTCCACAGAGGCTGCACTAATTTACACTCTCACCAAAATTTAAGAAGTGTTTCCCTCTTACCTGCAAATATTTGCCATGTTTTGTTATTGTTTCATTTCTTGAAAATAGCCATTCTTTTGTAAAGTAGAACCTCAGGATTGTTTTCATTTGCACTTCTCTAGTGGCCACTGATGTTGAACATTTTTTCAAGTTTTCGGAGCTATTTTTACTTCTTCTGAGAAGTGTGTATTTATTTTACCTGCCCATTTTTTTCTTGCATTGTGAATTGATGAGTCTATATGGCATTTCCTAAGATTGAATTTGGTGAATTAACCTTGCAGAGACTTTTTATATGTACAGTTCATAGAGATCGCTATAGTTTTATGAGCCAAGGTACCATATCCATTTCTCTATTGCTACAACTCTAACATTTAAGGTTTGGTACAAAACATGTTCTAGATTAAAATCTGTTGATTGACTAAATGCCCACATGAAAATGAGCCTAAAAATAATGTCCATATTATGCTAGGCTTACTTTTGGCTAACCTGCTGGGAAGAGGTTATAATCTCATTGTAAAGTTTATCAACCTTATTTTAAGTTGAGGCCCAGAGAGAACATTATATCAGTTGTTCCACTTTAGTAGTTTTCTTTTAGTTCTTCTTAATATAAGGAGAAATGTTGCCTTTACTATTTTAATTTTAATGCTCTTTCATAGCCATAGGACCTAATTCACTTAAACCCAGGCTCAGTGCATGTTAAAAGCCAATGTTTGTACTTCCAAAGGCATACTTCAAACCTGCTGACGGGAAAACCGCACTGCCTGATTGGATTTTCCCCTAATGAATGGAGCCCATAAAAAGGACATACGTCCAGTATCAATTATTCATACTCCAACAAGTTGTGCATCTACTAACTCACCTCTTCACCAACAGTAAAATACAGCTTCTCTCTGAGTAGAATGCAGGTTGCTGTCAGGTAGAAATATATCCTGTCTTGAACAATGGAGGTCTGCGTGCTTTGCTGGGAGGCAGTGGGACATGGATGTTCACCAGATAAAATATAGCTGTCAAAGCAAAAGTGCAGCAAGAGAGGCCAAAATACTGCTTGCCCTAGTCTTATTACTTAATCACCAGTCCCTGAAGTTTGAAGAGGAGAATGGAGGTGGAGTATTTCTTAGTGCACCTGGGTTCCCTAGATCAGTCCAGGCGTTTGAGCAATTCATTGCTAATGGCATATGTTAGGTCATTAAAAATCTGAAACATTTCAAAAGTAATGATGCCTCATGGAATTATACATTATTTTTTCTTCTGGCTTGACTTTGAGGCACCTTGAGGAAGCAAAATCAAGGAAAATGTGGCCCTTGTGGATTTGGATAGGACAATTCTGTTTCACACAAATATCTTCTGTAGTGCTTCAAACATAATAACATCTTCCAAGGCAGATGCCATGTGCAGTGCTACAGTGCTCCAAAGACTTCCGGCCTGGGGTGGTGGGAATGGTGCTATCATCCCCCATGAATTGTACCCATCAGGAAGGATGACACAGAAAGAGAGTAAGAAGGGAGAGAAATAGCTTCTTGTGATGATCACATTGAACTGAAGAACTTTGGGCTTAACTCTAACTTTGTTCTTATTAGAACATTTGTGCAATTATAGTCCATATTCTACTTTGTAGGTTTCTTTTTACTGTCTTTTTGAGACAGGGTCTCACTGTGCTGTTCAGATTGGTCTTGATCTCACTTTGTAGCCCGACCAGCCTTGAACTCACAATGATCCTCCTGAATGCTGGGATTACAGGCATGCACCATCACACCTGGCCCTAATTTGTAGTTGTTTAAAGCACATTCAATAATTAATTTGGTATTTATTTCTTATTGAGGACCTGTACTTAATCCTGGGTAAAGAGTTGTACATTTAACCAACATCTCCTTGCTTTTGGATATTCCAGTGCAATTTTGGGCAGTGCAGTAGAAAATTGGGACAGCCTAAAAGCAAGCATATTTAATTATATATTGGCATCAGTATATGAAGACAGCACTCAGGATGTAATAGCACAGGGGAATGGCAAAGGGTTGTTGGAGACTTAGTCAGATTTTTATGGTTTGATATTTAAAGAAAGACATAAAGAATGATAATCAGCAGTGTTCCAAATAGGGGTGGATCAAGGCCCTGAGTTAGGAGAGCAGATAGTATCAACAACTTGAAGCAATAATTTTGTAGTGTTATATTGAAGTGGAGAACAGAAAGATGGCAGAGTTTCCATGCTCAACTTCAGCAACAGTTAACAATAAAGTAAAACAACTATGACAACGTACTGTAACAAAAATCACATGGATACAGGCTCTCACTTTTTCACAATACTTATTGTACTTTCACCTTTCTGGTAAAAGGAGGAATTTTACAGTAAGGCTGCTGTTGTCTCACCACTCAACTTCCTTGCCCTGTTAGCTGTGTGACCTCAGAGGAAGTACTTTTTTGCTCTATGAATCAGTTTTCTGATATAGATCATTTTATGATTGAAAAGGTAATATTTTAAAGACTCTAATATTGTGGTTGATGTATATTATGTGTTATGTATTTGTCAAATACAAAGGAAATAGGAGTAGAAAGAAGAGTCAAGTGACTGAGTTTTGATCCAAGGGCTTTGCCTGCACAAATGGATTAATGTTATATTGGATTATCTTGAGAGGGAAGTAGCTCTTATCAGAGTGGGCTTATGAAAAATCAAGTGTGACCAGCTATTGCCTCTTGCCCTTTCATTTTCTGCATCATGTCTTCATACTCTTGGATTTCTCGGTCTCCGGGATCATGAACAAAAACATTTCTGTTCGTTATGAATTTCCCTGTCTTAGGACTTTTGCTATAGCAGCAGAACACAGTCTAAGACAATTATTATTAACTCCACTGTTTGTGTAGAATTATCTGGAAAATAACCATTATTTTTTCTCATTTTAAAGTTCTCCCCTAGACATTCTAGCATTATTGTATAGTTTAATATTTTAGTGCTTCTATGTTTGTCTGAAAACTCTGCAGTGATCTCAACTGTGGAAGACCATCTGGACAACTCTTCTTGAAAGAAAGGCAGTTATCTCCATTTTGGCAAAACTTGACCCTATTTCCATGTATTGATAGGTACAGATCTGGCTAGGACTTTTCCTTATCCCTTCAAGTGGCTTTAAGCCATATAAATTGGTGCAGTCCAGGTGTTTATGTGTAGTCTTTGAAGCAAAGTGATAGGGCAGTGTTTCCCCACCCCTGTAGCTCCCCCAAAACATGTGGGAGCTGGGTAGGACGGAGAGCTGTGACACTGTCACTGGGATCAAGCCTCAAGATAAGAAGCCATGCCTTCTCAGAGAATAAAGGATCACACATCAGAGCTGAAGCACTGGCCCCCAAACATTAGATAATATCTTAGTTGTTATGCAGATTACTCTTTCTACAGATCCTTCTCTCTGTGTATTGCAGAGGTGATTTTAGGTCTCCTACCTAGCCCAGCTCACAGCACTCACATACTTCCAGCCACTCCCACAGTCACTCATCCTCAAGCCGCTCCTTTTTTCATGAATTAATAAAACCCAGGTTAGGCCCTGGGTCGAGGCCTTAGTTCTGGTTAGCCATTATCCTTGCTGGACTTAGGACCCCTAGGCTCCTCACAACTACAGATATGCCTTAATGTCTTTATTCTCCATGGGTTGCACTGGAAGTGGTAAATTGGAATTAACTCACTAGAATTCCAATAACTTTTCAATGGGATTGCGAATATAAACTTCCTGGACCATGATAAGGATTTGGAAGGGCTTGCCAGACTCAACCCTACAAAAATGTGTAACAGAAAGGCAACAATAATCCCACAGGAATATTTAGGCATATTAATGCCCCTTTACTGGATACTCAGTGGGTGCCTGAAACTATAGATAATACTAAACCATATAAAGACCATATTTTTCCTACAGACATACCTATAATAAAGTTTAATTTGTAAATTATGCACACTAAGAGATTAACAATAGCAATAAAATAAAAACACAACAATACACTGCAATAAATGTCATGTGAATGTATTCTCTTTTTTTCAAAATATCTTATTTTATTTTTCCTTTTCACTTAAAATCTTGTCTTTGACATGCATGAATTGTGAGCAATGCTACATTTGTACTACAGGATAATTATTAAGCAAAATAAGTGTTACTTGAGTAGAAGCACTGCATTATGGCAACATTTAACAGCTGATCTGATAATTGAATAAATTCCAATAAATGACTAGCAGGTGGAAGGCATAGATAGCATGACTATGTCGGACAAAAAGATGATTCATGCCCCGGGTAGGATACAGCAAGACAGGTAAGTTTTCATCAGGCTTCTCACAATGGTGTGCAGTTTCAAACTTATGACTTGCTTATTTCTGGAAATTCCATTAACATTTTTGGACCATAGCTAACTGTGCATAACTAAAACTGCAGAAAGTGAAGCTACAGATAGGAGGAACCACTGCACCAATTTTTATTATTCTCATTCTTGCTTACCAACATTCCTGGTTCTCTCTGAAAAAGTTGGCTCATATTTTACATTGTTTTGCAGATGGGCCCCTCTATTATTCCTTTTGTATGAGTAGTGACTCATTCCTTCATGAAACAAAAACATACAGCATCCATGGAAAATCCATATGCTTCCTAATGTGCAGGTGAAAATCAACCTGGGAAATATCTCGTATCTGCTGGGACAGGGGCTGTCTCAGAGATAAGAGTCCTTTCCCTCTCTGTCTTGTCCACAGAGTGCATACGAACTGTGCTGATGGGGGCTAAAGGAAGTATTGCAACAGAAGGAAAGAGTGGAGATCTGAGCCATTAGGGGCTTCAAACATCAGTAATCATCCAATTGGAACTGAAGCCAGGGAGTAGCAGTTCCGTGAACAGCCCAAGATTACCACAGGTAATTTTTATAATCGAGAGTAAATATGGATGTATTTCTTTTCAGCATTAAAAGTTTACTCTTGTCGGGGATATAGCTCAGCGGCACAGCGCCTGCCTGGCATGCACAAGGTCGTGAGTTCGATTCCAGGTACCAAAATAAATAAAAAATAAAAATAAAAATATAAGTTTATTCTTATTAAGAGAAGTATTTTCTTGATATCAGAGTGGCACTTTCATAGTTTTTAGTTCTGCAAAGTGAGAGTAATGATAGTATTAACCATGAAGAGCTGGGAAATGATCAAATGTAAGGTGAATATAAATTGCCTTAGAAAAGTGCTTTATACACACGCACACACACACACACACACACACACACACACACACCCTGTTATTATTTCAGCTGACACAGTTTTAAGGATATTTCACTGAGAACCAATCTTTTTACCATGTGTTATTGATTTTCACAGTTTGGATAAACGCACTCTTGATCTCCATATATATTTAAAAATAATGGCAAAAAAGCTAGTTGCCATTTATTTTGCATTTCCAGCGAGTTCTAATTGTTTTTGTTGCTTTTAGAATATTCCATTGTTTCTCAGTTTACCATAACGAAATGGTAATACAAAAACTGTGGCACCTTCTTTTAGCAAAAATGCTTTTAGTGAATCACTTTGACATTGTTTCTGAAGTCTATGTTGCTTTAGAATCCATTTTACAGAAATGTGATTTACGAGGCAATTCTTTCTATGTGATAACTGAGAAACCCAATTTTAATTTGCAGAATTATAAAAGTGCCTCTCCTAAACTGGTAAATTGTTTGGTTCTCATTAAATGAATCAATCAAGATGAGCATATGCATATACATGAGTGGACATATATAAATATTGTGCTTAATGGCACAATCTATCAGTATTTGGATCGATGTGTACCATCAATTAAAAGCTATAAAACTCTAGCCATATGTTCAGTTCTCTGCCCTGCACCTTGGATTCTGAATCCCACATACAGGGTGCTGCTCACTATCAACTTATTTCCTCTAACTCTTTGCATTTTAAAATGTCAAATACTATTTTTGATTTATTATATGCAGCCATTTATTTCATGATCTAAAAATGTAGTATGTCCTGGAGATGGAAAATGTATAAAAGACAGTCCTTGATCTCCAAAAGCATATATAGTCTTTAGGGGAGACAGACATTTATACGAATCTTACTATAAGGGCTAAAAAAATAGGTTCATAAAAGGCAGAGGTAGGAAAAATTTAATTCTGACCAGAGAAATTGCTCAGCTCTGCTCCTCAGAGTATAAGTCTTTAGCTAAGTCTGGGAAGGTGAGGTAGTTTCCATACCTGCGGCTCCCCCAAGCAAGCAGGTAAAGGAATTGTGAGGGGCCCAGAGGGATTGAAGGACCCAGAGGGCTCAGTCTCCAAAGGCATTTTCACGTGCACGGTGGGAGCTGAACTCTAAGTGCTTACTCATTCTGAACCACTTTCAAACCGCTTTCTAGTCAGCAGGGAAGCAGCTGCCCATGCCCTGTGCTCATCAAGACAATAACTGGCAATAAAATACAAAAATGGGGAATCAGACCAATTGGTTCTCTGTGGTTTTAGTCAGAAAAAAAATTAAATTATCCATCTTATAGGTTGGAAAACAATGTTAGACTGCTTACTCATTTATCTCACAAGGCCAAGCAAGATGCAGAGAAAGATGCTGCTGCCTCCCCCCCCCTTAGAAATGGGAATTGGCATGTGCTCAGACTCTACTCACCGCTGCATTAGAAGAGCAGCAGAGCGGAAGAAGAATCCAGAGTTCATGAACAGGTTTTTAACCATTTGTTTCTTCATGCATTCAGCTAAGACAAACACGGCTGACACGTGTGTCTGCAGTACCTTAATTTTCCCTTGGATTTGTTTCTCCATTTTCAGTGAAGGTATTCAGGGTTACGTAGCAACTTGTTCTACTGAAAGCCCATCTGGAGACCTGTCTTGGAATTCCTTTCTTGACACAGATTAAGTATCTTGGAAAAAATCTGAAGCACAGGTTAGAGCTGGGACTATGTTAAAACTTGTCCACGAAGGCATTTGGTAGGTGGAGTACTTCCTCTCCTGCCAAGCAATATGCACAAGCTCGTAAATGAAGTTTATGAGAAACACAGACCTTGTGTGTCTCCTTTTAATATTCCTCAGGAGCACAGTACTTATCTAGTCAGTGTGGCCTTTGAATGTTTCCAGCTCCATTCTTCTGTTGTCAGTTCAAAAAAAGCAGATGATCACAGCCACACGTGGTTATAGGATTCTTTCAGCCATTGAGCTGGGATGGATTTTGTTAGAGGGAAGGTATTATTTCCTTCATAGCCTAAACTCCTAATAATGGACTTAGGAGAATAAGATAAATGTCTGTGCTATCATGTGCTATCTACCTGGCCCCTAAAGCTCTCAGCCTCTTGGTTTCCATGCCCTTGTAAGATCTCCCTGAGTTTTAGGAAAAGGTATAGCAAAAGTGATAGGCTATCACTTACAATATTAGGTTTCAAGTCTGTGATTCACATCTTGCTAGTACTCTGTTTTTCAGTAGTGCTCTCTCTCACCATGGCTCTTCTTGCGTGCTTGCTTGCTTGCTCTGGGGAAGCCAGTTGCTGTATTTCAAGTTTCCCTATGGAGAAGCCATATGGCAAGAAACCGAAGGTGGTCTCTGGCCTGCAGCCAGTGAGCAAATGAGGTCTTTAATCCAAAAGCTTTCAAGGCACTGTCAGCCAGTATACATGGGAAGGAGCCGGAAGCAGGCCTTTCCACAGCTGCACAGTGAGATGAGTAGCCTGCGCCAGGCCCTGCACCAGAGGATGGATCATGCTCAGAGCCCTGCTCTGCAGAAATTGAGATAATAAATGTTTCCAGCTATAAGATTTGATTTAATGTATTACACAGCCAAGGAAAATTATAGAAGCAGGAAGGCTTGGGGATGGGCCACAGGTTTAAAAAGAGGATGTGTTTATACACTTGTATCTGTCTGAATCACCAACGTAGAGAGAATGTTTGTGACAGATGCCTTACAGACATTGTTTTATAATCACTGCAACAACCCGGTAAAGGTGTTATTTCTCATGTGTTTGGAAGAAAATTGATGTTATGGAAATTCTGTTATTTGGCTCAGAACACAGAGCTAGAAGACAGCAGAGAAAAGAGAGAAAGTGTCTGCAAGTAGGAAGCCCAGTTCTTTTCTCTGCATTAGAGGGACACAGCGGTGGGGGAGGGGATGGAGAAGGTAGAAATTGGAGTTGCAGGTGGATCTTTTTAAAGTTACTTGTGTCACTTACTCTCTTTGGAGGTCCTGACAGTTTGAGCTGAAATAGATACACCCCATCTCCGGAAAAGTATGGGGCTTACACAAGCGCAGGCTATCCTT
Organism: Chinchilla lanigera; assembly: GCF_000276665.1. Taxonomy (NCBI): domain Eukaryota; kingdom Metazoa; phylum Chordata; class Mammalia; order Rodentia; family Chinchillidae; genus Chinchilla; species Chinchilla lanigera. The sequence goes on from NW_004955407.1 coordinate 26,206,431, forward strand.
TTCAGCTTGAGCCTGTGATCAGAAAATAAATATTGCATACTCCAAGCAGGTTCTGATTGAGGATGTAGGAGTCTGTAGAAGCCTCTGTGGTGATTAGCAAGGTGATCAAGTGGCTTTGGTATTCAGGTACTAGCTTGTCCTAGTGAAAAATACAACAACAAACAGTGAAAATGAAATAAAACAATAGCACCCAGAGCACCACTCCTTGATAAGCTCCATGTATTGTCTGGTGGATGCTAAACATTATACACAACCTGTAATGATGAATTGGCTAAATGAGTTTGGGTAAACAAGGACGCGCTAGGAGTAGAGTGGGTGTGGTGAGTGCTGCTTTCATTTGGTGATGAGGACAAATATGAAAAAGAGAAGGGAACATTGCTGCATTTCACCTTAGAGAGATGAGGGTGACCTTAGCTGTTCCCATGGCGGCTTCTCAGGTGAACAGGCAGCTGCAGAATTGATTTGACCAAGACTCTGGGTGAGCACCTTCAACCAATATCCAAAATTGTCTGCTACCATTAGCCTGTTAGTTCCTGCAATAGCTTTTCCATCCTGGGTTCTTGTTTGTTTTTCATCCTGGGTCGCAGCCTTGCTTTCTTAGCAATGGCTTCATCACCATGTTAGTGAAGGGCAGCGTGATTAACTGACAAAGTCCACAGGCTCTCCTCAAGCAGGTGATCGCAATGGTTTCTTCAACAACTCCTATTTCCTTATTGCTTTGTTTTATTTTATTTTCCCCCCTTCTCTTTCTTTCCCTTCCCCCCTCACTCCTCTTCCATCTACTCTCCTTTCCTCCCCTCCCTCCCTTCTCTCCCCTCCCCCTTTCTCTCCTCTCCTCTGCTCTCTTCTTTTCCCTCTCCTCCTCCCCTTCCTTCCTCTCTTTACTTTCTCTCTCCTTCCTCCTCCATTTTCTGCTCCCCTCCCTCCCCTCTTCCTCTTTCTCTCCCTCCCCTTGTCCTCTATCCTTGTACTAAGGGTTTTGTGGGGAAAATGGTCTACCACTGAATTACACCCAGTCCTACCTCATCACCTCACTGCAGTTTTGCACTGAAAACTTCTGCACCAGCACTACTCGGTCTGGTGGTCCCCAGCCACATGAAGCCATGCATCACTTGAAAAGGGCTTAGTGAGACTGAAAAACATAATTTTTCACTTAATTGAATTTCAATTAATTTATAGTTAAGTGATCATATGTAGCTGGTGACTGCTGTGTTGGATAAGGTGGTTCTCGAGACATTTCATTATACTGATTTTTAAAAGTTAATTTTTGTTCATGATTATAGAATATTTTCAAATACCAGGAATTATATACTTAAATTTTTCCTATATTAACCGAATGTTCAGACAAACCTAGCAAGGGTTATCATTTTATTTCACATTTTTCAGAGCAGAAAGTTAAAAATTTCAGAGAGCTGAAGTAAACTGCCTCAAATTGCATAGACGTAACATGGGACTCAAAATAAAGTCTGTCTATCTCCAACTCATGTTTGCTGTACCTAAAGTGAGGCTTAAACAACAGGAATGGAAAGTAGGAAACAACAGCAATAAAATAGAATCATGACAATTAAAATATAACCCTTGTCTATTAGTCAGCTTTCCCATTACTGGGATGCAATACCCAATACCCACAACTTTTACGAGTCAAGGCATAATCTGGCTTCTGGTTTCAGGAATTCAGTCCATGGTTGGCATATTCTAAGGCTGGAACACATCATGGTCCAAGGGTCTAGTGAAGCAAATGCAGTAAGGCAGAACAGGAGAATAGCACCATGTAGGAAGGGTCAAGGAACCAGATATACTATGCAAGGTAATGCCTTCGTAACCAGACACAACCAGAGGCATGGTCTGCAATCCCCTCCCAAGCCAGTCAAATTCACACAATCAAGCTTCAGAGTCACACCTTGTTGCAGTGCTTTCTTTCACTTTATTACTTATTATAAACGTGTTTCCATAGAAAATATGTTAGTTTATAAATAACCCAATTCAAAGTTTTCACACATATATTACTTTCCCCAAAATGCATCTATGAAAATAATTGGTGAACTTCAATGTAATGTGCATATTTATGCTTTTGTGACACTAAATACAAATAGTAAAAATACTCATCTGTTGTAGGTATATTCGTTTGTGGGATACATTAAGAGGGGCCATAAACAATTCAACAAAGAGATATGGCATGGACTGCAATTGCTCTTATGTGGGTAATACTTACAGAATATAAAATGTTCACAATAAATGCTTATTGAAGGTGAAAAAGATGACAGTTCAGCTTTCTGATGGTCTTTCTTCTCCATTTTTTAAAGGAACACAGTATATTTGGAACTAATGTTCTCAAAATTATAGAGACTGCTCTTTAGTTGCAGTGAAACTGGATCAGAACACACTTGCAGAAAAGAAATGAAAGCATGTGTAGTCTTAACAGTGTGCGAAATGTTGCGTGTGAGTCAGGGAACCTTTTGCTAGAACAGGCTGGAACTTTTGAATACTTTGCATCTTCATAAGTAAGAAAGCTGTTAATGCTTACAAGTCAATTGAATCATTCAAAATAAATACAGCCTTTAGACTTCACTCACAGTTAAACTATGTTCAGTCAGATCAATGTATTTCTAGTGTGGGCATTTAAAAGTTAAAGGACATACTTATATCCACTCTTAAGTTACCTAACTATAAGTACAGATGTTATAACTTATACTTTGAGATATTCTTTTTGATTATTTTATTCAGCAAGATTCTTATATTTTTTGGGATTTCATTGAATTATGATGATATTAAGTTAAACATTTTCTATTTAATTGTACAGTGACAAAAGGCCTGATCATCTATATCCAATGTCCAGTACACAATTTTTAAATATGCAAAAGTATGTTAAGATCTCTTTAAGCAAAATATGGCACACTTGAATTATTTATTAAATGCTTTTACATCTAAAGGTAGGCACTTCATAAGATTTGCATTTGGTAAAAGGCAAGATGAGAAATCTTGTACTTTTCCATCAACTGTATAACGTTTTTTAAGGAAACAGACTATCAAAATTTTACAAAACCAGAACAAAAGCTTGGCTCAGTTACATGTGAATGAAATCTATTTTATTTTCCCCTTTTCTTTTTGTAAATCTGTTGTACATTTTCACAATCAAGTTCTGGGATGTTTGCTATCTGATATAAAATCCATGGGAAAATTGGCCTCTTCTCCTACTCTTGAAGTGAAGTACTTGTTGCCTGAAGAATTTCACTCAATCTCCCCCGCACAGTTGGAACAACCTTCATGATAATCCACTGGCTGTCACCAGATGCTTTGTACACAGCAGTAGCTGGCGGTGAGAGCTCTGGACTTCTAGCAACTGTTGAGTCCCTTTGATCCTAATTTAACTCTTAAAGTAAATAAATAATATTCAACTGTTGTTTTCACTTTCAGTGACACAGAAATGTACACCTATCTAAAAATTTGAGTAGAATTTCTGAGGCCCAATGGACCCATCTACCATTTAATTTACATATATCTTCAAGAGCATTTCTTTATGAGATACCAAGGTTCTGTTTGAAGTCTTAGTAATAGGGAGCTTCACAAAGGAATCTAGTCAATAAGGACACTCCAACGGCTCCTTTTTTTTAAATCCAGGCACACATTGGAAGCATTATGAGTTCAATTCCAGACCACCACAGTTAAGCAAACATTACAATAAAGTGAGTTGTACAAATTTTTTGGTTTCTCAGTGCATCTTAAAGTTATATTTATACTATTCTCTTGGGTGTACAATAGTGTTATGTCTAAAAAATCCAATGTATATATCTTAATTAAAAATGCTTTATTGCTAGAAAGTGTCACAACAGTCTGGGTCTTTCAGGGGTCATAGTCCTTTTGCTGGTGGAAGAACTTAATGTTGATGGCTGCTGACTGATCAAGATGGTGGTTGCTGAGGGTTGTGGAGGCCGTGGCAATCTCTTAAAATATGACCGCAATGAATTTGCTGCATGGATAGACTTTCTCACATGAAACATTTCTCTGTAGCATATAGTGCTGTTTGATAGCATTGTACTCGTGGAAAAATCTTTCAAAATTGGAGTCAATTCTCTCAAACCTTGCTGCTGATGTATCAACTCCATTTTTGTAATATTCTAAATCCTTTATTGTCACTTCAACATTTGCAGCATCTTCTCCAGAAGTAGGTTCCTCTCCAAGAAACCACTTTGCTTGTCTGGAAGAAGCCGCTCCTGGCCAATAAATATCTTCTTGTGACCCTGCGGCAGTGCAGTCCCATTTCAGGCTCCACTTCTAATTCTAGTTCTCTTGTTATTTACGCCATATCTACAGTTACTTTCTCTACTGAAGTCTTCAACTGTCAAAATCACCATGAGGGCTGGCATCAACTTCTCTCAGGCTTATGAATGGTGATATTTTGCCCTCCTTCCACAAATCATGAACCACCTTAATGTCATCTGGAATGATGACTCTTTTCCAGAAAGTCTTCAGTCTACTTTGCCCTGCTCCATGAGAAGCATCACTTTCTATGGCAGCTATAACTTTTTGAAAGGTCTTCATTAAATAAGACCTAAAAGTAGAAATTACTCCTCGATCTATGAAGCACAGAAAGGCTTTCGTATTCGCAGGTAGGAAAACAACTTTAATCTTGTTGTACATCTCCATCAAAGCTCTTGGGTAACCATGTGCATTGTTAATGAGCAGTAAGTTTTGATAGGCACAATTTCTCCTGAGTGGTAAGTTTCAATAGTGGGTTTAAATTAATCAATAAACCACTTGGTAAACAGGCTTTCTTGTTCCACTGTTAGGCCACAGAAAATGCAATTAGTATAATTCCTAGAACTTCAGGATTTGGAGAATGATGAATGAGAACTGACTTCAACTCAGTCACCACCTGCAATAGCCTCAACAAGAGAATCGGTTTTTCCTTTGAAGCTTTGAAACCAGACATCGACTCCCTGTGGAAGTCTTGGAGGGCATTTTCTTCCAATATAAAGCAGTTTCATCTACACCAAAAATCTGTTGTTCTGTGTAACCATTTTATGATCTCCTGTGTAATTTGCTGCAGCTCCTACATCAGCAGTTGCTGCTTCTCTTACATTTTTATGCTATGAAAATGGCTTATTTCCTTAAACCCCACGAACTGATCTCGGTTAGTTTTCCACTTTTTTTCCTGTAGCCTTTAATCCTTGCTCAGCCTTTATTGAACTGAAGAAAGCTAGAGTGTTGCTCGGGGTAAGGCTTTGGGTTAAGAAAATGTGGCTGCTTTGGTCTTCCGCCCAGACCACTAAAAGTTTCTCTCTATCACCAGTAAAGCTACTTTTCTCTTTTACAGTTTAGATGTTCACTGGAGTACCATCTATTTCTTTCCAGAAAGAACTTTTCTTTTGTATTTACAACTCAGCTGTTTGGTTCAAAAGGCCTTTTAGCTCATCTCAGTGTTGTCCATGCTTTCTTCACTAGGCTTAATTTTTTCTAGCTTGTGTGACAGATGTGTGTCTCCTTCTTTTACTTGAACACGTGGTTAACTGGTCTAATTTCAATATTGTTGTAGCTCAGGTAATAGATAGGCTCAGTGAGAGGGAAAGAGGTGGCAAATGGTTGGGGAAGCAGTTAGAACACAACCAACATTTATCAGTCTATTAAAGTCCTTGTTTCATATGGGCATGGTTTGTGGCACTCCAAAACAGCTATAGTAACAGCAAATGTTATCGATGATAGATCACCTTAGGGGATGTAATACTAGTGAAAAAGTTTGAAATATTGTGAGAATTAGAAAAATGTGAAATAGAGAGATGACCTAAACACAAGCTGAGGGGAAAATGGCACTGCTTGATGCAGGGTTGCCACAACCCTTCAGTTTATAAAGCACAGAGTATCTGCAGCACACTGTAGTAAAGTGCATTGAAATGAGGTATGCCTGTTCCGAAACCAAAGCTCCCTTCTGCTAATTTCCATCTAGTGCCTCAAATGGTTCCAGGCACATAGTAAGCTCTTGGGCACTCAATTTACTTTTATTGACGAACGAAAGAATGAAAAATTCTGCTGCCTTTCAAAAATGCATAGAATAAAGTTTCTTCGTAGACCAGGCCATGATTCTCTTGCCCAACTTGACTTCAATCTTCTCTCGTCTAGGACCAACCCTGAAACTTCCTTCCCTGAGTGCTTCTCATGACTATCAGATGTCTGTCATTCTCCTTACTTTTTTTCTGAACGTGCTTCGGTGGATCAGGAGATATTTTAAAATGCAGTTCCATAACACTCCACAGGGGGTTAGCTCTGAGCAGGGTAGCAGTCCTGCATCCTTTCACATGAATAGTCCACTTGACTATTTTGTCAAAAAAAAAGCCTGTTTTGCATTTCTAGAAGCATTTTCTTCTGGGCAGGATCACTGATTGGCATTTATTCTGTTCCGGGAGAAGGGTTATTTCCGTGCATTTCCAGGGTAGGGAGGGGGTGGGGAGCGCTGCGGAGTCGGGGAGTAGGGGGGAGGCAAGTCCGTGCAGCACTGCATCTCCTGGTCGTGACTGTAGGGGGGCGGTGCCACTGAAAAGGAAAAGGAGAGAGGATCAGGCAATGAGCAAATACTTGAGTGTCTACGGTGTTTTAACTACTGGCCTAGCCACGTTGAGAGAGGTCATCATTTTCTCTACAAAAAAATCAAGATCCTTTCTTTTTTCAAGTGGAAGGAACATATGTATGAAAGGGCAAGCATGCTGAAATGTGGTGCCGTGGGTCATAGTGTTTGGAATGGTTGGCTTAGCAAAAGGTTTTAGAAGTATGACTAATGCTGAAGAGACGCAGAGAGAAGGCGGAGGAGCAATTCAAGTTTGAGCAGCGCAGAAATTGGACAGTACTTTCAGTTAAGCAAAAACAAAAAACAAACAAACAAACAAACAAAAAAAAACAAAGAAGAAGAAAATACAGGAAGGAAGAGGTGGGAAAGACATTGAGGTGTCTGACTGCACCGTCTCGCGGTGGGCTCTGAATGTCACCTGAGATGCAGGGTTCGCAGAGACTGAGGGCTTTAGAGAATATGCTCTGGAAGATGACTCTGCATCGGGGATGAAGCAAAGGTTAGGTGTCGTAGCAGCAGACATGAAGGGCTTTAAGGGCTTATGACCATGAAGGGAAACATTTATGAGTCCTGAGTAACTCAGTGCTTACACAGTGATTAAATGGCTGAAAAAAAGAAGTGAGAGATTAGAACAGGTAAGGCTACTGTACTGGGTACCCAATATGGGACACCTGTAACTCAGAGGATGGTGTAGTCATTACAGAAATGGAAAGAAAAAGGTTGTGAATGATCAAGAACTTAATTATCTAACTCTTACTTAAATTTTTTTCTTTCATATTTTATTCTATTAAATGCTAGTGTTTTAAATCTTATTTATTCAATTTTGCGACATGTATAGATGTCTACCTTGTGGTGATCTCAAGTTGCCTCTCCAGGGTTGGAGGAGAGACATCCCTTGAGCTGAATTTCATTCATGCCTTCACAGAGTAATTCATTCTGCAATATCTGAAAAAACCCTTAGCGGCCAATGTGAAGAGGTGCCAGAGAATCCTGATTCCACTGGGAAACTGACATGCCTGAATTAGTTATAGTGATTCCAACCTAAATCTCAAGACTAGTGTCTTAATAATGCAGCTAAATGGCCAAATTTTCCAAGTTAGAATGGCAGAAAACAACAAGGGCTATTTTAACAAACTTATTCCTAAATGTCTTCAAGGTGATGCTGTTTGCAGAAAGAATTTGATAGCGTTCTGATAAACAGGCATTTACACACATACAGACTAACTGATAAGCAAACACAACTATGTTTTTTTTCTGGATCCCTCTGGCTTGCTTCTCTTTACTAAGCACTTGATGATTGGAGCTCCCTGCTGATCTCCCTGACTTGGAGGATGTGGGAGGCAGAATTGAGTCACCTAAGGAGAAGGGAAAAAGGAGACGCAGAACTGAGTGGGTGTTCCCTGAACACTGCTCTGTTAGTAAGTCCAGGTTGGCGGAGCTGGTGTAGAGCTTTCAGCAGAGGACATAACCCTGTAAAGAAATCAGGAACGGATGCTTTCAGATTTTCCAGTGCACCTTCATACATGGGTTCCTCTAAGCTTTATTTTCTATGAAAAATGGAATAATCCTGTGGAGTCTATATATATATTCTCTGAATTTTACACCCACTCTACCACTGTATTAAATCTAGGAAGACTGAGAAAAAGAGACTGATAATAAACTTCATCCAAACCAGGAAAGGAAACACTGCAGCTTCCATGCCAAATAGGAAGTTCTAGCTAGATGCCCACAGAACCATCTATTGTAAGAATGTGCTTCTGCACAGCTTTTTCCCCTGCCTCTTGCTTAAGGAGCACACTTGGACTGATTTTGCAGATTGCTGTACATCACTCTCTGTCATGAACCCATGGTGTGTGTTTACGGGTCTGTAACAAAGCATTTACATTCTGCCATCTGCGTAAAACCGGCTGTAGGACATTTCAGTGAGAATCCTTATGGTTTATGCAAGTGCACAGTGAACATGAGAATCTCTGCTATGAAACAGCATTCTTTCACTCATCTAACCTCTCAATGCTGATAAAAGGATAATATAACGTTGAAAAGTGGTATTTTGGGACTATCCATCATGAAATAAACATGACACATCCTTTACAATGTCAGTCACTGGAAGACATTTTGAAATAATCCATGTACAAGAGTGAACTGTTATCTTTCCTACTGGTAATTAGGTTTCATGAGGAAGTAAATGTTTCAAACATATCTATTTTAGAATTCCTTATTAATCAGAAGAAGTTTTACTCTTTGTTACAGTCAAATAATCTTTGAAAGATGCGTGGATGCAGCTGGAGACATAGCGCCTTTGAAATTATTTCATCAGGATCCCAGTTCTCTACTATAGTAGACACGTCATTTATCCTCAATGTCTGATAAAGTTGTCTACAATATTAAAAAAACACTGAGGAGCACTATTCAGAAAAGAAATTTAATGTTTTAAACCCGTTCAGACCAATATCTCTATGGAAATAGACGGTATTCTCAAAACCATTTAACATTATTCTAGAAAATCTGGAAACAGAGGAAAATCATCCATAATTTTGTCAACTCTATTTAACAAGTAAGATCTATATTTGCTAGTTATTTGTGTGCATTTATAGCCTTATAGTCACAGCAAGCAGTATACATTTTTCACTTTGTATTTTAACGTGTTTTTCACTCTGCCACCAATTCTTCATAAGTTTTATTGCTAATGACTATATGTTATTTCACTTATAATTCACTTATTTTGAGGTTAAAGCTTTTATTATTATAAATAAGGAGTAAAGAATAGCTTCTCACAGGAACTTTTATTATTTTAAACATTGTTTTAAGAATAAAGCTCCAGAAACTGACTAACTAGCTAAAGGATGTAAATTTTATTGTTTAGAGTACATTATGAAACTATTTTTTTAAAAAAATTTTTGAATCTAGTAAGGATACTAGTAAGGCAGAGGCAAACTATCATTTACTACCTTGACAATTTAATATGTGAAGTAAATATAGCTGCTTTATTTTATAATTTCTTTGATAATAGCAGAGTTTACATTCTTCTAGGTTTTATCTACTGTTTCAAACTTATCTGGGTAATTTTTTTTATTCTGGATGGTTAACTTATGAATTAGGTTTTTAATTAGAATTAAGATATAATTAATGGGACAAGATATAAACAAATACACAAAATGGCATATTTTTATTTTAAGAAAATTTTGTCAAAATACTTGTCTTGCAGCATGATTTTTACCTGACTGACATATGGCTGTTTAAAACTTGTATGTAACAAACTGATTTTTCCTCTTTATTATTTCCTCTATGTTGTTTACAAGCCTAACAGTTAGTCTTTTTCACATATATTACATAATCAATCTGAGATTCTCTATATAAATTTATATATTTAATTCTACTTGTAGGAATTTGTTATTTTGTTCTATTTTTTGCATCAATGTTTATTCTTCTAAGTTTTAAGGTTTTGTCACGTCAAATTAAATATAGCAAATCAAATAATCCTTACTTTCCACCTTATTTTGTTCTGTTTCCTTTATAGCATGTAAAATTTCAATCTTCCTGTTCTGTTCGAATGACCCGGTTAACTTTTTGTACCACGGATGCCTCATTTTAATCATAACTGCTTTTAAATGGTTTTGATATCAGGTAGGCGTGGTGATTCTCATGACTAATGATATTTTTAAAGACAATTTCTAGTGTTATTCTTAAAAGCAAACCTTTCTTCCACTCTCCCAAAGTTATTACCCAGAATTTGCTTGAGCCCTCTTGAGAGCAGAGGATTTTAACAAAGGCCCGCAAAGCTCCTGGCAAGGACCTCACTGTGTGCCCCTAGCGACACAAACAAAACACTGCCTGTGTCTCTCCTACAATGGCCTAAGATGCCAAGATATATTAGCACGCATTGTTCTCCTTCGTCCAGGATAACATCAAGACAAATCCTTTCTTGTTTCACATCCTCCTGTTACCACAGGAAAGACAACTGTGGACCCTGAACCACATCATCCAAACTCCGCTCACCCTGACTTTCCTGGGCGCAGCGGGAAACAAAGCTGTCGCCAGCCAAGTCCCGTGTGTCTTCTCCTTTCCCTTCCTTCACCGCCTTACTCCACCCAGAACGCGAGGAAGTGCTTTTGTGATTGTCTGTTTCTCAGAGAATTAAGGTCCTTGAGAAAGCATCTGTCAAGAGCACGGAAGGCTGTGCAGGATTCTTACTTCTGAGGAAGTGGGAGAAATGTATGAGGTCATTATTTCAAGGAGTGGATATGAACATTCATTTCACCTTTTTTACTGTAAGATTTGGTTTTGCATGATTGATATCAAATGAGACCTGTTCTTTCTCTCTTCTTTCTACAACCTACAGGGCCAAGATGTGCTCAGGGTGTTCATAATTTTTGTAGCCATTTTTCAAACAATCATGTTTGCTTTCTTTAAAAACCTAAGTTCTTTTGCAATGCATATGCCGTGAGCTCATGCTGCCTTTTACTTCTTGCTGTAGATAGATATGGTCCTTCCTGCCTCAAGCTTATATTTAATGGAAAGTAAGCATTTGATCTACAGCTCCTTTCCACCCCACTACCTACCACTATTCTTGGTTATTTCAGCATCCTTGTGTTCCTGCCTCTCAGTCCCCTGACAAGCTTTGCTTTCCATAGTCTTCTCTTCATGCTTGTTTTTTTTAAGCAATAACGGTTCTGTTTTGTAAGTCTTAGTTTATGAACCTGACTAGTTCCTTTTATATTTTTAGAACATCACATCCCACCACATCTTCAGCCCCACCTGGATTTTCAATTAACAGATGCAATTTAAAAAGTTTAACTTTACATTACCTCTTTCCTGCCTTCATGTCCTTCTTTACTCAGCTCAGATTTATGCTCTATCACTAAAATGTCCTCTATCATCTGCTGTCAACCTTCTCATCTCCTTCTCCCTTTACTATCTGGGAGAACCCCGACCCTGAAGTCCAATATTTTGGATCTGTATCCAGAAGCTTACTGTGACTAGAAAAAAACTACCATCAAGCTAGTTGATCTAACTTTATATAAATGACCATTTTCTAAAATGTAGCGGCACTTAGCATTGCTTTACAATGCTATATTTCTGTAGGTATTTTGCACACTCTCTTTTCTGAGCCTAGCTTCATGCTTTCATTTTTTTCCTTAACCATAAGTATCTCAATCCCTCCATGCTCAGAAGACTAGTTTCTTATTTTGCTGAGAAAGTGGGCACAAGCAGAAAAGAAGATCCACCTTCCCTGACCACCAGATCTACAAAGGCCTGCATATGCGCCTAGGCACGGCCTTTGATCCCAGCTGAGGCCAAACAGTCTACCTCTGCTTTAGATCCTATTTTTCTTTCTATTCAAGAACCTTAACTTTGTTTTTTTTTTTTTTTTTTTTTTTTTTTTTTTTTTGTTTTTTTTTGTTTTTCTCCAGTACCGGGAACCGAACTCACGACCTTGCACTTGCCAGGCAGGTGCTTTGCCGCTGAGCTAAATTCCCAGCCCCAAGAACCTTAACTTTGAATAGTCTTCTCTATCTTCAGTATTCATCAGTTTCCTCAGTCATCTTTCTTACCAGTGGACTTGCTAATGTAATATAAGATACCAGGACCTCGAGTTACCCATAAGAGAAAAAGTGAAAAAATAAATCTTTTGATTTCCTGTCTATCCCAATTTTTTTGACCCATTTTATAGAAAAATATTTCAAAAATTGTGTATGGGCTAGTACTACTTTATCATATAATATATTCATAAATTTTTCCTGCAGCATTAATCTTGAAACTATAATTTTTATGATATCAAAGAAAGTTTTATCACTCTATGTTGGCATTCTTTGATTTATACTTAAACAGGTTGGCTGGGTAAAGACTTGGCCATATTCAGTACATCCATTTTGGTTCCCACCAGTATGAGATGTCTTCAAGTTGTCACTCATGTTATTATAAAGAACTTCTGCAGTATGAATTCTTGGTGTATAAAGAAGTTACACATGAGATGAAGGCTTATTTGATATTCAGTACAAAATAGATTTTTTTTAGTATGAGTTTGTAGTCTTTAAAAAGGTTTCTTTGCATGCTCAAAAGTCTCCTTAGGTTCACATGAACCAATAAGATTGCTCTCATTTGTGAATTTAGAGGCGCAAATGCAGTGCTGATTTCTTCATGAAAAATTTCCAAAGGATTTTAAAGACTACAGGCCAGTTGTTTTATAGAATGTGAAGGAAAATGAGGTAACTAAGACTTTCAAAAGTGGACTCAAGAGATCAGGAAATGTCTGCACTGACATCTGCCAGATGGTAAATCACAGAATGTTCCAACTGACTTAGATCAACAACTGAAGCCAGTTTATAGCCTTTGATACCTGACATCGGGTAGTATCCCAAGGATAATAGTGATCGATTTAGGCTTTCTACTAGCCAATGAACTATCTCTGAAAACAACTTTCCTGAGGAAATCCCCTATAGGAAACCTCTCCTACAATCCCCTACAGGAAAACTCTCCTACAGTGTCTAACAGGACACTGTTGGGAGGCTGCTCTGATTCAGTGTATCCAAATTTTGATTCTTTGTTTCCCAAATAAATTGATCACTTTTCTTTCTTTATACTGAAATTCTGAAAACTAGTGGAGATGTACACCTTGACAAGCAATTGTCACCTTCACCTAGGGCATTTTAAAAATAATTGCACTGAAAGATGACACCTGCTCATTGTACTCAAGATGGCAGGAATTAAAGGCATAATTTTAGAAGGTCATTGTCCAGCAAAGGGGCAGATGCAAGGGAAGAATGATATTCTTTCCTCCTGACTGCAGAGTGGCTATGCCAACTACAGGTTTCCACTGAGCGCTTCTACCATAGAATAAAATGTCCTTTGATAAATTATGTTCTTCCACTTGTCTGGCTCTCAGGCAAGAGAACTGTATTATGCAATAAGTTGTGTTATTATCTCAATCATCACAGGGTTAATTAATTAACGTGGGTAAAAGTCTTCGGAATTTCTACACATGAAAGATTTTGAAAAGCAGTCAATACTATTATGATTCTTTGAGTAAAACTTAGTGACTTCGAGAAGAAAATGAGAAGTAATACAGCATATCATGTTTTCAAAGACCCAGTACTGTTGCAGTAAAAATGCTTTCAGCATAAGGTTCATGATGTTTCTTGTATTATTCAGTTTCCAGGACAACACATTTCCTGAAAATGCAACACGTTGCTACTGTGATCTGTCAGTAAAAAAATGAAGCCATGTAAAGTTTGAAAACATGTTACCAGCACAAAATTGAAGCCTGAAAGCTAAAACAAACAAACAAGCAAAAAGAACTTGATCTCACATTAAAATAGTGTTTTATTACCTAATTTTATTATTTTAATGTTTGGACTTACTGTAAGGCAAAATAAAAAAGGAAATATATAGCAAAATATTTTAAATGTCTTAAAATGAATCTCAACACTTTTTTGATCAAGCAAATGCATATTGAAAATGTTATTTCTAGAATACTTCTTTCTATTTCTGGAGATTTTGCTCCAATTAATGTCTCCTGACTTTCCTCTGTTCTTCTTTTGAATTATAGGGAAAACAATGAGGAAATACCAGGAATAAAAAAAGGAAGTCTTGTCTATTCTTTTCCTTGTATCTCAGGTCCCACTATCTTTACACCAATAGCATTCTTGACAACTTTGGAATATCCAGAATTGTAAATTGCTTTTGTAGGGATGAAATCTACATACTCCAACGTGGAGCTTAAAGCCAATTCCATAGGTATCAGTATGACTAAATTTAGTCTGTCATGAGTTGTGATTTTCATTCATTTAGCTATGTTTGCTGAATGTCCACCATGGTCTTATGTATTGAGGGTGGAGAGGTGAATGAAATAGTCCAAGACCCTTGACTCTTAAAGTTAGTATTCTAGAAGAAGGAGATGAATAGTAAATAACAAACAATATGATTAGGCAAACTATAGCAGTGATGGTGAACTTTTTAAATACCAAACTGCAACCCAAAACTCACTTATTTATCACAAAGCACCAACACTGTAATTCAATCTGAATACTGAGGTTTTAATTTAGGAAAAAACTGTGCATTAAAAGAATAACACAATAATAGAGCTTTCAATGATACAAACAGCCCACTGCAGCATGCAAGCCATAGGTTCACCACTACTGCTCTGCAGTAACTTGGAAGATTCAAAGCATCCTGGAGAGAAAGCAGAGTAATGTTACAATGACTGGGGTGCTGTGGAGAAAGATACATCACAGTCTTCATTCAAGAGGTGACCTTTGCTCAAAGGGCTGAATGAAATAAGAAAGCCAGTGGTTCACTGAAAACCTTGGGTGGTAGTGTGGCCTGTGTGTTCATGAACAGCAAGGGACCAAAGTCTAATAGAACCCAAGTGGCAAGGGAGAGTGGAAGGAAATGGGAGAAAAAGGGCCAATTCATGCAGTGCCTTGAAAGCCCTGATTGAGAAGAATGCCTTTTTCATTGGACCAAATGAAGAACCCTTGGCTTTGGGTCTTTACAGTCTTCACAAGACTGAATACAGGAGTGATGTGACATTCACTTCAACAGGTTGACTCAGGCTACTTGGTTGAGAATAGTCCTAGGAGTCCAGAACAGATGCTTAGAAATGAGCCAGAATGGTAAGAAAATAAAGGAGATGAGAGCTGATAGTGTGGCTCACACCACAAAAATGACTGTTTACTTCTCACTGTGATAATCGGATATTGGGTATATTTGTTAGGTACAGCTGAGGAATTTTCTCGGCAGATTGACTGTGAAGAAAGAGTGGAGTTAAGAATTAATCCAATATTTTTGATCTGAGCAACAGGAAGGCTAGAGATGCCATCAGTTGAAAATGGTGAATGTTTTGGATTGAGGGACATTATCAATACAATTTCAATCCTGTTACACTTTGGGTATGGATTAGGCAACCGTGTGAAGATTTCCAACATACACTAGGATTAAATGAATGTGAAGTTCAGAAAAAAGGTATGTAATGTAGATACACATCTTTAGGAAGTATTAGCATATAAATGGAACTTATGACCGTGAAGCAAAATGCTACAGTTAATGTCAGTTACTTTTCTCTTGTTGCTGAGACAAAATACCTGATGCCCAAAACTAAGGAAGGAAAAATTTATTTAGCTCATGATTTATAAAAGTTCCAGTCCAAAATCAGCTTGTTCCAAAGCAGGGTGGCATAGCAGAGAGGCAACAGTTCATGACAGTGGAAAATATCAAAAACAACAAAAACAAGAAGGGTAGAATGAGGGTTTTCCCTCCCTTATACTATGTACAGGAGAGCCTTCACACCATCTCTGTGCCCTCCTGTTGCACAGCTTCAGGATGCTTACACAGTGAGGATCCTGGCCCCTTACTGAGTCACTTAGTTGAACTTCTAAACTTCTCAAGTTGACACAATGAACAACATCCCAGAGTGGTAAGGGCATGTCCTCTACACCCTAGGATGTAGAATCTCTGAGTTACCTAGTTAAGCTTCTAAACTTCTCAAATTGACACAATGTATCAACCATTACAATTAAAGAATTGAGAATTGTAGGCACAGTGGGGAAGAAGACCTAAGATCCAGCCATAAGGTATTGAATATGAGATACTAGAGAAGAGGAAGAACTGACCCAAAAGGACCTGGAGAAGTTAACATTCCCACATTCATTGAAAATGTGCTCCTTTCTGTTGAAGCAGTTAGAGAAAAAACAGAGGAAGGAAGGGTTAGGGAACTGATACACAGGACAGAATGGATGTAGAAGGTACCTGTTGCTTTTCTACAGGGGTTGAGAGAAAGGACATAAGCATCAATGGGAAATTGTTTTCCTAAGAATCTGCTAAAGTCAGAACTTGTTTGCCTTTTATATGTCAAATTATACATATACAATTAGAAAACACTATTGAAATCTCTAGCACAGAATACATTTTGTTCATGTAATCACATGTACTCAATATATTTATATGTGGAACTCCTAGCAGATTCTCAGTGAATGCTTGTCAAATTATTAATATATTACTTTTGCTCTTTGTTGAGAATTTTAAGGTGTTCTTTTTGCATAATGAAGGCATATAAAAACTTTCTTCAATACTTTCATGACACATATACCTATTGAATCAGAAGCTAGTTTATTGAGACATATAACATACTTTTCTAAAATTACTTGTCAGGGGCTGGGGATTTAGCTCAGCAGCACAGTGCCTGCCTGGCAAGTGCAAGATCGTGAGTTCGATTCCCAGTATGGGAACAAAACAAAACAAAACAAAACAAAATGTAGGTTGTTAAAATTACTTGTCAGAACTCACTGGCAGGTAGACAGAGTAGGTACGAATTGTCTCTTTAGCTTAATTCTGGAAGAATGGCAATTGAAATTAATGAGACAACCAGTGAAAATATGAATATCCTCAAACTACAAGGTAGATTTTTTTATTTGAATTTAAGTAAGTCATCTATATTCAGAGCTGGCTTTGACCTAAATTTACTTAGCAATGCTCTAGAAAATTAGAGAGTATTTCAATGAGAGTCTTAATGTCTCCTCTCTCTAAGGAGCAAAACACGACTGACAAACCAGACTGTTCCTTCAGGAGTAGGCAGTGTTGATTACCAGGGTAGGAGGAGATGGCATTGATGTGTGTGGTTTGGATGACGCCCACCCGGGGCCCTCGGTTGTTTTTCATGCACATGCAGATGCAGATGGCAATTCCTGCAATGACTCCCATGATAAACACGATTCCGAACACAATGCCAGCAATTGCAGTGCCCCTAAAAGAAAAATCAAAGTGCACTCATTAAAAAAGCTCTGTAAGGATTCTGTAGTTTTTCAGATATAGCTCTATGACTATGTGTGCTTCTTTACAAATGCTCTTAAGGATAATCCTTTTAAAAAGAGAATTTTTTGAATCAGACAAGCAAATATTTTGTACTTTAACAGGTATGAGAAAATTATAAACTTTTAGGGAATACACTTCCAGCACCATTGACTAACCAATCAGAGTCTAGTTTTAGAATTCATTTTTTGTACAAAGTAAAAATTTTCATGTATTGTAAAATGAGAATTAAGTGATCACTCTGCTGTGTACCTAGAGAATTAAAGAATTTATTGAATATGGAGTACATATATTTAAGAAAAACAGCTTGATAAATGACTATGTGAAATACAATTTAATTTAATTTAATATTATAATTTTGGTTAAAATTCTTCATAGTTTATTTTTAACAAACAAAACACCAAAACAAGCATCATATTTTTTTTATTATCCAGAAGACAGTTATAATAAGTATCCCCATTACATTCAAGAATAATAGAAGCTAAACTTCTACCTGTGTTAATGTCACAAAACCATAAATGGAAAAAAATGACATGAGATAGTTATCATCATTTGTAGATAATGAGGAAATCTTTATCAAAATGTAAATCTTGACCAGGGAATATCATTTCTAGCAATGAATCCTAAGAAAACAGAACACACACACACACACACACACACACACACACACACATACACACACACACACACACAAAGCTGGGTATATAGCTCAGCAACATAGCGCCTGCCTGATCCCAAGGTTCCAAGTTCGACTCCCAGCATCAAAAAAAATAGGACACATGTGTATAAAAATAGTACATGAACATGAGGATGTTCATCGAAGTAAGCAAGGTGAAATGTTCATGATACAATACTAACTAAATAAGAATATTATAAATGGAAAAATAGACAGTAAGATAATACAAATATTTACAGAAGAATTGCAATAGGATAATTTTTGAATGGATGTTTACTGGCTGACCTGTAAATATGGAAAAATGAGGAAATCTTCTACTTTCTAATTTGTATATCCCCAAAATGTACTTATAACCATTTTCAATTCTCAGATATTTTCTAGTACTTTTCAATTTATTTTTTAATACTTAATTATTTTATTTTAAATATTTTACTTCTTTTATGTTGGCTCCTCATTTAGCATTTGGAAATCTAGGACTCTCAGACAAGCTTTAATTACCTCTCACTTATCTTCAACTTATTTTTTCAAAGCAATTTCTGGGAATCTTCATTTTTTTTGTATTTTTATTGCAATTTCCCTTCTCCATAAAATTCCTAGAAATCTTTCACACAATTATCAGTAACTTTTCATACTCAAGCACTGTAAAAAAATCTTATTGTTTCTATTCTGCCCCCATAGAGACAGTGCTTACTAATTCCACCCATTCCTTTGAGTGTAGACCTGTTTTCCTCTAGGTCTAGATTAGTGTCCTCAGATCATGTTTCTGAACCCAAATCTTGCTATTTCTTGATGAACTGCCCTGTTTGTGGAAGCAGAGTCCTGAATGGCTTCTTAAAGATGTCTTCAAAGACAAGGAGCTTTTTGGCCTTTACATGCCTGTTAATAAATTCATCACTTGATTCCTAATATGGCTATGGTGTTAATCAGCTTTCTGTTACTGTAACAAATACTTGAGATAATTCAATTTATAAGGAAGAAAGGTCATTATTGCTCAAGGTTTTAGAGATGTCAGCCCATGAGGATTTAGCTCTGTTAGCAATGGGGCTATGGCAAAGCAGAATATCATAGTGTCATACTTCCAGGAAGAAAAGTCAGAGGAAGAGGAAGGGGGTGGGATGGTAATGCCCCCTTCAAGGGCATGTCTTTAATAACCTAACTTTTTTCACTAGACCCTACCACTTAAAGTTTCTACCATTTTCCAATAATACTACCCTAGGTACCATGCCTTTAATGTATAGGCCTTTGGGTACATTTATCCACACAAATAACATCTATATATGAAATTCTGAGATCAAAGGCATTATTTGTCATACAGAATGTAGAACTGCTATAGAGAAATTTCATCACATTATAATTAATTTTCTTTACAGGGTATTATTTTTTCTCTTTTCTCTCTTTCTAGAAGTTTTTATTCTTACCATTTTCCTTTTATTCCTGGTATTCTGAAACTTCATAATGTAGCTATATTTACATATATTTTTATCAGATTAGGATTCCTATTACTTCACAGAAAGTTATATTCTTCAGTTTTTTAAATTTATCCTTACACTGATAATTTCTCAACCATTTACCATGTTTCTCTCTCTGGAAATTTAATCTGAAATAAATTTATAAATTCCATAATTGCTTCTTCATTCTTTACCTTTGTTCTTTGAACTAATTTCTGGGGAATTTCACTGCCTAGATCTTCCAAAGTTTTATTGAACTTGTACGGTTCAGCCAAGCTATTTTAAAATTTTACCTATTCTATTTTATCCTCTACTGTGCTCCCCTAATTTTTTAAAAAGTGTCTTCATTTCCTTTATGGTTGTAGTCTTTTTTCTTAATTGCTGAGGTGCTAATGATATGTTCTCTGAAACACTCTATATTCTGTTTCTTGTGCTCTAGATTTCCTATTATTGATTCTTTATTTTGATCTCTTCCATATTTGATGTTTTCCTTAAATGTATGGTGATCCGTGAATCCCCTTTGTTATGATTTGGATATGGCTTGAATATGACTTACGTGTGTCCTCTAAAGATTGGCGAGGTGAAGATATTAAGAGGTGGTATGGGATTGCATGAGGTGGGGCTTACTGGGAGGTCATGATGTCCTTGTGTGTGTGTGCTCTTGGAAGGGATTAACATAGTTCTCATGGGACCCAGTTGCTTCCAATTTCGTGTCTTGTCATGTGATCACTCTGTCACCCCTGTGCTCGTTTTTGATGATGCCTTGTGCCCTAATGTCACACAGCCATGGGATCTCTTGACCAAGTGATGCCATGCTGTTTGGATTTACAGACTCAAAACTGAGCTGCACAAACCTCTTCTCCTTGAAAGTTAGGCAGCTATAGGTATTTAGTTATAGGAACAGAAACAGACAAATACATCCTTCTATTTAAAAAAGAGGCTCTAAAGACCTGTTTGAACCTTTACTGTACAAGGTCAGGGCTTGGCAGGTGATCTCCACAGGTGGCAATAACGTGAGGTCAGGATTAATGTGTCATTTCCTTGAGGCAGTTCCCTTTATCTCACAAAAAAAAGATCCTCCAATTTCATATTCACGTCACATGAGCCTGACTGCCAGTATCCCAAAGCTCTGACCTTTGCTGGGAAGGACATGAGTTTTCACAGAATCCTTAAGTTTTTACTCTAGAGACCCAGTCTTTTGCCATTCTGTGATGCCTGTCTTTTAGGTTTAAAAGCATGATCTCAGAAGGAGTCAGGCCACCTACATTTCAGTTGAAGCTGCAGAACCTTGGTGAAGTTGCTCAGCATCTCTGTGCTTCGCTTTCCTCGTGTATAAGATGACAGTCAGCTTGGTGCTTATCTATCTTGCCAAATTTCTTGTGATGAGTCCTGTGCTCATAGACTATTTTTTTGCCAAATAAATATATTGTAATTCTCAGTGCTCTATGAACATTTATCCCATACTTTTCTTTCATAGGCCGATAATCTTTCACCCCAAACTGCTGAGGTCAGACGTGTCTCATACATCAGAGATTTTCATATTCGGAAAGTGAATACATACATCCACAGCACACTGTCTGATACTTCCAGAGCAGGTAAGGCAGTGTCCTGAGCACATTTAGATTTCTACAGTAAAATGGAAATATCAATAGTCATGGGTTACACTGAGACTAGTTTCAGTTAAAACTATTCTTGCACTAACTGACCCTTATCTGCAATTCTAAAATCCCCAAAGAACTCTGAAAAGTGAAAAAAAAAACTAATAGGGGACTGTGAATCTGTATTTGTACTTTCAGAAGACGTTTCTCTCTAAGACATTTTCTTACTTATTTAAAAAAATATCATGGAGAATTCCAATAAACTTTAAGATATTCCTACAGGCACATTTTGTTATTAAATTATGAGCATAGAGTGTGAGATATGTTTGCATGTGCTGCTACTAGTAATTAAAGAATAGCAGAGTCTAGTCACTTAATAGATATATCTTTTCAGGAAACAAGATTTATTTATCCAAAGAATTAATCTGAAGTAAGGAAATGGAAAGTTATCTGAAAATCTCCTTTATATTATAATTTTCAAGTCTAAATAAGGTTAAATTAGAGGCCTAATTTATGTTCCAGAAATAATCAATGGCCCAGTTATTTAGACACAGAGTTTCTAAAGTTTGTGTTCTGGAAGCTGTTAAGATATCAAATTGGGGCATGTTTATATTCATTAACTCTTTCTTTTAAATGGAGGAAGTAGAAAACTAGTCACATTTTGTTTCCCTGTTGGCAGCTCCCTCAAAAGTTCTTGCTCCTAAGGTTAATAGTGAAGTTGCAATTACTGTGTTAAATGAGGTTTTTTAAGTAAATCATGATTTTGGTCTTATTGAATCTTTGACACCTATTGGCAATTTAGGACAGCAAGCATACACTTTATAGCATTATTTACTCTGTTATTAAGTACAAAAATAATCAACAATAATCTTCCTGCATATAGATAATTTCATTTAGGCATTTTTTTTTTTTTAAAGACAGGGTCTCTCTATGCAGTTCAGGCTGGCCTTGAGCTCACTTTGTAGCCTAGGATGGTCTTGAACTCACAATGATCCTCCTGCTTCAGCCTCCCAAGTGCTGGGATTATAGGCATGTGCCATCATGCCCAGCACTTAGGCAACTGTTGAAAAGAAAGAAGCTATTAATTTTAGATATCAAACATCATTAAAACCTTGAAAAATTTTAGGGAATCTATAACTATTGTTTTAGTTATCTTATTTTCCTCCAGGGATTGTCCTTCTGCTGTCACATCTATGAGCTCTTCACCAAACTGTAGGTCTTGAAGATTTTTCTTTTGTTTCCTTCCAGAAGATTCATAGTTTTACACTTTGTGTTTTAAACTATGACCCATTTTGGTTTAATTTCGTATGAGGTGTCTAGTTTAAGTTTTTGTTTTTTTAACCCATACATTGCCATTTATTCCAATACCAGTTATTGCAAACTCTGTCTTTTATTCATTGTGCTTTTACACATCTGTCCAAAGTCTGTTTTCTGTGCTTTTGGGGAAATATTTCTACATTCTTTGTAATTTGTTGCTGTTGCCTAAGATGATTTGTAAATATTGATTCGGTTCTGTTGGTTGGTGAAGTTGTTCAGTACCGTGTTCTGGCTGATTCTCTTTGAAGCTGTTCTCTCAATTATTGAGAAATGAGTGTTGATGTCTCAACTACAGTTGTGGATTTTTGTCTATTCCTCCTTTCAGTCCTTCTAGTCCAAAACATGCTTGACATGTTTTGCAGGTCTGTTATTGACCTTTGCTGGTGGATTTTGGAGTGAGGCTGTATTTTTTTCTCCTGTAGTGTTTGACTACTGTCAAATGGCGATTGCCTGTAAGTTTTCCGTCTTGCTGTGCTGACACTTTCTGGCTTCTCTGGCTGGAACAAGCAGGGCTTTAGTGAGGCTTTTCATGGTCTGAGCCCACTGTGGTTTGCAGATTACCTGCTTCTTCACTTGAAGCCTGGGATAATTGAGGAAGCTCAGAGAACTCATGGATATGTTATTCTCCAGGCCATGAGACTCCTAGCCATTCTGTCTTCTCTTCTTTCAGAATCTTTGTACATGTTTATTTCAGGGATTATTGAAAAATAAAATACTATAGTAAGAAGTATTATTTAAAATTATAAAGTGAGCTATTTTTAAAGCACAAGTAAAATGTAAATACCTTTATAGATTCAAAAAGATGTCAGGTTTTAATACTGCTTACACTTCTAGGGCAAAAATAATATGCCACTCACCAATCACCTACACATATCTAATGATGTCAGACATTTTCCTATGTGAAGTCTCTTTCTCTCTGTCTCTGTCTCTATGTCTGTCTCTTCCTTTCTCCCTCTCCATTCCTTCTTCCAGTGCTAAAGATTGAACACAGGGCCTTATGCATGCTAGGCAAGCACTCTATCATTCAAAAAATATTTAATAAATAAACTACTTCAACCACATTTATTTAAACTATTATGTAACTATCACCTATAAAAATCTTTGGAATAGACAGTGGTGTTTTCTCAAAAATACTATCAATTTCAAACACAAAACCTGAAATTACATTTTTCTGATAGAAGAACAATAACTTCTTTTTGATGTTAATTATTTTTATTTTAATCACTGACTTCATGGATTGTTAAGCATAATTTGGGCAAATATATGTGGTGTCAGAGTTGGTTCATGTTCATAGGGTTGAAACTTTCAAACAAAATAAGAGTCTATACTTAAGACATTAATTGTATTTGTAGTAGACGGAATGAAAATATGAAATTATTTTATAAGAAGGGTCAGAGATATGTCATTCCATAAATGCCTTTTAATTTATAAAAAAGATTCTAACAATGTTGTGTTGTTACAATAATATTTACAGCATGTTTTTAAGCTCAACAATGATATTCTATAACTTTACATGATATCCTTGGTTTTTTTTTTCCCAGTACCGGGAATCAAACCCATGACCTTCAGCTTGCCCGGCAGGTGCTGTGCCACTGAGCTAAATCCCCAGCCCCTAAACTTTACAAAGATATCTTGAGATAATTTAAATTAGATAATGTTTAAGATGAAAAACCCACACAAATCAATCAGTGTAATACACCATGTCAATAAAGTTAAGGACAAAAATCACATGATCATCTCCATTGACGCAGAAAAAGCCTTTGATAAAGTCCAATACTCATTCATGTTGAAAACCCTACAGAAAATAGGAATAGATGGCCTTTACTTCAAGCTGATCAAAGCCATCTATAAGAAACGAACAGCTAACATACTAAATGGTCAAAAATCGAAAGCTTTCACTTTAAAATCAGGAACAAGACAAGGATGTCCACTGTCACCACTCCTATTCAATATTGTTCTAGAAATATTGGCTAAAGCAATTAGACAAGAAAAAGAAATAAAAGGAATAAGGCTAGGAAAGGAAGAAGTGAAATTGTCATTATTCACAGGTGACATGATACTCTACATAGAAGACCCCAAAACCTCCACCAAAAGGCTCATATATTTAATAACCAAATTCAGTAGCGTAGCTGGGTACAAAGTGAACACTCAAAAGTCAATAGCATTCCTGTACACAGGTAACAAACAGACTGAGAGAGAAATTAGGGAAACCACACCTTTCACAATAGATCTAAAAAGATGAAATACTTAGGAATCAATCTAACGAAGTAAAAGATCTATATAGTGAAAATTATAGTACTCTGAAAAAAGAGATGAAAGAGGATATCAGAAAATGGAAAGATATTCCTTGCTCATGGATAAGAAGAACCAACATTGTGAAAATGGCCATACTTCCAAAATTGTTGTACAGATTCAATGCAACCCAAATTAAAATACCATTAGTATACCTCACAGATCTAGAGGAAACACTCGTAAAGTTCATCTGGAACCAGAAGAGGCCTAGAATAGCAAAAACAATCTTGGGAAACAAAGGAAAGGCAGGAGGCATCACAATTCCTGACTTGAAATTATATTACAAAGCTACTGTGATAAAATCAGCATGGTATTGGTACAGAAACAGATCTGAAGATCCATCGAACAGATTAGAAGATACAGATGCAACTACAAACACACTCAGTCACCTTATCTTTGACAAAGGGGCCAAACATGTTCAATGGAAGGAAGATAGCCTCTTTAATAAATGGTACTGGAAGAACTGGCTTTCCACATTCCGAAGACTAAAACTAGACCCATGTCTTTCAATAAATTTAGTGTTTATGTTTTAATATTTAGATATCTGATCCATTTTGACTTTAATTTAGTGCATAGTGAAAGACATGGGTCTAGTGTTAGTCTTCGGCATGTGGAAAGCCAGTTTTTCCAGCACCATTTATTAAAGAGGCTATTTTCCTTCCATTAAACATGTTTGGCCCCTTTGTCAAAGATAAGGTGACTGAGTGTGTTTGTAGTTGTATCTGTATCTTCTAATCTGTTCCATGGATCTTCAGATCTGTTTCTGTGCCAGTACCATGCTGATTTTATCACAGTAGCTTTGTAATATAATTTCAAGTCAGGAATTGGGAAAAAATTTTAGCCAACTGCCCCTCAGACAAAGGACTTCTATCTAGGATACATAAAATATTAAAAAAAAAAATCAGGCCTCCCAAATTCAAAGACTCAATCCAAAAATGGGCTTCTGAGATGAATACACACTTCTCTAATGAAGAGATACTACTGGCAAATAAATACATGAAAAAATGTTCAATGTCATTAATCATTCAAGAAATGCAAATTAAAACAACACTGAGATTCCATCTCACCCCAGAAAGAATGGTTATCATCAAGAAATCAGCCAATAATAAATGCTGGAGAGGCTGTGGGGAGAAAGGAACCCTTCTCCACTGTTGGTAGGAGTGTAGATTGGTGAAACCACTGTGGAAATCAATTTGGAGATTCCTCACAAAACTAGGTTTAGAAGTCCATTTAACCCAGCTATTCCCCTTCTTGGTATTTTCCCAGAAGAATTAAAGACATCATACCACAGTGATATATGTACATCCATGTTTATAGCAGCACAATTTGTTATAGCTAAATCTTGGAAACAATCCAGATGCCCATCCACTGAGGAATGGATTAAAAAGTTGTGGTATTTTTATACAATGGAGTATTACTCAGCTATTAAAAAGTCCCATTTAACCCAGCTATTCCCCTTCTGGGTATTTTCCCAGAAGAATTAAAGACATCATACCACAGTGATATATGTGCACCCCTGTTTATAGCAACACAATTTGTTATCGCTAAATATTGGAAACAACCCAGATGCCCGTCCACTGAGGAATGGATAAAAAAGGTGGTATTTTTATACAATGGAGTATTACTCAGCTATCAAAAAAGATAAACTCGAGGCTTTTGTAGGTAAATGGATGCAACTATCATAATCATAAGTGAAATAAATCAGACCCATATGTGTAAATATCATATTGTCTCCTTGGTGTAGGAACCTGAAAGACTAGGTAAAATTCAAAACGTACAATAGATGATAGGAAAGGGAAAGAAATTGCTCAAAGGAAGGGATGACTGGGGTGGGGTAAAGAAGAAAAAAGAAAGAAGGAAGGCAAAACATAAATATGTATATGAATAGCTGCTATGACTGTATTGCTGTTCTCTCATGGTGTATTGAAATGAGCAGTTAATGTTCACAATTTTTTATGTTCTGATCGACTTTGCATACTTGTGTCTAGTGGTCTGAGCAACTGATTTGAAGGTAATAATACAGAATGGAATTACAGTGGTGAACTCGTACCACATTGTGTAGTGAAATTCTGTATTATCTCTAATGTTTTATTGAAGAATTATTTTCTTATTCTCTTTAATAGTTTGAGAAATCTTTCATTCTTACATCTGATAATCTGAGCAATGTAGTTGAGGATAGCTATGTGCAATGTGACAACCATTGTGTATTAAATTGTCTTGAGGCCCTGTATCCCTTTGAATGTTCTTGCTTTGATTTGTTTATGTTCGTGATACTGGTACGCTGCTACTGTTCTATTTTTTTGTGTGTTTGTTTCTCATGTACTACTCTCTATAAAATAAAAAAAAGATGAGAAACCCAGTATAATGTTTCTTTCCTTACCTGACATAAGTCAATTTGAAGTGCATTTTATAAATATACCATAATGAAAAACTTATAAACATTCTAATAACTTAAGAACATTAGTCACACTGAAAAGGGAAAATTTTAAAAAGTTATAGAAATAGTCATGCCTAAGAAGTGGGCATAAATAGAGAACATTCTTGTTAGGTGGAACTTTTTATATGGTTGTAAGACTTTTTAGCAAATGCATAACAAAAAGAGAAATGTTCTAAAAGAGTGAGTTCTCTGAAAAGAATTAACACAATTTCAAAGGAATAAATTTTAAATGAACTCATTTTCCCCTACAATGTAAAAATAAATTATAAACGAAGTAAAAGTATTTTCATCTTTTTATTAAAGAAGGGAATATTAAGTAGTCCTATTTATTTAAGACAATCTGTATGTGCTGATTAAAGCAATGAAAAAAAATTCCATTCCAAAAACAGAACTAAAAGCAGAATGCACACATGAGCAGAACAAAACTTGGCTAAATTTCCCACCAGACTCTTCAATTTACCCAATAATCTAATTTATTTATTTATTTTGGTGGTGCATTACAATATTGTAATACTCCTCAAAACCAGTATTTTATTGTACGTCTTTGGCAATTTATTAGATATATAATTTAGTAAAATTGACTTGCTTAACTTAAAAATAATGCATTTTTTTCCTCTGGTGCTTTGGTAAAGCATTAGAGAATGCTAAAATAGAAAACCAACTTCATGGCATATAGTTTTCACTATTAAAAGTATTTAGTTCTACAGCTTCCACTGATAATTGGGAGTCCTCAGCATTATATTTCTGTTGTTACCTCTATGTCTCACTACATGTACATCTCTATGTATCAAATAAAAACAATATAAGTGCAGATGGCTACATTATTTCTAAACATCATTACTATTCTACATGTAAAATGTTTACAGGAATAGGAGCACCAACCTCTTATGACTTTTCCCAGTAAGTCTATGTTTTTTGCAAAATAATTACTGTGAAAGCAAACATGTTTTGCTGTTTCTCATTTTACTGCTTCTATTTAGTGATTTCACTCAGTTCTTGGGGATTTTTAATTAACTTCACTCTGCCATCTTTAGAGTGATAAAATTAAAAAGTAATGTCTCTCAGAATGGGTAAATTTGCTTGATTTGCTGATGTACACTAAATGTATCTGATTCACCTGATTTTCAGGGTCTGTGAATAGAGAAAGTTCTGTATAACAGTATTTGTCCTCTACATGTTCATTGGTAAAGACAAACAAACAAACAAAAAGACACACACACACACACACACACACATACATGCACCAACTCTGGATGGTTAACTAGGCACATGGCTACCTGAAATAAATATTAGATCTTCCAGACACACTTAAAGGTAGTCTTATTTTTCATGTGATAAAATTGTGGAAAATAAGTTGTAGGTAAAATATTTTGTGGTAAAATGAGAGATATCTGGTGTGGTTTCACATCTAGTTTCCTTCATTTTACCCTCCACTCTGCTTTCTAATACCTTGAGCTCTGTTCTCCATGTTGAACCCTGAAGACAAAGGTTGTTTCCTAGGAATGGAGGAAATTGGAAGTGATGGAGTCTGAACTCATAACTACATGCAGTCACCACATCAGCTCCCAGCTGCCTGTCTCTGGATTTCCTTTATGTGACAGATAAAACAACTAGCTTTTAAAAATCAGATAAAACAACTAGCTTTTAAAAATCAAAACCTGCTACCTTAGCTTGAGTGTATGTGTAGGTATGTGGGTGTGTGAGAGAGATGTTCCTTGACCTAATATTATTGAGTGCACTGCTTTGTCCATATTATCACACAATCTCCGCTATTGTAAACAAAATAACATAGGGAAACAACAGTTTTGAGAACCCATGGGCACTATGAAACCCTGCAGAAAGTTTTCAGAAAAGTATACCAGTAGCAAAAAAGCTGCAGCTCTATTCAAATTCTATTAAATTGAGATCATTCCTCTTATATCTTACATAGACTTAAATTTCACGACTCAGTGAGGACCCTCAAGAAATCTCTACATTGCTTAGATGTCAAAGAAGTATACAAAATGAGACTAGAAATGGTCTCGAGTGTGTTGTGAATTGCAGGGTGACCTATACAATCATACTTTATCATTAGCGTTTAATGGTAGATGCTTTGATCAATGAAGAAAGCAAGAATAATTTAAGCCAAAAAGTATCCTTTTGAGAATTGGTTTGTTTGCACTTATCTCCCGTGATTACATTTTCGGAACAAGTGCCCAACCCCTACCTGATTTTGTGCTAATATAGATGGAATGATGATTAAGTGTGTATGGTTAAACAAGAGTAATAGTAAAATATCAATTGCACATTGTTTTCCCGGTACTTAGGAAGAAGAAAAGGAGAGGAAAACAAGGGAATAAAAAAGAATTATGATGTGTACATGTACCAACTCCCCATGATGAATATAATCATGTACTACAAACATGTACTACAGTCATGTATACAAACCTGTACTAATGAGAGAGAAGGATTGAAAAATTTCCTCTCAGATTCCTATTACCATTGAAAGGCCTCACTGTATCATTCTTGTTCTTGTCAATTTCTGAAGTAGTTGGTAATATCTTCTTTCATGCGTGTCTTCATGAGGTGTGATAAAAAGTACGATGACTGCTACTGCCAAGTAATATTCAATGCAAAGGCAGGTGCACACAAACATGTTAGTATGCCCTCATCTGCCCTATTCACCAGGGAATTGCTAACAAGAGACAGATGCCTCTTCTCCGAAGTAAAAAAGACCATGAAAGGTGAAGGTTTAGAATCAATTGAGGACACTGAGGTAGATATGTGTCTTAATTACTTTTCTCTTGTTGCTGAGACAAAACACCCAATGCCCAAAATGAAGGAAGGAAAGGTTTATTTAGTTTACAGTTTGTGGAGGTTTCAGTCCATACTCAGCTGGCTCTAAAGCGAGTGGCACATGGCAGAGGGCAACAGTTCATGGCAGTGGAACACAGCAACAAAAGCAGCAAGAGCAAAAGGGAGGGATGTCGGCAAGCAGCCTCTTTCCCTCCCTTACACTATATGCAAACTACCAGCCCCAAGATGAGTGTAGCACTCACACCCATAATCCCAGCACTCGAGCATGGATCAATCACAAACCCTAGAAGCTCGCCCCCATGACTGCATGAGGATTTGGGGGGCCATGAAGACACAAACCATAACACCATGGCAGTGCAACTAAAACACTCTCGAAAAAGATTTCCAGACTGCTTCAGAAAGTGGTGAGAATAGGGTGTGTTTGAAGCCAGAAGGGATATTTTGAGGGAAATTAATAAGAGTATGTCTTCTACTGTAACAATTTTCTAAATTTTAATATTCATATTATATTTCAATCATATCTTTTGCAGTCCATAAAACTGTGCTGAAGTGAAATCAATGGACAAACAATCATCTAGATTAAAATAGATACAAATACTACACAGTTTCCTACTTTCTAAACCTAAGAAGTTTATTTATATGGCACCAACACAGTGCATTCTTTTGAAGTAGCCTTTGCTGAACCTCCCACTGTGCTAATCACCTCAACTTGCTTATGGTAATTACTCTGGATAGTACTTTCTTCTTTTGCTTTCTGTGTCTTTTTACCCTATTTAAGTGGAAAACAAATAAATCACAAAACAAATTTTAAACAGATACTACAAAGATTTTTCCTGAAATTGCACTGCTTTTGAGACTTAATACTGATAGCATAAATGGTTTAAGAGACTGAGTCTGATTCGGAACATTCAGAGCTAATCCTTTTCTTCCACTGACTCCAGGATAGAGTTTCAAGCACATATCCAGTTTCAAACACTTTGACCAGTTGGAATGGCAGTTGTCTTTTGGGACCTAGAATTTAAAGGTTTAGTAAGGTTCCCATAAGACTGAGGTTGATGTTGGAGATTGTAAACCTTTCCGAATTAATTGCTGAAGCAGGTACCAACCTTGATGACATTAAGGACCCCTGGTAAGGAGTCCGTGTGTTCATACACCCAAAGTTTCCTCATGTGACTTTGCTGACTGCTTGCCTATACATTAAAAGCTGCCCTTCCTTATAACTGTGATCCCTTCCTGGACCCCAGTAAGTCTTCTTCCTCTGCCAGAAAAGCCTGTGATTGATCACTGACTCCTGAGATCTCCTGCTCTTGCCCTGCTAATGATTTGCCCAGTTCTGACATTTATTATCCATATACAACTCTCTTGAGTCTGGGGCTGCCCAGACCTGACAGCTGCTGCTGGATCACACCTCTCTGAAGGTTGTGCTCACAGTCTCACCTGTGTCAGCCTGATATGATTGATGGGAAGTATCACATTTTACTTTCCTCTTAGGATCTAGCTTCATTCTCATTAAAGTCATTCATAAGCAATCCATTCTTATTGGAGTATCAATATCATTCTCTCTCACTGTGGATGGTTGCTTTTACAGAGCTCAAAATAGAACATGAGTTCTGCATTTTAACATTATCTACTGCAGAAAAACTAATTTCAGTCTTGTCTTAGTTCAGGAGATCCAGTCTCAGAGAAGCAATGTGACTAGCCAGCTGAAGGTGGGGACCAACTTCTAGATCAACAAACATGGCCAAGGCCAGAGATAACATGAGTGGCCCACCTTGGGTTAGATATCTGTCCTTAAATTTGCTATTTGGAACCATTAAATAAAGACATGGGGATATATATGTGGGTGGTTCAACAGCAGAGGCAAAGGGATTGGCACACAAAGACAGAGATGTCGATGCATGCTGTACTTTGTTTAGTTGGCATTATTAGAATTCCCTGTCCAAATTTGAGTCTGCAGAATTATAAGAAGTGAAGGACAAATACAACTAATTCCCTCAAACTCTCAGATCCATTTGTACTTTAAGTAGCTATACAAGTAGACCACAAAATCAGAGCGGTAGATCGGCACAAGTTTGCAGGTATGATACCACAAGAATTTGTATGGTCTTCTATTCTGGAAGGTCCTTACACCAAAAAATATAATCTCAAGTCATACAGAATCATAAATAATGGAAAGCCAAACATTTTTTATATGTACTCCGCCCTGCATATGATGTTGGAGATACACGGAACACAGAGATTGGGGAAGACATATACATACATGCATGTACTTATAATGTAAAGCATTAAGACAAATGGGGAAGCTTCCATGAGAGCAAACAGAACAGCACCGAATACAAATGTGTTAGTGTGTGTGAAGGCGTGTTTTGGTGCGATGGTGAGTAGAGACCGGGTGACTCTGAATGAAAGGGCTATATGTGTCTGTGTGACGACAGAGAATGGGTTCCTGAAGGAGGCAACCTATTTTGAAGCTTAAAGGAAGGTTAGGAATTAATCAAAGAGAATTTAAGGGATTTCATCTGCAGCATATTTTGTATAAAAAACAATATGTAAATGTTATAGGAAGGTTAATATGTCATGACATGTTTAAGGAACCATGAAAAGTCAAAAGTTGCTGGAGTAGAAAAGAATTAGGTAAGGACAGAGAGTAATCAGAAGCTTGAGGGGAAGATAAGGACGCTCTATAAAGTCAATTAAAGGACTTGGGCTTTTTACTGTGCCTCCTAGGAAGCAACCAAAAAGCTCTAGGCAGAGATGAAAGGGTAGTGTGGAAAGTGGATTTGACTGGTGCCGGACTGTACCCAGGAAGTCTTATTAGAAGATCATTGCAATTCTCTAGGTAAAGGATGAGAAAAAGAATTTGATGGGGGCAGTGGTACAGGGGAAAAGGCAGAGAGAGAGAATTTAAAAACAATACACAAATAAATTTAATGGTATATTAAAGTCAACAAGTTCAGATTTCTAAAAGACTACTGTAACTGTATATTATCCACAGTCACCTTTTTTTTTCTGCAGTCAGCTTTTACACAGTCTCCATATGTAAAAGTTACTAGGTCTGGAGGCAGCTTAATAAATTTGGATTAATGGATTACTCCTGTATGTGTGTGTAATTTTAGGATGAATTGAGTCTGTCAAATCTCTTTTCTCTCTCAAAAAGGGAGTCTCTACAGGAGAATCAGCCTGATTCTGCACAAAAAAGGCAAGTCAAATCTAGGAAGGCTTCATAAGGAGGGCAGGTTATAAAATGTATTTACCCTGTTGTCTACTGGTCTGACTTGAATCAAGTGTATTTTCTAAGGGTGAACATAATAAAAGGTACATTCATTCTAAAACATGCTGTAGTCCATAAACTTGTAGGATAATGAACATTCACAAAGAGTAGTTTGCTTTATTTGTAAAAATCAACGAACTCTGAATTGTCCTTCTCAGAAGCCAATATCCTTACACCTCAGTAAGACGTAAATTAAAAGTAATAGTCTTTGAGTTATTCTTAGATGGCTTCATGAAATCCGATCTCTCATCTAAGTTTTTATGCAGTTAAATATAATTGGACTATGTGATGCTTGGGGTTCCCTCCAGCTCCCTAGCACAAACTAATTAGCAGAAATTCTACTTTAATAATACAGTTGCTGCAGGTTAGCAAAGGAAAGCAAAGCAGAAGTGAAAATCCTAGCCTAATGAACATGGAAAAATGATTAGAACTCAGGTAAATTTCAGTGTGATAATTAATTACAGTCCAATAAGGATAAAATCCTATGGATATTGACTAGGTGTAATTTAAAATATATTTACCAATAAAATTCTCTTCCACTATATCATCCCCAGTTCTGGGAGGAAAGGGAATGTACCTCTTTTTATGATTCTTAGCTCATTTATTGTTAGTATAAGCAGCAATTTCATCTGTTGAGATATAATAACCATCAAGGTAGTAGTATCTATTTTGTGTAAATAATTATGACTGTATGAATCAACGCCTCTTCTTCAACCCTTGTACTCCCTAGCCTGTCTGCATGACTGGCAGCAAAGGATTCTGGGATGGTGAACAAGCAAGCCTGCAGTGTGAAAGGGAAGTGGATCACTGAGCTACGGCACAAGGAAGAACCACAGAGCTGGGCTGGTTGTGTGATCAAAAAGTGAAATTATAGGAGGGGAAGGTGGGTTAAAGGGAGGGGAGGGGATAGGAACTAAAAAAAGAGGAGTCAGGATACATCGTGTACAGGTATAAATTCCCTATGATGAATGCAATAATTATATATATCTAAATTGTATCAATGAACTTAATAAAAAAAAATGAAATTGTGTTATGCTAAACCACTGAGATTTTATTTCAGATTTTATTTCTGCAGCATCAGCTTCATGATTAAGAGAACAGGAAGGAGATTTGACATACTACATCTAGTGTTTAAATCTGGTTTCCACTACCAATAAGCTCTGTGACTCAGCCATTTTCAGCGTCTGTTTCAGGAGCAAAGTCTCATTAATCAGGAGAAAACATTATAAGAGATTTTAACTCAGAAATAAATGTAGTAAGGCACAGTGGTAAACTCCGGCGATAAAAGTACATTCTAGGGGAGATGACGCTTCCAAGGTCTGAAGTGTGGCTTCTAGGCTCCTTCCGTTGTACAGCTGAGTGGGACTACACAGGGCACCTGATTTGATAAAAAATACACGAGCCAATCCTATTTACCTTGGAGTAAAGGCTGTGATCTCCAGCTCTGGCTTGGCATTAGATTTAAGTTAAATCACAAAAAAATGCTCATGCCTGGGCTTTCAGGCAAATCAATTAACCCCGGCTATCTGAGAAAGAGATCTAGACTGCGTGATATTTTTATAGTTACCTTGGTAGTGCTAATATAGAGAAAGCATTGGGAACTGGTGAGTTGGAGTAACTAGAGGTTGAGATTTCCACGAAGATGTCTACACCTGCTTAAGTATTTTCTTGGTTTAGAGCCCGAGGGGGGGAAAAAAAAAACCTCAGATGGACTTAGATGTGTGGAACTGGTAAAAGAGATGATTTCAGTAGCAATTTCTCAACAAAAAGAGAGTAATTTTAGCCAACAGTTTTTTGATAGACGTTTCATGAAAGAAAACATCATTATTAAATATTCTTATTTTTTTCTCAATCCTCATTTTATTTCATATTTTCAGCATGCTAGATGCATGTGATATATATGAATAAATTTCAGGTGTACAAAATGAATATTCATCATAGAAAACTTTCTTTTTCAGTTGTTGGGGATTGAACTCAGGGCCTCGCACATGCTAGGAAGGGTTTTCCACCTGAGTTACACCCTCAACGCTCTCATTATATGAGGCTTTCACGACTGGTAAATATACAAGACTAGTAAAGAATTAACAAAACATGACAGAAATAGAGACACCGAATAATTGCTGGTAATCTTTTCTGTTCATAGTCACCAAGGGTGCTTGACTGTATAAACATTGGCAGATCAGTTTTTCCCAAATGTGAGGAAATGTAGTCCAGCAACGTAAAAATTTCGAGATTGATTCACATTTGCCATTTGTCCAATTCCCTGTAACACTGCTGATCTCACTCACATTTGGCAAGAAAGATCAATTTTCTATTCGACGTGAATAAATCTTAATGGAAAGCATACAATTTCCTTTAGTCATTTGTAAGTGTTACTCATAAATTTCTCCATTTGTGGACCACTAAGGTCTAGTAGGATGACAAATTTGAAAATATCTTCTGGTAATTAAAGGTATTTTTTTGGCAGTAATGTGCTAATTATTTGATTTTAATAATTTGGAAAGGTTACCAGGGAGCCTATAACTTAATTACCCTAAGTTGCAATGGCGGCAAAGCTTTTATTTTTCATTTACTTGAAATTAAAATAAAAATTCCTTATAATTGTGACTATTCCTGAAAATATTCTTCCATTTTGATAGATTTAACTTGCAAAAGGACCCTTTCTCATCAATCTGTTCACAGCTGGGAATTCATATAATAAAAATTCCAAGGTACAGCACCAATAAGTTATTTATGGAGCCAGTTTTGGATTATACCAAACAATTTTCAGTTCATAATTTCAAGGATTATACCAAACAATCTACCAGTTCATAATTTCAAAGATTGTTTCATCAGTCTTATATTACTCAAGTCATAGAATATAAAATAAATCCTTTAACAAGATTTTGCATTCTATTCTGTAAGAAAGACAAAGTCACTTTTAAAAAGCAAATCAACTAGCAAGAGTGCTAAGAGAACCATACGTGTGAAGAAAAATGGTCACAGCAGACTTTAGCTGTATTCTATAAATCTTAACCTTTGTTTTTTCCTTCTGCTACTAGCAGAGATTTGCTTCTTTTACATTCCCTAAGATAGAGTCTAGTACTCTACAAGGCTAGAAAGATATAATTTATCTTCTTAACATTTTAAATTCAATTTATTAAAACTCCATGCACTCTGGTGAAGGATGGCCATAGTTCATCTGGCCCACCCATGAAAGACTCAGATGTGCTTCTTCTTATTATAATATCAAGAAGTGTAAAATGAATAATTACTCCTTGAGGGACCAATCAAATTGGAATTAAGGCCCATGTTGTGCTGTAAAATGCCTGAGGAATGCATATGGTTTTCCATATTCAAAGACAAGTAGACATCTTCCTTCAGCATACCCATGTGTACATACCGATTTTATGCTTTCCATTAGATTAGGAAGTCTAAATGTAGACTAAAATTGAGCCCAAATATTTCATTTGTATCACATGTTTATTTGGCTTCACATTTTAAGCAGCTAAAATTGGGGTAAGAATTACAGTATCCATCCTTTACTTTTGTTAAATTCTTGTGGAACAGTGAGGAACACATCTCTTCACATATTCGCCTACTACAGGTATTCTTCTAGGAGATGTGGATACAATGGTAACCTAGAATATGTTACATTTGACCTCAGCCAGGGAAGAAAGACATTATACAACAGGCATACTGTATGCTATAATAAAATATTAAGAAAGTGGTAATTAAAATGAGGTTTGAAAGATGAGTGAGTCAAAAAAGAAAAGAAAAAGTTCAGTAAGAAGAACCCTAGTATATTAGCCAGCTTTTTCATTGCTGGGAAACAACACCCAATACCCACAATTTAAAGAAAGGTTTAATTCAGCTCATGGTTTCAAGGGGATTCAGCCCATGGCCAGCCAGCTATAGTCAAGGCAGGAACATCATGGTGGAAAGAACTGGTAGAGCAAAGCTGTTAGCTACTCAGCTCATGGTTACTAGGAAGAGAACAGGGTAACAGTGCCAGAGAGCTAGGGACGAAGGACCAGACATAGACTGCATAGCCATGCCTTTAAGACCTACGCAGACACATTCAGAAGTGTGCTTCACCAAATTCCCAGGTGGATGCCAAATTAATCAAGCTGACATTTCACCCTAACCACCACACCCATGGAAAGGTGAGAGCGTGTAGGCCTACGTTAAAAGAAGAAAGTTCAGTACAGCAAGTACCATGTACAGTTACGAGCACAGGAAATTGTTTATCTCATGGTTGTGGGTGAGCAATCACAGAGCTGACTCATGAAGGGCCTTGCAAACCACGGCTAAGTGGGGGCTGTAAAGTTTGGGATTGGATGCAGGATTAGTGTTGCATTTAAGGCAGATGGAGACAAGGATACTAGTTGGAAACCTGTTACCAGTTGTAACTGAGGCAGGAGAAGGCCCAAGTGAGTATAGTGGCTGAACAATTGTCCACCAAAAGATGTCCATGTCCTAATTCCCAGAACCTGAGAATGTTACTATGCAGTAAAATGTCCTTGAATATGTAACTAAATTAAAAGCTTTGAGGTACAGAGTTCATTCTGGACTAGCTGTGAAAGTCCTTAATGCAATGACAAGTATCCTTGTAAGAGACACACAGGAAATGTGGCAATCAAAAAAAGAGAAGCCAATTTGAGGCAGAGTCTCAGCGCAAATCAAAGAATTATCACAGGCCTGGAAGAGGGAAGAAGCCGTCTTTTTTTAGGGTAACCAAGAAGGGTGTGGTCCTGCATTGCTTTCTGACTTTTGGTACCCAGAACTTCAAGTGAATGTACTTATATTCAGCTAAGATTTGGCACTTTGTTATGGCAGCAGCATGGAGCTAATAGAGCAAAGCAAGTGAAACACAGGAGGAAGAGGAGAACACGGGGTATCAAGTCCAATGAGCAGGATCCAACAGACAAGAGTGAGAAGCCAGAAATGAGGCTGCTCAGCAAACAGAAGGTCACACTTGTGATAAACTTCTAAGTCTGAAAGCATAAGGAGTGCCAGAACATCAGTGATGGATCAGGTTACTTGGAGGAAGATTACATTTTTGAGCAGTGGAAGGAAATTTGGAAAAGAAAGTGAATGTAACATAGTATGTGCTTGACGGAGAAAGGGTCTGCATCAGTATAGGGGGATTAGCAGTGGGGTGAGGGAAGAATTTACACCATGCCCAAAACAGAACAAAGCCTTACTCAGCTTGGGCTGCTATAACAAATACCACAGCCCTGTGGTTTAAATGGCACACGTTAACTTCTTACAGTGTTGGAGGGTAGAAATTCCAAGATCAAGGTGCTGTGTACCTTGTAAAGACCTTAGTAAAGATCTGCTTTGTGGTGTGCATATGACTGCTTTTTTGCTGTATTCTCATGTCAGAGAGAAAATTCTTGGTGTCTCTTCCATTAAGAAGCCACTACTCCCATCATGAGGTTCTGATTTCTTGGCTTCATTTAAATCTAATCATCTCTGAAGGGCCCCACTATCCTAACACCATCACCTTGGGGCTTAGAGGCTCCAAATATACATCTGTTGGGGATACAGACATTCAGTCCACAAGAGGCAAGGAATTTGCTTATCTGTACATGTGGTGTGGGTGACATGGGATAGAGTCAGCCTAGAGCTGTTCTGGTCCTGGGAGACCCACTTGGAAGGACAGTGGAGCTGCACCAGGTGAGTGTGTCTTGTGTGGAGAGAAAGACAGAAGGCCAGCAGGCGGCACAGGCAGGAAGAAATAATGGCCCCTTGCCATAGATCTCAGCAGGGCCCTCAGATTAGCAGAAGAGAGCTCATAAGTTTTGGAAACTGCTTTCAGAGAGGCCCAGCAGTTTAGAAAAGGAGCTGAGCAAGAACTTTCCTCTGTCATCCTCTGCTCTCTTTCCTCCTGGAGCTTTCACAGTGATAGATCAGCACTGGGAGGAGGAAATTGCTGGGAGAGGAGCCAGGGAGAAGAGAGAGCAGTTGTCCAAACCCCTCTCCCAAAGAAAGGGGGCGCACCGACTGCTGGCCATAGCTAATCACTGGGGAGAAGCCCTACATGAAGCGTGAATCATTTCCTAACATCTTAGATGAGACGTTTAAAATTTCTGAACAACAACGTATTGAGATTTGGATGACTTAAGAACTAACACTGAGCAGAAAAGTCATAGATCTGCCCATTTTCAACCTTCACCCCTCAGAGGAGGAAAGCTTCCTCTAAACAGGTAGTGAGGTAGAGTTGCATTTTGCTTATCTATTAAGTATCATACTAGCTTTTACACACTGAAAAAAAGATGAGTGTTTTCTCTACAGAATCCTAGTGAGGGATATCTTTTCTTCGAACAAAATCAATGGGGTGGCAAAGGTTCAGTATGAATGGGTGCTTTCCTAATTCCCTGGTGCTACAATGAAAGTACACAAATCATGATATGCAAGAGATTTGGTTCACTTCTAATTCTTTGGGAAAATTTTGAACAGCACTTTCTAAAGCATTACGGATGAGTTATTTGTCCTAGGCAAGTGAGAAGTCTGTAATGAGGTAAATGCAAAAGACCCCAGATTGAGAGCTGGGACGGAAACGCCTCTTCCAATCGGCCCACGTTGCTCTTTCTTTCCCCTTGGCTCGCCACTTAATCTGTTGGTCTCATTTCCTTCATCTGTGCAGGGGAGATAATGGGTCCCCATTTCATCTTATGTTATCTCAGTGGAAGGATTCCCACAGTTAGACTGAATGAAAATCTGA
Source organism: Chinchilla lanigera (assembly GCF_000276665.1). Classification (NCBI taxonomy): domain Eukaryota; kingdom Metazoa; phylum Chordata; class Mammalia; order Rodentia; family Chinchillidae; genus Chinchilla; species Chinchilla lanigera. The sequence goes on from NW_004955407.1 coordinate 26,246,334, forward strand.
CCAGTAATACCCCCTTATTCACCTCTCTGAAGTGCTGTAAGAATTAATGACAGATTACATAGTGTACCAAAGATGAAGAGCACACACAGACAGAAGAGAAGGGGTGGGAGCTGATGAGCATCATTAGAAGTGTCAGAGGATAAGTATATTTTAATGAATGTGGAGAAAAAGACATACAGCAAAGGATCTTGCTTGCCCTAGTATGTCAATGCCTCAGGGTAGAAAGGAATATCTATGATATCTGAACAGAAAAATAAAGGCAGTAAAAGCATCTGACAATCCAACACTTAATACTGAATTATGCTTTGCATCCTAAAAGTTTCAGCCTAAATCTTTAAAATAAAGCACAGATTTATGCAAACAGTCTCTAATGAAATCAAGCAGTTCTGTCTTAGAAATTCAGAATTGACTATATAGGCAGGCAAAGGACTAAAGAAAGAGACGTTCAGAATTGGAATCAAGAGAAACACATCAAGAATTCTCTGTTCCCAATTCAAAGTGTATCATGGATGGAATTCATTTGCTATGTATGAATTGATAATGCTTCTTTATTCCTGTTGTTTTTGTTTTTGGCCTTGCAAAAGGAGACGGGATGAGAATATAAATGCTCACTTAGGAGGATACTGAGCAGTGGGTGAAATGCATAACAAATATGACAGAAAAAGTAATTAATAATTGCTCTTTGGTTCATTACATTTATAAAGCAATAGGGCAATAAGAAATGCATTTATGAATTTAAACAAGTTTACAGAAAGTTAATGTCAGTGTGTCCTTTCTATACACTCATTATTTCAGGTTATAAGTTCTTTAAAATGTAGAGAGTAAGTTATTTTACCCTTAATCTTTCTCTCTTGGTTTTTGCATAAACAAGGGCAAAGTAAGATAGTTTGTACTTCTCCTTTTGGAGAATTACAATTTCTTGTATATGTAAAACAGGTGTCCATGTCTAGCTACATATTTAACTCAAAATGTGTTTTAAATTTCATATTGTTTGCCTGTTTGTTGTAATATATGAGGAAATATAGCTAATGCTAAAGAAAAGCTTTTTAATTTTCATATTTTTAATACCAAATGTGGAACAGGTGGTGTCTTGTTCCTAAAGATGAATATTTCTAAGATAATTTTTTCATTTGATCCCTTATTCACATATGATAGCTTAATTTTACTAATATGTTTATATTCTGCCCTCTACATGTGATGTGAGTATATTTGCTGTAGTTGAAAATGCCCATTTTTTACTTGTTTCTAAAGGTAGTTGAGGCAAGGAAAAAATGTGGATGGAACTCATAGTAGGCTTGTTGCTTTTTTCCCTTTTTTTCCCCAATGCGCTATTTTAGAGCTAGACTGGAGTCCACAAAAGTTCAGTTTCTATGTTAATAATTTTCATTTTAATGGAGCAATCTTGCCACCATTAAAAACACCTGGAGACGGCACTATAAAAAGACAGTAGATGGGGACCTCATTTACCCAGGTTATTAATGAAGGGAGTTCGAATCTATTCTTGAGTCAGTCACCTTAAACAGCTCAGTCCTGTGCTTTGTAGCCTTTTGTTTCACATTTTAAAAAAGACCTTGGTAATTTAAGGTATATGATCAAAATGAAATGAAAATTCCATTTGGAAAGTATGTCATCAAGGACTACATTTTATTGGTGAGAGCTGAAATGTTACTAAACAGATAATAAAATTCCCATAGTCTAATTTAAGAAATTAATTATAGATTTAAAGTTTTCCTTTTAACTCTCTTCTCCAAGACAGTAGAACACATACACATATTCCTATAGATAAAATTCTTTTTCTAAATTTACCATCTTTCATTTTATTTCTGTTCACTTTTTTGTCCTCAGAAGTATCTGCCTAGAAACCCTGTTGCCAGGAGACCACTCTGGAACATATCTACTGCTGTGGTCTCATAGAGAGTCAAGATGTCGAATGAGGAGCTGACAGAAATCATAGGCTTGCTCCCGAGCAAGTAATAGCTTTTTAAAAGTCACAGTGAAATACTTATCTGGATATTGGCTGTTAAGGTAATCCTAACAGCTGAAGTGTAGGATTTGAAGAAGAAAAACAGTACCTTTGGAAAATGTAGATTGCATAAACCCATGGAAAAAGGAGATGAGACAAAAATAATATCTATAATTTATTTATGGGACAGTATTTTGATCCTGACACATTATTATTTATTTTGATGTTTGAAACAATTCTAAAAGGTTCCATTATATGTGTTCTAACTCTATTATTTGTCTGTTATCATTCCCTAAAGGGGACTTAAAAGTCAAAGGGATTTTGAAGCAGCAAATGCCATGACATAGCATAAGGGTAAGTATGGTAAAAACCAGTGAAAAAAGAGACAAAATGCATGCAGTTAGAGCTCCACATCAACTTGGGCATTCTGAGTAGGGTCTAAGAGTCCAGGTCACCTTTAAGGTATCAAAGTAATACACTGTGTTACAATAAAATACAGTGATCAACAAAAGACATGAAAAACAAATGAACACATATATGATGGAGGGTGTACTCTAAGAAGTTAGGAATATATTTAGGCTATATTTTTTTAAAGATAGTCAAAATATTTTTAAAATGTCTATGTTCCCCTCAAAACCCCAATTCTGTCATCTGGAAAGTTTGTGTGAATTAAAGCACTTGTTGGAGCACATGCTTATAATCCCAGCACTGTGGGAAGCTGAGGCAGGAGGATAGCAAGTTGCCAGGATAAACTGGCAACTTAGTGAAACTTTGTTCCAAAAAATACAAAAATCAAGGGGAAAAATGATTGGAAATAAAATTGTAAAGAAATCATGGCCTTTCATTGTTGATTTGTTATAGTTTTGACACTGCTTTCCACATAGTGTTTCATGGTCACAAAGCTATAGTAATACACATAGAATTAATATTTCCTACAAAAACTTTCATGCCAAGCACGTAAGGAGCAATTAAAAACTCAACTTGCAAACAAAATGAGCTTCTGTGAGAGAATTTGGAGTTTACTGGGAGATGCAACGTTCCGGAGAGTTCAAGCTTTGATAATTGCCAATCTTTCAGGAGTGAGATGGAATCTCAGCATTATTTTAATTTGCAACTCTTGAATGACCAGTGACATTGAACATTTTTTATATATTTACTTACCATGTCTACTTTTTATTTGAGAAGTGTCTCTTCATTTCAGATGTGCATGTTTTGGGTTGGGCCTTTAAATTTGGGGGTTCTGATTTTTTGAGTTTTTTGTATATTCTGGATTTTAGTCCTTTAGCTGAGAAACAGCTGGCAAAAATTTGTTCCCAATCTGTGGGTTGTCTCTTCACTCCACTGGTGGTTTCTTTTGCTGTGCACAAGATTTTTAATAAGATGAGGTCTCCGCTGTTGATTCTTTGTAATATTTCCTGTGTGATCAGAGTTTTGCTCACAAAGGTTTTGCCTACACCTATGTCTTCAAGATAGTGCCCAAATGTCTTTATTTTCTGTTCTTTTATTTCTGCATTTTTCTCAAGTAATCACATTGTGGCATGACTAAATAATAAACTCAGCTTACCTTCGAGTAGCTTAGGTTACAGAATTGCAATCTATGTAGAAGCAAGTGTTGGTGTAAATATGTAATAACTGCATAAGAATGGTGGAAATCACACTTGAGCTTGGGTTCTCACCTGGTTCTAAAGTACTTAATTGCAGAGCATGGTGGCACACACTTGTGATCCCAGCACTCGGAGGCTGAGGCAAGGGGATCATTTGAGTTCAGGGCCAGCCTTGCCTACAGAGTGAGTTCAAAGTCAGGCTGAACACCATAGCAAGACCTTGTCTCAAAAAACTAAAAAAAAAAACTACTTCATCATACATAAGTGAATTTTATGGTCAGAAAAACAAAACAAAAAATCAGGATTCTCAGAGCACTCATTATGGATTACAGAGGGAAAAACATCAAAGCACTGTATTCCTTGCTGGATATTTTACTGAGGCAGAATTGAGTTGATATAAATAAACTTGTAAACATAAAAACATTTTAGAAAAGATTAAACTCTGATAACTTGAAATTCTTCCATGTTCCACAATGCGACCACATATTGGCTGCTCGGCTTCACTGAGCTTCAACTTTTCTTGTAAGAAAAATGCACATATTTAATGTATTTTACTTATAAGGCCATTATGAGAATTAAATGAGCACATTATGTAACCAGTGTGCCTGGAATATTATAAGTGCTTAATACACATTAGCTATTATCATTATCATTATTATCAAGTTAAATTAAGCCAATACGATCATAAAGTTTTGCAACAGAGTTTATCATGGCAACTGCAGAGCCACAGAGCTAATCACTGAACTGCTACTGAGAAAATGAAAGGAAATTATTGTCTACATAATGCCTTACAGCGAGGGCTTTCTGGGGAAACTAGGTTAATATAAGGAAACAAACAGAAAAGTCCCTAGTGCTTTTTAGAAGCATTGGAGAAGAGACTGTTGACTGCATTAAGGAACTGTTCACTCATGGGAGACATCTGAAACCAAAGTTCTTTGCCACTGCTACTCTAGCTCTTTATCTTTCACTGAGGTATACCCTGTATCAGCAAAGTATATAAATGGGAAATGTTCTATTTAATGCATTTCATGATTTTATGTCAATGCTTAGAGAACCACCACCTACCAACATATATAAAGCATCACTCTGCAGTCACCTGGTGCATATGTGGTCAACTCATCACCTACTCCCCATTACTGACCACTCTTCTGTCCAGGATATGAGGCTACAGATTTCCTTTTATTCTGGAAAAAGAGTTCCTTGAGAATGCTGATGCATTCATTCTGTTCCTTATAGTTAGATCTGTCAACTAATGTTTGGATTATTTGCATTATTAAGTCACCATGGTTCTTATTTATAGTCATCCTATCATCATTGCTCCCCTCGTCCTATTTATCTGCACCACGTCATTCTTATATATCGGGGGTTTTTTCTCAACTATTATGTTACTGAGGTTTCACAGTAATTTTTGATTTGTAAACTCTATTAATGTTAGAACCACGATCTTCTTGTATTTTCTAAAACATCTTGAGCTAAAGCTGAGTAAGGAGACAGGGAAGACGAGCTTTCAGAAATCATGAACTGCTGAGGCAGCTGTGCTCTCAAACTTAAGGTTTTCTGGTTTCAGTTCCAGAGCTCAACTGTGATGCAGCAACAGGATGCGCTCAGGGAGGAAGGAAGCAGCTCTCCATGTGTTTTCATCCTGAGTGTCTCATGTGCCCTTGATCTTAACCTGGATTCCTGAGCCTCAAGCACATGCTGTGAATCCTTCCATTCTAGGAAAGAGAAACAAGCTCAAACGCGCACACAGAGTGCTCTGAAGAGTTCTTACCCAACCCAGATACATGTTCACTTGCTAACACAACCCTGGTCCCTCATTTGACACTTGACCACTGCTTGCTCTACAGGCAAATGAAACCCGTAGTCACCAGAATATTATGCTACACAACTGATCTCAGAGAAACTAGAATCCTTCTTCATATCACGACTTTCATAGCAATAGTAGTTAAGTAGTTTTAAGCTTAATTTTTTTCAAGTCACTGCATGAAAATATAAACAGTGATAAAAAAAACATAAAAAAAAATCAAAGAGGCGCTAAGAAGATTTTCAGCCCACAGGTTGCTGTGATTTCCACTTAAATATGTTCAAGGCTTCATTTTACTTTCAACTTTAGAATTCACACTCGATTTTGACACATAAGACATATGTCTTAATTCCTTACAGTGCAGATACTGGCGGAACAGATGACTCAACCACCAGTTATAAGAGCATATTATTACAGTAGTCAACCAAACACATCTTATGCAGACTAGAGAGGGGTTTCAATTTGATGAGGCAAAAACTGCAATGTCCCAAGTCAAAACATATGCTATCCTCTAATAGCAAAAAAGAGCCACGTACAAATGCAAAAAAGTATTGCATTGCTGAAATCTAATCCCCTAAGAAAATTGAATGTCTTTATGTTTACTATTTGATCATTAGTTTTAGGATAGCTTCTTTCTAAATGAACTCTGGCCTTACAAAGATTTCAGGATTCAGACCTCTACATGAGTTAAGAAATCAGGGGCTGATTTTTTCAGTGCGTTTCTCCTTTACAGCCCCCAAATCCAATAAGTAAGAAAATGAGGTCAGCCCTTAGAAGAACAGTAATCATTCAATAACAATGGCTGCAAGCCAAAGAAGAATTAGAGATAAACCAATCTCGGGCAATAAAATGCCCAAACAAACAAACCAACCAAGCAAGCAAATAAAAAACCCACTATGACCAAGAAAATGTTTGATATTAAAATACTGTTTATTTTGAGTTGCCGAACAAACTGCTGAAAGAAATGACTATCCACTGAGCATCCCGGGATGGGTGTTGAGATACAGCTGTGACATCCCTTATTTATAGTACCACCAGGTAATAGAGCCAGAATGGCATCTAAAGTTCAGCACAAATTGAGCACCTACTATATACCTTCCTTTGTTTTAGGGTTTAGCACACCAAGAGTTGCAGATTTGTGAGGCTTACAGATCTGAGCTGAAAGTCAGCATTAAAATAAATTTGTCTATGTGGGGCTCTAAAGATGAGGGTAGGAAAACATCATAAAGCACATGACATATCAGTGGAAACTGAAAACAATAGGAATTTGCCAGTCAAAGTAAATAAAATATTCCAGTGCAGGCTGTGGCATTTGCAAAGTGATGGTGTGCGAAGCAGTGCGCAAATGGGAAGCAACAAGCAGCTCTGTGTGGCACAAGTGTTGCGGTGGTGAGACAGCAAGAGATATGGCTGAAAATGCAGGCAGGGACTTGATCATGAGGGATTCTTTAAGCCCAAAGAGAGGGAGTAACACAGCCAGGTCTGCATCGTAGAAAGATGTTTCTGCACCAGTGTGAAATGAAAGGATGAGGCTAGAGAAGCCTGTTAGGAACTGTCCTAGCAACTCACATCACAGGCAGTGAGGGATACATTTGAGGTGTTGGGTTGTAGGAGAGGAGGATTTGAGAAGAACTTTGACCAATCTCTGGTCTTTCTAACTTGAGCTACTGTGGTCCAGGGAATTTTTTTCTGAAAGAAAGAATACAAAATACTGCAGTAAGTAAGCTGGTGCGAAAATGATTTCAGGTTTTGCAGATGCAGAGCTGAAGGTATCCTTTGCGTATTCAGGTGGAAATGATAGAGCAAACCATTTGTGAGGTCAGTGCACTCACTCTGTCATTACCCAGGACACTCCGATGACAGTTTCCCACACTATGCAATTGTGTCCAATCATTTCCAGTGATTTACAGTGGAGATGATGGAGAATAAGGACTCTTGCATAGGTCTCTTTTATAACTTTATGGAAAGCTTTTAAAATCAGGGGATTGCAGCCTTCTGTATTAGGAACCTTACACAAGAGCCTGATTATCATCACGGATGATTATGTGCAGTGTGAGCTAACACTATCGGGATTGGTTTGGTGAGAATTACTCATGGGTCAAACCCAACATAATATTGCAACAATAACATCCACTCTAAGTAACTGTGTATCCTAAATATGACTTTAGAAGGCAATTCTCTAGAAGTATAAATCAAACCATAGCTGTATGCTGCACCATACCTCCCAATGGCTTCTAGTTTTACCAAAAACAAGAGCTGATGTCCTTACAATAGCTCACAAGGCTCTTCATGATCTGCCTCCTTCTCCTTATCCCTCTGACCTCATTGCTCATTACTCTCCTGCTGTCAGTTGTGGCATTCTTGCTTCTAAAGCACCAGATGCATGACAACTTCCTTTCAGAATGCAACTATTGCAAATGTCTGCATTGCTTGAAGTTATTGGTCAAATGCCACTTTTTAAGTGATTACTTCCTTAACCTCCTGATTTTAAATTGTGGTACTGAAACCTTAACCACCTTCTGTCATTTTTTTCTGTTTTATTTTCTCTACAGCACCAACAAATAGTTTCTGTATATCCTTCAAATAACTTAACTGGCGATAATGGTATATTGGGAGGGAGTTAATAATGGTCAGGTGCTGGTAATCACTATAGAAAAGACCTAGATGAATTGATAAGCTGTATTAAAGTCTATCATATATTACAATATCCTGAGTTTATGCTACTGTCACAAGACCCCCATAGCTCAGTGGCCTAATTTAAAAAGTTTATTTCTTCCTCAAAGTCTGCTTAAGCCATGTTACTGTCTACGCTATGACTCAGCAATTCAGAATCTTTGAATCTTATAGGTCCACCTTCTTAACATCAAGCTTCCAGGCTTGCCACCAAAGGGGAAGAGACTATTCAAAGATCCCATAGCAGCATTTACCTAAGTCAAGCCAGATGTGACACACATCATTCCTGCTCATGGTCTAAAGCTGAGAACTAGCTCGATGGCCCCACCAAAATGCAAGAGGGAAATGCAGCCTTCCAAATGCTCTGGAAGGAGAGGAGACTGGCTGTTAATAAGCACTGCTCAGGTCTCCCACAGCGGCCAGCTTTGGAATGATCTTCTTTTAACTACTCTATAAGTGATACATGGCAATTGTACAAACTTATGGAACACAGTGTGACATTTCAGTATCTGTGTACAACCTATTTATGTGATCAGATCAGGGTAGCTGGTGTACCTACGGTCACAGATATTTATCATTTCTTTGTATTTAGAATAGTTAAAGTCCTTGCTGCAAAATATTTTGAAATACTTTGCTCATTGTTAGCCATTGTTTTTCCAGAAGCTATTGTTCTTGTGCAATACTATATCCTCTACCTGTTAAGCATTCTTTCCATCTATCCTTCCCCTTGCTCCTTACAAGCTCTGGTAGCCACTGTTCTATGCTCTACTTCTATGAGATTAACTTTTTAGTTTTCATGTATTAGTGAGAGCATTGTATTTTTCTTTCTGTGCTTGATTTATCTTACTTAACATATTATTTTCCAGTTCTATCCATGTTGCTGCAATTAGCAGAATTACATTCTTTTTATAGCTAAATAATATTTTATTGTGTGTGTATAGCACATTTTTTTTTTTTTACCTATTCTTCCACGTAATGGACACTTCGGTTGCTTTTCTATCTTGGCTGTTGCGAATAACTCTGCCATATACATAGGTGTGCAGGCATCCCTTTGACATACTGATTTCTTTTTATTTGGAAATATAATCCATGGAGGGGTTGCTGGATTATATAAAAGTTCTAATTTTAGTTTTTTAAAGGAGTCGCTATACTATTTTTTGTAGTGGCTGGATGTTAATTTACATCCTTATCAACAGTGTGGGATAATTCCCCTTTCTCCCTATCCTTGTAACCATGGACTTATTGGGTTTTGGTCACTTTGATAATAGCCATGCTGCCCGGGATGAGGTGATTTGTGACTGAGGGGTAAAGTCACACTGGAATAGTCTTGTGCTGCAATGTATGCAGTGCACACAGTGCAAGAATAGGGTTCAGTACAGCCGGGCACATGATTTGATTCAGCCAATCACTGTTCATACGGTTTCAAGCAAGTTAGATAGTTGTTCTTGGATTGTGCTTTCCAAAATGGGGAAAGAGCAACATCTTGCTTGTAGCAGAGGGATTTGCGAGTCAAATAAAAAAGGCTGTAAACAGAATTTCCAAAAGCAGGGCACCATTCCAATGTTAGTATATGAACAACGCAGTATGATGTATGGGAAAACCTGACCAGATAATATAAATGAATCACATTTCCATTTTCCATCAATATTGGTAAAGTTATCCCTTTATTAGTGGCACACGTAATGGAAATTTCCAACTGGATAGTTTCACAGAAGTGATACTCAATCAGTAAAGTGTTTATATATCAGCATTAGCTTAGTTTCCATGTATGGAACCGGCAGGAAATGCCAAGAAAACTCCTACATATAAAGCATTAAGAACTGCCACATGCACGTGTAGATTACAAGGACACTTTTCTCGTCATTACCTTCTAGAGGCAATGAATTCACTATCGATAGCTTATGTGGTGTCATGGCTGGGTGACACCATGCCAGATGGGCTCTTGTAAAATGAAGTCAAGCACTATTCCAAGGATTCATGTGAATTTAGCAAAAGATGTGATACTCATCAAATGCTAGCTTTTTAGAATGTCTTATCAGAATTAAGGATGGCAGGCACAAGGCACATTTAAGGATGGCACAATCTTTTAATAATAGTTTTTATAGATTTGGGTAATTAAGAAATGCATTTTTGTCAAACCTCAAAAATACTGAATACATACAGAATCATTTTACTAGTCATCTGAAGGTAGTTGTTGATGATAAAATGCTAATGTTGATAATGATAATAAAGTGAGTTTATTCTAAAAAGTCTTGTAAATAACGTCTGACCTTTTAAATGCATTTAATGCAAAATAAACAGCTGTGTGGATTCCATTATTAAAATATGGGTTAGGTCTTCTAGAAAACTCAGTGCTATTCTATAATATTAGTGGGGAAGGAATCCTGGTTACCTTTCCTATTACATAACAAGTGGACAAACTGTCCCTAAGGAGAATTTTTCATCAATTTACCATAGCATGCCATCTACTATCTAGAAGGAAGTTCATTCCATTTATGTGGATCTATCTCTGATATAAGTTATTCATACAGTAGATAGATATTTGCCTCTGGAAACTACACCTGTTATTAGATCAAAAGGTATTTCTTCCTGCTGGTGACTGTACTATACATATAATACATGCATAGTATGAAACACACACACTAAACATTAGAATGATCTTTACAGTCATTGAAATGCCACCAACTGAAAGCTTAAGGTATTAGAGCCCTTAGATCAGTCAATGTTAAGGTAGCCAACACAAAACACAGATGAGAATCTTATAATTGAATCTCATCACAGAATCTTGCTGCTTATTTACTGGTCTATGTAGGTCCAGTGTGGTGAGTGAAAGAAGATGGATCCAGACTAGACACAAGCAGGTACCCACAGTCACATGCTAGATGGCAAACAGCATACTAACAATAAGATGAAGCTTTCTACAACAGAAATTCATCGAACCGACCTTTGGAGAAATGCCCAAGTGCTGGTTTTTAAAACAAATGGTAATAGAAAGCACAGTAAATTTTATATGTTTTATATGCTGCTGTCATAAAATAGGACCAGGTTATTGCAGAGGGACTGCTTCTTTGTTTTATTTTGCTGACAACTTATACTACTGCCTTCACTTAGGGTATGAGTTACTTTTCCCCTTTATCATAACCTTGAGAATGTTTTCTTTCCTTCTCTTAGTCTCTTTCAGACACTTCCATGCTTTTTTATAAAGAAAGAGAGCTGGTCACAGTGCCAAGTACATAGTACATTGTGTAGATAATTTGGAGACAAAAGTGTAGAAACAGCTATATAAAATAGGGTGCTCGGCTCAAGCGTCACTTTCTGCATGACACTTCAGGAATGTGTCAAAAGTACGCACACATTGATGGAAGGATGAAGTAGCCTCAGAATGTGGATTCCTTTTTCACATCTGTACTTCCACTAATCTGTTTCTGAGCCACACTCAGTAGTGTCGTTTGCCCTCAGCCCTGTGTCTCACACCTCCAGGGGTAGAGTTCACCTTCACTCTACACCAGGAGTCAGCAAACTATGTCTTATGGGGTCAAATCTGGTCTGCTGTCTGTGTTTCAATAGCCTATTGGCTAAGAACATTCTAAACATATTTTTCAGTGCTTAGAAAAAGTCATATTAATGTGTAAAATTCCAATTCCAGTTCCAATGTCCATAAATAAAATTTAACTGGGGCACATGCACACTCACTTTTTCACACACTGTCTATGATTTCTTATGAACTACAGAGGTGGAACACTGTACATCACCACCCTGCTCTCAGACAGTGATCATATTAAGTGCTTTCTCCTCCAAGCCACTCAAAATTTTCCACAATCTGGACCCACACTAGATTCTTCCTGATCTTCTCTGCCCCTGCTGACTCTCCTCTTGCTACCACTTACTGCCTGTACGTCTGCTCATGTTGCTTCCCTGTTCTAGCTCTCTCCTTTCTCAGTTTATGGGTATTTTATGAGCCAAGTTCAAATGTCACTTTCAACATAGCACTTCAGAAATGTGTCAAGCTAATGTGACTTCTCGCTGCTAAGCATTCACATAATAGTGTGCGCTTCTCTGATATGCTTTCCATGTCCTGCCTGGCACTGTGCTTGGTCATGTGCTCATCTACTATATTCAGTGATCTTTAAGTACAAGGATGGGTCTTGGTCATCTTTGTATCTTTAAGAGTGCTGCAAAAATGGGCAGGCCTGGTACAGGGTCCTGAAGACTAAGTAAGACAAGGAGCAGGAGCCATGCCAACTCTCTCCACATGTACATGCACAATCCCATACTTAACTGGCAGATCCAGAAGAAATTCCAGCAGCATAGCAAAATGCCTAAGTCAGTGCTCTAATAAAGCTACGGCTGGAGGGCTTGCTTCCATAAAAAGCAAACAAGAATTCTGAAAGGCACAAGTCCAGGACTCGTCCAGAAGTAGGTACTACTTTGAAGACAAGTCAGGCTGTAAAGATCAGTGTGGTTCAAGATTCCATTACTGAAGCCAGGATCCAGAGCAACAGATCAAACAGAAAAGAAGATAAAGCAGAGGCTACAGAGTTTAGCAAGGAGAATACAATGGCTCAGTCCTAGAAAAACTGGCGCCCTCAGGAAGTGACCACGCATAGAATCTAGACCTAACATCAGCTCTGTACTTTACTGCTTTGGCATCATAGCTGTGAGGCTAAAAGGTCTGGAACTGGCATTATTCTCTGTGGCTCTAATAATATTAATGTGAAATAGAAATGTAACTTTGTCTGATCAAGTTTTCTATGTATTATTCTGCAGTATTCATGTATTACCATCTGAATGGTAACCTGCATTTGGAACTTTATTTATACACTGATATTTGCAGTGTGTAAGCTCATATTGTATGGGTAGGATGTGTGCTATTTCTGCATGTTTTAAGTTTTCAAATTCAATCTCAAAGCAGGTAGCTGACTTACCTTAAAATAATGTGGTGGTCACTGGCTCAACCAGATCTTAGTCTCAGTCCTTTTTATTTTAAAGATAAAAACTATGGCCAAGATCATGGAGAATCTGCTCTAGAGTGATCTACACCGAGTCCTAAATATTGAATGGGGTTTTTTAACATTACTCTTTTTAGGTTTAGACATAACCCAAGGTCTGTGAAGTAGTAAAACCTACCAAGAAGGAAAAGTGCCCCTTGCTGTGGGGTAGGGGAGAGGAGACAGAGTGAGGAATAAAGTCGAGCAGGGGGAAGGCTTGAGGGAGAGGAAACTAACTTACTTGGAGCATTAATTGTCAAGTAGTATGAAAAGGCTACCATAATTTCTCATTTAGCATGCATAGTAGGTCTCCAGGAAGCTGAATTATCCCTATTTTACAGAAGGTTAAATTGAGGCTCAGAAGGGTTAAGCAACTGGTGAAACTGAGATCTGAAGGCTGGCCTAAATGTGCCCAAACTATCTGTTCCACCTGTCCCCCGCCACTGTATCATACTTCTCCCCAAATCTTCCCAGATGAATAATGAAGATAGAAACATTATAAATTGGTAGCCTTTTTACAATTAAACCTAGTAAGCCTGATAGTATTACCCTTCCCCTCCAAGTTTTCTTTAGCTTTTTCTTGTAATCAGATAGCTTGTGGCTATCACAGGCCCCCTGAACTCACAAGCCAAGCACACTTTGAGTGCCACCTGCCAAAAGACACATGAAGTAATTTAAGAATATGCTGCTTGCCCTAGGGAATTGCTTCAGTGCTCTTGTCAACCTAATATTTCATCAAGTAGTCCAAGCTCCCCTTTCAGGGATAGTCTGTTTTGTTCCATGCTGTTGGGCTACTTTTCCCAATCAGTCCTTCTCTGTCTTGCCCCCTTCACATCAAATGCTAATTTCTCAATAGAATCCACCCCGTCTGCATTTAAAAATGATCTTCCTCTCTTTTCACTGTTATAGTATTTTCTTAAGCCATTTATATGGCTCTATATTTGATCTGAAATGATACTTATGTGTGTACTGCAAACTTCAAGAACGACACTGAAAAATTCCAAGAACTTCTATTCATCTGTCTCCCATAGCGCTTTATAGTGTCATTCGTACTATGGGGAAACGTACAAGCAAAATTACACTTTCTTTGGCTTTTCTATATGGCCAATTCTTCCCTTAGAGTTTGTATTTCCACACTCAATCTCCAAACATTTTTTTTTCTGACATGGTTCTTTCTAATTAATGTAAATCATTCTCAAATTACAATTTTTTAAATGAAGAAGTTGTAAGAAATAGAAGAAGCTAGCGTAGTTAATGTAGACTGTGGTTTTGTTTTCTTTATACAATTTGCAAAGCTAATAACAAGATCTGAGTCAGAAAAGACACTTCATTGACAATATGGTATATAAGGTTATTGGCATACAACTTGATTTTCATAGTCTTTGATGAAATATTGCACTGATTTGCATACTAGGATCATGCATCCTTGTAAGATGTTCTATTCAAATCACCGTATAATTTCTTTCACTACATAATTTATTTTGCTGTGACAGTCTGAAGTTTACAAGGGCCCTTTGAAAGCCAATTTGAACTGGAGGGCAGAACATATTTAGAAAATTTTAAAGTGCGTTAGAAGAGACTTTCTTTCTCATTTAATAAATATTAATGCCTTTATTAATGGAAAACCAGTGAGTACTACATTATGAAAAAAGAATCTTGAATTTTCAGGGATTACAAGAGTATTCGCTGCTATGAAATCTGAAGATATTCTACTGAATATTTCAACTTAAAAACATGGATGGCAGAATATCAAATTTGAGGCTTCTGCTAGACAATAAGTTTGCTAACTTTGATAGATTTGCATAAATCTTCCAAAATATAATTAATTTTTAATTATCTGCTTAACTACGCAATGCTGGCTGTATATATTATGCATGATAATAGGCAATCTTAAAGTCACTTGCACTGCCTTTTAAATACATTATATATTTAAAGTAATATTTGCTTCAAAATTCTTTTCTTAACTTAATATTTAAATTTGTGTACAAGCTGGAAAGTAATGAAGAGGTGTTAGAAAACAAAAATATTGTTTAACTAAGATTAGGAATTCAGTAAGCCAATCTATCCAATTAAAACTTTCACTATAATCAAGAATACAAAAATAATGTGCTTACCAATAAAGTGAATTAATATGGAAGAAACAGAGTAGCCTCATACTAAGAACAACAAACTTATTCTTTCTAGAATCCATTTTTACTTTTCATATTATTATATAGTTTTAATATGGTATTACTTCTGATCTTTCAAGTACTCTGTGAGATAAACCTAATTATTCACCATTTGCAGTTTGCAACTTGCGGAAAATTGGGGCAGAAAACTTATTAATCCATCCAGATGTATTTATTCTGTATAAAAATATTTTCCTGCCTATTCTTTTGTCTAAAGGGAAAAGATTTCATCTGGAGAATCAAACATATTAAACCTTCTTGGAGTGAGGAGGAAAATCCCAGAATTTGAGACAGCCCAGATAATTGCTCATGAAAGCTTTAGGAGATCCCAGGAGATCTGCACACAGGCGCAGACAGGTACTTCTTGGGGACCATAGCACTTGCTTGTGACCTGAAGGTATATTAGTATTCCTCTCCCATGGCTCTGAGGTCATAGCCCACAACACATGTCTTGTCATCAGCAGTTACACTGATGGACTAAACACAGCATGGTGAAGATGCTGGATTGATATAAAAGAAGGATTGCTTTCAGACCCGGAGGGACCATTCTCTGAGCCTGTGCAAAGGCAGTGAGTCCTGTCACACTGTTGAAAGCAGAAATCAGCAACTATGCATTTACAACCATCCAAGATTCCAAACTTCGGCCTTTGCATGGTTGTCTAGGACACTAACTTCTTGAACCTACTGCCTGAATCTCTCATTTGTGAAATGCAGAAATTTTTTTAGTCTATTCCTTGTAGCTCCAGATTTTACGGTGTTCTCAGTTTGCTACTGTCCTAATCTAAGCTTTCTCACACACTGACCAAGAGGTCAATTAATTCTGATCCTAGTTCCTCACCCATGGACTGCTCTAGGAAAAAGACAGGGCCCAAGATCAGAGTGTCACTTTGAGTTCAAATATTATAGAGTAATTTACATCTTCAGAGTGTGACTGACATCCTTGCAATGGATGTCTTTTCTGAACAAAATAGGAGAGCGTTGGTAAACCATTAGTACTCCTTTTTAAAGGCTTGTTTGTACATTCAAATGTCACAAGCATTTTAGTATAATTTTTAAAGCCAGTTGGTTTTTTGAAGAGAAGGCCAAGCCTTCTTATAATTTTTGTATCATCAGCGTGAGTCCATGAGAAAATATTGGGATGTAAAAGTTGTCCTGATTTTGACCATGGAATGGTATCTCTATTACTTTTAAAGAATCTATTACTTTTAAAGAATCCCTCAAGGACTGCTGTGAAACTCTTAATTATACCTCAATCCAAAGGGAGTGATAAACCAAATACCGTTTCATCCCATTCTACCTACCCATGTCTTATCCATAACACAGCCTCTAGGTCAAAGACAGCACAATCATATTGTTAAGAGGAGCATTTGAGAGAGGGATAAAATATTTGCTCATGTTTAGAAAGAAAATTCAATCCATTTTTCAATCAGGAAAGCATTTATGCTGTTTTCCTCTTTGTTCTGGAAATGCACCGTCTCCTTGTTAGGTGTTTTGTCTTTTGGCAGAGGATCTGTGGTGGTGTAAACTGGGAGGTTTTCTCATTGCACATACATTCTACCTGAAGTGAAAATTCACTGTTTCCCACTGTATTAATGTTGTATTGTTCCATGTGGTACTTGTCAAAGTTGTACATCTGATAGAACAAAGGACACAATATCTTTATATTTTAGCACATTTAAACTGACTTAGATCCATTAGGTATCTGTACTAAGAGGTTGTCATAACTGGCAATATTTTCACCATAGGGAAGATTTACTGCTGTATATTGTTCATAAAAATTAAGTGAAGATAACCCAACTTGATCTTGATCTATTCCATGAATTCATAAGGAAGTTTTAAAAGACTTGCAAGCCTCTAAATTATTTGAAAAGATAGGAATTGGTTAAATAAACTAATAGATTTTATAAGAACTTCAATGGTAACTAATAAGTTAAGTTATTAATAATGTATCAGAATTCTGTGGCAATTTCTCTAAAAGCAAAAAAATAACAACAGTGACAAAATGATTCTTGAAAAGCACTGATTTACAAAAATGAAGCCAGTGAAAAACATTGGAGAACTTATCTATTAAGAGAACATCAGGAAGATGTTTACAGATAGTTTGATTGTGGACAAAATTTAGATCTGTTTTGATCAAAGTGAACTTGTTTGCTTTGGCTTGAATTTCTAGAGAAAATATTTCATTTTCACAATTTTTTCAGAGTATGATACACTTTCATTCATTTCAATGAACATCATGAATAAGCACTCCCCACTGGGGAATACAGTGGTGTTACAATGATAAAATGACTGGGTGCTTGACCTGGGGTATCTCAGTCCATCAGGAGAGATGCAGACAAAGCTAGTAATCACATGCCATGAAAAGTCCTATAAGGGGAATGAATGCAGGACAGCTTTACTCCAATATGACCAAAATCGGCCTGGGGTTCTCTGTGACTGGAAAAGTAAAGAAGGCTTTTCAGTGATAGCATTCTAGGCACCAGAAGCAATAGATATGGAAGTGTAAGCGTGTAGCTTGGTGGGAACGCAAACTTCCTTGGCCACTCAACCTCATGTCGGTTTCCCAGTCTCATCACTGAATGGTGCCTTCAATAGATTCCCTTTTGTATTATTGGGTTAAATGCTTAGCATTTCTGCCCTTCTCCTTTGCCACTCCACTTTTTCTACTCTTGCCTACTCCATATTGCAAGGAATCTTGATTGTATCCCTCCTTGTTCTCTTCTTGGCACAGAAAAGTGTTGTCAGATACAGTAGCCACTAGCTACAGGCAGTCACATAAATATTAATTATAATTATCTAAAACTAAATAAAATGAGATACACAGTCCTTCAGTTGCACTAACAGCAGTCCAATAATCATATGGGGTTACCGTATTGGACAGGGCATATATATAACATTTTTATCACTGGGCAGGGTCTAGTGTACATCAAGACAACTACATGTGGCCAAGTTGCTGACCAAGCACTGTCAAATACCAAGGGCTGGAATCTAACAGTAGTGACTGAAGCTAAGTTTTTATTTCTCCACTACCAGTACTTTATTTTAGGATTTTGTGTGTTTTAAACTATTGTTTTCATTTACCTTTTTCTCTCTGTTTTATTATTTTACTGGGCTGCTAAATTGATTACCTTTAGTCACTATTTTCTCTCTGTTTTATTATTTTACTGGGCTGCTAAATTGATTACCTTTAGTCACTATTTTCTTGGTACTCCATCAGAAATAATGCTGTCGTGTATTGACAACTGGTGGTCAATTTACAACACCCAGCTGAACTGAGTAAGCACAGTTCTGGGGGTGGGAGGCCCACCTGAGGACTGTTGCCAGCAGTATAAGAGGCAGAACTGAAGAAGAAAAAGGAAGGCTGTTGGGAGCTGAGAGAGGCTGTTGGGAGCTGGTAGAAGCTGTAAGGAGCTGTGTTCTTTTGGAAGAGCTTGTCATGATGGCTTTTCTAATGAACTTGGCTGTTTTCATCCTCTCAGGAGCTCAGGACCTTGTTGGCACTGAGAATAGCTTCGGTTCACTTTGGGAGAGCTCTGGTCCCCACTTTGAGCATCACTTCCTGGCTCTGAAGGGGAAGATGGTGCATTGTCAGTCTCCTAGAGAAGCTTGCTGTGTTGGTTTTCCAGATGGGAACTCAGCAGTCTTCACCACTGGAGGAGCTCAGGACCTTACTGTTGCTGAGGATGGCTATGGCACTTTTCAGGGGAGCTGTGATTCTTATTTTAAGCATTGCTTCCTGGCTCCAGTGTAGATCCCTCAGCCTGCTAGCACAGATCCTTCATCCTGCTGGCACAGAATTCCTAGATTTCATCACTGACCTTTGGGCCTTTCCAGCACAGATCTGTGAAACAGGCCTGCGTGAGATAGCGTCATGGGGTCTAGGCCTCCAGTTGGATTCATGGGAGGCACTGTTATGAGCTCTAGGTTTTCAGCTGGACTCATGTAGGACATTTCCATGGGATCCAGGCCCTTGGCTAGATTCCTTGGTCTTAGTGTGTGGACAGATTTCCTGCACTTTCTTGTATATCATTCTTTGGGTGATTATTACAAATAACCTTATATCTGTGTCCTGTATTATATTGTTCCCCTTGCAATATCCCCCAAACCAACACAAATGCCTTGTATTTTAAATTTTTGCAGTGTGTCTGTCAGGTAGAGTTGGCATAGGAAAGTTGTTAATTTGCAACTCCATCCATTTTTCAAACATGGCAGAGATTGCATCAGGAGATAGAAACTACACAGTGGCTTAAGGAGGGGAAACATATACAATAAATTGCTAAATTTGATGAAAAAGGAAACTAAGATGTAAGGAAACTGTATGTTAGAGATGAAGGAAAATATCAAGGAAAGACAGACTGAGAAGTGTTATGGGCTGGGGATGGTGTGGTTCAGTTACTGGGTATTAAGGAAATAGGCTGGCCTGGCCAGAGGTGGTCTGCAGTCTTGGCCCACAGGAGGCAGTTCTCTAGACAGCAAGCTGGGGGTACATAGTGGCAACAGTGGTATGGAACTGCAGAGGAAATCCAGGGGTTGGTTCAGGCAGAAGCCTTTAGTGTTCTGATTTCCATGGTTCATTTACTAGGGAAGGTTGTTAGGACAAAGCTGCAAGGTCACAGAGGGGTCTTGACTTCTGAGCTGAAGCGGTGCTGCCCTGGTGTTCTTCCCCTTGCCCAACTATGTCCAGTGCTCTCCACCAAGCAAGTTTAACATGAGGTTCACTGAGTAAGAAAAATACTTACAGGAGTTCTTTCTCTTCTCTCAGAATATGTATTGATGGCCAATTTATACTTAGGAGCCAATAAATAGATACCTGACATGGAAATTCTAGAACATTCTGTCTATCATCCTCTCTCTGATGCCCTATATGATTTTTTCAGTGCCATCTTCCAAGTCACTATCTACAGATCGCATTTTATTTCAATTTTAAAAATTCAATACCACCTTTTTTCACATTGAGGATTTCTAAAAAAAGAAATCTTTTCTTTTTTCATTGCTGCCTGTTCTCCTTTGTTGTGTTTTCAAATCATTTCAGTGGATTTCTTTATGTCTTTGAGAATATTAAAAATGCTTATTTTGAACTAATTATCAATACCTCCCATATTATTCCACGGCAGTCACTTTCACATCTCTGACAGTTCTGAGTTGATTTTAGCCCCAAAACAGTCCACATCTCTAAGATGAAGCCAGCTCCAACCCCAGCCATGTGGAGCCCCCTGTGAGGACAGAATTTGAAAATGAACTCTTCCCTCTTTGCCTATGTCTCTTCCCAGAGGCTATGGGACTAGCTAACACTTGTACATTTCTGTGCTTTCTGTTTGTATTTATCTGTGAAGATACATATGCTACTTTTTAGTCTACAACTTTTTTTATTAAAAAGGTTATTATGTTTACATGGACCATTTAGTGTATGAATTTATCATGCTATGTAAAAATGGAAGCTTCTCTTTCTATGAGCAGATTGCTTGTGAACAAAGGTATGTATACAAGGCTGTCTGACCCCCTCAATCACTGTAATCATTATTTACATATAAGTCATTTTACTTTGCTAACTGTGAGTAGTTTTCATTGATTAAAGAGGGGATTTTTGCCTCTATATACCCTACTTAAAGGGACTCCCTAGTTTACTAATCAAGTGTTTAACAAAACCTACATTTAAATCTCTTGCTTATAAGGCAGAAGTTCCCACTTCCATGTTAAGATAATGACAGCTATTTAAGTAACCTGATAAACCCAACTGTGCTTAATTTTTAAAAAGTATTTCAAATGAAAAAATAAATTCCAATGCCAACTAAAGGATTCCAATAAAACATCTGTCCACCTTGCTGACTTGGTGTAAGACTGATAACCCAAATCCTAATCTCAGGTCAACTATTTATTGGCTAAGTGACTAGAACTCTGTACAAGCCTCTTTACCTTTTTAATGCTTGGTTTAAAGTTTTTCATTTTAAAAGACATATAATAATTCTTGTCCTTGCTTTAGGGCCCTGGGTGTCAAAGGAAATAAATGAATTAAAAGCATTTTAAAATTCAGGAACCCCACTTAGGAATATGTCACGTGTCCACCAAACACTGCAGCCTGGCTCATTCTCACTGTCTGCCTGGGAGAAGATATTCCTCTCCTGCATAAAAGAAGCCAAGAGTTTATGTCAATCACTTGTAATGAATTAGAAAATGAAGTAAGGTGACCCGAAAGGTGAAGAGGTTTTGCACTCGTATTATTTTCCTCCAGACACATAAATGCATTCACAACATGAGTGATCAGAAGTCAGGAAACGGCTGCCCTCATGTAACTACTGTGCTCAGGAAACAGAAAAACGCATTTGGACATTGGAGCAAATTAGAGCCAGAGCAGTGGCTGGATGCTCTGCTAGTTTCCTTCCTTTTCTCCACAGAACAAAACGTTATTGAAATAGGTAGTCTCTTCCATAAATGAGGGCTTGGAATTTAGAACTAGCCAAGTATAATTTACAATTTCTAAAGCATTATGGCATCTGTCTCTTTTTCTCAAGTTCCCTGGCTCTCTCTCTCTTTCTCTCTCTTGGAGAGCAAGCAGAAAGCTGGATACACCAAACTTGATACACTTTAATTATGTGAAATAATCCAGTCTATATAACAAGATTCAAATCACTTCTACTTTTACTCAATGAATGTGGTATAAATCTCAATGGTTAGAAAGCTGACCAAAAAAGACTGTTTAACAGGTAGTTTGTAATATTCTCTTTGAATTTAGGTATTTTTCATTGTATGGACAGTGACTGATTGTTGAATAGATCTCTTTCCATCATTAAGTTATAATGGCCTATGTGGGCATGAATATACTTCATTTCATTGTTGGTTTTGTGTCTTTCTTTTATTTTGCATGATTTTGGCCAGATGAATCTCTCATAAAGAAAACTGGATTCCGCCAACATAGTGCTATTTTATACAGAGAACTGCAGCCAAGTTCAAAGCCAAATTCAGGTGTGAGGTATGAGGGTCTTTTATAGGTCCCAGGAGAATATTTTGTTCAAGTACTATAACAGCTCAGTGATCATTGGGTCCTTTCATCTGTTGGGTCCCTAGAAATGCAGTAGTCTACAAAGTCAGAGATAACGAAGGTTCAGGCATCATTATTACTGTTTTATTTAAAGTTCAGACACAGGAGAGACACTGTTTTAGAAAAATATTCTATAGAAATTTCAAGACATAAACCACAACAGTTCTATAAATAAAGAGTAAAGGAAAATTTTAGCGACACCTAAAAAATTGAGAGATATCCTGCTAGGAATATAATCAGCTGTGCATCAAATAGAAGCAAATAATAGAGGAAAACTATTCTGATAAAATAGAAATATTTATTTTATACCAAAATATTATCATTTTTCTTAATAACTACATTTCTGCTCTTAGCGCAAAAGGTTTACATTTAGAAGCTTTTGATCTCCCTAAGAACATTCTGCTAAATAATATTTTCCGTAAATTTATTAATGCAACTTTGGAAAGAACTTAAAATGGAGGGGGCGGGTGAATGCTCAGTTCATTGGGATGTTACCATTATTTGTACTCGGAGGAAAGCCACCCCTGCTCAGAAATCAATCTGACCTGCTGTTACTGAGTAGCGGAGCTATGGATTATATCCTGCCACCAGAGAAGAAAGCCCTTAAGAAAAGGGAAAGACTCAAATAAATCTCATAAGCCTTTTCAACATTTATAATGTTAGCAGGTGAGCTGACACTATAAAATTATGTTGGTTTAGTATCTATTCCACACAGGCATAGCCCATAATTATTGAGCCTTCTTTTCAATAACTGTAAGTGCCTCTCCATGACACTTTATATATAGTACTTATTTCGAACCACAATACAGGAGATACAGATTGTCATTGCTATCTAATGTATAAAGGAAGTAAATCTAAGAGGTGTTTAGTAACTTGCCTAAGATTACCTAGCTAGTTAATAAAAAGGTAGCTGTTTAAATTGTAGTACACCTAGATCAAAATACATTCTATGTGCATTACATTAGATTTAGTTACATGTGTGCTATGGTCAAAAAGTAGTTAATTTTAAAACTAAAAACATTTACTACAGTAAAAGACATAGTAATACTCCTCAAAATACTCTTCTTTGATTCAAATATATTTGTCATCATTCTTACCAGTTTCTGAACCAGTTAGGGAAGTTTTCTTTTGTGAGTGTCTTTCTGTTGCACCGTTGTGGCTACCTCTGTGTCTTTAATTGATTCAAAATATTTACTTTTCATGATCATTTTGACTTGGGGAAAGAGTCAGAAGTCACACAGTGCCAGACCTGGTGTGTAAGTGGATGAGCACCCGCCGTCACGTTTATACGAGGCTGTTTTTTTTTTTTTTTTTTTTTTTATTAGATGGCACTCTGCGGCTGCATTCACCCTATTTTTTTTTAATTAAATCTTGTGAGGACACAGAATAAGACTTTCACAACTGCTTCAGAAAGTGGCAAGAACAACGGGACAAGTATGTCTGAAACAAGGGAGATTATTTTAAGGGGGATTCATATTATGGCAATATGTATTATTTAAAATTTAAACATTCACCATGTTATTTTAATCTAATTCATATGTTCTGTTTGCATATTTTTAAGAAAAACATGCAGTTTTACCAATGAACTGGATGTAAATAACCTCTAAAAATTGAGTCTTGTATTAACATGTATAAAAGACATTCACTTATTCAATGAATATCATACATTATAAAATATTCAGCTTATGAAGAAGCCATAATTTTTTTAAAGTTTCAAATACAAATGAAGATCCTGGCTTTATCTAAAATGGATTAAATCTGTACAAAGCATGATTTGGATCTAGCTGCAGCCCTTGCAAGATTTAGGAAAAATTGCTCTGCTGCAGATTTTGAAGCTGTCTCAATCTGGACCATGGCTCATAAAAACAGAACGTAGTTTGGAACAGCCATGGACAATATGACCAGTCCTTGTTTTATTTAATTTAACTTTGTTCGCTGTATATAGTGTTGTGTTTGACGGAGATCACTGTGGTTCACTGCTATTGGGTTTTATCTTATTAAGAAGTGAGATGCTTGCTAGATGACTAAAAGACAACTAGATATTAATTAGAGAGGTAAAAGAGCCTTGAGACCTTTGGTAACAATAAATAGTTGATTTTCAAAAGCTCTGTTACATTCTGACAGTTTTATATTACTGCTACTCATCTTTCCTAGTGATGATGAACTGTGTTGAAACACAAATATACATCAGCAGGAATACTGATAGATATATTGACTTATATTAAGTGTCCTTAAGCAGCTCTGCAACTATGGTAAATAACCTCTTTCCATTGGTGACTAGAGCAAATGATTTGAGGTACACGGTGAAACTCAGATTAGCCAGTCTGCTTATTCACATTTGTATTTTACAAACGCCACTGGAGATGCAAAACTGCTTATGGGATTCAAAATGCTTACAAACACTGTAAATAAATAATCACTTTCCCCATAGCTAAATTATGTTTTCAACTGGGAAATTTTCCTGGTATCCAGAAGTTGAGTATCCTGTTATTTTGACCATCTTACAAGTACATAGTCAAAAACTGTTCATGAAAACACATTAACTAGTGTATTAGTCAGAGTTCTTCAGACAAGCAGAACCAGCAGTACATATAGTACATTTTAGTACAACAGAACATCAATTATAAAAATTGCCATGCAGGATTTGGAGGTCAAGATGTCCCACAATCTGCAAACCAGGGAATGGGGAAAACCCGTGATGTAATTCAGTCCAAGAAGGTCTGACAGCCAGGGATGGGGGTAGGGAGTTAAGGTGGATGCTGCTGGCTGGTGAGTTTCGGAGCTCAGAAGTCCAAAGGCAGGATAAGGTGAACATTCCAGCTCAAAGGAAGACTTTCACCCTTTTGCCTTTTGTGTTCTAGCTGGGGCCATCATGGACTGGCTGATGCTCCCCCACCATGGTACAGATGATCCTCTTTACTCAGTGTGAGGATTCACAAGCTAATCTCTTTTAGAAACACCCTCACAGATACACCCATAAACCATATTTTATTAGCTCTCTGAATATCCCACAGTCCAATAAAGCTGGCATACAGAGTTAGCCATGCTGTGGCTATTGCTGTTATTATTGCTGCTTTTGCTGCTGTTATTGTTATTGCATTTGTGTGTGTCTGTGTGTGTTTCTTGTGTTCAAGGCTTGGAATCAGTCCCAACACTAGGCACAGCATAAAAGTGAATGTTAGATACACTAGTTTAATAAAAAACCAGCTAAAGCCACTTCACATTTCATGGCAAAAGGCCTAGAAGGTCTTGTTAAGAATTTAGAACTCAGGCATATTTAAGATTGATTCGAATGATATCAAACTCAATATCACAGTATAATTGCCGTACAAATGTGGAGCTCTACATGACATCAATCACTACTATTTCAGGCACTATGTCAGTGTTTATTTCAAATTAATTTAAGGAACCGGTCAACCACAATCTTAAAACCAGAGCTACAAAAATACTTTGCAAATACTTCGCTAGCATCACTCATTTGCCTGTTTACCTGTTTAATTTGCTACCACAACACTTTGGGAAGAGAAATGATGTCATTCTTTGGGTCCTCAGGAGCTGGCAGTTTCTTTACACAATAAGTGGTCCTTCAGGGTTAGTATTACATGAGTAAATTAATGAGGCAGTTGCTGCTTGCTCACTTCACCAGAGTCAGCATCGGTGGGGATGGCCATGCCCTGCCCCTCTGTTACATGCTCATGTGCTGCATATTTGCATCTTGCAGCTCCTGATGCACTCTCTACACTTCTCTATCTTGATCACTAATCAGGAAGACTAACGCATAACAACTGTACCAAGAGATCAGTTTGCCCTTTGGCTTCTGTTTAGGTTTGACCAACAGAAGCCTGGTGCTGAAGACCGGAGGTGGAGAGGACAGTGAGTCTGAGACCTTTGATCCTCTGGCTCCCATCTGTCAGCTGTTGCCAGTCAGCCGCCTTGCTCTTAGGACAGCAATAGCGCCCGTGGATGGCCCTTTTCACACTACTGCTCTTTCCCAGTCTGGTATCCGCTCTCTCCTCTCACCTTTTTCAAGCTGAGGGATGGAGGGTTCTTTGCTGTTGATAGCCCGGAATACCGCACTGTCTTTTGTTGGTTTCTCCAATTCCCACCTGCACCTGCATTAATGGTCCTTTTTATTAAAGTCTCTTCAATCTCTAGACTAAGTGTGGTATTTGCTTCCTCCAGGAACCAATGGATAGGGCTGGGAGCTATTCCAGTGGATTGCACAGATTTTTCATAACTTAATACATCCCATGTGGAATGCCTATGTTATTTTACTTTAATATTTATTTATTTTGCTCATTCATTTTTGTTTCTCACAAGTCTGGAAATTGATCTCTCAATGACTTAATTGCTAGTCAGGGTGACACAGAAATAGCTGGGCCCTAAAAGATGCAAGAGTGCCCAGTTTTTTCTTAAATGGAGGCAGAAAGGGAGGAGGGAATGAAGACAGGAAGAAAAAACTCAGCTTAGAAAAATTTTGCTATTATGAAGAGCCATCCTACTGAAGGTTTTGTGCACTGTATTCATTTGCATGGAGGGAGGACGGTTCATGAGGTTTCTACTAGTATCTAGCCCGGTAGCTATAGGGTTATTAATGATTTCTCAACCAAGTTTTATTAGAGCACCCTCTGAAAACCAGGCTTTCTGATTTCATTTGTCTTGAACACAATGTCTGTAGTCTGAGTTCTTTTCCTGGCCCCTGTTATTGAACATTGGTGACCCTTCCCTCACCTTCCAAGATCTACTTCAATTTCTCCATGGGCTCAGGAATGCAGTGAGCTCTGAGGTCTCCACAGCAGGATGTCTTAGCTTCCCTGTCCAGCAGGAGTCAGTGAGTCTGTTTGTCTCCTTTTCCATTTATGTGTTAAATAGCCAGAAAGCATGGAAAAGAGGGCAGATGTAACCAGAGATTGAAAACCACATGCAGGTATTAAGCTCTGCTTCTCTGTGAGAGGCCTGATTACATTTTAACAAATGGGCATGTATATACTCTGTGTAAATGAAGGAATGGTGTACATTTCAAAGGAAGGCCATGTCAAGTGACAATATTTCAAAATCAAGTATGGCAGCAACTTGAGACTTTTTTAGAAGGTGCAAATCACTTTAGCCCATTTTAAACACTATTTCCTCCCCACTTCATAGGGTTTTTTGGTAAGAAAAATGTAGCAGGAGTCACTCTAATGTGATTATAAAGAGCTTGAAGCTTTACTTTTAAAATTCAGTACTTAGGAAGAAGAAAATGGTAACTCGTTCTTTTTGATTTTTATTCAGTATTTTTATAATGCTAGCAGCCTGACACAGTGGAATGAAAATGTATGTGCTTTGTGATTTTACCTGGGTGCTACTACCTAACAGTACTTTAACTGGGTCTGCTTTCATCTGTGCCTTCATCTTTATTTTTATATTCCCCCAAAGAACTTCATTTCATATCCTCTAGGTTTATTCTCAGTGTTCTCAACCCTGTATTTCTTGCTCATTCATTCAATAAATGATCACTGAAGGCCTACTGTGTACAGTAGTAGGTTACACACTAGACTGAGATTATGCACTCATGGGAGAGTTTAGTCAAATAGAAGATCTGAGAATATGCAACTGTACACACTGGTGAGCTGTGAAGGAAAACATAGGCGGGATCCTAAGACAAGGAATCTTCCCTATGTGAGGATTCAAAGGGGCTTCTAAGGGAAACTGTAGGGGGGGGGTTGTGATGGATGAACGTAAGTTAATTAATAATTCAAGGAGATAGAAGTCTATGGAGTGTTTATCACATTGAGATGAAGGTGAGTATCTGCAAGGGTCCAGAGATTGCGTGATGTCAAGATCGGGCATGGATATATGCAGGGTTTGATCTAAAACCACCAAACTACAACTTACTCAGGCATAGAGTCAAGGCTCACAGGTATGGAATATAAATTTACTTTGTGCATCCTAGGGTTTGTGTGTGTGCATGTGTGTAGCAATTCTCTTTCGTTCATGTCTATAATAAAATACTTAAGACCTGAAAATATAAAAAATGGACATTTGTTTAGCTCATGGTTCTGAAGTCCAAGACCATGGACCAGTGTCTGCTTGACTTCTGGTGAGGGCCACTGCACTGTATCACAATGTGGGAGAGGACATCTCACGGAGAGAAGGAACAAGGTTTGCAGTTAGGGTCTCTATTCTTCTTTTCATAAAACCACTGATGCCATCACGGGAGCCCCACCCTCACGAGCTCATATCATAATCACTTTCCAAGGCCCCATCTCTAAATGCCACTGACATGAATTTGGACATTAAGTTTCCAAAATATACTCAGATCTTAGCAGTTCACAGCAGAGCACACAAAGAGCAGATGCAGGAAGCAGACGTGGATGGTAGAAAGTCTAGTTCTTACTGCAAGACAGAGAGCTCAGACTCTCAGCACTTGTTCCCAAGAAAGTTTATCCCTTGCTCAAGCTTTATGTCTAACTCAAGTTGGCAGAAAGGTTTTTATCCTTCACTGGTACTCAGCAATTCAGGCTGATACATGCTCTTCCGTGACAGAGAGGGTCATCCGCCAAATAGTGAACCAGTTTTAAAAGCTTCTTTCTGGAAAGTTTACACAGGTGAATGATCG
This sequence comes from Chinchilla lanigera, assembly GCF_000276665.1. Classification (NCBI taxonomy): domain Eukaryota; kingdom Metazoa; phylum Chordata; class Mammalia; order Rodentia; family Chinchillidae; genus Chinchilla; species Chinchilla lanigera. Next base: position 26,275,168 of record NW_004955407.1, read on the forward strand.
AAGCAATGAAAGGGCAATGCATACCTCAAAGTACTGCAAGAGAACAGCAGCCCCACCATGAGGAAGATAATTAGGAAGCCAGGCATATTTAATGAGTGCTACAGTCTGAGTGTTTCTCCTCCCCCCACATTTATATATTCAAACTCAGGCCACAAAGTGGTGATATTATGAGGTAGAGGCTTTGGGAAGTGATCAGATGAGGGATGAACCCTCAAGAATGGGATTAGTGCTCTTACCATGAAGACCCCAGAGAAGTGCTTTGCCTTTTCCACCATGATGAGAAAGAAGACCTTCCCCAGACACTGAATCTGCCAATACCTTGATCTTGGGTTTCTTAATTTCCCAAACTGTGGTAAATAAATTTCTGTTTTTCATAAGCTAGTCAGACTATGACCCTTTATTATAGTAGCCTGGATGGACCAACGCAGTGAGCAACAGTGGTACCCATCAGAGATGAATGTTCCTTTATCAGGTACTGCAGTACATGCAGAGAACAAAGTCATGGTGCTCTGCCTGTAACCAATCTGTTTTTGCACCTTCCCTTACTTACAACTGTCTGTTTCTACCTACAGTGAATGGAAGACTGCTAGGAGCATTGTATTAGAGGGGCAATGTGTAACCGTGGAAGTCAGGAAGTGTTTACCAAAATGCACAAACGTTTTGCTGCTGGGAAAGAACTGTAGTGGATGTAATATCATTTCCACCTATTTGATTATTCTATTTCCTAGAAGAAAGATGCAAGAAATTTTGATGCGAATATCGTTTTCCAATTGCGAATTAAATTTTTTTTTAAATTGCGTTATGTTTTTAATTTTCCGAGCTCCTTCTGGTTCTTTGTATATATCTTGCTGGCCTTCCATTTCTCTTAGGCTATTAATCATGATGTTTCTTCCTAGTATTTGTTTTTCCACCACTTTGTTTCTCTCCCTGATTTGTGCTTTATTTTATTTTTGTTTTGTTCTGTCACTACTTTTCATAGCAGAGGTTTTCTTCTAATGTTAGGTCTTCCCTAGATGTCAAGTTATATTTAAAACTGAGGTTTTAAAAACCTCATTTGGAAGACTGAGTGGGGCTTACCAATTTGTGACTCTTACTGTAGCTTTGCTACTATTGATCCCTAGTTTAGTTGGGAAAAATCCAAATGCCTGTGTCTATAATTCAGAGGCTCTTAAATATTTTTTGGTGCCTTGGAAGACCAGTGAAGCCTATGGACCCTATCTGAGAATTGTGCCCTTACACTATGTTATGGTTTATAGCTAGATTTGCCCCCAAAGCCTCGTGTCTCATAGGTGGGGTTTTAGGTGATTGGATCATAGGTGTGTGAAACTCATCAGTGGTTAGTTCACTGACGAGGTTATAGCTAAATGTGATTTGGGAGGTGAAGCTGGTGGGAGGAGGTGGTCACAGAGTGTGCGGCCTGCAAAGATTTATCTCCCTCCCTCCTAACTTGGTCCCTCTCTCTTCTTCCTGCCTAATTTACTATGACTTGTTCCTCCTCTGTCCTGCCCCTCTTCCATACTGCCCTGTTTTGGAGCTAGCAGACTATGGGTTCCAATCTCTATGAACTGTGAGCCGGAAAGAAACCTTTCCTCCTTAGAATTGTGGGTGTCAGATATTGTGTCTCAACAATGAGAGAGTGAGACGTGCTGTTATAATTTTGAAATAATGCAGATCGTAAATTCTCTTTTGAGATGTATGCAATAAGACATGAAGTAAGACAGGACAATTTTTCTATTGCACTTTGCCATCTGTATTTAGAAATTATAGAAATGTAATTTTCAGAGCTTAGTAAGAATGAAGGTGAGTTAATGTAATCAGCTTCTCTGGTTGAAAACTGCTCCTCGAGATCTTTATTTCTGGGAGGACTTATTTTTCCAGGAAGCAGGTGACCAGTCTCCAACCTTATGTTTAGAAGCCTGCTGCCAGGTTTTCTCAAGCCATGCAGAAAACAAATCTTTCTTCAATGGGCAGATTTTCTAACCACCCCTGGATTTCAGCACAGTAATTCACCCTCAGTCTCAAATATCCCCGCTGTCTCCAAATTCAAGGGTTGGCTCATGAAATCTTTTCAAAAACAGACTGCAGTTTTACACTAGATATAGCAGAACTGGAGGACGAAAGGGGAATGTCCCATCCATATTCCAGGTATTAGTCTCATCTTTTGTACACCTGCTTTTACAGCACCAGTTGTCTCCAATCCTTGAGGATTTCTGTAATTTTGTGTGGAAATGACTAGCTTTTTATCTCCTGCCTCAACATACTCAGCCTTCTGGATTCTCTAGGCCTAAGCGGATACAAATTTAACTACTTCCCAGATTACAAAATGTTACTTTTGTTGTTTGCTGTCTTTTTGTCTTCTGAGTTTTATAAATTTTCTTTATTGCCATTTCTTTGTGAAGATTCAGGAGGAATTAGAGGTAGACATCTGCATTCAATCCACAGTATTTAATCAGAAGCTTTGGTGCATTTGTAATTAGCATTTTATAGTGTCTTGGGTTCTTATACTCCCTTCTCTCGCATCCATAATAGACTATCTCCTTCTCTCTCATTTAATATAAAAGTAAGTGGAAAAACAAGGTGGATACACAATACCACTTTAAGGATGATATCTATTTCAGTTATAAGAAAATAATTTTGTTTTTTAAGGAAATCATTGCTTCTCTTTTTGTTGGTGGTGGTGATGGGGATTGAACCCACTCCTACTGCGGTACCTTCTCAGTCTTTTTTATTTTATTTTTCATTTTGATTTTGAGACAGGATCTCTCTAAGTTACCCAGGTTGAGCTCAAACTTGCAATCCTCCTTCCTGAGGCTCCCAGGTAGTTGGGATAAAAATGTACACCACCATGCCTAGCAAGGAAATAATTTCTAAAAAGCTGTGTTTAGAATATTAGACTGAGTTCCTCAAAGACAGTGACCAGGAAAGTGGCAGCTTCACAGAGCAGAGGATTTCCCACTGACACCACCCTTCCACAAATAGCAACTAAGGACTCTTGACAAATGTTACAACAACTCACTGAAATCACTGGAGAAAATATAAAGAGCAGACATAAATTTTGTAAGGAGTCAAAATGTGAAGCAAGAAATGTAACTGAGTTTTGCTTGGAAAAAGTTTTTTGCCTAAGAGAGCTCTCTGGTCATACAGCGAGTCCATTCTGTCTGGGATGGAAGCATCTGCAGTGTACTAGTCTTTTTTTTTTTTTTTTTTTTTTTTTTTTTTTTTTTT
>NW_004955407.1:26278492-26293723 GCF_000276665.1 Chinchilla lanigera
GGTCTCGCTCTGCAGTTCAGGCTGGCCTTAAGTTCACTTTGTAGCCTAGGCTGGTCTCGAACTTGCAGTGATCCTCCTGCCTCAGCCTCCCAAGTGCTGGGATTACAGCCAGGCGCCACCACACCCAGCTTGCAGTGTACTAGTTTTAAAAACTGGAGGACTGAGTTTAGGACTATTGAAGCAGATGGGAAGTGAAAGTAGAAATCAGAGAAAAGAGTAATTACCAAGGATGTGTGTTATGGATTATATCTGATGTTCCCCAAGCCCAGACAGGCTCATAGGTGGGGGCTTGAGGAGGTGACTGGGTCATGGGGCATGATATTCGTCAATGGGTTTGTCTACTGATGAGTTTATATGTAAATGTGATGCTGAGAGGTTCAAGCCTGGTGCCAGGAAGTGAGTCACTGTAAGCTCTCTGATAAGAACAAACAAAAAAATTGACACATGGAGAAAAACAAAATCCAGGCACTACTACGTATTTTTCACACTGGCCAGGGTACACCCTAAAATTACTAGATACTTGGTCAAGAGGAAAAGCAATGAAAGAAAGCAATCTTGAGATGATCTACTTGTTCGCATTAGCTAACAAAGATTTTAATGTAGTTATTTAACAAAGCTCAAGGACACAAAGGAAAAGAAGTTTGTGATGAAAAGATAAATAGGATACCTCAGTGGTAAGATGGAAACTATAAAAAGAACCGAACGAAAATGCTACAAATGGGAAATAAAATACCCCAAACAAATAAAAGTTCATTGGATGAGTTTAACAGCACATTGGAGATGAAAGAAGATTTGGTGATTAAAGATATCTCAATCAAAATTATATGATCTGAGTATACTTTCAAACTGCATCCATTTACCTATAAAAATTTCAAGTTTATCCCTCTTTATGGCTGATTAGTATACTATTGTACAAAAATATCACATCTTTTTTTTTATCCATTCCTTGGTTGACTGACATTGGGCTGTTTCCAGGATTTAGCTAATACAAATTGTGCTGTGAATAAATCAGACTCACATGTGTAAACATCGCATTGTCTCTCTGGTGTAAGAAACTGAAAAAGTAAATGAGGTCTACAATGTACAGTAGATGTTGTGAAATGGGAAGAAATTGTTCAAAAGGAAAAAGGATGTAGGATTAGGGAAAGGGGAAAAGATGGAAAGGAAAAGGGAAAAAATGCAAGTTAGTGTCTCTTAGCTCATTGAAAAGGAAAGTTTGTGCTAATATCGACTGGAGAAATTTTAATGCCTATGTCTTATACTCTGAATAACTACTTTAAAGATAACAATATGCAACATATTAACTATTGTTATTTGGCTATTATTTTTTATAAAATTTTGTTTTGTTTTTTCCATAAAGTAAAAAAAATTTTAAAAACCAAATTAAACAATCTGGAGAATAAATAGGACAACAAGAAAAAGATGAATCTGAATGATTTGTTATAAAGGAAGGGCGGGCCAGGGATATAGCTCAGTGGTACAAGCACTTGCCTGACAGGCACAAGGTCCTGAGTTAAATTCCAGGTACACAAAACAAAACAAAACAAAACAAAGCAAAACAAAACAAAACAACAAAACAAAACATGGCCTTTGACCATTTAGCTATAGAGGAAGGATAGAGTAGGATTCAACATTTGTACAAAGAATGAAAAAAAATTACCACATTTTACACTCAAATATTTCAGGTATCCTATGTGGTACAGAGGGTGAAAAATTGAAATAATCAGTTTAATTCCTGGAAACAAAAGATAAAAAAAATCTTGAAAACATCCAGTGGAAAGAAAGATTGCATATACAGGAGCAAAGATATCAATTACCACTGACTTTTCAGCAGCAACAAGAAGCCACAATTCAGTAGAATAAGGGTCTTTAAAGTGTCAAATGAAGCCAGGCATGGTGGTGGACACCAGTAATCCCAGCACTCAGGAGGCAGAGGCAGGAGGATCACAGCAAGTTCGAGGCTAGCCTGGGCTACAGAGTGAGTTCAAGACCAGCATGAACTGCATAGCAAAACTTTGTCTCAAACAAAATAAATAAATAAAGTGTCAAATGAAGCAGCAAACCATCAACCCATATTGTATTTGGAGCAAAAATAATTCAGGAATAAAATTAAAATAAAAGCATTTTCAGATTAATAAAAATGAACATTTTTTTTCTCCAATGGATCTTCCTGAAAAGCCACCAGAAATTCTTTAAGGAAAGACAATCGATCACAGATAAAAATTCAGATTTTAGCCAGACGTAGTAGCACACTCCTGAAATCCCAGCACTCTGGGAGCCTGAAGCAAAAGGATTACAATTCCAAGACCAGGTTGGATAATTTAGTGACTTAGTGAGATTGTTTTATGTTTTTTCCTCTCTCAAAAATTTAAAACAGGGATAGGGCTGTAGTTCAGTGTGAAGATACTGAGTTCAACCCCCAGTGCTACACACGTATACACACACACACACATGCACACAAACACCCACTCAAATCTTAATTTTTTTTCAAATACTTATGGCTGCTAACAATGAAAATGATATTACGGATAACAAGATGTGATAAAGATGAAAACCACAGTATAAATTACAGGGAGTTAAAAAAAACCCTATAAATTTAATCAGTTCCTACATTTTTTGGTAAGTGGTACAGCATTAACTTTTAATATGCTAAAAAACTGAAGGTACCTATGTATTGTAAACTGTACAGCAGCACTGAATTAAATTACAAAGAAGCAAGTTAAAAAGCTGAGAGATAAATGAAAATGGAATTCTAAAAGCAATTTCATGAACTCAGGAGTGGTAGGGGAGCAACAACAAGGGAGCACAAAACAAATGAGACACACACACAACAAACAAACGGTAAACTGAAAAGACTTAAATGCAAGCACATCAACAATTACATCGATTAGAATTCATGGACTCGAATTACAAAGCAGCGATTGTCAGAACAATCTGAAAAAGCAGAAATTATTTGCTGTCTCCTAGGTGAGTAGTACTCTGAATACAAAAATTCAGGTAAATGCACTCTGGATACAAAGATTTACTTAGCGAGTAGGAGGAGGAGCTGTTATATCCTGCAGCATTAGCAGCATGAGAAGGCGGGGGAGGGAGGGAGGCAGGGAGAGATTCTCAGGAAGGCAAGGGTAGCTTGAAAGTTGAACAATCGATCTCTTGAATCACTTTTCAGAGCTAAACATGCAATCATTTCAATAGATACAGAAAGTGATGAAATCAACTTCCACTCCTTGTAAAGCTCTCAGCAAGTCAGGAACAGAAGAAAATGTACTCAAATTGATGAAAAGCATCAGTGAAAACATTACAGTTAATGTCATACTTATTGAGTGTTTGCCCCTAAAATCAGAACGAGGCGAAGATGCCTTCTCTTACAATTTCTTATTGGCATTTCCAGGGAAATAAGGTCAGAAAAAGAATAAAAGACACATACATCATAAAGAAGAAATAAAGCTCTATTTGTATTTGTATTGATATATGTATTCTTTTAACTTAGAAATAGTAACTAGAAATATTAAATGAATTAAGAAAGGTTGTATCCATAATAAATGAGCACTAATTGTATTTTATACTCTAGGGAAGATCCCTAGGACAAAAATGTAAAACAATTCTTCGTATTAGAGTATTAAGAACAAAAGTTTCTGTGCTCTTTAATACATACAATTTTCATAGGTTTCTATCAGTTAAAATTTCTAAATTTAAATTTAAAAATAAATACATGTAAGGAAAAGAAATAAATGACTGTGTATGATAAATTTAACAGAGGCAAGGACTGAATCACATTTACTTTTATTTCCACAATGAGTAGTAGGGTACCCAACAAATAACATCAATCTTAAATTTTATTTAAAAGCTAGGGCTGGGGATTTAGCTCAGCAGCAAAAGTGCTTGCCCGGCAAGTGCAAGGTCGTGAATTCGGTTCCTGGTACCGGAGAAAAAAAAAAAAAAAAAAAAAAAAAAAGCTAAAAAATGTCTTGGTGCTATAAAAGAAATTTAAATTGGTTTTAAAATTAGAAATTATTTCCTCTGTTGTCTACTTGTCCACATACAACTGCACCAAGGCTCGAAGGATGGCACTGTGGTGTCAGGGCCCTTGCTCCTCCTTCCTGCCCTTGGACCTGGGCTGCTTTTCGCTTCCAGCCAGATCATGTTCTCATGCTCCATACTTGCCTCACAAGTGCCCTCCTCTGCCCATGCGCCATTGGCTGAAATGTACTCAGATGGCTCCATACATCTGCAAGATAGGCTGGGAAATGTAGTGTTTATCTTGGGGAACCATTGCACCCTATTAAAATTCAGGTGCTATAGAATAGAAAAGATTGAATATTAAAGATAAGTCATCTCTGACATACCAGTCTTTGCTGGCTGGCTGATACAAAGAAAGGAAGAATTTTAATTGCAATATTGTATTTTTCTTAAAGTTACAACACTTGGAAATCATCAGTGAGCTTAGAATATGCTTCCACTAACTCATCCATGAGAATAGAGGAAGGTCTAATCAGCTGCTGTTTTTATTTATGCAAATAATCACTTTTTTTCATCAAAACCCTAAAATATGAAGTTATGAGACTCTCTGCGAAATGTAGTGCCCTTAGAAAAACAAAGTCTCACACTGACCAGGATTTATGAATCACATGTTAATACAGAATTTGTAGGATAAGATTTATGCCAGATCAAATTATAGATTTTAGCATACTGACTCATAAATCAGTCACTTAAATCCCACTGGCCCATAAAAGGATTTATAAATCAAATCTTATTTAGGATTTATTAACTTAATGTCTATCACAAGAATGCCATGTTTATAAATCTCTTTTATGACTCACAAAACTACATTTTATAAACTCTTGGCAGTGGGGTTGCAGCTCTGATATCCTTGATAGGGCGCATCCTGGTGATATTTGGGACAGCTGATGAATGCTAATGCCTCTGTCAGTCAGCTTTGCCCTGGCTACAGCACAACACCAGCAACCACAGCCTGAAGAAGGAGAGGTTGGGTTTGGCTTGCAGCCTTAGGATGCGGTTCATGGTCAGCTGGTTCCAAAGCTGAAACATCACTGCAGGAAGGCATGATGGAGCAAAGAGCTTAGTTCATGGTGGCTGGGAAGCAGAACAGGGGCAGAGACCCAGAGAGGCAGGGGCAAAAGACCAGACACAGACCCTGGGGCCAGAAGTGTGCTCCAGCAACCCACCAGGAAGATACCAAAGCCACCCTAACCACCACAGTGCCACGAGGAATGATAATTTTATTTAAATTATTTAAAGAAATGTTAAAGCTCACCATTATAATAAAAATGATATCTATATTTAGTGTTTAAATATTTAAAAATTTAAATAAATTATTATTTGAGCATAAAATGGCATGTAAAGCATAATTTAACAAAACACCAAGAGTGGGCTGGGGATGTAGCTCAGTGGCACAAGTGCCTGCCTGGTAAGTGCAAGGTCCAGAGTTCGATTCCCAGTACCAAAAAATACCAATGCCCCCTCCCCCAACAGCCAAAGCATTTCAAACCAGATTAAATATTTCAATACATATCACATAATAAAGTCTCTCTACTATGCATCTTGGTCTGTGTTTAAACCCTAACTGTGGCAAACATATTTTATTTTACTTTAATACTCTAAATTTTATTGTGAATGTAAAAATTTTTAAACTATTTTATTTTTCAGGTTCTCATTCATATGTTGTGTTTCGGTTCTCTGCATTTGTCTCCTGCCTGGCGGAATGATATTGTTCAAGATAGTCACATGGCTAATTGTTCTCATTTTGGTCCGTTCTTTGTTCAAATGTCATCTGTTTAGCACCTTCTTGGTACATTCCTGACTACACAGTGCAAACTAAACCTATTATCCTCCATCCTTTAGGGCTAATTATTTTCTTTTTTGCATACAAAGATACTGATAAATAATTTGAAAATTTAATTACATGATGGCAAAGCTAATGTACAAACAAACAGTTGTATTGTACAATGGTTTCTGTCTTCTGGTTAATATGATACTTATTCCTAATAAAATTAGGAGTACAAACAAACAGTTGTATTGTACAATGGTTTCTGTCTTCTGGTTAATATGATATTATTCCTAATAAAATTAAAGATGGCTCATATGGTTCACTGCTTAGGAAGAAAAGGCTAAACAGATAATTTAAACTAACTTAAATGTGCACATAAATTAGGCATTCTCTTAATTAGGACATGGATTTTGGCTATCTGAGCTAAATATCAGAGATTTCTATAAAAAAAGATGAAAAAAGAACTAGAAAGAAATAATATGTAATTTTTAAAATAAAATTCAAGTTTGGCAAATGTTTTAAGAAATCAATGAATTGCTTTGTTTCTAATTTTTAGAATAAGTTGAGGGTAACATTTCTTTGGATTTGAATTCTGTTTATACTTTCTTAAAGTTCGGTTTTAAAAAATGAAATAGAAGTCGGGTATGGTGGTATGTGTCTATAATACCAGCAGTTGGGAGACTGAGGCAGGAGGGTCTCCATGAGTTTGAGGCCAGCCTGGGCTACAGAGTGAGTCCAGGTCAGCCTGAACTACATAGCGAAACCCTGTCTCAAAAAAAAAAAAAAAAGAAAGAAAAGAAAAGAAAATGTGATAATACTTTTAAAAATTCTCATAAATTGCTTTGGTTATGCATATCGCTTATTTTCCATCTCAAGATCCAACAGAAATCATGGTAATAGCAACATATAATCCTGACTGTGTTTTAACCGTATTTTAAATCAAAACAAGGATTTACACATGGTAGGAGAGCACTCTACTACTGAGCTACATAAACTCCAGCCCTCAGATGCTTCTGTTAATATAGTATGTGCATTTCTGCAAAAAAAAAAAAACAAAATAAAAGTGCAAGTTCTATAATATTTTGAATAAAAAGTAACAGGGCTTAAGAAAAAAACAGTTAAGCCATACGCAGTTTGCTAATGACAGGGGATCTGTCTCCTGAAATCTGAAGCTTACAAACTCTGGGGGCTCACTTTAAGGCAAACACCGGATTAGATTAACTGCCTGAAAAAATTCAGTAGCACAATTCCCTACAGGTTTTATTACTGCTTTTGGCTGCAAATATGTGATTCCTTCTTCATCTCACAAGAATTTTGCAATATCTTTTAAAAGCTAAAAAGAGAAATTAATATAATATCGCACCAGAATGATGGATTAAAACTTACTTTGGGCTACTCTTGGTTAAAAATTTTTTTTAGCCTCACAACTTGTTAGTGGGCAAATGTAAATATTTAGGACTGTTATCAAATTTGGGAAAACTTCTACTAGAGGTTTTCTCATATGCAAATGGTATTACTGTTTTGGGAGAATTTTCCAGTTTCTCTCTTAGCTCCTATCAATCAACATTTGTTTCTCAATTGCTAGTTGTAGAACGCATTTCCATCATATATTCACCTTCGCCTTCCTATTAGAATGCTAGATGATTTGGAATAATGGGTTGTTTGAGAATTTCTGGGAGCCATTTCTGTGTTGGAATGGCTAGCAACAACTTAACTGAACAGGCAAGTGACTGTTATCTACATGAATACATATATTAAACTGAATGCAAACTAAATATACACCCAATTCTCTTTCTTCCACATGAATCCCTCAAATGGTGAAGCCATTCAAAACAATGTAAAGAACACAATGGTCTTGAAAGAGAAAGTTAAAAGTCTTCTGAAGTGCTGTAAGAATTCATGACCATATGAACATGATCTTCAGATATAAGGAAGGGGACTGCTATGGTGGCTATGGTTTATCTCCTAAAGGTTTATGTGCTAGAAGCCTTATCCCTATTGTAACAGCACTAAGGTTATGAGATCTTTAAAAGATGGTGCCCAGGTAGTTAAGAGGGATTAATGCTGTTCTCATAGGAGTGAATTAGGTCACAGAGGAGACTGTTTCTGCTCTCACAGGGCTGGATTATTAGTATTTTGTCAGAGCATCACACAAGGGACTATGATAGCCTAAGAAGACTGGAGCCCAAAAAAGAAAGCTCATCAATGTCACAATAGATTCTACTCCATTTAGATTACCTCAGCAACAGTAATAAATATCTCAAGAAATAACTTGCTCAGCTCAGGGAGGAAGCTCACTGTGGTCCAAGGCTGTCTCAAAATCACTAAAAAGGCCCCAAACATTCCAGTGGCAATGTCAGCTTCCCAGTGTCAAGACACTGAAGGTGGATATGGACCTTGAAAAAAGGACAAAGTGTAATTGCTGCAAGTCAAAACCTGAACAAAGACGAGGGTGTATTTTTCTAGTTAGAAGCCCTGGAGCCAGCACTTATTTTGCTTTTCCTTTAAAATAAAAAAGGCTTCATTGTCTGCATTATTCAGGCTCAGGTTTTTGTCTTGTCTGCTGAAAGTCATCATTCTATTTCCATTATTTTGGTTCCCCTCACCAAGGAAGAATCTTGTTTAAACAAACACAATTCCTGTTATACTAATACCAACTCCTGATGTACCCATCATGGATGAGTTAATTGATAGAGCAGAAGAATGCATTAGAGAATAACCAATAGATGAAATTACTGAGAGTCAGCAGGTATTGTTAGTGATTCATATATATTCATTCCTTTAATCCTTGTAGCTACCAATGGGCAGATTATAATGTTATCATCATTTTGTAATTTCATATTTAGTAGCTGAATTTGGAAATTTATTGGTCTCTGCTCTGTGTTTAATCATTTTGACCAAACATAATTGAATCTTTATTGTATGTTATTTTCAATATTTCCTAATATTTACAAGAATAATTTGAGGTAACCCCATATGTATGTCTATATATGCATGAAGAAGTTACAGTTAATGAAGTTATACATCTTAATTTCATACTTAAATAGGATAATAAGAGTCCAAAATGAAGTATTATTTGGTACAGTTGATTTATACCAGTGTGTTTCCAATAACATTTATTCCAAAAATTACCTGGTGGGAAAGTGGAAATATCCCACTCTGCACTTTTGGATCTAAATTTATAGATTAGACCCTGAGAAGATATGTTTTTAGCAATTATTCCCAGGTGATTTTCATGCATGCTAAAGTTTGAGAGCCTCCAATTTAAATGAATTCAAATACTGTGCAATTTCTACTTTCTGATGAATAGTCCTAATTAAGGTCTGATGTTTACAAATGTAAGACATTTAAAAGCTTGAATGTGAATTTAAAAATGAGTAAATATGATAAATATGTTTTGTTTCTTGTATATGAACACAAGCTTAAAAATGTTACTGGAAACTAACGATGTGGTACTAGAAAAAAAAAAGCTTGTAAGGTTTTTCAGATCTGCAAATGAGACCCTTGATTAATTGAAATACCTGGGGTTGGTCTTCCTAAAAACATAATCTGTAAAGTAGAACAGATTTTACTTCCTTTGGATAAATCATTTCGGGATAAGCTCTTCTCCCTCGTGATCCATTTTCTTTGTGTACTCAGGAATGAATTTTTGGGTGTCTGCAGTTCTGTGTGAGTGCTCCCTTCTCATAAATATTTAGATTAGAAGAAAACCCAGGGTCATTCTTTAAAAAAGTTTAATGAATTTTTAAAAATGTATGAGCATAGCTGGGGAAACCTGCCAGTGATTAAACAGATGTGGTTTTAATATTACTTTCTTTTCCTTTCTGAAATTTCCTCACACATTTTATGAAACTTTATTTTCCTTTCATAAAACCTATATTAATTAATTTTCTCATCACTGGGGCAAAATACTTGACACCCACAACTGAAAAGAGGTAATGTGTATTTTGGTTCATGGCTTTAGAGGTTTCAGTCCATGGTTGGCTGACTCGAAGGCAGAAACACGGTGGATGGGCCCTGCAGAGGAAAGCTGGTCACCTCATGGTAGCCAGGAGGCAGAGCCATTGGGAAAGAGCCAGAGGAGAGATTTACTCTCCAGAGGCATGCCACTGGTGACCTGCCTCCTCTGCCATCATGCAGTGGGTTTTGCTACATTACAAGGAAGAATACAGAGCAGAGCATCTCCTCACAGATAGCAATTTCTAATTGAAATGTTGACACATGCAGAACATCATGGAATGTCAAGCTCTAGACTAGTTTCGAATGGAAGTGGAACAAATCTAACCTTCTATACTATGAATTCTACAGTATGAATTTCAATCCACTTGCATCTCCTTCTTGAGTAAAATGAAAGAAGAAAAAGAGAAGATAACAGTATGTAATATAGCAACCATTGTAAATTTCTATCACTTTGTTTTAAGGTTATGTATCATTTTTATTGTTTTTGTGTAGTTTTGATTTTGTCTTCATTGTTTTTTAATTTTTAAAATAAAGAAAGAGAAATGTAAATAATTTCATGTAGTCTTATTTGAAAGTCAAACTGCCCTTATCACACTTTTTTCTTTGGAAGGTGAATTTTATCAACTTTATTTACTGTTTATAGAATACCAAAAATTTGAATTTCTTCTTTGATTTGTTCTCTTGCTAAACAATTTAGCCATTACATTATGAGAAAGTATTTTCCCCCATAGTAACACACAGAGGAGATTCAGGATCCTCAGTGAATGAATGGTGGTTATCTCGTTTGCTATGTCTCTTTTAAAAGATTCAGCCATTATAGTACATGTGCCAATGAAATGCATCCATATACATTTTCTCTTTCTTTTCTTGCCAATTATAGTGCTGTCTGCTTGTCCAGAATAGGATTATATGTGCCTAATATTTTCAGAGACCATAGAACAAGCAGGTATTTTAGTGCCACATGACACAGACATGGACATTTGCAAGCAACTGTTGTTACATATTCTTTATAAGTAGATTAAAATATAAAAGAATTTACCCAAATGCCTTTAAATAGAAAAGCTAGTCTGAATCTTAGTCACTGTCTATTCTAGGTCAGGGTTCTCAGCCTTACCATCTCTGACATTTGGAGTCTGATAATTTTTGTTGTGGGGAACTATTCTGAGTAATATATGATATTTAACAGTATTGCTGGCCTTTCCCCACTAGATGCAAGCAAAACCCATCTCCTCAGCTATAAAAAAGCCTATCAAGACATGCCCAGATGGAACAAAACCTCCTCCTGTTGAGATCCACTGGTCTAAATATTTAGATTTTTTTCCATTCTCTTTAGTTCATAGTTACTTAATGGAATATTTTATTGCTTTGATTTAAAAGCTGTGTCTTACCTGAAATACACAGAATGGATTATTTTTTCTCCCTTCCTTTTGTATCTACAAAGTTTTAGAATCACTAATCATACCTGGAAAAGACATTTTTGTAGCAAAAAATACAGTATGTATACTTAGTTATAATGTACAAGCACTCCTACATTGCTATATTATATATGTGTGTAATAACGCAGAGGTGGTAAATTTTTGAATGATAAGATAAGAATAAATATAAATTCTATCATTTCCTGCTGACACGGGTGTCACCTCTGTATTCTTGGGCTGTGGATAATCTTTATATTCTTGGCCTGAACACAACTTAGACCCAGTCCTCCAAGATGTAGTTTGGTGCTGTTCAACAACACAGAAACAGCATGGGTTGAGACATCCAACAATGCTAAGCATCTTCTGTAACATAAGCAAACATAGAATTAGATGCTATTTTCATCTAGACTTTACAAGAATTTTTCAATTTGATACTATGATCTCCTCTTAAATAAGAAAACTGAGAGTCAGTGGGGTCAATTTGCTCAAATTAACAACTAGTATGGAGTCCAGATGCAAACCCAATTTTGCTAGTCCTCACAGCTCCTCTCTGGATTACACAACTGACCATGTTTTAGGTCACAGTTTGTGTCTATCGTGTGGATGATCCTATGACAGACTCGGAACTTCCACAGGGCTGCATGTCATAGAGGGAGGAGGTGGATACTAAAAAGTAAATACAACTTATGGTTTCCCCTTAGGAGTTATGGCAAAGGGAAATAAAAATATATAGAAACATAAAAATAAAGTGACAAATGTTGCAAGAATTATGAGAATAAATTACAATAGAAATCCAAAGACAGGAATTAAATGACTACTTACTTTTGGATGGGCAGAAAACTGGTGAGGAGGGACTTATACACAATGCCTAAATTTAAAAATTGACAAATAACTTATATTTGTCTGTATTTTATTTCTATCTTTTTATTTTATAGCAGTGATCAGTGACAATACTTTATGATAGATACTTCAGATACCTTAATCATTCCTAATACTGATAATTTATGTCTTTTTTTCTTTCTGTCTTGCTAGAGGTTTGTCAATTTCATTGATTTTTTAGAGAATAATCTTTTGGTTTTATTTTTTTCTATTGTTCTTCTGTTTTCAGTTTCATTGACTTCTGCTTTAGATTTATTCTGCCTTTCTTTTTCTGGTTTCTAAAGATTGAAACAGATCATTGATTTGAAAACTTCCTTTTCTAACAGGAGCACTTGAATCTATAAATTTCTCTTTGGACATTGCTTTAGCTGCATTCCTTTTTTATGTTATATTTCCATTTTTGTTCAGCTTAAGTATTTTTTTAATTTGTTGTAAAACTTCTACTTCACCCCATGTCATTTCTGTACACTGACTGATTTTCAAGTGTTTATGAATTTTCCTTTTCTGTTTCTGATTTCTAGAATCCCATTATTGTCTGATAACATAGTACATTAGTATTGATTTTGTTAAGGTTATTTTGTGACCCAGGATATGGTCTATCTTAGTGAATGGCCCATGAAGGTAATTTAATAGATCACTTTCTGCTTTTGTTGGGTGAACTATTTTAAACATTTGAAATAGATAAATTAAATCGGTGGAACTGTTTAAGTCTTCTAAACTTATGTTGATTTTTCTCTCTGCCAGTTCTATCAACTGCATCTTCTCAGACAGCAGGTCACCAAAATTTTCAGTTCCTCTAGATTCTGCTTCACAAATACTATTCACACTTTGTTGTTAAGTGTGTACATATTTAGGATTGTTATATCTTCTTGGTTAATTGGCACTTGTATGTATGCTTGTAATATGATTATTTCTGGTCATATTCTGTGATCTAAACTTTATGTTGTTGTATATTAATGTGACTGTTACAGCTTTACTTCAGTTGATGGTTACATGGTATACCTTTCTTCATCTTTTTGCTTTCAAATTACCTGTATCGTTATAGTTGAAGTGAGTCTAACATAGATAGCATACATTTACATTTAGTTTTTTAAAAATCTAACTCTGTTCTTTAGTTGATGTGTTCACGCAGTTAAAATAATTATTGACATGTTTGGATTTAGGTCCCTCACTGTATATTTCTCCATCTGTTTACTCCCTCTGTTTTACCCTACTTTGACTTCTTTCCCTGATTTCCTTTTTTGCTAGATGAACATTTATGAATATTCCATTTTGATTTGCGTGTTGTGATTTAGACTTTGTTGCTATGCAGAGTTTTTAAGACTGTTTTATTTGGTGGATATTTGAGGGAATTACTGAATATGTATTTATTTCCTTATTAACACTTGGAATCAATTTTATACCACTTTGTTTAGAATCCAGAAACAGTGCTGTCTTACAGATCCCTTAACCCTGTTCTTCTTTGCACTATAATGGTTATAAATAGTACATTCATATCCACTGACATTGCAATCACACAATGTTGTATTTTTTTATTGGACTGCTTGGCGCAGTGTAAAGAACTCACAGGGAGGAAAAGACTACCAAGCTTCTTTCTGGTATCATTTATTTTCATTCTTAAGAACTTTCTTTAGCAATCTGTACACAATGGGTGGTCTGATTTAATGTATTCTTAGATATCCTTAATCTGAGAACTTGTGTATTTCATTTGTATTCCTGAAAAGATATTTTCACTGGATACATAGGTCTAAATTGACATTTCTGTTCTTCCCATACTTAAAATATATGTCACTTTTCTGGTTTTTTTGGCTTCTGATGAGAAATGTGAATTTACTCAAATTATACCTCCCTTCCAGGTAACACATTGCTTTCTTCTGGCTGCGTTCAAGAGTGCTTATTAATTTGATCACGCTGTATCAAAATGTGGATTTCTTTGGCTTTATCTGGTTTAGAAGTTGCTGAGTTCTTTTAAATTCATAGTTTATCTCTTTCGTCAGACTTGGGCAGTCCTTAGCACCACTCACTTCTTCCTTTCTTCTGGCAGTCGGGTGACGGAACGTTAGACTTTCTCCCTGTTCGTGTCAGGTCTTGTCCACAGGCACCCAGGGCTCTTGACATTCTTGAAAGCATTTTTGTCTCTGTTACATAATTATCTGATTGAATCATTTCTATTTATTTTTCTTCAAGTCCACTTACTTTTTACTCTGACCTGTTTATTCTGTTATCAACCCCAACTAGAGAAAAATTAACCTTGCTTACTATATTTTTGTTCTAAAAGTTTTCATCTCCTTTTTTTTTTTTTTTCCGTTTTTCTCCGGTACCGGGAACCGAACTCACGACCTTGCACATGCCAGGCAGGAGCTTTCGCCGCTGAGCTAAGTCCCCAGCCCCTTCATCTCCTTTTTTATAGTTTCAATATCTTTTAAAAAAAATTTCTATCTTTTCACCATTTCTGAAGAATGTTTGCCTTATTTCTTGGGTAATTTTTACAAGACCTGCTTTGAAATCTCTGCCAAATAATCACACTTCTGTCACCTGCTGATTGTCTTTTGACTTGTGAATTAAAACTTGTTTGCTTCTCTGTATCCTGAGTAACATTCAATTGTTTTCTGGAATTTGAAAATACTATATTTTGCAACTTTAGGTTTTGCATAAGCTTAAGGAGAGTTTTGATATTTTTATTTTAGGAGGTGATCAATTAGACCATAACTTCGAAGCAGACTTTTGTGGGTTGTAATTTCAGTGCAAATTCCATTTCAAAGCACTCACAGTCATGCTCAACACACTTCATGTTCATAGCGCTGAAGTGCAGTGTAGGACTTGGGTGGTTCTTTCACTTGTATTGAGCTATCAAGGTCTGTGGTGGCTGCTCAGGAGTTCACATGCACCTTGAGGTGGGCCCAGGAGTTCACAAGCAATTGCAGGGACCTCTTCCCTGAACTTCTCCACCTTGAGGATCTCCTAGCAGTTTCTGGTTCCTAGAAACAACCCTTGTGGGTTCTCTGGCCAGAAAGATGGACTTTATCTACTCTTTCTTAAGTCCACAAATGGACTCACAGCAGTTTTAAATGATGTGAGGACAGAAAAAGAGAGGAGAGAAGAGAGGAGAGGAGAGGAGAGGAGAGGAGAGGAGAAGAGAAGAGAGGAGAAGAGAGGAGAAGAGAGGAGAAGAGAGGAGAAGAGAGGAGA